>NC_139521.1:59941906-60601670 GCF_947247035.1 Vipera ursinii
TTGCTGAGAAGAAAAATATAGTAGTTGCAGGATATGAATTTCTAAATGTGTGTTTTTGATTTTTTCAGGTACATAAAATCAGATTTTGAGATTTTGGCAGTGCTATGGATTATTCATTTATGTCTGAATTATACAGTATATTAACTTTAATATTGGCTACAATTACTGAACTTATAGTATGAAATTGTAGCTCAAACTTTGCTTATGTCTTGTGAAAAAAATGAGAATAAACTCTGTATTCATTTTCTTTCAGAATGAAGCTTATCCAACTTTGAAATATAAAGGGGTGCATTTTGGCAATTTGACAGAAAAGCGTCTTGAATTTAAGCCACAAGAGGGCCCTGGACCTGCACACTATGATATAATTCCGTATGTAATTCAACCAGTACTTTGAATCATATTTGCCCCTTGTAACATTGTAATCAACAAATGCTGTGTAATTCTGGTGGGGGGGAAAGGGGAAGACAGGAAGGACACACTTGGGTTTTGAGGGTTGTTTGAAGGCCATATTCCAAAACCAGGATAATGAAAAGTGAAACTAGAATAATGTTGAATAATTCTAATTATATAGTTCACAGACTCATAAAGTCAAAGTAATATAGGGGAAACAAGCTCATCACTTCCCTCAGAAATTGGTTCTGTTGTTGAACTAATCTTAACATTATAACTTCTTTTCCTAAGTTGAACAAGAATGACTCTTATCTCCATTATGTTTTTATCTTGTCCAGTGGTGGGATTCAGCCACTTCACACCACTTTGCAGAACCAGTAGCTAATTTTTTGTTGCCCAGGCCCAGAATGGACTTCCGGAAGCGGCATCCACACAGAGAACCGGTTGTTCACATATTTGAATTCCACCACTGGGGGGGGGGGAGAGAGAGAGAGAGAGAGAGAGAGAGAGAGAGAGAGAGAGAGAGAGAGAGAGAGAGAGAGATACCCCTCATCTACTTGAAGATATAGCAGCTCCCAAACTTACCTTTCCCCTCTCTGTTCTTTCATGCCATGCAATTAAATGGTTCTCAATGGCTGCATCATCTCTCTCATCTCCAGTTATCTTAATATTAACTATGGTTTGTTTCAAAGAAGCCAAACCTTCGTTATTATCACCTACTATACTGTCAATTTAGTGCAGTGCTAAGTAGCATGTTCTGAGAAATGACTGAAGGCAGAAAATTTGTTGCTTATTCATGTTGCCTGTAAATAATGTTAACTTGTCAGCCCATCTGTTTCTTTATGATCAGTGTTACTCACTGATAGTTATCTCCTTACGAGTCCCTAGACCATATTTGTTTTTCAGTATGTGTATGAAACTCTTTCTAGTTAGAATTTAAAGAATGATTTTTCTTGATTCATTTAAGTTCTGAAGGTCAACCTGCATGCAAAGACAAGATATCTCTGTGTTGAAATATGCTGATTCTTCTATCATGGCCATCTTTGAGCTATTTTTCTTATAGTCTTACTTACTTTGGCTAAAGATAGAATACTTTTTATAGAGAATAGAAGGAAAATGAAATGAGGATAGGGTTGATTTAAACTTCTATCTTCTTGTATGTTCTTTTTATTCCTTCAATTAAACTGCAGGATGCCACACGAAGAATACTAAAAGTTTTTGAAACAGTGATGCATTAAAGATACAAATCACAAACAGATTAGTAATAATAAAAACAAATAGTTAACAGTTTAAATTTCCATAGTTTTATAAGGCATTAATTACTAAATTAATTAATTATTATTTTATTAATTTCATTTTGATGCTGTCTGACTCCAGCCAAATGGCTTCATTTTATTCAAGTATCTAAACATCTGTTCCAAATTAATCTTTTTTTTAAAGCATGCTATAAATAAAAAAAGGAAACTTAGAAGACAGAAATCTTGCCTTGAACAATTAGTTATACTTTTTTCAAAACATATTTTCCCGTGGTTTTGGAAAGTAATATGACCTAAGAGTAAAGCAGCTAAAACATGAAGAAGCTTTTAAATGTTAAGAAGAATGCTAAAAAATACTCCGGTATTTGTAAAGTGCCAGTTTGGTCTAGTGCAGGGGTAGACAACCTTGGCTCTTTTATGACTCGTGGACTTGAATTCCACGAGTCATAAAAGAGCCAAGGTTGCCTACCCCTGGTCTAGTGGTTAAGGCATCAGGCTAGAAACGGTGAGACCATGAGTTCTAATCCTGCCTTAGCCATGAAAGCCAGCTGGGTGACCTTGTGCCAGTCATTCTCTCTCAGCCTAATTCACCTCACAGGTTGTGGTTGTTGTGGGAAAAATAAGAAATTGGATTTGTTTGCCACTTTGAATTATTTGTAACAATAGTAAAGGCAGGATATGAATACATAAACTAACCATTGCTAAGTTATTGCAAGAAACATGACTTTTCTGCATGTAATAGTTACACAGCTTTCTAGGCCTCCTCTGCCTCTACTGTAGTTTGATTGGTAATTTACCTGCGAGAAGAAAACTTGAAAATGAAAAATAGATCTTATTCCATTATATAAGTGGAGGCTATGCTATTAGTGAGCAAACTGGCTTTTCATTTGTTCTTGCAAAAGCAGCTGTTTTTAATGTTCCTCTTGGGGGGAAAAGGGGAAAAGCATTTTGTGCATGTTTTAGGAGCTCAGGCATTTAAAAGGCAACTCATAAATCTCCTCAAATTTTCTAAAGGGAAAGTGCAGTGCATTGTGAAAATGTCAACATCAAGAAGGAAGACAAGAAAAAATGTGTTCTCTATATTCCACGGTATCATGAAGAAATAGTATTACAGGAAGAAAAAAAGGTAACGCTAACTGAACATAGTCATTTGCAATATGTAGAAAATTATTTATGACGGGATGGAAGGTTCCCATTCGAAACAGCCTACGTTTAAAAAAAGGAGCATGAGCTGTGGAATAAAAATAACTGGTGAGCTTCTACAAAGCAGGGCTTTTAGAAGATGAATTTGCATAGACTTAAGCAAAGTATGATATATTTTTGTTACATTATTATAACACATTCTTTAGTATATGACTTTTGACCGGGACGCCCTACGCACAGTCACTCATGCGCTTGTGACCTCCCGTTTGGACTACTGTAACGCTCTCTACATGGGGCTGCCCTTGAAGACCACTCGGAGGCTTCAACTGGTGCAGAATGCGGCCGCGCGAGTTGTAATGGGGGTTTCCCGATACTCCCATGTAACACCTCTACTCCGCGAGCTGCATTGGCTTCCGGTTGCCCTCCGGGTGAAATTCAAGGTGCTGGTTATCACCTATAAAGCCCTACATGGCCTGGGTCCGGGATATTTGAGGGAACACCTGCTGCCGGCATCAAACGCCCTTCGCCCAGTGCGCTCCCACAGGGAGGGTCTGCTCAGGGTTCCGCCGGTGAGAGATTGCCGGCGGGTGACACCCAGGGATAGGGCCTTCTCAGTGGGAGCGCCTGCCCTCTGGAACCAGCTGCCGGTGGAGCTGAGGACTGCCCCCGACCTCCGATCATTCCGCCGGGGCCTGAAGACCTGGCTTTTTCAGCTCTCGGGCCCAGACTGAGGAAGAATTTTTAATTTGGGTTTTTTTTAACTGACTACAGGGTTAATTTAATACTTTTTAATTTGTTCTTAATTTTTGTATTTTGGATTTTTAATTCCCTGTAAACCGCCCTGAGTCCTCAGGGAATAGGGCGGTATATAAATATAACTAAATAAATAAATAAATAAATAAAGTCATGGAAGAATTGAAGAAACAGCAGGAGAAATGCTTTTATTGTATTTCTTCCAAATAGGAAAAAAGTCACAATTTTCAGTCTTATTTTTGAAATATAACCTTAAGAGGATAGTTTTCAGTTTGATGAGTCATTCCTACAGCTCACGGAGTATCCCTTTTTTTTTTTTGGTCTAATTCTTTAAGCTCTCATACTGTCCCTGCTGTTCCATCTATTTATCTGTCAGGTCCATATTGCTCAAGTATCTCAAACAATAACTTCACTTGCCAAGTACTGAGATTTAATAGCATTTTTTTTTATTGAAAAGTTTTTCAATACATTTTATCTTTAACAACCCCTCCCCCCACCCCCTACCCAACCCTCCCCGACCCTCCTCCCCTCCCCTTCCCCCCTCCCCGTCCCCGACTTCCCAGAGCTAAATACAAGGTATAAAAGTAAAAACAATCATAAACAACCATATGCTAACAGAAATAAACTATTGAGTCTATCGCACTCTAGCTCGTATAAAATGACTACAAGCAATACTAGTATCACATCAAAACTTATGCAAATGCTAAATGAAACTTTTTAGTCCCATATTTATTCTGGATGTAATCAATCCATTTTTTCCACTCCGTAATATAACGTTGTTGCGAATGGTCTTTCAAGTACGCCGATATCTTTGCCATTTCCGCCAGGTCAGAAACTTTTAAAGTCCATTCTTCTATAGTCGGCAGTTCCTCCTTCTTCCAATATTGACCTACTAAAAGTCTTGCTGCTGTTAATTTAATAGCATTATTGTGTAAGCATTATAAGACGAGTAAATAGGCTTTTCTTGTTTTGTTCACATGGCTCATTTCCCCCCCTCTTTGCTACAGAGAAGCACGCCTTCTCTGTAGCATGGTCTATCCTCTGCAGTGAGGTTCCCCCTGAAATTTAAATGGCTTCTGCCCTGTTGCTATGTTGAAGAGTCCTCAAGATGTGACTCTCCACCCAGGCTTTTGTTAAGGATGATTGATGCCCCTTTTCTTTCTTTTTCCTGTTCCCATCTGTGTTTGTTTTCTCTGTATCTTTTTTTGTTTGTTTGTATTTCTTAAAATGCTACTTGCTTTTAAATGTTTTAACAATTTGTAAATTGTCCAAAGTTGTTGGGAAATGGATGGTATATAAATTATTATTATTATAGACTCTATAATAATCTATCCATCGATGCCATGGATAATAGAATAACGAAATCTTTAGGTGGTGTGTTAAATTACAATCTTGACAACTGCGAGGTTATTTTATTATTTGTTCATTAAAATTTTATTGCTTTTTATTTGTGAGCTCAAGATAGTATATATAATGTTCCCATTATGGTTTTTCATCATTTCAGTTTCAGAGGCTCCTAAATTAGGGAAATAATCCCATAGCCTTTGTTAATTCTTGATGAAGACTTATTTTTATTGAAATACTGCTGTCAGCTGGGTCTTTCTTAACATAATATAAAGGATGGCACAGGTGGTCCTCAATTTACAATCATTTGTTTAGTGACCATTCAGTTACAACAACACTTATGATGGTTTTTCACACTTAACAACCATTACAGCAGGCATGTCTAACTCAACACATGACATCACCAATGTATCGCAACTTTTTCCCCATTGCCGGCAATGGGGTGGGCGCGGTTTCAGCGTGATGCATCCAGCCCGTGGGCCGGCAGTTTGACACGCCTGCATTACAGCATCCCCACAGTTAGTTGCACTGGCCTGGGGTCATTTAAAGATGATTTGTAACCTTCCCAGCCAGCTTCTGACAAAGTCAATGGGGGAAGTCGGATTGGCTTAATGACCGCATGATTCACTTAACAATTGCAGTGATTTGCTTAATAACTATGTCCAAAAGATTGTAAAATGGAGCAAAGCTCACTTAACAATTGCCCTGCTTAACAATGGAAATTGTGGTTGTAAGTCGAGGATTATCTGGTTATTACCTTTTGTTTTACATGAGAAAGTTGTTCACTTAGTTTCACTTGATATTAGCAAATGGCAGTATAACAAATAAGTATATAAGGATGGAACAATGAGGCAGATATTTTATAAAGCTAGACTTTTCCTTTGTACTTATTCTTCATTCCCATGCTTATATGCAGCATTCCCACAAAGGTGTACTTGAAGTTTGTTATTAATACAGAATGAAGGTTGAAGGAACAGTATTTTGAGAATCCAAGTAACTATCTATTCTTCAATTAATCATCTTCTGTCTTCTTTGGGGTATTTGCTCATTTTGCTGAATATCATATCACCAAATTTTCACTTGTATATTCCTATTCCTGTTGACAGAAACAGATGGAGAAAAAATAATTACCTTTTATGTTGTGTGCTTTGATATATGTGATCTATTTATATGGGGGATATTTATATATGGGATAGCAGGTTAGAGTTTTGCTACAGAATTTTCTGGAATTCTTTCCTCTAGTATATGAGACACAGTAGAGGAGAGATACAATTATTTTGTACTTTGTAGGATAGAACTGACCTCTGAATGACATAACATACTGTACTGATTGACCTCCATCTTATAATATCATCTAACTTTCTTATGCTTACAAAGTCTTGATGATTTACAGTTAATCACCATTGAGTTTGACTATTGTAATGCACTGTACACAGATTTATTGGAATAGCTATAATAACAAAACCTTGTAAGTCTGAATGTGCTTTCCTTCCTTCCCCGTTTATTTTCATCTGAATTGGGGTGGGGGTTGTATTTGAGGTAATTTCCTAAACCACTTTCTTGGTCTGGGTTCAAGCCTCACTTATGTGATTGTTGCCTTTGTAATGTTTTTTTCCATATTTTCTTCAAGGACGTCCTCTATATTCATTATGCTAGCCTTCCTCATATACTTGAGAGTCCCAGGTGGAGGCAGAAATGTGTCCTTCTAGTAACACTAAAAGTCTTTCAGTTGAATGTGAGAAGAAAAATCTAAATAAGATGTTTGATAGCAGAACCAATTATCCAGAGTTATATAACTATATTGAAGCAGAGGCTGAATAGCTATTAGTCAGGAACTTTTTTTAAGATGGCACCCAGGACAACATGAAGGTTGTGGAGATTGGGCACCAGTGGAGAAGTTGGTGGAGAGGTTCGAGGGACTAGAGATGAAGAGTGGAGAGCAACCCTTTCACTCTTCCCATGCAAGTGATCATGATGATCAGTGGAGCAGACGTCAGTCCACGCTGAAGAGAAGCCCCAGCCCCACCTATGGAGCACAAGTGGCTTCCCCATCTTCAAAACCACCAGCATTAACCTCCAGCCCTGCAAGGTGGGACAGCCCTGAATGCCCCTCTGAACACGGAGGCCCATGACGTCACTCCTCTAGAAGCCCTGACCGTCACTACCATCGGTCACACAGCCCAGGGCTTCACTGTCGGCACCACCCAAGCCCGAAAACTCTGCAGGGGGAAGACTCAGATGTGAGCCTGCAACATGATATAATACAACAGTTGCACAAGCTTTTTCGCTGGGCAGCAACAGGTGAGAGCACTGCAACTGTTGGGGGCCCTGCCACAATTAATGATGCCATAGCCACCGCCACTGGAAGGTCAGCCATAGGTGGGAGTGCCACAGTGGGATAGACAATCACCTTTCCCAGGCCTGTGTCTATTGAGCTGTCCCCAACTTATTGCAGGAGTGGTACCAGGCAGCAGTAAGATTGGACTTTGAGCTGGCTTGTTATAAGAAACCACCACCTCAGGAAGCTGGGAAGAAGCCAGAACAGACCAGACAACCACCTCCCTGTAAGCCTCCAGCCATTGCAGCTGCAGAGCCCCCCAGACCACCTGCTGGTCCACCAATCAAATGCTTCATATATGGGCAACAGGGACACTGAGCAGCGAGCTGCCCGGTCCCATCCCATACCCCTAGCAGCAGAGCAGATTGGGACCACCAGCGAGGAAGAAACCAGTTCAGCAGCCAGCAAGAGAGAAGTCAAACTGGATCACACAAAAACCCGTTGGCCAGGTTACATTGACCACGCAGGAGAGTGCCGAGGCCCAAGCTGGATCTGCTACCGCTCTGCCCTCCTACAACAGCGACGATGAGGGGGAGAACGATCCGATGGTGAGTCGACCCATTCCACCTTTTTCTTTCTCAGCCAAACTCATAGTCCCCAAGACAGGTGCATGAATAGATTCGAAAGTGCTATTGGACTCAGAGTACTCCTAGTGCATTATTAGTTGCCACTTGCCCATAAACTGGGTATACGAGCTCTCCAAATCCATGAGATTTGAGCAAACTGATGGCTCCTTAATGGGAAAAACTTTGGTCACACAATTGACAGAGCCAGTACGCTTAGAAATAGGTGAACATTGGTAGTTCATCTGTTTCATGGTGGCTCTGAAGATGACTGAGGCAGTGATTCTAAGGCAGGGGTGTCAAACTCAATTTCATTGAGGGCCACATCAGCATTGCAGTTGCCCTCGGGGCCAGGTGGGTATGGCCAGGGTGGGCGTGGCCTACTGGGTGGGCATGGCTAGAGTGCGTATGGCCTACTGGGTGGGCATGGCCAGCTATACATCGTTCGCATCAGGGGTGCCTATGGGGGCCTGGGCAGGAGTGGGACAGATCCAAGGGTCTCTGGCAGAAGGAGGGTCTCTGGGCTATGGCCAAGGCAGTGGGGGCCGTTCCCTCACTGTTTCCAGGATGGTTTCGCAGGCCACATGAAACCACTTTGCGGGCCTTGTGTTTGACATGTCTGTTCTAAGGCTAGCCTGGTTGGACAAATGGAAGCCGTTTATCTGGTGGGAAAAGGGGATAAGGACTGTGAGATTACCTATATAGCCCAAACCCTTACTTAATTCGGCTGACATTACTGGAGAGTTTAGGCTGTCCACCAAGTTAGCAAAGATAGCCTCCCTGTCTCAACCAGGTGAACCACTCATCCCCAGCGAATACCAGGATCTAGTGGAGGTGTTTAGTGAGAAAGAATATGACACCCTGCCTCCCCACCGGCTCAATGATAGCACCATTGAACTGTTACCAGGAGCTAAACTCCCACGGCCGAAGATGTATGCCATGACCCCCCTCAAAATGGAGGAACTGCAACAGTATGTGAACAACAACCTAGCAAGAGGATTTATTGAGTGGGCCAAATCTCAGATGGGAGCTCTAGTGTTATTTAAAGAGAAAAAAGATGGGTCACTTCATCTCTGCGTAGACTATAAAGGGTTAAACGCTGTGAGTGTAGAGAAAAAATACCCCCTCCCCCTCCTGAAGGACTTACTAACCCACCTGGCGAAGGGGAGTGATTTCACTAAGTTGGACCTGAGAGAGGCATATTACTGAGTAAGAATAAGAGAAGGAGATGAATGGAAAACAGCTTTTAACTGTCCTATCGGGAGCTATCAATTTAAAGTCATGCCATTTGGATTACGTGGGGCTCCAGCTGTCTTCATGCAGCTGATCAACCAGGTACTACATGATCATTTATACAAAGGAGTTTTGGTGTATCTTGATGATATCCTTATATACAGCACGAATATGGCTGACCACATAAAACTAGTGTGAGAAGTGTTAAAGAAGTTGTTGAATGCCGAACTATATGTTAAACTATCAAAGTGTGAGTTCCATCAGACCCGACTAGATTATCTTGGCTACAGAATTTCCAGTGAGGACATTGAAATGGACCCTGCTAAAGTGAAAGCCGTAATTGAGTGGCAACCCCCAAAGACTTGTAAACAGCTTCAGAGCTTTCTGGGATTCACCAACCTTTACCAACAGTTCATGCCCTTCTTTGCCAAAATTGCTTTATCCCTCACGGACATTGAAAACAGGCAAAGGGGGGGGGAAGCTGTGACCGGACCAGCTGCTAGCATGGACTATGAACTGTCAAACTGCTTTTGAGAATTTGAAAAGACTATTTGCGGTCAAACCAGTCCTAAAGCATCCTTGTCCAGGGAAACCCTTTGTGATTCAAGCTGATGCCAGCGACATGGCCATCGGAGCTCTACTATTGCAAAAGAACCATGATGGAGTCCTACAGCCCTGTGCCTACACCTCAAAAAAGTTCATTGATTGTGAGAGAAGGTAGGCAATGTGGGAGAAGGAAGCCTTCGCAATTCATTGGGCTCTATTAGAAGGGAGCAAGGTGCCTTTCGAGGTAGGGACTGATCACAAAAACCTAGAGGCACCGAAAACTCCCCACAAGCTGTCCCTGAAACAAGTACGGTGGGCGCAATATTTTAACTGATTTAACTTCACCCTGAAGTACATACTGGGGTGGGGAGGAAACTTTTTAGCTGACGCTTTATCCAGATTACCTTAATAAAAGGCCAGCATGAAGAGGTTAATGAAGCAATTATATCTACACTGCAAGCTGCTTCTGAAGTAACACCACGAAGAGCCCCTGGGGTGAGGAAATTAAAACAGGAACTCCTCAAGAAAAAACAAACCTCCTTGACATGCAGGAATGGTTTGGCTTACAAAGGGGGGAAGTTGTATTTGCATGAAACCCTCCACCTCAACACTCTCCAGCACGGTCATGATGTGATACAAGCTGGACACTTTGGATGTTTAAAAACACTGCATCTGGTTCATTCGCAATTTTGGTGGCCAGGTCTGAAACAGGATGTAGAGAACTATGTCAAGAGCTGTGCTGTGTGTACCACCATAAATAGAATTCCAGGAAAACCCCCTGGAATATTACAACCAGTGGCGGAGCCTTCTCAACCATGGGAGGAAATTGCTATGGATTTTATAGTAGAATTACCTGAAAGTAGGGGGAATATGATGATTTGGACTGTGATAGATCTATTTTCATTTCATTTCATTTCATCGCCTGCAAAGGACTTCCGTCGGCCCAATGACTAACCAAGATGTTTCTGAAGCACATCTACAGACTGCATTGCACACCAAAACAAATAATCTCAAAGCGGGGGGTGCAGTTTACAGCCAGGTTCTGGAGGAGTTTTCTCAGGTTAATTGGCTTATCACAAGAACTGTCATCAGCTTTTCACCCGTCTACAAATGGGGCAGCTGAATCAGCGAACTCAGTGGTGGAGCAGTATCTCAGATGCTATTTGGACTATCAGCAAACGAACTGGATTGACCTCTTCCCTTTCACAGAGGTGGCTTACAATAACTCTGTCCACAGCAGCACCGGTTTTATGCCTTTTAAAGTTGCCACAGGAAAAGAGTTCAACCCAATACCTGAATATCCTCAGGGACCTGTTACTTCCCAAATGCTTGACCAGTGGTTGAGGGGGTGGGAGGAGGTATGGAAAATCATGAAAATCGCTCTGAAAAAGGCTTCTGAGACATATAAAAAGTAGGCAGATAAAAAGAGGGCTCCCCAAAGATCATTCCAGGTTAGGGAAAAAGTTTATTTATTCACAAAATATTTACAACTTAAGTTGCCTAGTAAGAAGTTAGGACTGAAGTTCCTGGGTACCTACCCCATAGTAAGAATCATTAACCCAGTCATGGTAGAGTTAAAGCTTCCCAGACTCCTAGGTAAAGTCCACCCTGTGTTCCATTGTAGCCTACTGAAACCTTTTCAGGGTTCTACCTTATGACCTCCCCCTAAGAAGGCACCTGGGCCTCTCGTACTAGCCAGACACTCATTAAGAGGTGAAACGTATTCTTGACTAGACCTATATTCCATAGAGAGCCAATTGGTATAGTGGTTAAGGTGTTGGCCCAAAAACCAGGAGACAGAGTTTTAAGCCTCCCTTAAGCCTCCCTTAGTCACAAAAGCAATCTGGGTGACTTTGGGCCAGTCAGTTTCTCTCAGCTCAACCTACTTTTAAAGGTAAAGGTAAAGGTTCCCCTGCACATGTGTGCTAGTCGTTTCCAACTCTAGGGGCCGGTGCTCATCTCCGTTTCAAAGCCAAAGAGCCAGCACTTGTCCGAGGACGTCTCCGTGGTCAAGTGGCCAGCATGACTAGACGCCAAAGGCACACAGAATGCTGTTACCTTCCCACCGTAGTGGTCCCTATTTTTCTACTTGCATTTTTACGTGCTTTCGAACTGCTAGGTTGGCGGAAGCTGGGACGAGTAACAGGCGCTCACTCTGTTACGCGGCACTCGGGATTCGACCCGCCAAACTGCCGACCTTCTGATCGACAAGCTCAGCGTGCTAACCCACTGAGCCACCGTGTCCCTATAACCTACTTTTGCCAAGTTGTTATTAAGGACAAAATAGGAGGTCAGGTATTGTGTCCTTCTTTCAGATTTGTAAACAGCTACATATAAATATTAAATGGGGTTAAATTTCTAGAAATATGTATTTAACTTTGTACTAACTAGAGATTATGGCAATGTGGAGGCTTTTTTATTATTTTAAAATGTTTTTACTTGGGAGCTGCCAAGAGTTGTTGGAAGTTGAACGGCATACAAATTAATTATTTATAAAAAATTGTTCACTTAGGGATACTGAAACATACAATGTGACTAAGAGTGCCTAAAATTCTACATATAACTGTTTAGTGAACCATGCATTGCATGCATAATATGGAACCATGTTGATTAGTATTTTACAAATTTTCTAGAGAAATCAAGTGTGGAAACTTGAAGCAACTAAATAATGGAATTTGGAACTAATTTTAATCAATGTTTCTTTTAACTTTGTTACTGTATTAATGAATGTTTGGTGAATGAATGGTAGGTAGGAAAAGGTATCTGGAACAGGAAACATTGCATTGCAAGTCATTTAACATTGGAGTTAGTTACAAATGGCTATTTTTATGTTTGGATAGACTTTTGATGAAGCGGTAAATTGTAAACATATTGCACCTGAATGTTCAGTGTACTAGAGCAGCTCATGTAGTTCATCTAGTAGCAAATTTCTTATTCATTCTCCTGCTTGTGAAAGTAAAATTATTTTTTTGTATGCTTCAGAATATATATAAAGATCAAACTGAGAAAGATGACAGGAAAGAACAAGGCTGTCAGTATAGAAGAGAGGTTGTAGTAAGACTGATGATAGTCCACAGTACTCATCTTAGCTTTTCAAGCTTAACCCTTTTGTTCATCAATCAGTTTAAAGTGGCAGCTAGTGACCATTAGGAGGATTCATTAGCACCCTGCAGCACGTTTGTACAGGGTGACCCACATCTGTCTTTATTAGAAGTTTGCTAGTTGCCAGTAGTGAACAGATGGATCATTATTGTCTATGTTGCCCTTTGGGTGTACCTGGAGGACAAGCAAAGTCATCCTGAGCAGGACACACAGTGTTACCTCACAAAGAGGAAGAATTTGAATAATATTATGATAGGCACTGATGGTTACTGCTGTGGCATGTCTCTTTGACCTTGGATGAAAATCAAAAGATAGTAATTACCAATATTCGGAATTCAACAAATTTTGCTAACTATTTTTGCAAGAAATAATCTAGCAGTGAGATGTTGCTTGTTTTGCATGATAAGTTTTTTTTAAGGACAACAGTTATTTTTCCTTTGGTAGAATATTTATTAAAGATGGGACAATGGAAGGAGAATTGTTTAGATAAATACTTCAGATGCTGGTGAAAGGTAGTGGGTCATATATGGCTTGTGCTAAAAAAATGAATATTTGTAAAAAAATAAA
This sequence comes from Vipera ursinii, assembly GCF_947247035.1. Lineage (NCBI taxonomy): Eukaryota > Metazoa > Chordata > Lepidosauria > Squamata > Viperidae > Vipera > Vipera ursinii. The sequence goes on from NC_139521.1 coordinate 59,955,142, forward strand.
ATAAAAATGGAATAGTTTTGCCCATTTTCTTACGAGGAAGTGAATGTTGGATATGTTAGGAGAAACCCTCAGGTAAATTGAATGGGAATACCTGGGAAGCATGTCTGATAGTTAAAGGAAGACATGCAGTCAAGAATTATGGATGTTCAGTGCATGTAGATTGAAAACAGAGTGAGTTATCCTCAAGTGATATAGAGAGAATGAATGAGGAATGAATTTCAAAAGAAATATATGAAGGATTAGTGATCAAGAGAAAAGGAGGGGGAAAACCAAGGAACATGTAGCTGGATGGAGCTGATGATTTCTTCAGAAAGAGAAAGGTAAGAAATTTAAAGAAACGTACAACATGGAAGTAAAATGTATGGAAACAGGCAAAAATAATGTTGCAAATAACAGCCATGTGACTGGGATGAATCTTAACTTTAAGGGCAGGTTGTAAGTAGCTTTTTAAAAATGTCTTGTAGTGTTTAATGGTTGTTAAGTGACCGGTCATAAGGCCTGCTTGAAATGTATTAATCAGTATATGGGTTTGATGGAAGCAAGGATGAGTGACAAGGACAGAAAATTACAGAGGGTATAATAAATAGTCTGGATATAAACTAAATTTAGTTGGATTTTGTTTCTTCTGCTTTTAATTTGTTCTGCTTACTACATCTTACTTTTTTCTGTTTACATATTGTTTGTTCTAAAAGGGAATAGTCTAGTTTTGTTTAGCCTTTTCTGATCAGCTATAGTGTGTAAACCTTGACTTACAACCACAATTTTGCCCAAAATTTCTGTTGCTAAGTGAGATAGTTATTAAGTGAATTTTGCCCCATTGTATTACATTTCTTGAGGATGCTACTATGTGGGCTAGAACAATCCAGTCATCTACTACTGACTGGATGGCAGCCTTCAATGCATTCTCCAATCTCTGTAATATACTGAAAAAACACCTAACAGCTAAACCTACTACAAAAAGAGCCCAAGTGGGTAGACCTCGCTGGTTTGATCCTGATTGCCAGCAACTGAAAAAGAAATTGAAGGCAGCCATGAGGCTTGCCCAGAGGAATCCTTCTGCCCATATACAAGCTAAAATGCTGCACACAAGAAGGGAATATAAAAAAAACTAACAACATTTTAATAACATTAAAGAAAAAAAGTTTTGCCATTTCAATCTGGTTAGAACTTGAGTTGGCTGCCAGAAGTCATAACTCAGTATTATTTTGGCACTCTGTAGCAGGTATCCTGAAGGAACGGAGATTTGCGTTCGACATACCAATCTCTGCTGCGGGCTGGGAGAATTATTATCAGTGCTTGTTTGCTCCCGCCAAACCGGTAAAGAAACTATCTTTAAACAGTGATTTAGTAAACCCTAAAATTCCCCCCCTTGGCCACCACTCTCAGAAAAGGAGATACAGTCCATCATTATAAGCTTAAAGAGCAATAAAGCCCCAGGTGAGGATTTTTTACCAGCAGAATTATTTAAGAAATTTCCCAATTGGTGGGGCCTTGTATTAGCAGGTCTTTTTACACACATAAATAACACCTGCCATATGGTGGAAGATGGCAATAGTTGTCCCCATATATAAAAAAGGGAATAAAAAGGATCCTAGTAACTACAGGCCCATCAGCCTGATTGACATTGTAGCAAAAATATATGCTAGGTACCTTTTGAACAGAATAGAAATCTGGGTAGAGGAAAACAACATCCTCACAGAAGAACAAGCAGGTTTTAGACAAAACAGATCTATTGATAACTGCTTTGTCTTGAACCATCTAATTGCCAAATATGCCTATAAGAGGAGACCCCTGTTTGATGCTTTCATAGACCTTACAGCAGCATTTGATATGGTAAAGTACTATGGAGTAAATTGACATCCCTTAAAATAGAACCCAGACTCTTGGCTTTGATTAAAGCCCTTTACACAAGTACCTGTTTGAGGGTGCGGTATGGGGTTAATGGGGCCCTGACTAACAGGATTCACACAAATAAAGGGATAAGGCAAGGGTGTATCCTGGCCCCATTATTATTTAATTTATACATCAATGACTTGCCTGGATTAATGAAGGATACCATGGTACACATGCCGATGATCCTAAATACTTACTGTAACAGCTTGCTTTATGCTGATGATATGATTTTATGATCATACTCATAAGTAGGATTACGTAGGCTATTAAGAAGATTCAGCTCTTATTGCCAGGATAACTCCCTAATCATTAGCAAATCTAAATAAAAAATAATGGTGTTTGGAAGAAACCATCAGAGACATAAGTGGCAATTAGATGGTGAACCAATTGAACAAGTTAACACCTTTGTATATTTGGGTGTAACTTTTTCCAAGACTGGATCTTGGGCCTGCCATTATCAATGGAGTACATTTAGAGCAAAAGCCCGTTTGAATTTACTGCTCAAACTAAAGAACCATAGTTACCCAGGGTCCCTAGCCCCATTAATCAAGGTTTATAAGGCTAAGGTTACCACAATGCTCTTGTATGGAGCAGAAATTTCGGGTCTTTACTCAACCACAGTCCTAGAACAAACACAATCCCAGCATTTGAGATGTATTTTGGGTGTAGATCCAAGAACATCTGCAGCAGCAGTTAGAGATGAATTGGGAATTCATACAATTCATGCATTATCTAAAATTAGAGCTTATAACTACTGGTGCAAAGTTAATGAAATGGAGACTGATAGACTCCCCAAGTTATGCCTACTAGACCAAATAAAACTACAATCACAAATTTCCTGGTTCACCAAACTAACACATTTTGTAAGAAGCTGTGGCCTTCCCGTCTCTTGTGTAACAGGAGAACAATCCCAAAAAAGAGTTGCCCCAAAAATTAAGGATATAGAAGCACAAACTGATATAGCTATCCTTGGTAAGGTGGGTAACTTGAAATGGCTGAGTAAATACAAACGTACTAATGAACGTCTCTGCATGTGTGGAGCAGCAGAAGTAGAAGACCTGGCTCACATCCTATTTGACTGTTGCCTGTATAAGAGGGTGAGAGACAGGTATCTTGGTCTATATACCAAACGAATGACCCACTGGGATCCCCATATCAAAACAACTTACCTTATGTCCAGCCAGAACTTGAAAATAACATTTAACGTAGCACAGTACCTAAACAAAATGGTCCAGTTGAGATCTGCATATGTGGGGCTGATTGGGGTAGATTGCAAGGGTGACTCTGAAATATAATTTTATCATATTTTATCTATATCTTAAATTATTGTACATTATTACAATTTCATTTTAGATTGTATTTTATTACCATTTCATTTTAAATCGTATTTTATTCTAATTCCATTTTAAATTGTATTTTATCAAATTCCATTTTAAATTGTATTTTATCAAATTCCATTTTAAATTGCTTTTATCAAATTTTAGTAACAATTTGTGCTGGAACTTTGCACTTTGATATGGCCCAAGGGCTAATCAATAAAGTTGTTGTTGTTTATTACATTTCTTGCTATACTTGTTAAGTGAACCATAGCAGTTGTTAAGTTAGTAACATGGTTGTTAAGTGAATCTGGCTTCCACGTTGACTTTGCTTGTCAAATGGTCACAAAAGGCAATCATATGATCCTGGGACACTGCAAGCGTCATAAATATGAACCACTTGCCAAGTATTCAAATTTTGATCATGTAAGCATGGGGATGCTGTAGTGGTCATAAGTATGAAAAACAGTCATAAGTCACTTTTTTAAAGTGATGTTGTATCTTCGAACAGTCACTAAATGAACTGTTCTAAGTCAAGTACTACCTGTATTCTAAAATAGGGATATGATATTACAGTTTTCTGATGCTAAGCTGTTCCATGTGTTAAGTAGTCTTGGATGGGAATTTATCTTAAAAAATATGCTACAGAATCTCACGTTTGATCAGGGAAATGTGTTGATGCAATTATAGACATAGTAAAAATTTGAGTGAACAAATTTCCACCTAAATAATTTATGGGAAAAGCTAATTAACTAATAATTGTGAGTTTTGGTGGCATTTGTGTCCTCTTGATCATAAGAATCAGGATAATGTGACCTACTTATCAAATGGCAAAATAATACAAATTGCTGAGTTCTTTTTTAAATTTTCAGAGAAAAATATTTTAAAGAAGACTTCATTATCTAATGAAGTTGTAAAATTGAGTATAAAACATGGGTTTTCTGAATATACCTATTAAGGTAGGGTGACATTTACAGCTGTTGATGGCATTTGCAACTTTTATATTTAATACCATCTTGTGTTATATTGTCAGCTGTGAAAGTGAGGTTTGAGTAATTCGAAACAGCAATATACAAGAAACAATAAAAACTGTAGTTATAATGTCAAAGTCACACACGAACAATCTGCATTTATCTACCGTAAGTCAGTACTTCTTGTCTTTGCTTAGACGTCAGACAGGAAAGGAGCTTCCTTTATGATTTTTTGTAAGAATCTTAATATTTTACATCCGCACGAACATCATACTGGGTAGCTATAAAATATAACCAGTGGCTAAATTTACCAAGTTTTTATTTTTTTGTTTATAAATACTGTATATATTATATATTTTCATGTTACATAAAATATATATTTTTAAAATGCTATATTCTCTCTCTTGCTTATGACTACGTATGTTGCTGATTTCTAAGTATGCCTTATTGCTTTTTGAGATGTGCTGCTACCCTTCAGGTCTTTAATTTTAATTGCTAAGAATTCCAGGGTTCTGATTTTTTTTAAATGCAGTATTCCTGCACTGCTGGATAACAATTGGATATGCAGTGTACACACAGTTATGTCTGTAGGCACTGCACTAGACCTCCACTATCTAGTCTAACCTAATTATATGCTATGTTAGTATTAAATGTAACTGATTTTTTTAATTTAAACAAAGCTGTAAGGGGCAAAATTTAGGGATCTATTTATTTGATTAATAAATAAAATAAAAGCAAATTTAAAAACTGGAAATAAGAACAAATGTAGAAAAAGATGTGACTATTGACCATGTAGTCAGCAGCTGAGAGAAAATTGACCAGTTGACAGTATAAGGCAAGGTAACAAAAATGATTTATTGGAAATTATGCAAATTGGATTTGATGCCCCAGCATATTGGTAAGATCAACTTTTATGGACAACTACAATAGTTTCTTTGTATGTGACTTTTTCTTGTAATAAAGACAACAACAGCAACAACAATAGAGTTGGAAGGGACCTTGGAGGTCATCTAGTCCAACCCCCTGCTCAGGCAAGAAACCCGATACCATTTCAGACAAATGGTTGTTCAGTCTCTTCTTAAAAACTTCCAGTATAGGAGCATTCACAACTTATGGAGGCAGGTTGTACCATTGATTAATTGTTCTGTCAGGAAATTTCTCCTTAGTTCTAGGTTGCCTTTCTCCTTGATCAGTTTCCATCCATTGCTTCTTGTCCTGTCTTCAGGTGCTTTGGAGAATAGCTTGACTTCCTCTTCCTTGTGGCAACCCCTGAGATATTGGAACACTGCTATCATGTCACCCCTTGTCCTTCTCTTCATTAAACTACACATACCCAATTCCAGCAACGTTATATGTTTTAGCCTTCAGTCCCCTAATCATCTTGTTGCTCTTCTTTGTACTCTTTCTAGAGTCTCAACATCATTTTTACATCATGTTGACCAAAACTGGATGCAGTATTCCCAAGTGTGGCTTTACTAAGGTGTTATAAAGTGGTATTAACACTTCATGTGATCTTGATTCTGTCCCTCTGTTGATGCAGTCTAGTACTGTGTTGGCTTTTTTGGCAGCTGCAGCACACTGCTGGCTCCTATTTAAGTGATTGTCCACTAGGACGCTGAGATATTGAGCAAGGTACCTGCTGTGTATTTGGGTTTTCTTGCCTAAATGTAGAACCTTGCTTTTTTTACTTTTTACTTTTTAAATAAAGTTATAAATGCCTTTATTACTCAAAATGTATTCTGTTGTACTTTATTATATTAGTTGATATTATTTGGTTTTTAACTGAAAACCGCCATTAGTCTATCATTATAAAAATACAGTGATCAAATACATTGGAGGAGGGTGCGTGGGTGGGGGAGATTACCCCAGTGACTTGTAACTTTCCCTGCCAGCTTTCCCATTGACTTTCTGGGAAAGCTGTCAGGGAAGGTTGCAAATGTGATTGTTGGGTGCTACAACCAGACATAAGTGCAAACCAGGTGCCAAGTACCCAGTTCACAGTAACTGTAAGAGTACTAAGATGACAAGAACACTGAAGATTGGTTATAACTAATTTTGAATAGTTGTTGAATGAATGGCTATACATCAAAGACTACTTCTCTGTCTCTCTCTCTCTCTCTCTCTCTCTTTCTCCATTTCTATCACTATCTCTCTCTATATCATATCCTTCCCCACTTGTATGTGTGATATATGTCTTCCTCAATCTTTGTCCTTTACCAAAAGCCTGGGAGTTTGAGGGTTTTGCACATTATCTCACCTGACCCTAGCACTGCATTCTTCTGAACAGATAGCTTTGATTTTGTTCCTGGGATCTGTTGACACTACTTTTGTGTTTGTGTGTGTGTGTGTCTCTCTCTGTGCTATGTATAAAAAATGCATACTGTATATTGAAAAAAGATTCAAGGTGATGTGAGGACACTTGGACGAAAGAGTTGATAACCAGTTTAGTGATGTTTTATGGTTTCTTTTTCCTGACAGGTTCCCTCAAGGGTTGTTAGAATTTAACTTCTTTAATCAAAATGGCTGAAAATTATAGGAGTTGAAATCCTGCATTTCTGGAAGACCTTAGAAAGGAAAACATTAATTTAGGGTAGGAAAATTGATGGCCGTTTTCTACCCAAATGAAGAATTCATCCACTTACATGGTTACTGTTTTCTTATTCTCAGAATAAATCCGCTCATCTTGTAGATGCAGAATATTTTATAAACCATTTACTATATATGATTGCTGCGGATTTCGTCTGCCTAAATTATAGCATAAACAAAGGCATTTTTGCAGGGTATTAGAACACATACCTATATTCAAACATAAATACAAGGTGTAGAGATTAGTTAGTGTTTTCCATTTTTAAAAAATAGATGACTACATTCTGAATGTCAGAGGAGAAGGTATATAGTCAGTGAATAGGTTTAGTCCACTTAATAAAGAATACAGTTACTTTGATTTTTTTAAAAAAATCCCATTTATATCCCGCCCTTCTCCGAAGACTCAGGGCGGCTTACAATCTAAGAAGCAGAAATCAATGTGCTTAGCAATAGCCTTCATTCTATGTATATGCCTGCTTATTAGGGCTTTTGCCCCCCCCCAGTGGCATTTTTTACAAAGTCAGCTTATTGCCCCCAACAATCTGGGTCCTCATTTTATTTTATCAGAAATAATATACCTCAGAATGAATAAAACACTCACTAGGATAATAAAGGTACGTGTTCAATATTTCATGATAGAAGTGATTTATTTAACAGTCACTAGTACTTATCACATAAAAAGTAGCATTAATTGTTTAACTTGGACAAGGTGGGGTACTTGGGTTTTATTATGTCTTACAGAATTATTTCAGTTGATTAAAATATATTCCACTTATAAATGATATAAAAGACAAAGTATTTTTTGTTCACTCTACAAAGAAAATAAAATAAAATTTGCCACTGTGTTAGAATCACACAGTAATGAACTGTGTTAAATATCAAAGCTTAACTGTATATGCTTATATATGAGTCAGGTCCTAGGTTGTTTAACCCAGTTCTGTCCATTCAGAAACTCTTCAAAACATCAGCAGTGGCCCTCCTGAGGTTTGCTGCTTACAATTATTTTAACCGGAGATGCTAGACATTGAATTTCTGACCTTTAGTATTTCAAGTTTATGCTTTGACATTGAGCAGTAGTATTGCAGGAAAAAAAAGAGAGAGGAAGTATCCTCTTGGGGAAACATATTGTGACACATGTGTTGATAATTTCTAACCATTAAACTATTAAACTTCTTATTATACCCTAACATTTGCCCAGTTACACAGCCTTTTACTTGATGTATGTAAGAAGCAGTGTGAACCAAATAATGTATGCCTTGTAACTATGTGACATATAAATGTATGGCTTTTAAACAGGTGAATTATGAAAGAGTGAACAAATGTCATTTTCTAGCATGATTGTTAATGTTGCTCTTATGGGACATATACCCTACAACACAGCTTTTCAACCAGTGGTACGGGTACCACCTGTGGAACATTGGCACCTGGCAGGTGGTACGCAACCATCCTAGAAAAGTGGTAGCGGGGGAGGGGAATGAGCTGAACCGGTGGCAGCACCGCACAAGCCTGAGTGAGTGACGGCTGGAGCTGCAGGGCTGTCAGGGCTCAGCAGAAGCACCAGGATCAGCGCCAGGCTCCAGCTGGAGCTCAGTGCTGATCCTGGCACTTCTGCTGAGCCCAGAAGAAGCGTTGATCAGCTGGAAAGTTGCAGCATCTCCAGGGTCTTGTGATTTACATTCCGATGCTTGGCAACTGATTTATTTATTTTATTAGATTTACATACTGCCCTTTCCCAAAGGACTCAGGGCGGTTTACAGGGTATATAAAACCAAACCAGTACAAAAGTTAAAAACAATTAAAAAAGAGTAAATCATCCCTAAAAATAAAAACCCCAGTTAAAAATTCTCAGCCTGGGCCGGAGAGCTCAAAGAGCCAGGTCTTCAGATCCCGGAGAAATGAACAAAGGTCAGGGGCAGTCCTAAGCTCCACGGGCAGCTGGTTCCAGAGGGCAGGCGCACCCACAGAGAAGGCCCTTCCCCTGGGTGTTTTCCGCCGGCAGTCTTTTACCGGCGGCACCCTGAGAAGACCCTCCCTGTGTGAGCGCACTGGACGAAGGGAACTTGATGCTGGCAGCAGGTGTTCCCTCAGATATCCTGGACCCAAGCCATTTAGGGCTTTATAGGTCATCACCAGCACCTTGAATCTCACCCGGAGGGCAACCGGAAGCCAATGCAGCTCGCGGAGTAGAGGTGTTACATGGGAGTATCGGGAAACCCCCATCACAACTCGCGCGGCCGCATTCTGCACCAGCTGAAGCCTCCGAGTGGTCCTCAAGGGCAGCCCCATGTAGAGAGCGTTGCAGTAGTCTAGACGGGAGGTCACGAGCGCATGAGTGACTGTGCGTAGGGCATCTTGGTCCAGATAGGGTCGCAACTGGCACACCAGGCGAACCTGGGCAAAAGCCCCCCTGGTCATGGCTCCTATATGATCTTCAAAATTGAGCCGTGAATCCAGGAGGACGCCCAAGTTGCGAGCCCTATCAACGGGAGGGGGGGTGTAACACCTCACCCCCCATCATTAAAGGTGGAATAATCTGGTTAACCCGAGATGCCGGTATGCACAGCCACTCAGTCTTGGCACGATTGAGACGAAGCCTGTTTCTCCCCATCCAGACCTGGACCGCCTCCAGGCAACGGGACATCACGGCGAGGGCATCGCTGGGTTGGTTTGGGGTGGAGAAAAACAGTTGGGTGTCATCAGCGTACTGATGATACCCCACCCCGAAACCACGAATGATCTCACCCAGCGGCTTCATGTAAATGTTGAACAGGAGGGGCGAGAGAACCGACCCCTGAGGAACTCCACAAACGAGAGGCCTTGGGGTGGATCTCTGTCCTTCAGTCAACACCGACTGCGAGCGGCCCAGGAGATAGGAGGAGAACCACCGTAAAACAGTGCCTCCCACTCCCAGTCCCCTGAGACGCCGCAGTACGATACCATGGTCAATGGTATCTGATTCATATTTATGATGGTCACAGTGTCCCAGAGTCATGTGAAGTGACCAAAACCTGCTGCAGACACCCAGGAGAGAGGGGGGAGGGATAAAAACCAAACACCCCCCCACCCCACCCCCACTGCTAAATCTCAACAGAAATGCTCACAACAATGAAAACCTTGGACAGGAGGAAGAGCACCTCCGGGTGGGCAGGTGTCTTGCTCAGTTGTGGCTTAAGGGGCACTTTTTTCAGTGCCATTGTCACTTCGAACAGTCACTATGTGAACTGTTGTAAATCGAGGACTACCTGTACTTCATCACTTTTTTCCTTTTTTTTTGGGTCATCAAGTTTTTGACACCTTGCTAGGTGACTGATGGTACTCAGATGTTGCCATATCCTAAAAGTGGTACAATGGGTGAAAAGGTTGAAAAGCCCTGCCCTACAATCACTCCAAAGTACTACACATTTGTAAACTTGGTAAAGGTAAAGGTTCCCCCGCACATGCGTGCTAGTCGTTTCCGACTCTAGGGGCCGGTGCTCATCTCCAGTTCAAAGCCGAAGAGCCAGCGCTTGTCCGAGGACGTCTCCGTGGTCATGTGGCCGGCATGACTAGACGCCAAAGGTGCACGGAACGCTGTTACCTCCCCACCGTAGTGGTCCCTATTTTTCTACTTGCATTTTTACGTGCTTTCGAACTGCTAGGTTGGCAGAAGCTGGGACGAGTAACAGGTGCTCACTCTGTTACGCGGCAGTCGGGATTCGATCCGCCAAACTGCCGACCTTCTGATCGACAAGCTCAGCGTCCTAACCCACTGAGCAACTTGCTAATCTTTAAAGCAACCTTGTAAGTCAATACTTCTTTGTATTACAAATAAGAATCTGGTTAGCGAACTGCCGTAATGACTGTATACTGTAGTTAGTTAATGGCATGTTGAGATTTGAATGGGGATCTACCTGTTACCTACTCTATCACTGAATTATTGGAAGATATCCTGTGAATTTGCTTCTGCCCTGTACTATTTAGTAGTAATATGGGTAGACCAATTTTAATTCACTTATACCAATTAATTGAAATATCATCTAAAATGACTTAACCTCCTCAAACATATGCTTCTCTTTTTAATGGACAGACTGAAAATGTAGACTGACAGCAGACCATTCCTTTCTCTCACTCTTTTTCTGTCTTCTATGAGTTTTCTACGCACAGCAAATTATATCTGATTATATTATTTTTGACTGCATCTTTTGGGAATGACCCATAACAATGCTGGGTTCCTTTGCTTAAAAATCCAGACAGGGAGCATTTTCTGGTGCTTTTTCTATTCTATTTTTGAATGTTCAATAGTAATATCTTAGTTCATGGTAATATTAAAACTTGGATGTTAATACAAGTAAGCCTGACATTTCAGTACACTAATTGGTCTGTAATCAGTGAACTTGAGATACAGGAAATAATATGAACATATTGACAAGCCATAGATTTTTTTTATATTAAAGTAATTGGCTGCTGCAGTGCAAGATGTTTTTCACAAATATTCATATTTGAATTACTTTAAAATTATGGAGATAAAAATATATTAACAGCATTGTCATCACTGTACTGTACTGAGCAGTGCTTTTCTTTTCTTTTTGAGAAAAACAAAATTGAGGCAGTGGCCCGGGTGAGTGCTTCAATTTTTAACTTAATTAAAGTGACTTTCTTCTGGTGCAATGGAAGCTGTTCCCAGAGGCTTCATCATTTTTTTTTTACAAATTTAAGAAATTGTTCATGCAAACATGCTATTCTGTCTTCAAGTCTTGCATTTTGTTCTTTCATAATTGGCTCTCTCCATTTCTGTCTCTGTCTCTGTCTTTCTGTCTCTTTCTCTCCCCCCATCCCCCAATTGTACATAAATACAGTTACATAAGGAACTTGTTATGTCACTTATGCTTTTGATTCTAAAATCCACTTCATTTTAGGCTCATCCATATACCCTAAAAGTATTTTCAAAGATACATTTTCCTTTCCACCTTATCTTGGGATAAACTGTTAAGCCAAATGTCTATTGTTACCTATTATAATGGTTACTATTTTGTCAGGATAAACTCAAGTTCATCTTGACAAAAATATACTTTACTGCAGAGTTCCACAACCTTTACAACTTTGTGGACCAACTGGGGGGAGAGGGGATGGTTCCACGCGAGCGGCAGGCAAGCACACATGTGCGTGCAGTTCCATTTGAATGATTCCACTTCTGCGACCCAGTTCTGAAGGGCTTGAGGCCCTGTAGTGGGGCGTGACCTGGGTTTGGGGACCTCTGCTTTACTTATACTTTACTTATACTTGTGTATAAGTCCATCACTAGATAATACGACCATAAATTTTTAACCAAGACACCATAACAATTAAGCTACCTGTAAATAAGCTAACCCTCAAAATTTTTGTATGTTTTGACTTTTACAACTGGCTTACCTCTGAGTGGCACATTTTTATGGTATTTGGGCTTATACTTTACAAAAAAGCATTGCTGTAAAAACTCATGGATAAACCCATTGGATAAGATGAATATATTTTGGGGGATGTATTTTGGCATCTAAAATTCCCACCTTATCAGGGAGTATGTGCAGCATTTTGACCTTCCAAGCTTTTAAAACAGCATTTTATATTATTGTGTGGATCATAAAGAACTGAATTGGTAGAGTCCCAGTCAGTAAATCAATTAAATACCATAAATTAATGGGAAGATAGCTTTGAAGAAAGGATTGAAAAAGCTATCTTGGCAGCATCCTCTGACAAGTCAGGGACAGGTTCACAGTGAATACTTCAAGTTCTCTTTCAATTTTAGGTTTCAGCTGGGTTTATTCAGCAGATTAATAGATACAGTCTGTTTTGTTACACATAAGTACATCACTAACCGAACAGATGAATGGGTTCTCAGTAGCTTCCACTGAGTTTTGTATGACACAAGAACAAAGATGAATTCTCAATAAATTGGAGCAACAAGGAGGAGATGGTTTTTCAGTTTAGAGTTTCCATCCTTCTAATAGATTATTTCTCAAAAGGGAAAAATTGTCAGTGAACAAGACATGTTTGACGTTTTTCTCTCTTTTTTAAAAAAGAAAAATAAGCTAATGAGTTCTGTTTTTAATTCAGATGACCTTGAATTAGATAGTGTTTTGGTTCCATTAATGGCTTTCAGAAGATGAAGAAAAGCAGTGGTAGTGCAACAGTTCCGAGAGAGGTTTAAATGGGGGAAAATGATAGGACTACTGTGAAAGGTAAATAGTAATCATGGTTCATTAGTGATTACTGAAAAAAGACTTCTTAAAAAGGATAAAATATTTATCTCCTGGTGGAATTTTCAGTCGGTAAGGTCCCAAGATTAATTTTATTTTGATGCTAATTTTCTTATTAATATTTATAACTTCTCAAGTACAATATTCAGTCCCTTTAACAGTGTGCTTGTATTGGTAGTTCTTTTCTTTTTGTCAAAAATTCCCCATCCAATGAGTTTATCTACCTTTCTGTCTAAAAGACAAATATATATCAAGCAATGTTAACAAACTCTCAATAGATGTTTGTGTTTGTGTGAATTCTCCAGGTAGTTTAGAAACATGCTATTATTATACAAATATTTAAGGCAGTAATCTGAATGCCTTCCTGATGTATTAATGTTCTATTTGTGGCTTCCTGTCAGGTTGGGCAATTGTTACATATTCCAAAGGCAATATTTTGTAACATGAATCATTCATAACCTAAACCTGAACACATTTTTTCTTATATAATTTGATTGATTGCCACAATATGCTTCAGTCTCATAGCTACATAGCACACAATTTACCATATTTAGCTGATTCCAATCTTTTAGAATTTAATTACCTTAGTTTTGTCGGTATAGCATAGGTTTACCTCTTTTATTGAAGCACAGGATACATTTCAGCCTTGAGTTAAGTAAAGTTTATATGCCAGTTATATAAATGAATACTGTCACTTGAAAACTTTGCTATGTTGTGAAGTAGAAGGCATGTTTTAAACAATAATCAACCAAGCCTTGAAAACTGTCCACTAAAATTCTTTTTACATTCAAAGGTCTCTTATTACCTTAATACAACCTAATCTGCCAGAGCTCCAAAACTGCCAGAGACTACTTTCTTGCAGAACTCCTTGTGAGAGCAACTGTCTAGAACAGTTTTGGGTGATCTCAGTTGCTCTCCTTGTCTTTATTCTAACACGGTCATGACTCCACTTTTTGCAGAATCATCTTCAATCTGCAGTTTATTCTTGACTTCCTTCCTTCCTTCCTTCCTTCCTTCCTTCCTTCCTTCCTTCCTTCCTTCCTTCCTTCCTTCCTTCCTTCCTTCCTTCCTTCCTTCCCTACCTACCTACCTACCTACCTACCTACATTTGTATGCAGCTCAGTCTTTCAGATTTACAGTGAACTGGCAGTGTAAAATGATTAAATGTTTACAGTAATTCAACTCCATTCAATTTCATGATAACACAGAGTAGAGGTCTCCAACCTTTTGGGCACCAGGGACTGGTTCCATGGAGAAATGTTTTTCCATGGACTGGAGGGTGCATGGTTTTGTGTGCTGCCTGCATCCCATGAATGGGGTTTTGCTTGTTTGTGCGGCCTGGTTGCTGGCATGCCGTGGTCCAGTACTGGTCCACAGACTGGGGGTTGGCGACCCCTAATGTAGAATACCAAATAATCAACAGGCAAGAAAATCTGGTTCCATATGGTGCACTATTTTGGTTCTAATTCCCAATCGTCTTAGGTAGTCCAGAGGCAATGAAAGAAGATGTCAATCTAATAGCCTCTCTCTTATGGAGTATCACAAGGCTGGTCATTAACCCAGCTAGACAATCTATCAGCCTCTCAAGATGGGTCAAAGCTTTGGTGAATATGAATAATTTTCTTGGCACAATGCTGATTGAAATGGGCACAGTTGCCAAGCAGGAGCAACTTCTAAACATCCCTTCAAGAAGGAATTTACTACACTGAACAATGCAGCTAGCTGACAGTCTGCTGACACAATATGATATTAGGAAGGAGAAGCATTGGCATTTCGTCTCCATTATTGTTATAGTGAGCTCGAGCTTGTATTTATATTGTTAAGTTCGTTATTGGCCTTTTGCACTAACACGCCAAGTGTAATTTCTGGTATTTCATTTCCTGAAACTTTTTGATAAACCAGTGTGTGCATTTTAATGAAGCAATGTTTGGCGCAGAGAAAGAGATTGTTCAGATGGAATCTTGTTGAGAATCCGGTTACCACCAGTTTCCAGAAACTGCCTATCAGATTGCTGAGCATCAACCCCAGTGCGCTCTAGAGGTTCTCTAGGTCTGTTAGATATCTGAGCTGGACTTGCCTAATGTTTTCTTCTCAATATTTTGAGAGTTTGTCCACCTGTCTCTATTCTATACATGCATGATGCATCAATCTGATGAGAGCTTTTTTTAGCAAGCCTACTATACTCCACAATGAAGAGCTATTTTTTTGGCATCCAGCAAATGCAGAAGAACTGTAGCATATGATTGAATGAAGCTGATTTGGTGATTTATTTTTGACTTGAAATTTGCTGATTTAAGTTGTATTAAAAGTGATACAAGTAATAATAACAGTTTCCTTTATAAATGTTAACAATTACATTAAAATAGACATGTCAAACACGCAACATCACGTGGTGTCACGCAATGTGTCAGGACAGTTTTGCCAGCAATGGGGTGGGCGCAGCTTCCGCATGACGCATCCGGCCCGCGGGCCGGCAGTTTGATACCCCTGCATTAAAAGCTTCACTGGACAATGTAAGGAATAATCCTTCAGAGTTAGATCTCCCTGAAACTCTAGTGGCTGTTATATGTTTGGATGTTTCATCATTTAATTACCTTATAAATAAATAAAATTATTATTATTATTATTATTATTATTATTATTATTATTATTATTATTATTATTATTATTATTATTATCTGTTTTTCAGGGTATTCCAGGTCCCGGTAAATATAATATAAAAAGTGAATTTGGGAAGGCAGGTAGCATCATGAAAAGTGAAGCTCAGCATGTTCCTTTTCTTTCTCTTTCTGAGGTAAAAAGTACAGTTCTTTCTCATTTGCAACTTTTTTTTAATATCGTTGTTGGCCTCTGAGAAATTTGAAGAACAGTTTTATGGGATTTTGTTTGTAGAAGAAAGTCTGCAGTGGTTTATTTAATGTATTTGTAATTACAAATACATTAAATAGAACATAATGGCAGCAGACAGATTCTTTGAACAGAAGTTCCTATAGATTCTAATTATTCACTAGATTATTTATCAGATCCATAGTTAGATGTACATTAGATATACATCATATCCAAAAAGAGAATGCAGTTATATTCCATTACAAATTTTGGTCTCTTTCTCTCTCTTTTTTTTTTTCTCTCTCTCTCTCTGTCTCTTTGTTTCTCTCTCTCTCTCTCTGTCTCTTTGTTTCTCTCTCTCTCTGTTTCTCTCTCTCTCTGTTTCTCTCTCTGTTTCTCTCTCTCTCTCTCTCTCTCTCTCTCTGTCTCTCTCTCTGTCTCTGTCTCTGTCTCTCTCCCCCCCTCTGTCCAATTCCTAAGCATCGAGGATCATCAATTTTCTAATGATGAACTAACTGCTCTTATGGTAATGTTACACAAAAATGTAGTGTGCTTGCCAGAATTTTTAACAGTTTGTGCATGCATGGCACTGCACAGAGAATGGAAATGTCAATTCAAAATGTCAAAAGATTAAAGAATTATATATAAATAATGAGCAAATAACAAAGGAACAAGAATACAAACAGCCTATTTCATTACATATTCAATGGCAAAAAAAACCCCAATTCTGAAATAGCAGTGTAAGGCTCTCAAGCATTACTTAATTATCTTCTTCAGGGTGTTGTGTTTTCTTGGATTCAGGTACAAAAGAATCAGAACATTTTGTTGCTTATTCTTGGAAAGTAAATTATTTCCAAATTTGGCTTATGCATTGAATGGAGCAGGTTATAAAATATATTTGTTCGATATCATTTCATTTTACTGAACATGCACAGTCAACAAATGCCTCCTGGCATACCTCCAAAGTGTTTCTTATCTGTAGTTTGTAATCAAGCTAGGCTAAACAGACAGTGAACTCTGGATAGGAAATGTCATAATGAGATGAATATAGTTCTTAGCAGTGTTAGGTTTTACGACTTGAGTGTGAAGCCATCTGCAGTCACCAAACATCTTGGCACTTTAAAATTGCCTTAATTTTGCAGAGTCTTTGTTCAAACCTGTTTTAATATAACCACAGTTATGCAGGTGAGATGGGTGGTAAAGAAATTAGATAGATGATAGATAGATAGATAGATTTTAATCTCTTTTGCTGCAATGTAGATTTAATAATTCTTGTTATGCATCTAGCCCTGGTAGTTTAGGAGTGACTGAAATAGCAATACCGACAGGTTCTTGCTGCTTCCATCACAATGATAAAAACAGAAGTGGTTTTGCAGGATTGAAGTGCAAGCTATGTCCCAGTTGTCTGGTGTGTGTTTAGTGTCATAATTTAGACAGAAAAGAGGAGTGACTTGTATCACACTGTTGTAGTGCTGGCCCCCTAGCAGTGCTGGTCAAAATGGCTGGCCACGTCCTACAAAACATTGCATGAATTTATATAATATACTGTATCGTGCTTCTGAAAGCAACGTTTCTTGGCTACGTAGATGAATTATTTGCAAACAGGCCATCATGTGACTTACAACCTCACTTCTGCCATGGTCATTAAGCAAATCAGCCATAGTTATGTGATTACGTGATTATGAGTTGCAGTTTTACTGCCAGCTTCTCCATTGACTCTGCTTTGCTTTTACACCAAAATAGACCTCTCTTTACTCTAACTATATGAGCAAGTTGCCTGCTATTTCTTTACTTCTATTCTCTTGCATTTTTCTTAGAGATTTGCCCCTGTGAAATCTTATACTCCAGCTCCTGGCACATACGATGAAACACGCTCTGCTCTTGAATGTTTGAGAAGACCATGTAGGTCAAAAAGCATCCCATTTGGCCATACCTCAGTTCGATTCACCGAAGATACCAGATTGCAAACATCACCAGGTATATCAGTATATCTTCATCCTCTAATCTGCCAGAAAGGAACCCTGTAGAGTTGACTGGGCCTCTGGCATCTTTACCCTTTACCCTCAGTTATCCCTTCAGTCTATTGCCCATGTTTGGGGTTCATAGGTCTTGTAAAGTGATTTTGGTTTTTGGACTGTTTCTGTTGGTTCATAAACCTTTGCTTTGACACTGGTAAAATATCAGTTATCCAAATTTTCTTTCAAAAGGAATATGTTTAAAATTCAGTATGAAATATGATAAATAGGATCTCATAAAGTGAATCTTTTCAGTTATACAGTAGATGTGCAACCTAGTCTTATGCCTTCAGGATAGAAAAAGATGACAAATATCAAATGAGCAGCTCAGTTTAACAGCCACAACAACACAATCATATTGTGTTCACTATAATTTTAGACAATGAAGGTCCCATGCATCTTCAGTAATCCAAATTTCCAACTCTAGCTTTGCTTTCATTTAT
This sequence comes from Vipera ursinii, assembly GCF_947247035.1. NCBI lineage: Eukaryota > Metazoa > Chordata > Lepidosauria > Squamata > Viperidae > Vipera > Vipera ursinii. The sequence continues at coordinate 59,973,404 of NC_139521.1, forward strand.
AGAATTATTCTCAAACAATAAAGAAGTGACAAAATAATTGCATAATTTAATTTACCAGTTTTTATTCATGCTGATATTAGGAAGAGATCAAAAGAAACACAGTCCTTTAGAGATTGTATTTATTTTATAATGCTACTTGCATATTAGGAATACCTTGTGAAGTTGACTGATTTTATAATTCTAAGTCTCATTGTAATATTTAATTTGCATTGGCTTTGGGGAATTATTTATTTCCTCATTACCTGAATAATAGTTACTAAATAATAGTTTTCAGTCTCTTTCTTTCTTCCCAATACTTCAGGGCTCTTACAGTATTAGGCATATGCTACTACATTAGGCTGCTAGGTCAAACATGACTTCCTGAATGTCAGTTAACTTTCTTGTCATTTAATCCTTTTCTGATTTCAAAGTTGAATTTCTCTTTAGCTTGCTTGTTACTACTTCTCAAGGGTCAGATTTTAGTAATTAACCTCCATCTGCTTCTCTCCACATTTTAGTTTTTGTAACACATGGTGAAACGGATGCAACCACTGGGTGCATTTTCCCTTTGGGAAATTAAAAGCAAAATTGGAGGTTGTATACTTTGCTATGGGAGTCTGCCTGTTTTAGCTGTGTTCTCTTTTTATATCTGTAAAAATGATGCTATAAAATTCTTTAATGCTCTCTCAATCAAAGGAAGTTTTATTCTGAATATCTCATCGTGAAAGAAATTGACAATATTTAGGATGTTCTCAACTTGTAACCATTTGTTCCAAGTTACAATGGCTCTGAAAAAAAGTGAGTTACAACCAGTCCTTGCACTTATAACTGTCAGAATATCCACAAGGTCATGTGATCAAAATTTGGATGCTTGGCAATTGGAAATTCTGGTCCCAATTGTGGTTGTAAGTCAAGGACTAATACTGTATATAATGTATAGAATAAAATATGTATATATTGAATGTATAGAATGTATAACATTCTACTCTGCAAGATAAGTTGTTGTTGTTAGCTGCGAAGTCGTGTCCGACCCATCGCGACCCTATGGACAACATTCCTCCAGGCCTTCCTGTCCTCTACCATCTTCTGGAGTCCATTTAAGCTCACGCCTACTGCTTCAGTGACTCCATCCAGCCACCTCATTCTCTGTCGTCCCCTTCTTCTATTGCCCTCGATCTTTCCCAGCATTAGGCTCTTCTCCAGTGAGTCCTTCCTTCTCATTAGGTGGCCAAAGTACTTGAGTTTTAGCTTCAGGATCTGGCCTTCTAAAGAGCAGTCAGGATTGATCTCCTCTAGGACTGACCGGTTTGATCGCCTTGCAGTCCAAGGGACCCGCAGGAGTCTTCTCCAGCACCACAGTTCAAAGGCCTCAATTCTTTGGCGCTCAGCCTTTCTTATGGTCCAACTTTCACTGCCATACATTGCAACTGGGAAGACCATAGCCTTGACTATACGCACTTTTGTTGACAGGGTGATGTCTCTGCTTTTTAGTGTGCTGTCTAGAATGCCATGGCTGAAAATATCTGAAAATATGCGACTTTATTTTATATACTTGCTGCAACTGTCAATGTCACATCTTCATACTCTTTCATCTCTGACAAGGTCACCATAGTTGGTAGTCTGAAAGAGCTATTTATCCTTGTGTTGCAGATCATGCTAGTTATCCTAACATTGTAGAGGTCATCAGCATCATGACAGTCACTCCTAAGACAAATAGTACCTATTAATATTATTCTCAAGAGTGCTGTATTTTTTAAAGGAAGAAAGCACTGAGAGGCTTGTATAGTTAATCAACTACTGAATACGCTAGCTATAGATATTTGGGAAATATTATCCCATGAATAAGCATTCCTTCCATTGATTTTGCGGAAGTCCAAATTTTATCAGATTCTATTTTCCGAATCAAATGTTCATTGTAGAAATGTTTGACTGTAAGCAAATGTAAATGAAATTTATCATTAAAGGACACAATGACCTTCCTTCATTTATTTACCTTGAAAACAGCTACTGATATATTGTCCTTTCTACATTTGTTTTTCTTGCTGCTCTCCTTCTGGATCCTTGAGTATATATATACCTTTGCTTATATCCTCTAATCCACAAGAGGTCTGTCATTTATCTTTAACATAAACCTTTTCTTTTCTTTTGCTGAACACAGCCTTTATTGTAACTTTGGAGGAATTTAAATAAGGAATTTCCTGCCTGATGAAGTTGTGTATCGCTGATTCCAAATAGTTACAGAGTTTTCTGCATGAGTATTTTCATATTTTGATTTATATTGTTGAAGTCAAGTTGGTGTTCAAGGTCTCTGCAGATGGTTTCACAAGCACACCTTATCAGATCCAAATCTGTTAAGCTTCAGCTATTTTGTGACAGTGTAAGCTTTCCCCTGCCATAGTAGTAAAACATAAGATGAGAAAGTAATTTGATCTAGTCTTTTTCCAGTTTATATTGTGCCTAGAATTAATATTTCGATAATCTTTTTTGGTGATTGGTTCAGTTTTAATACTGAAGTTGATATAAAGTTCTTTATTAATAGGGTTCTGTGGTTCAGAGCAATCTATATAGAATGGGTTCCTTATCGATATTCAAGTGAGCATTATTGTAATTTAAAATAGGTGGCACATCATAAAATTGCTTCAAATTATAATTTAAATTACTATAAAAACTAACCACAATTTGTACATTAATTTTTATTTGGACCAATATTGTTGTACATCATCCAGAATCACTTTTGGTGAGATGGGCAACTATATAAATTAGATAAATAAATAAATATTCAGAAAAAACCTCTTTATTTGTCAGTATATATGATATTAATATGAAATATATTTACTTAAGAAAAATAAAAGGGTGCAGTTATTATATTTGATAGGTTTTTAAAGGAACAAACCTATGAATTATACAATTTATTCCATATACATTAGGGAACTCTATACTTAAAATTATAAAAATGAAGTAACCTGGTTCTGTTCAAATCAAGAAACTCTTATGTCAGAAACTTGAGTGATATTACTGTAGCTGTACCTTTGTCAGCTACCCGGAGTCATATTTGTGAGAGGAGTGGCCATTTAAATAGATTTAAATAAATACCTAAGGCTACAGCTCATTTCTTGGCTCCCATCATTGCATTCTGATCCACAATTAGCTAATCTTAATTCTAGTTGATTTAAGCTTATTTGACTGAAATTGAATTATATTTATAGGTTTCAGAAATAAGGGTAAATGTGTATACATATCATTTTATTTTGCTTAAGATTTCAGTTCAAATGAAGCTGCTTAATTTCATTGTGCACTTGCAGGTCCTGCATTTTATAATATCTGCAATTACAGAATTGCAACACCCAACTTTAAAAATGTTCTCACAGAGACAAAAAAGAAAGGAGCATTTGGATCTACAGTTCCTCGATTGTTATATTTAGTTGAGAGGGAAGCTTTTGCTACACCTGGACCAGCTGATTATCAGGTAACTCTCTTCATGAAGAATCGGCAGATCAACCATGATTTAACTACGATAGCCATATGAAAGTCCTACATTTAAAATCTCTACACAATTGAATGCCAGATACTATTGCCTTCTTAATGTTCTAATTTCTAATAAGAATTATGGATTATTAGGCCACTCATATGGTCCAATATGGGCTTTGTTCATGTTCCTCTACAAAGAAGCAGACACATATGGGTTCTTCTGAGTCCTGAATAAAGAAATGCAGATTCATTGTTTTGTTCTCATTGTCTTCATTGACAATGGTGGTGGTGCAGTGGTTAGAACACAGTATGGCAGGCTAACTCTGCCCCAGTCTTGAGTTTTGTCTCGAGACCCTCAAGATTGGCTCAGCCTTTTATCCTTGCGAGGTCAGTAAAATGAGGACCCAGATTGTTGGAGGCAATATGCTGACATTGTAAAGCTCCCAGACTGCTATAAAGCACTATGGTGCAGTATATAGGTCTAAGTGCTATTGCTATTTAGGAATTAGTTTATCTTTCTTCTCAACTAATTGTTTTTAATCTTACCCTTCTCTGACCCAAGTACTCTTCCTCTCTCTCCTCATCACAGATTTGTAAAGACATCTGTGAATCCCCACTGAATTCATTGTAATTTATCTGGAAGTTTTTGAGCAGCTTTTACACAAAGCTAGAAAAGTTTAGAACTTGTATATACTGTAGATGTATTGTGTGATATTTTAAGAATGAGTAAAGACATTGTCCATAAAACCTTATGCTGCAGGGAACCCACAGTTTGTACCTACACAGAAAGCAGTATCTATACTTTGAAAATTCCTAACATTTTAACCCTTGAGAATCATATCCCTCTTCAAAAATGTATTTGTGGGTGGTATAGTTTGCCGTTCTTAAGCAATGTCTTTTTTAATTAGCATAGAAACTCTTATCTTTCACACACACACTCCCATATTATCAAACATATTAAGGATGACAACCTAGGTGTCCATTAACATTCGCTGATGACTTAATTTAATAGAATTATAATCATGTGGAAGATGAAATGAAAACAAATTACCAAATATATTAGTCCTAGAGACAATTTTCTTCAGAATATTTCAGATGCAAATATTTTCCCTTTAGATTCTAATCAAACTGAAGAGCTAATATTACATTATAGATAAATTTAGAAACGAGTCTCTTGATAGCAGAAATGAGAAATGGGTAGGAAGTACTGTGAAGATAGGAACAAAAGACATAAAATAGTATAAGTCTGTCCTTAAAAATTACCTAGAGCAAACTAAATATATATAAATAACACACAACACTCCTCTGGTTATATAAACATTCCCCAAGCAGGTAAAACATACATAAGGAATATCATATAATTATCAGAAATAATATTATACGTATTCCTTTTTATATATATAACAAGCCTTTATATTGCCTTATGCTAAGGTATAGATGAATACTATATCTTTTAGTTTTATGTAGAAACTTCCTTTCATTTAGTCAAACGTAACTTAAATCAGAAGTAACTTAGAAACTTTGGTAAGAGGAAATCAATGAATGTATTACTGTGGGGAGAGAACATCCTCTCGTATACAATATGCTAGTTTTGATGGAATTAATATGTGTAGGGATTTTATAGATTTTATTGAACAGCACAATATTTATACAAATGAATTTACAATAAAATCTATTTGATAAAAAGTAAAAACTGCGCTGGATTATAAAAGCACAACTGGACTTCAAAGTATTGTTATGTATTCAAATTTCAGATGAAACAAGCTGTGGAACAATCACATAAGAAGAAAAAAGAATTATCTGTTTTTGTATCAACAATTGAGAGAATTCCAGCAATCCACTCAGTAAGTTATCTTCAGACTGAGTTTCTTGCCCTAATAGTGCAGGGAATTAAAAAAATGGAGTAAGAGGTAAAGTTGCAAGTCATATACTTCAAAAGTGTGACTCCACTGAAGTCAATATTTATGTGAAACAGGACATTTTCGCAAGTGTTTAATACAGATTGAAGATAAAATGCTATTAAAATGTGAACATATTTTATATATATGAGTAGCCTATAAAACAATGTGTTTTTATGAACCTGGTAAACATTAAGTAGTTAAAATTATTGTGACATACACATCTAGCATATTTCTTCAGCTAAGAGCTGAAGTGTTAATTAGATAAACATCTGCTTTCCCAATGGTATACAATCATGAGACAGGTGTTTAATTGAGGCTAGTTAAGAAGAGTGTTAATTACACTTTGCATCTTAGTTCTCATCCTAACTTGGATTGAAAGGCAACAATTTATCTCTTGTGCATTTATTCAAACATGGAATTATAAAATGTAACATTAGTAACTGATTATAGGTAGTCCTCAACTTACGACCACAATTGAGCCCCCAAACTCCAATGCTAAGCAAGACAGTTATTAAGTTAGCTTTGCTCCATTTTACAACCTCTCTTGCCACAGTTGTTAAGTGAATCACTGCAGTTAAACTGGTAACATAATTGTTAAGTGAATCTGGCTTCCCCATTGACTTTGCTTGTCAGAAAGTCACAAAAGGAATAATAATAATAATAATAATAATAATAATAATAATAATAATAATAATAATAATAATGATGATGATGATGATGATGATGATGATGATGATGATGATGATAATAATAATAATAATATAATAATAATAATAATAATAATGATGATGATGATGATGATGTTGGAAGGGACCTTGGAGGTCATCTACTCCAACCCCCTGCTAAGGCAGGAAACCCTATACCATTTCAGACAAATGGCTGTCCAGTCTCTTCTTAAAAACTTCCAGTGTTGGAGCATTCACCACTTCTGGAGGCAGGTTGTTCCACGCATCCATTGCTTGTTGTCCTGCTTTCAGGTGCTTTGGAGAATAGCTTGGCTCCCTCTTCTTTGTGGCAGCCCCTGAGATATTGGAACACTGCTATCATGTCACCCCTCACCCTTCTCTTCATTAAACTACACATACCCAATTCTAGCAACCGTTCCCTGTATGTTTTAGCCTCCAGTCCCCCAATCATCTTTGTTGCTCTTCTCTGTACTCTTTCTAGAGTCTCGACAACTTTTTTACATCGTGGTGACCAAAACTGGATGCAGTATTCCAGGTGTGGCCTTACCAAGGCATTGTAAAGTGGTATTAATACTTCCCGTGATCTTGATTCTATCCCTCTGTTAATGCAGCCTAGCACTGTGTTGGCTTTTTTGGCAGCTGCAGTACACTGCTGGCTCATATTTAAGTGATTGTCCACTAGGACTCCAAGATCTCTCTCACAGTTACTACTATCGAGCAAGGTACCACCTATACTATACCTGTGCATTTGATTTTTCCTGCCTAAATGTAGAAACTTACTTTTTTCACAATTGAATTTCATTTTGTTAGATAGTGCCCAGTGTTCGAGTCTGTCCAGATCCTCCTGTATCTTAAGCCTATCTTCTGGAGTATTGGCTATTCCTGCCAGCTTGGTGTCATCTGCAAATTTGATGAGTTCCCCATCTATCCCCTCATCCAAATCATTGATGAAGATGTTGAAGAGCACTGGGCCCACATGATCACATGAATCTGGGACATTGCAATCATCATAAGTACATATCAGTTGCCAAGTGTCTGAATTTTCATAATGTGATCATGGGGATGTTTTAACAGTCCTAAGTGTGAAAAATGGGCATAAGTCACTTTTTTTCAGTATCGTTGTAAGATTGAACAGTCACTAAATGAATGATTGTAACTCAAGGACTAGATGTATCTATAGGAACAATCGTCTAACAATATAGGAACAAAGATATTAATGGCCACTTTGACTTGTGGAGATAAGAGTTCTAGGACTGTTAACATCACATTTTTAAAGATAGAATATCAAAACTTGATAATCCCCATTCTGATAAATTTGTCAGCTTTTGAAATATGTAAATTTTGCTGCCCGTGTGTCTTGCTAGTTTTAAGGATGTGTATTTGAAAAATCAGCCATAAAACATGAATCTGTGAGGCCCCAAACCAAGAATGATACATGGCAATTCTTCAATGCTAAGTTCTTTATTGTTTCACACTTATAGATAAAATATTGCAAGACTTAAAACACCATTGTCTGCATCTAAAATATACTCTGTAAACTAGTAGGGAGGCACTGTCTCCACCCTCTTTCTCTCCCACACAATTTCTGAGCTGAGTTGCCTCTTCTCTGGAATGCATCACTTTCCTTCCTGGGGATTCACTTCTTCACTACATTCCATTACACAATCTTTTGACAAATCACCTAATTCAACAAGAACAATGACCTTGGATCCTTTATTAAATGGTTTTGCAAAAGCCAGGTTACTTTTTATAACAGGTAATCCACCATTCCATATAGTTTCTTTGGCATGCAGAATTTCCGACCTCCCCATGGCCTTCGCCATCCTGCCATCAGATTGCGTTTTATAAAAAAGTTGTGGACTAATATAGTGTTGTAGACCCTAACCCTTCATTTCCTTATCATGGGACCCAATCAGTCTTTTTTACTTTCAAAGCACAGATTAAAAGTTCTTTTCTGTTCAGTTCTTAATATCTAATTAATATTAATAACAAAATTAAATATGATTCAATCCATGTATGGATTTTCAAAATATTCAAGTTTTCTTCAAATACTTTGTTTTTTCTTGAAGCACATGGAAAAAACAAATTCTTAAGCTAGATAGACAGTAGATAGTATACTGTATAGTAGAAAAGATTTATTTAAAATTATATCATGAATGTCTTGCCCACTACTGGAACTTTGTATCTAATGGACAAATATTATATATTATTCTTGTAGAATTTTTTCAGATAATATGCTAAAAGGAAAAATTAAGATACAAGGAGATTTATAATGAAAACTAAGTACTAATTTTCTTTCCCCCCATTTCCTATTCTTTCTTTTCTTTCATCATTTAAAGCTCTCTAAGTAGTGTATATGTTAAAACAATGTATGCTAGGTACCATAATATAGTGTGTACTAAAATAATATAAGATATATGTTGTAATCTTAACAATATGTTCACAGACAGTTCTGGGTATAGTTTTCAGGTATTTGATTAAAAATTAAAGACTAAAGTATATCAGAATATTGAAAATCAGTGGAGCCAGTATTTTATTTCTTATTGAAGAAAAAACATGAACACTTAAACGTCACTTTCTTGGGCTTACACTTCATTCAGGTCATATTGCTGAAAAATAATATCCTTGAATTTATATTAATTAACAATATATATTAGTATCTGGCCTTATGCGATAAGTTATAACTTATGATGTTTTAATTGACTATAATGAATATTGATGTGATAGTGCATATAATAACATGCCAAAAAGGTAATATGTTGCACCTGACCTCCTATAGTTGTTTAATTAAAAATATAATTTAAACTAATTTTAAACTAATGTATAAAAAACATTAAAAAACCTGAATGCAGTGGAAATAGAAGCAAGCAGTATGTGCTGTCCCAAAATTAATTAAAGAAAATTGCTATATAAAATTCTTAAGATGGCAAAATAGAGTGCGAGTCCAGGAGTAATTATAAAGGGAGGAAATTTATCTGTAATTCTGATGTATATTTACTGTCAACGCTGCAAACATTGGATGTTTGCTCTGACAACTGATGAAAATGCAGCCATTTTCTTTTTTCCCTTTAAGATGCTTTTTCTTGTATTTAGAAATTAGGTGCAGAAGGGGAGGGGGGTTGGAATGAAAGCTTGAACTCAGCTAGCCATAATAATAACTCTATTTTGTGGGAACCCAAGGACAAACTGATAATGTTTTCGCAGGCTGAGGAGCTGGGGAAAAGGCCTGCGTTTTAGGCTAATTGGAGAATGTGATTTATGACAGCTTGTTGGGGGTGGGAATTGCACTTTGTTACTTTGTATCTGGGGGAAGGGAATTTAGTTTTTGGGTTCAACTATGTAGTGCCGATACTTTGTTTCCTGAATAAAATGTTCTCTGAGGAAGAATTTTTCCTTGAAGTTCTTTTAAGGGGTTTCATCTATTGGAACCATGACATTTACATTATTAATATTCATAGTAGAGTGTTTAAGCACCCTATTTGGATTAGAGAAACTATGTTCTTGGAAAGGGCTAGAGGAGGGATAGTCTTTTTTTCCTGTGATCCTCTAAAGGATAGAGCTTTACTACTGCTGTTAACAGAAAGATCCTGGAATTCCTCAGATCACACAAGAATATTTATTAATAAAGGCAAGGTAAGCAACAGGAATGTTGTAGCTCAGAAGTTCTCAAACTTTTCTTTACCATGGACCACAGACCATGGACCCAAGACTTAACTCAAGATTTAAATCATAACATTTCTTCAAGCCTTCACAAACTCTTTGTGATCACAGTGTGGTCCCCCCAGTGGTCCGTGGACTACAGGTTGAGAACTACTGTTGTAGCCAATTCCTTTAATTTTACAGTTACCTTATGTCCATGTCCTATTTGGAATTGTGTACTTTATCGATTATCTATGTGTACCTATTTTTGATATGAGTCAATAACAACCTTATGGTCCATGATTAAAATGGCAAGAGGGTACTTTTTATCATTTTTATCAGTTCTGCCAATGCGAGTGAAACTATGATTTTCTTACCTTTAGTGGGTAATGTAATGAAATTCTGTTCCTTCCCCAGGGTTGTGTGTCTTGCATATTTATCTGAATTGGCTGTACTCGATATTTTTAAAGTATTTATATAATAAATTAAAATAGTGGAGCAGGATGGTTGAAGATTGGTTTGATATTTGGATTCAAGAGCAACTTGAATTTAGGTCTCAGGGATTATTGTTTTACCTGCAATGTTTTCTCCCTTTTGTTCCCTGAATAAAAGATTATATGCAGCTTGCTGAATGGTGTACTACTCACATCCACTCACATTTGTCATGGTTTAAGCATCTGTTCACACAGTTGGAAACGAGCAAATTATACTGAGCACATGGGAATGGAACAGTATCTATATGCATATTTTAAAATCTTGTTCTACAGTATAGGAATCTTCCACATTAACTAACTACACTCCTCTGCACAACATTTGTACCCCCAAACAAGTACCCCATTTCTTAATGAGCACGATAGCATAACTTGATAATGTTATTTAAACAACATTTAGACACACTGTAATGAGAGTAATGTGAATGTTTTATATGTTATCTCTGCACACCCTTGGTGAATGTGGGGATTGTATGAAAAAGTTTGTTGTGGGTTCCAGTAGTTAGCCTAATGAAATATTTCTGATAAAATGTTTCTAGATAATTTTCATGAAAATCATAGTTTTGCTATCATAGAATGTGGTTTTACCAATTCAGACGTTTACAGGTTTGTTGAATCTGGTCAAGAATATTTTTTCTTCTGATTGCTAAAATTATTTATTTATTTATTTATTTATTTATTTATTTATTTATTTATTTATTTATTTATTTATTTATTATTGGGACTTATATGCCGCCCTATCTCCCGAAGGACTCAGGGCGGCTAACAACAATAACGTACAATGAATACAGAAGTTAAAATTAAAATTAAAGGCCCCTGTAGAATAAATAAAAATTAAAATTAAAATAAATTAAAAATTAGAGTTAAAAATTAAAAGCATAATTAAAATCCCTGTCAGTCTAGGTCAGCCAGGTGGGAAAGGAGTGTTTTGAGGCCGTGGCGAAAGGACTGGAGATCTGGGGCCATCCGAAGATCAGGGGGGAGCTGGTTCCATAGGGCTGGTGCTCCCACAGAGAAGGCTCTCCCCCTGGGGGTGGCTAGCCGACATTGTCTAGCCGACGGTACCCTGAGGAGGCCTTCTCTGTGTGAGCGTACTGGGCGATGGGAAGTCATTCCCGGCAGCAGATGGTCCTGTAAGTATCCTGGGCCTAAGCCATTAATACCAATCAAACAAAATGTATTTATGGTCCAAGACTAAACATACTAAAATTAGTATTTTTGCAAAAGATATCCTTAACTGAATCTCTTATTATTATTTATTTAAGATGCAATAATGACTAGATGGTCAAAAATCTAGGCATTTGGGCTTTCACAATAGCTTACAATGTTAACTGCTCAAATAACGAAACATGATTTTAAATCCAATTGTATTCACTAGTGGTATTTAACAAAACAACGTTAGATGTTTGCATGAAAACAACCTAACCTTTTAAAACTCACGTATACATTTGTAATCCTTTCATAATATATGTTTTAGTGTAAATTAATATTAAATTAATAGAAGTAAGATTTATTTATTTCAAACAAAAAATAATAATTTGCAAATTTCCCCTGAAGATTTTGAACCTCAGTACATCAAGAAAATGTCTCTCCCTAAAGGCATTTACATATGAAGATCAGTGCAAGTAGTTGTTATAAGTATATTTACTGATAGATGAATTGTTCAGTAATATTAATCTCTCTCATAACTGTATCTCTTCCTTCATCAAATCTAGGCCTGGATGTCTTCTGAAGTTGTATAAAATAATGAATGAATACATACTATTTTTATATTATAATGAGCTAATTAATTTTGAGCTGACTTTTAACTGTCACATTTAAGCAGCTTGGGATTTATATGCAACCATATTAATTACTCATTCTTTCTATTTGAGCAAACCACTCCTTGTATTTTTCCCGTTCAATCACAGCCATTTAGCAACCATTTACTTTTGATTCTAATTCTTCCATTTTACCATACCTACTTCTTAAGTTATCTTTTCTGCTTCATGTAACTTATTCTGTTATGCCCAACTTTCATATAACAGTGGTGGAAGCATACTCCTATACCTGGCTATTTTAAACACAACTACCTATTGTCTTTGATATATTATGACGGCGAGTAAAAATTAAGTCTCTCAATTTGAATGGTGATTATGTCAAAAAGTAATGTAATGTTGTAGTTTTGTAATGTGTATAATAAAAGTTCTGTATCTCCGAGTGTCTGTCATTGATAATCAAATGGATATTTATTTCCGAATTGCCCTCGTAATTTTCTTATTAGAAATATTTTGCTACTGTTTGAAGCAGCTTCTTCCATACCCTCATTTGTTCTTTTTGTCTTACATTATTTGATTCCAATTAGAAAATTTTATGGTCTTTTATTGCTTTTTTGTACAAGACTCATATTCTTGCAATCATTCTATTTTGCTGTAGTTCACTTCTTAGTTTTCCTTCCACATCAAATTTTCCCCCCAGTACCCATGTTTGGTACTAGCAAATAATGGTCTGTCCTACGTTCAGAATTTTTCATTGCCCGTGATTTTTTCACTAATCCTTTCAGCCTTTCATCATAAAAAAATCATTCATGTTCCATGTGCATGCCTGAAAAGACTATGATTAAATTATATATTTGAAATTGACTCCCCCCACCAAGCAGACACTCAACAAAGAATCATAGCATTGATTCAGTTTCACATTTTCTGATAGCTGTTTCTGTCCCATCTCATTCTCAACCACTCATGTTGACTAGTATAATACATTTATCTTCTGGATCATATTAAGTTAGAATGCCCCCAAACTGTCTTCATTTTACCATTTTTTTCCTATTCACTAGAGCAGGGGTGTCAAACTGCCGGCCTGTGGGCTGGATGTGTCATGAAGAAACCGCGCCTACCCCATTGCCGGCAATGGAGAAAAAGCTCCGATACGTCGCGTGACATCACATGACATTGTGAGTTTGACATGTCTGCACTAGAGTATAACATACAACTGTAACCAAGCAATGGATTCCCTGTTTCATGTAAACCCAGAACAACATAGATGGTATAATATGTACTTTTAAATGAGTGGCCCCATGGTAAGATAGGTAGATATTACTACTACTAATATAATGGTGATGATGATGATGATGATAATGGTGATGATGATGATGATGATAATAATAATAATAATAATAATAATAATAATAATAATAATGCACAACAAAAAACAAATTTAAATATGGCGTGGATTGATTACAAGAAAGCATTTGACTCATTACCCCACAGCTGGATTAATGCGTGTTTGGAAAATTTTGGAATCAGCAAAAACAACTGTACATTTTTGAAAGCAAATATGCAAAAATGGAAAACAGTTCTAACAGCAAATGAGGAGAACATTGGTGAAATCAACATCAGACGAGGAATCTTCCAAGGGGACTCACTTTCACCACTACTGTTCAACATCGCATTAATTCCATTGACAATAATATTACAAAACACAAAACTGGGATACCACATCTCAAGCCAGCATGGCAAGATAAACCATCTACTATACATGGATGACTTAAAACTGTATGCAAAAAGCCACACTGAACTTGAATCAATACTCAACACAGTTCAACTGTTTAGCAGCGACATCAGAATGTACTTTGGACTTGGAAAGTGTGCTATGTTATCCATGCAGCGAGGAAAAATGGGAAAAATAGAAGGAATAGAACTGGGAAATGGACGTATTATGAAAGCACTAGCAAAGGATGACAATTACAAATACCTAGGCATATTGGAAGCAGATAACATCTTGAATGGAAAAGTCAAAGAGTCAACACAAAAGGAATACATCAGGAGAATCCACAAAATACTAAAATCAAAGTTGAATGCTGGAAATATAATTAAATACATTAATACATGGGCAGTCCCAGTGATACGCTACCCAGCTGGAATTATCAACTAGACTTTGGCTGAATTGGAACATCTAAACCCAAAAACACGTAAACTTTTGAATATGCATCACAGTCTACATCCATGAAGTGACATTGACAGGTTGTACCTGCCAAGAAGAATAGGGGGCAGAGGGCTACTGCAAATTCACCAAACTGTAGAAGAAGAAAAATGAAGTTTGAATGACTATGTAAATCAAAGTACAGAAAAATTGCTGCAGGCTGTAAAAACAGAGAGCATTATAAAAATAACAGAAACAAAGGCAGAATATAAGGAAAAATGGCTGGATGATAGATTAAATAGATGGAAAACCAAAGCTTTGCATGGACAGCATTTGAAAAATACTGAAGGAAAATGTAATAACAACTTGACATGGGCAAGGCTTAAGATGGGAACCATCAAGAAAGAAAAGGAAGGCTTAATACTGGCTGCTCAAGAACAAGCACTACAAACTAATGCCATGAAAGCGAAGATACAAAAATCTACTGACAATCCAAATTGCCGACTTTGCAATGATAAAGTTGAAACTGTTTCACACTTAATATGTGAGTGCAGCAAAATTGTGCAGACTGATTACAAAGCTAGACATGACCGAGTTGCTAAACTAATCCACTGGGCATTGTGTAAAAAATATGACTTGCCTGTGTCCGAAAACTAGTGGGAACATAGGGCGGAAAAAGTTGTTGAGAATGAGAGGATGAAGATCTTGTGGGATTTCCGAATACAGACAGATCACCTTTTGGAACACAACACGCCAGTTATTGCAGTCATAGAGAACTGAAGTGTACAGTTGATTGATATCGTTGTACAAGGATATGCCAGAGTCGAAGAAAAAAAAACTGGAAAAAATTATGAAATACCGCAACCTGGCCATTGAAACTGCACGATTATGGATAAAACGTGTAACAGGGAACTATGTCCAAAAACTTGGCAAAATACATCAAGAAATTGCAGCTTCCTGCAATAACTCCAGCAAAGCTACAAAAAACCGCGCTACTCATAACATCTTACATTTTAAGGAGATACCTGGTTGATACCTAGGATGCTGGCAGCAACCCGTGTCAACCATTAGTGCCAGTCAGTTTGAGTGTTCAGTTGACTGAGTTTCATGTTTTATGAATACAAGTTTTATAATAATAATAATAATTTCTTTCATTCATAATTCACCTACATACATGCAGTCAGTAGATATTCATTGACTCCATCTAAGAAGAATAGCTTATCTTTAATTAGATTTCTTACACCTTCCTTCCTCCCTTAGTTTCACAGTCTCACAATTTATCTCTTTTCTTTCCCTCCCTCAATTTCATTCATTAATTCAACTTCTAATCTACTTACTCATCTGACAGTCAAAGTTAAAACTTTTCTCCTTCCTTCCTTCCTTTTTTATAGCCACCCAACACAACTAACTGACTCTGGGCTGCTTACACTTCTTAATTGTAGAATGACTAAAACATTTTAAAACAATAAACAATGCCATTGTCATTGCCAGGTGGGCCTATAGATATTGACTTCCACCACTTATCATGTCTTTGGACAATTAAGGCTTTCACATGACACTTTTAGGAAGATAGAAAAGGTGATTGCTCAATTACCAGCCTTAATCACATCTATGTAGCAAGGAGCATTCCTGCTATTAAGGACAGTGCCGATCAGTTCTGGCACATTATTCTGTCTGTCACAAAAATAATCAAAGGCCATTTTTACGCAAGCTAGGATTTCTAATTTAAGAGATTCTCTTGTAAGCCATTATACTGTTAACTTCATCCCATCAACTAGCAGATCATACAGCATGCTGATACGCTCAAGATAATTTAACTAGGACAGTCAGCAGAAACTAGCAGACCTCATCCATGAGCATCAACTAGCAGCCCGAAGATAAAAAGTTTTCACAACACAGTTTCAGGTTCAACTACAGTTTCAATTGGAAAACTGTGAACACCTTAGACCAAGTCAAATCTATAAACACTACAAAATTCTGGGATCGGTATATCTGGACCCTGTTTTTAAAACAAGCCTTGATGACAGTGGGGAACTTAATTGTGAGACAGCTGCAAAACTCAGCTATCTCATTAGTTGTATCAACTTACCAAGTTCAACCAAAAATCACTAAGAATACTCACCTATGACTTTTATAACAGATAATGACTTGATGAAGGTAGTTCACTTTTTTATGACTGTTTAATTTTATTCGTTTTCAATTATCCCTGAAAGTGTAACAGTTTTATGTGTTGTTCCCTTTAAGAATGTTTCAACTTTTGATCTAAATGTCAATATAAAAACAGGAATCATCAATTTTGATCTTTATGCAAAAAAATTCAGCAACATTTACACTGAGGAATTGACATGTGCCTCTAGCAACCAGCTGCTTAAGCTTTGTGCATCTTGCTATTTAGAAAGTCAATTTATTTTTGCAAAACTTATGCACTCATATAAACGAATTTGAGACTGCTGCAAAATGAGACAAACTAATCAATTCAAACTCAGTAGTTGGCAGCTATTAATTGCCATTTACACACATTTAAATGCAAGACTTGTGATTGCTTTGATTCATAAAATGTTGAAGATGCTTTTTAATGTGAAAAGAAATCCTGATTTCATTTGGAATTAATGAATGATGTTCATTACTTTTTAAAAAGATAAAGTCAAATTTCTGAAGTATTCAGCAGACCAAGCAGCTCTGCTTATAAATATGAGATAGTAGCCATGTAGTATGTAATTTGTAATGGATTTATTGGCTTCAGAAAGGAGATGATTATTGAAACAGCTTCTATTAATGAGATGTTAATGGTTATTTTCTATAGGGCATTTTAAAAAGCATGTAGCTGCTTAATATATTTGTACTGAGAACTAAGTAATACAGCACCTTTCCTACTTACTTTACTGTTGGCCCAGAATTTGGGGGAAATGAAGGCTTATCTAAGTAAAGAAAACATATTGGAATGTAGTGATTTTATTTGCACAAAATAATGTAAAAGAGAATAGCAGTGCAGTGATTTTTTTTGCTCTGCCTCAGCTTCCTGCTGAACCCTCAGCAGCCTAGATGCCATTGATTCTGGATCATTCTGCCTGTTTCTGGGGATTTGGAATAGATGGCATGGGCTGCATTGAGGTTCTCTTTCATCCAGGGCTAGTTCCAGTCAAAATGTATGGGTGTGAGAGGAGAAAAGAAATTTTTCCCTTATGTCCTTGCATTTTGGGGGCGCCTTAATGTTTGGGGTTCTCTTCCTTCCTATGTAACTCCTACGAGACTACTTAGTGAGATCATACGTAGGCAAAGAGCTAGATATCCTCAGTATGCTAAATGGTATTCCACTTTGCATCTCAAACGTCGGCCTTCCAAATGATGCTGTTAAGTTTTTTTTCTCAGTGTCTAGATGGCAGAGAACGGGTGAAGGAAAACAGGTTCAGACCCAACTCTTGTAAGATTGAGTGGTTGTGGACTGCGAGACCCTAGGTTTGGGAATGTCCCATCTTTTGTGTTGAAGGGGTTGCATTGCAATTTGGGGGGTTGTCTGACTCACAACACCTACTGTAAGAGCAAGTGGTAGCCGTAGCTCAAACTCCATCTTATGCATCAGTTTAATGTGTTCCTGGATTGTTAGGCCTTGCTCATAGTCACTCATACGTTATTCAGCTTCTGTGCAGATTACTGTAGTGCAATCTTTGTGGGGCTGCCCTTGGTGACTACTTGGCAGCTTCAGAGAGTCTTTTAATATAGTATTATCAATCTTGTGTTCTTTTATAAATGCAATTCAGAAGGGAGAGCTGTATTCCTATGAGAATAAAACATACACCAAACAGCAAATATTAAGGCAAACAAATAATAAAAATTAAGGCAAGCTCTGACCTGCTAGATAGTAAGGAAGAGACTAAAAGGAAAAAGATAAAAAAGAAGGACTATGGCTATTGTTTTGCATATACAGTTAAGTGTATTGTTCATTGAAATCTAACTGTGACATAGCATAGCATATTTGGTTAGGTTTCCTACCCATCATCATCTTTTCTCCCCAGCATCAGTGGCAGAATATTGTGCTCACTTTGGAGCACAATTAACTATGATATCTACTGTAGAATTAGGCATGAATGTGTGACCATTTAATAGTTTTTGTGTATTGTTATTGACTAGACTGAATTAAACTGTTTGGTTTCTATTAATGAATCCTTAAAAATGGGACTAGCTTAGAAATGCTGACAAGACTCTTAATGTCATTATTTGGAAAAAAAATGATTGAGTATGATCGCTATAAATAGATGAAGCATTTTAGTCATTTGCCATTGAAAGTCATTTAATAATTCCATGCTGAGTCCCTTTCAACAAATTTAATGAAAACCAGCATGATATTCTGACAGTTTCTATTGGATTTTTCTGCCATTTTTGTATGCTCTGTGGCATGAGTGATTAATATAGCCTCTATTAAACTAGCATGCAAAGCTCTCCATCTTTCTTGCGTCTCCCAAACTGACAGACCTTTTAGATATTTTGTCCTCCAATTTCAAAAGGTGTATTCTTTTAATTTTTTTTCAATTGCCTGGGAAATGACATTGGTAAGTAAGATTTTTTTATTTTTGGAACTCTCTTCCCTATCTCTTCTAATAACAGTGCAATTTTTTTGGAGACCATTAGAGCAAGAAATAATGAGCTGATTTTCAACTTACTATGAAATTGTATTAATCAGAGGAGACCATTCTGAAATCCCCTTAGATAGCATGAGAGTAGCATAGCTCTACATCATGTCATAATTTATTGATCTCTTTGGATATGTGTTGGTGGCATTTTAAGCTGGACTGCTCCCACAATGAAATAATTTTGTTGTTTGCTTTTACTTTTCCAATACTGTGTTTATTATTATAACTGATATCAAACAAGTTATGTTGCTTAATAAATCAACAAGTATATATCAACTTGGACAGAATCTAAGATTATCACATGTGTTTTTATTATTGATGTAACTCTTTGTGCCTCTCGGGCTTCACACCAGGACACAACACTAAATCTTAGCTCTCAAAGTACTTAACCTGTTATTCAGCAATTGGTCTAACTTGTCAGAAGACTCTTAGACACGATTTAACTAGATTAGAATCTTTATTGAAGACAAGAGTGAAACCATGTATACACCAAACGATTTGACTTCTACAGTGCAAAAGAATTGAAATTTTATATACGCTTTGACTTAATGGATACTGGATGGTTCTATTGATTTCTTGGAAGGCAGCTGATCTATATTTATGTAATGGCTCCCTGGAGCCCAGGAATCACTGTTTATTGCTTTGTCAGGTTCAGTCCTTATATCACCTCTGAAAAACCATTTGAAAAAACAGAGGACCCATTGAGTGATGTGCCAATGCAGCAGAACAGGTATAATAGGAGATTGGATGCCATTGATGCAGATACTGAAACAACTGGGTCTGTGTGTATAGGATACTTTGAATCCCAAAGTATGTAGATATGAACTGATGGCTTCCTTCTCCAATTTCCCACCAAAATTATTTTGCAAAGTTTATTTTCACTTTTTTTGAAATTCTGCAGCATAGTTTGCCTCAGGTGGAATTTTGTGAAATCATTAGATTATGTTCTTATTAAAAAACCTTTAGCTTGCTTTGAATCCCTACTGGTGTTGCAAGTGCAGTTTTCTGCCTTACAACTCTAAATATTGTAATAGATGTCATTACTGCTTCACAGTAAATATTATGATAGAAAGTTAACAAAAAAATAGTAAGAAACTCTGGTTTTTGTAATCTTCACAACAAAGGACCAATGTAAAGTAGTGACTGAGGTATTGAACTAAAACTTGGAGTCCAGGTTCAGTATACCATCTGACTACAGCAGATCTCACTCTTATCATTTTGAAGATTCAGATGAACATAATTCTGAGGATATTTGTTGTAGGATTAATATTGAGGAAGACTCTCATTTATATTACTCACATAGAGAACTGTGGATATACGAATGTCAATGTTATAAGATTCCAGAGACCACAAGTACAGACTGGGCGAAACCTGGCTTAAAAACAGTAACTTTGAGAGGGACCTTGGAGTCCTAGTGGACGATCACTTGACTATGAGCCAGCATTGTGCAGCAGCAACAAAAACAGCTAATACAATCCTGGGTTGCATAAACAGAGGCATAGAATCAAGATCACGCGAAGTATTAGTACCACTTTATAAAACCCTAGTAAGACCCTACCTGGAATACTGCAGCCAATTTTGGTCACCATATCACAAAAAAAAAGATGTTGAGAGTTTGGAAAAATTCAGAGAAGAGCAACTAAGATGATCAAAGGCCTGGAGACTAAAACATACGAAGGACTTTGGTTCGGCTAGTCTGAAGAAAAGAAGAAATAGGGGAGACAACATAGCAGTATTCCAGTTTCTGAGGGGCTGCCACAAAGAAGAGGGGGTCACTTTGTTCACCAGAGCACCAGAGGAAAGGACAAGAAACAATGGTTGGAAACTGACCAAAGAAAGAAGCAACCTGGAATTAAGGAGACACTTCCTGACAATGAGGACAATCAACCAGTGGAACAGCTTGCCTCCAGAAATCGTGGGTGCTCCATCACTGGAGATTTTTAAGAAGAGACTAGACAATCACCTGTCTGAGATGATATAGGTTCTCCTGCTTGAGCAGAGGGCTGGACTAGAAGACATCCAAGGTCCCTTGCAGATTCTATTCTATTCTATTCTATTCTATTCTATTCTATTCTATTCTATTCTATTCTATTCTATTCTATTCTATTCTATTCTATTCTATTCTATTCTATTCTATTCTATTCTATTCTATTCTATTCTATTCTATTCTATTCTATTCTACCCTACCCTACCCTACCCTACCCTACCCTACCCTACCCTACCCTACCCTACCCTACCCTACCCTACTGATTGCATGTGCTCCTTAGGCTTTTCTTGTAGCCTAAAACAGCTTGTGAGAAGTTGATCCCACTTTTCCCCGGTGTAGAGGATTGGCTTGATTGAGGAATAAACTGCTAATAGCAGTGAGGAAGCAGTGATCCTTATTTTTTTATTTTTTATTTTATTTAGATTTATATACTGCCCCTCTCCAAGGACTCGGAGCAGTGTACAGGGCAATTAAAATGCTATAAACAACACACAGTGTATAAAAATTAAAATAAGATTAAATCAAACTAGCCCTAAACAATAAATACATTCTAAAATTTAAAATTTTTAAAATTTAAACTCTAAAACCCCAATCCCTCAGTCCAGGCCAGCCTGTTCAAACAACCAAGTCTTCAGGTCACGGCGAAACAAGTGAAGGTCGGGATATGTTATATATTGTTATAAAAGGTAAAGACACTAGTACTGGAAACCAGGTTTTCAGGAGAGCAATCTCTGAGAAGAAAGCTCCTCTTCCCTCTAAGTGACCCTTTAGAGGCCCGTTGCCTCATCTGCATCTTCAGTTTTGGCCTTCCTATCCACATTATGCAGACCCAGCCTTTGTGTGTCATTGCTTCTATCTCCTCAGGCCTCAAAATCTCGCCAAGTTAAATTTAGCCCTTGTGTATTAAAATGCAGGAGAGGTGCTCAGATAAATATCGCTGGCACTATATCAGTCTTTACTTCTAGTTCATCAAGTATTTTCCTTTCCCCCTGTGGTAGACAGAACTATATTGTACACCTTAGAGTATTACGTTCAAGAGGGATGTCCTTTGGGTGAAATAAATGCTAACTTGTCCATTAATAAGCAATTGTTCCCATAGTTGCTTATAATGATGGATGTGTTGCACCGACCTCTGACTACTGATTTAAGGAGCGTTGACTGGCATCAGGGGAAATCCCCTCGTTGTTCCAGATTTCAGGCGACATAAATCAAAACAGTCAGATGTCATTAAATGCTCTCAATACCAAGAAGTTTAGCTGTAGGCAACAATGAATGGTTCTACAGAGGCCGCTATTATATATCCCAAGGAGTTGTCATCTGACAGCTTTTACTGTTTGTGCCTTGCTTTTTGATAAATTGTTGGCTCTTGATAAAAACTAATTTTCAGATATTTCATGAGAGGGTTCTTTTCCTGCAGCTGCTCCCACCAAGCTCAGTCATGCAAGCTTAGAAACAGAGCATTGCTATTCAAATGCGAGGCTGTCTGTATGGTAGTGTCTTTGGGCTGCTATAGCTATGAAGGGAAAATTCACAGGGAGAGTACTCTGTGCTCTTGGACCGTGCTGTATGGAAATAAAAAACAGTGTTTTGTGCCAGAAGAGGGGTGTGTGTGTGTGATGTTTGGGTAGTGGAGGAGGGAGATAGTTCTATTATGAGAACAGAGAGGTTTGGGAAAGGGAGGATTCATTTTTCTTGACAGCAAGCATTAATATGAATGGGGATCTTGCTGCACTGTACTCTTACTTGGTTTGGAATATAAATTTGTCCAATTTGGAGAGCTTGGATTATATTTATGAATAGATCATTCTTTTTCACAGCAATTTTTCTTTTCTGGGAACATAAGAAAAGAGAAACGGAGAGTATTCATGCAAAACTAAGCTTTTAGAAGTTCTCGTATAATTTTTGATCTATCCTATAGTCTTTTTTCTTACATAACTGAGGGTATCGAGATCAGTGTCAGTGCTTTGGCAATATATACTCATCACATTATTCTGGTCCATGGATTTTGTTCTGACAGTAGTTTAAAAATGTGTCCTAGAAATCTTCATGTTTTGTGGTGCAGAATGTTTGGGCAGATGTTTGATATGCATATCAAACATCTTTCAGAAGTACCCTTAATTTATGTAGGCAACAAGTACTAATGCACATGGTTTAAATGCAAGCTTTTTTTTTACTTGTGTAAGGGAACAGTGCCAAATACGTGGTACTTATCCCTGTTGTGAATGGGGCTAGTTTCCCAACTGAGCAGGTGTGTAGCTTGGAGGTTCTTCTGAATAGGATTCTCTCTTATATCCCTGATTGAGATAATAGCCAGGAACCCTTTTTGTGACAACTTTACTTTACTTTACTTTAATTAAATTTTTATACCGCCCTTCTCCCTAGGGACTCAGGGCGGTGAACAGGGCAAATGATAAAAGTACAAAACTACAAAAGTTAAAATAGAATTAAATTAATGCCCAAGATAAAACAGTAAAATATACAAATATTTAAAAACCCAAATTAACTCCCCCTCAGGCCAGGCCAGCTTGTTCAAACAGGTGGGTCTTTAACCCGCGCCGGAAGGAGCGGAGATCCGGTGCCATCCGGAGCTCCACCGGCAGTTGATTCCATAAGGCCGGGGCGCCCACAGAGAAGGCCCTCCCCCTGGGGGCCACCAGCCGGCATTCTCTGACTGGAGGCACCCTGAGGAGGCCCTCTCTGTGGGAACGCACAACTGTGGTTGGTACAGTGACTGAATCCCCTTTTGGAAGAAAATGGCCTTAAAATTGTAGTGTATTGCATTGGTGACTTCTAAGATTAGTTGATGTAATGCTGGAACAACTTTTTAAAAAAAACTAATTTGGAAATCTCAGCTGTCAGCAGTCAAGTTGCTCTGAACTGTTTTTCAACCTCAACCAATTTTAAGATGTGTGTGGTCTCCCACTCCCAGAATTCCCCAGCCAGCATCTTAAAGTGGCTGAGGTTAAGAGGCACAGCTCTGCAAGAACTCAGCATCCCCATTCTGCCTGTGCTAAAAGGATTGCAATGGCTGCCAATTTGCTTCTGAGTGAATTATGGGTGTGCTTGGATTTGAAAGAAAAAAAGGTAATTCAGAGTATGCAAACAGAAGGGCTTTTTTTTGCAATTTGTTAAGCTTGCTTTTTCTTAGAATCCCACAACTGCAAATTAACCTGTCTTTCACATGTACGTAAGTTCAAGTGACCTCCAATAGATTAAGGAAAAAATGGTCTGGATTTATAAGAGGTCACTCTGGAAAGGAGCCACTTGGTTGAGCTCTGTCATTCCAGGTGGGGAAGGAAAGGAGACAAATTGTGATTTAAATAATGATTTAAAAATTCAAGACCTTCTGATATGTAGGCTCAATTTGCGTTAGCAAAAAAAAATCAGTATGCATGTTCAGTTCAATAGAAATCACATGCTAATTGTGCAAATGATGGATTTTGATTGTTCCATTCTTCCATTCCATTCATAGTTACTCCTGGTAACTATGACATGTTTAAACAATGCTTAATGTAAATTGAATTAGAATATGTGAAGCCGCCATCTTTCTCATATTTATCTACCTCCACCTCCATTGCCCTTCGTAAATTCCATGGAAGTTGTACATTTCTTTCCTCCATCGGAAATCAAATTAAAATTTGTTGTATGCATTTTTTCATATCTTAGAAATGTACTGTACAGGTGGTCCTCACTAAGCAGCCACAATTGGGACTGGCAACTTGGTCACTAAGCACTGCAGTCACTAAGTGGATAATCACATGACTGCAATGGGGTTATGGCCTTTACCTTTGGCTGTTAAGTGAAGCAATGTGGATGTTAAGTGAAAAATCACGTGACTGCAATATTTTTTCCATCTTGTGTTTTAACTCTGTTACAAGCTGGTTATGAAGTGTGCAAATGGAGATCATGTGACTGTGAGATATTGTATTGTTGTAAAGGACAAGGATTAGTCACAAAGTTATTATTTTAGTGCTATTGTAACTTTGAATGGTTGTTGCACAAGGCAGTCGGTAAACAAGGACTATCTGTATCAGAAATTAAGAATTTCTTTGCTCTGCTTTTCTGTATTCTATTTACAGAGGTATAACGTTGGAAAATATTACTGTAATAATCCCCTTGCTCTCTTAAATGGTATAGCCCAGGGGTCAGCAACCTGAAACAGTGAAAGAGCCACTCGGAACCGGTTCCCTCACAAAAGGAAAAACTGGGAGCCGCAAAAAATGTGTGCACATGCACGTACATGCGCGCATGCGCAGAACAGGGTTTGACTGAAGAGTGGAGCCAAGGCGAGATATGCACCTACCCTGCATATTTGAATTGATTCTTTGAACCTTTTTTATTCCCACTTTATTTTTTGGACTGCGCATGGCAGAGGACTGGGAGCCGCATGCGGCTCCGGAGCCGCGGGTTGCAGACCTGTGGTATAGCCCATTGCACTTATTCCATTGTATGTGTCAGCTAAACTTTTCTGGCCGTGTGAAACACCATTAAATATTAACTGTTCAGATCATGGGTGTCAAACTCGCCGCGTCATTTGACATTTCGCGAGGTATTGTGACTTTTTTGCGTTGCTGGAGCTGGGGTGGGTGCGGCCTCTGTAAGATGCAACTGGCCTGTGGACCGGCAGTTTGACACCCCTGGTTTAGATAATCCCAACATTTCATGCACAGTATTATTTTGTTATTCCAAAATAACAGGCATAATATGCAAGCTTTGTTTACCCAGTTGAAACTGCAAACAAAATTAGTTCTTTGGGTACCTTAAAATAATAAAAAAGATATTAATTTATTTGACAAAAAGGTGCAATAATTTACTATTGTTATTTTCTCTGGAAGTGATGGCCAAGATAGAATACTATGTTTGCTATAATTACATTCTGAGAGTTATCTTCATGGATTTAATTTCTTTATAGAAGAGACATTGTTAGGAAAATCAGAAAAATATTTAATTTCTTTCCTAGTGGAGATTCATTGTCCTAAAATGTTTAGACAAGAATTAAATCTAAAGGTTTCCTTAAATATCAGTATCTCATAGAAAGTCATAAATTACTTTCTTAAAGAGCATAAATTGGTAGTATCATCTTAGGACTTTTCTTGATTGGGAGACAAAGTCTGTGTGAGCAGATCTTGTGCCTGATTTTTCTGCAAAACCTGTAAAGTGGCATTTATAGTGGCCCAATAGTGTTGTAAGCAGATAGAAAATTTAAGGTCCTGGATATAGAGAAATATTTAATGAATATACCTGTAGATTCTTGGTCACAATGTTAGAAAGTTGGGGAAACTTCCCTAAACCTATGAAAAAATTCTTATTTCTTTTGAAACAAATGCCTGGCTTCAGTAAAGGAAACACCACCTTGTTGGCAATGCATCTTTTGTCTTTTTTCCAATTTTTTTTTTACTGAAGTTATTTAGAAGATTTACCAGGATAGATGGATATTTTGAGAACTACTTACTATAGGCTTATTTTTTTAGGAAAACGTGTGCTCACCACCTTTTTTTTTATTCCTTTATGGATCAGAGGATACACAACAAAATGTACTTAAGAATTAGCCCCTGATTAGAGGAAGGTGATTTCCATATGTATAAGGAATAATGAAGAATATGCTGTAATTTATACTGGTATTTTGAAGTAAGTTTGCTTCTTTTATTTGGAAAGAAAAAATACAGTTACTGAGAACCTCACATACTGCCTTTTTTTAAAAAAGATTAGAATTCCAGCTAAATGTGCAGAAATTCATTTCTTTCCTTTGCTTATATATTAGCTTGTTTTGGATGAACCTGGGTTAGCACTGAAAACCAACCAAATAAAATGATAGCTAATATCCATCAGTTGCTGACTGAAATGGCAGAGAACTTCAGTTTTCTAATAAAACAGGGATGCCTCTCCAGGGATCATAAAATAAACTGTATTAGCCCACTTATCAACCCTAACCCCCTTGTTTTGAGGTCATTCAGTATAACTGTTTTGTACGTAGGTGTTTTAGCACATTTTTCTTTTGAAAAACCAAATAGATTGTAGCTATTTGCTACATGTTAATTCTGAGAAGCATTCTCATTTTGTATTTCATAATAGTGCACTGGAGTTTGTTCTAAACTGTGTAATTTTTTCTTGCATATATTTAATTTTGAAGAAATAAAAATATTTTAGAATTTGATAATATGCACTCTTGACCATTAAATATAGAAACATGTTAAAAGTTTGAAAAATTTGCAAATTCAAACACTATCTCCATATTTTTTACTGTTACAATTATCTTGCTATATTAAGATGTAGCTTCTCAGGAATGCTTAATGGGATGCTTTATGCAAATATTATAAGGCTCAGTCATATAAATAAGTCATGTCAGTTCTTCAGTGGTATTAATTAACGATAGTCTCCTTTATAAAGTTCCTCAAATTTCTTTCTTTCTTTCTTTCTTTCTTTCTTTCTTTCTTTCTTTCTTTCTTTCTTTCTTTCTTTCTTTCTTTCTTTCTTTCTTTTTCCTTCTTCCTTGGGGACAATTATCCCTCCAGATTTTGTGTTGCTATTTTGACAGTCTATGAGATGGCTGGCTAAGCACAACAATGATAACTTCTCTTGCAGTTTGCCAAGCAACTGAAGCCTTGTTTGGGTTCATATATTCATATATTTTGGTTTGTTGAGTTACAGTTGACTGGGTTCACATGACAGCCCATGGTTTATAAACCAAAAGAGCTACGTTTATGAATTATGCTAAGCCAAAAGCACCTCCCCCACAAATCCCACACATATTTAGAATTAAATAGAAGCATATTACATGCCCTGTCTCAATTATCCATGGGTCATTTTCCTTTGTGACAAAGTATTACTAATATTCAATTTAAAGTTGAACAGAAGGTGCAAAGTAGAGTTGAAACAAAACTACATGATGTCGTTTTAATTCAGTCCCAATGTAATCTGAAGTAGAATGATAGACCCTAAAACATGCTTTTTCTGTATTTTTAACAATTATTAAAGAGCCATTTGGGTATATGGTGCTATTTTTTAATTTTTTATGTGTGCTGTTTCTATTGCTATATTTTTATTACATGTGACGTTTCAATTTTAAATAAATATCTCCAGATCTATAATTGCTAAATTATTCCCAGGTGCCATCGATAACCCAGTGAAGTTGGTACAATTACTCTTGCAGTTGATGCATTGTCAAGATAGGATGCTGCCCTTGCTGATGTAACCAGTTTTAAAAAGCTTGGATGAGAGACTACTTGGAAGTACAGGACTATAGACTAGATCATGCTGGCTGGGAGCTGAAGTCCTCAAGTCTTAAAGTTGCCAAAGTTGGACAATGCTGGGCTAGACTGAGGTTGAAAAATTTCATAGTAGGAACCACTGGTGAACTATAATTCCAAGAAAATTATGAGCTGAGCTAAACCTGATTGAGATTTTCCTTTTATTTAATGCATTGGAACTCCTTGTGGGGATTTCCTTAGCTAACAAAGTCTAGGCAGCTGCCATGTGTACATTTTATTGTGAGAAGAAATGGTACTATTTACATGTTTCCCCATGCTTAGCTTAGTTTATTTTAGAGTCAATATGAGATATGGGGACAAGATTCCATAAAGTTAAAAAAAGTTTAATGGGCCCATTATGGGTTTAGGTAGCCCATAGCTCAGAAAATTGAAGAAAAGAATAAATCAATAGAACAAGAAAAGAAAAAAGTGATTGGCAGATTTTCTTGATAGGATGGGCAGGAATAAATAGCTGACAAAAACATGGGAAAAGCAGAATTTCTTCTTAGGAACATGTTTTCAGTTCCTTGTGGTCTTCCAGGGAAGAAAAGTGTCTATGGAATAAAGTATTCCAAAATACAGTATATGTAGATAGTCTTGCATTTTTTATCTTTTCAGAAAGAAAGGCTGTATAGTGAAGCCTGTTAAATAGCGGGTTCTTTGGCGCAGGAATGAAGACGAGGTAACTAAGTACAGGGAAGCTCATATTTTATTTCATGCAGGATCTGTACTGGCAAATGGCTGCAACTAGCCGCAATATATAGTCTAGCCCCTAGGCGGCAGCCAATAGGTTTGAAGCAACCATTGCCGCCTAGGGATAGCCAATAGCAGTACTGGAGACTTGTAGTGTGGGTTGCTGGAGAGCCGTTAGCTGCTCCAGCAACCCACGTGGTATTACTAATGAGCCCAATACATAACAAAGCCTTAATAATAAGTCTATATAATTATTATTATATATATATAGAATCTCTCTATACATGCCACCTTTCTGGCATTACTTTGTCAGGACATCATAATTAAGAGATGCGTTGCCTTCTTTTGCAGGTTATATGGTGCTGTGTATCAGCAGTACAGCTTTAACTTTTTAAGACTGTTAAATGCATAGCTGACTAGTGAGGCAAACTGGCAGTCATCATGGCTGATTTTCCAGGCCTAAAAATAACTTGGTAGATGAAAAGCAGCGCTTCATTTTACAATAGATATAAAATATTTAATTTTACTTTTGCTTTTTTGTAAGATTTTTCTTGTATGATTGATGGTTGTATCATAACCATTCTGCTGTGCTTAGAACATATTGAGATAATAATTTAAACAGTTATAAACATATATGTTGCAACCTCATAATGTTAATTGCAATATGACTACTATAAGAGTCACATTATCAGTTGATTCTTTAAAGCAGTCAGACTCGGTAAGTTTGAACAGATTTTCAGCAGTGTCTTATTGTCCTACATCACTTTAAAGTTCTTAGCATTGCATTGATTTGAATAATATGTACTGTGCTCACACTTGTGCAAATGCAAATCCCTTCTTTCTCATCCTTTTTATAGCATCTTCCATAGCATTTTGTTTTCTTACTCTCCTGTGCCATTGCACATCACAAATAAAAAAGCGTCCTTAAAATTTCAAGTAAAAGACAATAAAAATATTCCAGTACTTAAAAAAAATAACAGCGAAGAGATTCTCTGTGCATTTAAAACAAAATTATGTATTTGCATATTCTGAGAAAGGTTTCGGTGCACTTAAAAATTTCATCTGCTCCTTACAACTGGTGATAGTTAATTTAAAATTATTATTGTCATTATTAATAGTAATGTTTCTTTGATGTTGATTAACATACTGAAAGAACTTAGCAGAAAGAGTTTAGAAATGATGAAAAGACTAAATGTTTTAGTTTAATTGAACATGATTAAATCTGAAATAAACAGGTTCATCTTCGATAAATTAACACTTTAATTGGAATAAAGGAAGAACTTTTCAATTAAGAAATTCTGAATAAGGAAATATATTATGATTTTGCACCCAGTATATAAAGATAAATAATCATGTCTGGTTTTTTTAAAAAAAAACTCCTAATATAAGAGTTTAAAATTGTAGTGTAGAAAGAAATGAGCATAGCAGTAAGTGAATCCTAATTGCATTTAAAGCTTTTTTTTTTTGCTTGAAATACAAACGTAGCCAGATCCTTGATTTTGTGGCCAAAATATATGAATACTTTACTAAACTTAGCATATTCATATTATTTAAATCTTCACCATCTGCTTTCTAGTTTACAGAAAGTGACAATACAGCTCTCTCTTTAGGGCATGGAAAGGATACTTTCACATTTGCAAGATTCTGTTAATGTAACCTTAGAGCAGGGGTGTCAAACTCAATTTCATTGAGGGCCGCATCAGCACTGTGGTTGCCCTCAGGGGGGCGGGTGGGTAGGGCCAAGGTGGGCGTGGCCTACTGGGTGGGCGTGGCTAGAGTGCGTATGGCCTACTGGGTGGGCATGGCCAGCTCTATATCTTTCGCATCAAAGGTGCCTATGGGGGCCTGGGCAGGAGTGGGACAGATCTGGGCATCTCTGGCAGAAGGAGGGTCTCTGGGCCAGGGCCAAGGCAGTGGGGGCCGTTCCCTCACTGTTTCCAGGATGGCTTCGCGGGCCACATGAAACCACTTTGCAGGCCTGATCCGGCCCCCGGGCCTTGTGTTTGACATGTCTGCCTTAGAGTATAGATAGAGATTTATCTTTACTCCTGGCTGTGCTTCTTGTCTGGACTAATTCGCAAGGCTAAATCTGTCTTGCCAGTCTCATAGTAACCCTCCCATCCCTCCATTTACTCTTCTGAAAAGTAGGGAGGATCCTTTCTGAGTTGCTTTCATTGCCCCTCCTCTTTCAGATTCAAATTTTGTTCATCAGGATGTTGTCTAGGCTGCAGCTCTTCCTCCTGTTTCCCAAGGCCATTCCCACATTCCATTCTGCTAACAACTAAATAATAATAGGGCTTGCCAAAGTGAGTGTGCTGCCCAGAGACATTATCATGGTTCATGTCACAATTCAAATGGAACAGCAGGGATGTGGCAGTCCCTGCACTGTCTCCTTTTCTAAACTTTTAATTACAGTGTGCATGTTTTAAAATTTCAGGTGCTTTTTAAGCATTTTCTCTCTTAATTGTAGCTTTTCTACACTAACATAATTTGTGGCGCCTGGCTTTATCTTATACTTTTTTTTAAATCATAGGCAGTTCCACCTCCAGGTTCTTATGAGGTTCATAAATCGTTTGAGAAATCACAGGGTAAGAGTGAATATATGCCTCCAAGAACTGCAGTGGCTAGAAGAAGGCACGCGGCTTTTCTCAGTGGCACGTTTAGGGAAAATGCATTAAAGATCGAGGACGATATACCAGGTAAGCACATTATATAATTTTCAAACAGAATTATAGCTGCATACATTTTAATGATAATGTGTCATCTAAATACTCAGCTGCCCACTTACCATCTATTTTTAACAGCTTCGTAAGATGTAATACTGGCTGTCTTAACTTCTTAGCTGGTTAAAGAAATATTAAAGGTAAAGGTTCCCCCGCACATGCGTGCTAGTCGTTTCCAACTCTAGGGGCCGGTACTCATCTCCGTTTCAAAGCCGAAGAGCCAGCGCTTGTCTGAGGATGTCTTCCGTGGTCATGTGGCTGGCATGACTAGACGCCAAAGGCGCACGGAACGCTGTTACCTTCCCACTGTAGTGGTCCCTATTTTTCTACTTGCATTTTTATGTGCTTTCGAACTGCTAGGTTGGCAGAAGCTGGGATGAGTAACAGGTGCTCACTCTGCTATGCGGCACTTGGGATTCGACCCGCCAAACTGCCGACCTTCTGGTTGACAAGCTCAGTGTCCTAACCCACTGAGCCACCGCGTCCCTAAAGAAATATTAGGAAAGTTTAATTCCCCTCAGCAGAGGGTAGCACTTGGCTAAACTTGCTGTACCTGGAAATAAAAAGGGACAAATACTGGTTAGACCTTGATAACGTTAGGCCCGGATGACAGACCAGGAGGTCAATTTTTGTCATAACTCGTGGATCTGGAGTTGGAAGGGACCTTAGAGGTCTTCTAGTACAACCCCCTGCTCAGGCAGGAAATCCTATACCATTAATTTATATACCTATCAAGAGCTGAGTCAATGTCCATGGGGCTTATATCACTATCACCACCATCACCACCACCACTAAGAATACTAAGAAACTGGAATCTAGTGATAGATTTTGTCATATACGATGAGAAGTTTCTAAATATGAAGAGACATCAAATGCAGGAATGAGAATTATAAGCAAGATTTCTTTGTATATTATGCCATGTTTTTACATATGGAAAATGATCTATTTGTTCAGCTTGTCCCCAATAATGGCCATGCAAATTGGAAATTATGGGAGTTAAAATGAAACATACACAATTTAGGCCTTATGCTGAGCATTTATTTACAAAACCAACAGCCTTATCTTACCCATTGAAGCACTGGTGCATCTTCTGCTGTGCTACTGTAGAAAAGCCTTTTTGAAGGTTAACCTTGCAACCTGTGCTAGTGAAAAAATATGCCAGATTGTTTAAGCAAATCACTGTAGAGAGCATAATCTTTTACCCCAAGACATACAGTAGATCTACCACTCTGAATTGTTATATTAAAAATGCATCAGTGGCAATCAGTGTTCAGAAATTGAGGTGATAGGATTCATTCTAGACACAAATAAAGGCCATTGGTCCAGTGGAAAGATCTTGTGTTTTCCAAAGGATTTCTGGATCTGAGTAGGCATTGAGACTCTTGTATATTAAATAAAATTAAAATACATCAATGGATCAGCAAATGTTCATTTTATTTCAGTAAAATGATGGCCAGTATAAAATATAAAGCTACTTTATGATTTTAAGCACTATCTTAAAATATTCAACATTATTAAATATGAGTATATAAGTATAATATTTATTTAAATTTTGCTACTTTGAAAGTATAGACATATATCTGTCTCTGTGTGTATATGTGTGAAAGGAATGCAGTTTAGTCTCATGTATAATTATTTCTATTACGTTGTATTTGGTAGATAATATGAGCCTTGCTTGGTGCAATTTTTATGTGATTGATGTTTAACACTTAATTAGTAATAACATGAAACAATGTACTCTACAGCTATTCATTCATTATGTTGGTTCTAAAAGCTACTGTTTGAATCATTGGCAAAACTCATTATGTTTCTTGGCACGCTCACACAGGAAATTACTTGAACTAACAAATAAAATTTATTTTCAAAATTAATTGGACAGACCACATTAAAGTAGTTATGTCCACTTTTTCTATGACTTTGTCCAGTTCCTTTTAATATAACAGGTACTGTGCTGTGAAAACTAATTATATCGTCTTAGTTTTTGGCTTGTAATATTGTATTCCAAAATAGCCGAAAGTATTTAAAGCTTTTAAACTATACTCTCAGGCTGTATAAGTAAAATCAGAAAGTCGAAATAGTAACCTTTTGAATAGGGATTCTGGGTTTTTACCATGATCTATTCATTGACTCAATGCCCTTTTGAAAGGCAGTGCAAGGGGTACCTGAGGTACCTACATTGTATTTTCTACATGTGGGCTTGGAGATAAAGTTGTAGCAAACTTCTGTATTATTGATTGATATATTCAAGCCACCAATCTCACCTAAGTAACTAAGTAACAATCCAATAAAAAAC
Organism: Vipera ursinii; assembly: GCF_947247035.1. Taxonomy (NCBI): domain Eukaryota; kingdom Metazoa; phylum Chordata; class Lepidosauria; order Squamata; family Viperidae; genus Vipera; species Vipera ursinii. Next base: position 60,007,039 of record NC_139521.1, read on the forward strand.
AATATATAATAAAAATATGAAACACTGATAAAACAAAAATAACCATTGTCAGTAGCCAAAATCCATCCTTGTGTCGAGTTTACAACACCATTGTAAAAATTCTTCACCATCACTGGATCACCAAACACAGTGACAGAGCCATTAATTTAGGACCTTCTCAAAGCCTGGCATGGTCAGGGCCAATCTAAGTTCTGGGGGGATGCTATTCCAAAGGATGGGTGCCAGGGCAGAAAAGGCGCTCTTCATGAGTCTCACCAGATGACACTTTTTTCACAGATGAGACCCATAATATACTTCTCCTGCTGGTCTAGGTGGGATGAGTAGATATAACCAAGATGAAGTGGACCCCCCAAATTAACCTGGTCCTGTGTCTTATAGGACTTTATAGGCCAATACCAGAACCTTGAATTGAACCTAAAAGTATACTGGCAACCAATGCAGCTTGTGTTGCTCAAGTGTAATATGTTCTAATGAAAGAGTGCATATAACAACATATATCCATCACATTTTGTGCCCACATGTGCTTGATATCGCTGCTCTTCATAAGGAGACTGCAGGACAGTTGTCTTGTGTGCGTTTCAGCTCTGAGAGACGAAGGGATCAGTCATCAAGCCTATGACCACAGTGGAGCCTTTAAAGGATATTGAGTTTGCTATCCTCAGTTTCTAACCACTTTTGGAAATTGCATATTTAACCATCTTAAAAGCTATTAGAGATATTTGGAACAAGTTTAAAAAGTCACATAGTAAGCCCATTTTTTATTTCTGAACAAAAGAAAATTAACTATAAGTTTTAAAACTTGAAATAAATGGCAAAAACCTAAGTAAGATTTTGAAGTAAGAAATGCAAGAGTCTGGACAAATTTGGAATATTGAAATTTTTACAATAAGAATTTGGAACTTACTATTTGGAACTTATTATTTAAAATAAACAGCATTTTGTGGGAAACAATTTTTTGTCCACTGTAAGTCAAAACAGAGATTAAAGACACAATGAAACCTTTGTAATGGGACAAAGAATTGAAAAGAGATCAAATGCTCTGACAATTTTTGAATGAATTAAAGATTTTCAGAAGTAAACGAAAGGAATATATAGTTGGTTTATTTGATCAAAGTTAAAATAAAGCATGTTTTTAATAAAAGATTTATAAACCTTTTATGGATTTTTTGCTGATACCAGGATTGAAAACTTGGTATTTTATGAGTTTGCTTATACATAAGGGATGGGTATTGGAAGAAGAGATATCTATTTATAAGCTTATAGGGGGTAAAGTGCTACCAAACTTGTTTATACTTGTGAGGAAGATTGGAAATCACTTCTTTATATATTTCTTTTTTTTCTTTATCTCACTTTTTTCTTTTCTTCCTTCTTTACTTTTTTTTCTTTTTTTACTTTCTTTTTTACTTTCCTTTGTATTATTTTATTACTGTAATTAAAATGTTCATTTAAAAATTGGAAGTGTGACAGCAACATCAAGAAGAAGGTGTATGAGAAGCAGAAGACATACCAGGATCTGAAGGAGGACCTGGAGAGGAGGTGGAAAGTAAAGACCAAAGTGGTCCCAGTAGGAGCACTTAGGGCTGTGACTCTTAAGCTGGGACAATGGGTCAAAGAACAACATCAGAGATTTCTATCCAAAAGAGTGCAATGGTAGAAACAGCTAAGCTACTATGCAGAGCTCTTAAATTTACAGGCCTCTTGTAGATCAGGCGGCCCCAACCCCTGGTCTGTGGACCAGTACCAGGCCATAGCATGCCAGCAACTGGTTCACACAAACAAGGAAAGCCCCATCCACAGGATGCAGGCAGCGCACAAAACCACACCCCCTCCAGTCCATGGAAAATCCTCTCTCCACGTAACCGGTCCCTGGTGCCCAAAAGGTTGGGGACCTCTGATGTAAAGTATTGAGGAAGATATACTACCCGTAATGCCCTGAAGACAGTTTTTTTTTTCAAATAAAGTAAGATGTACATTTTGTTTGTTTATTTGTTTAGGTTTTTTTAAAAAAATGTCTCTTACTTGTGCAGCAGTTTCTTCTGCTGTATTCCCTTACACTCAAATGGATATTAAAGTAGTAATTATTAGATGTAATATAATATGGAGAATTGCAGATGGGGAATGGAGTTGTGAGAAATAATTTCTTCCATTTGAATTGAGCAGCATTGTATCATAGCTAATATGATTACAAAAAAGATGTTATCAATAACTTCATTGTGCTTTTGAGAAATAATAGCTTTTACAATAATTCTCAAAACACCACCTGGGTTTGGACTACGCTTGCAATAAGTAGTCAGTATTTTAATGTTTTGTGTCATGAAATTATGGTATTCGTGGATTTCCTCCTTGCCTAAAACCTGGATTTTAGCATCCTGTCTCTTCTACTACCATAGATGGTGCTTCTCTAGTTTCCGATCCTGCAAAATCTGAGCCCATAAACATGCCATTTCCTTGTTAAGGATTAGAGAATAGAAAGATTTAGGATGACAGACTAAAAGGCTGGATTATTTTCTCATGGGAGAAGTGGAGTTATATATAAGTTGACTTCTCCTAAAGCAAATTTTGACGGCACTGTGGGGTTCATGCATGAAGGGGAATCACTACTATTGTTCACTAAAATGAACTATAATCTTTTGGACAGAGTTTTTGTTTGTTTTGGTTATGTTTCAGATAATAATTCTATGGTTATTTGCAATAAGTATGCCTTTCTCTTTTTCAATGCATTTTGTTTGGAAACAAAATGTTATCTAAAGGGACCTCTACAGCGGATCCCATTGCTTCCCTTGACTACTGTATCATAACTCTTAAAATCATAAGTGGAGGCTTGAAGATCTCCAGATACTTGTTAGTTGGAGTAGCAGGATCTGAAGGCTCCCAAGGTATTCAAATTGGTCTGTGTAGAAACAACTGCAAGAGAAAGTGATTATGGCTTGTTCCTAGTGAACATTTGAAAATGTTGGCACAGTGTTTTATGCAGTGTTTTCCATGCTTTCTTTGAGCATGGAAAAAGCTGGTAGAGTTGCTTTAAAAATGTTGGCTGAAATCTCTTGAGACAGCAATAGACCGCTTAATATTTTGGACTGAAGTAGTATTAATGAAGAACTCCCGTCAACTGCCTTGTTTAAAATACTCCTGAACCACATTTAATATCAGTACAGATGCCTCTTTCTTTTCCTCTCCTGAGAGAACATCAAATTTTAATAGTGTGGGAAAAATAAGAAATAGAGGAACAGGAATATCAGTGCAGACTAGGAATATGCTATATATAAGAATTCTTTTTTCCTTTAATGCATATAGATTATGTTAGTGATAAGCGTTGCTTTTTTCCAAGCTTTCCATGCATTTGTTCTTTGTCAGGTTTCAGTTTTTAGTTTGAATATTCAGAGTAATTGTACAAAAATTAAATTGTAAATTGAGATTTACCATGTTCCCCAATTTTTCATGTTCTTTTTGTGAAATTCTAGATAACTTTCAGATTCATTTTAATTACATTTAAAATTACTTTCCTATTGTCATATTTAGAGTTTTAAAGATAGGCATAAATCAGAATATTAGAATAGTCCTAGATCATTTCAACATTGCATCTAGTCCAGCATCCTCTAATCTGCTACTCTTATATCTACTGTAGATGTTTTTAGGATGTCTTCAGAAGACCATGACAGGTCTTCAGCCATCATCACTTGGAGATAATATGATTTTCAACATGGACAGTTTCCTTAGCAATTGCAGTTAATAGTTAGATTTGACTTGTTCCCAAATCAACTAATTGACCATATCACATTTAATTAATGCATGCTTTAGTTCTCATAATTTCTCTTCCTGAGAAGACCAAAATAATAGACAATAAATTAGAATGAAATTCAAATAGTCATGCTGGTGTATGAGCTTCTAATACATTTTTGGAATGTTTGCTGAAAACATTGGTATTTATATCAAAAAGAATGAAAATATTCTACATCTTGAAGTTCTTTACTTGTTTAGTTGTCAGTGGAATTGATTTTCTGGCTAGGAAAGAATCAACTGCACTAACTTTCCATTGTATGGCATTCTATGGTTTCCATTTCATGAGCTGAGTAATTTAACATTGTTGGACTAATATTTGTTCTTTCTGATGTTTTTTGTGAACTTGGCTAAACCTTTTACAGAAAAAGAAAATAACTTTTACTTATTATTCAGCTATGTATAGACCATTGAGGTGCATGAAACCTGACAAAGAACAAATTGCAACCTAAATTTTTATATACTGCAGATAGTGTTAGCAAAGGCCATGAAGAAAATCTTACTCAGGCTCAGCCACAGAAAAAAATTGGGGGATTTATAGTTGGGTAATTGCCATCACAAGAAAGATAGACATTGAGGAAGGGTTGAATTAAGTAAGAGTATTTAGAAGTAGCAAATTATAATCCTAATTACCAAAGGTGAAGGCCATTTAAGAAAATACATTGAACTGTAAGAAGTATTTAATATTTAAAAGCACAGAAGTGAAATTATAATGTCAAACATGTCGTTTCCCTTATTCTCATCAAAGGGATGGTAATAAACTTGTTCTGACTCTGAGCAGTATGATGAATATATGTAACTGGGTCTTGGGATACTTGTGGTTGTTTCACTTATGGCAAAATTTCTTACTTAAACGTTGCTTTTATGGATGAAACTTCATATACATACCGCCCTAAGTTTATGCTTATAGCTTCCAATACAGACAGGGACAGGTTGATGACTTGCTGGTGTTTAAACAGTTATTTAAATAATACAATCCTATATTCCACTATCTGCATTTACAATATTTGAAAGAGGAGGTAACATGTATACAGAGGTTATTTATAGAATACAATCATATAAACTTTTCTAATTTTATCAAGTTATTGCCCACATGCATGTTTGGGTACAGAGCATCTTTTTACAAATGGTGCTGAATGCCCAGACACTGTGATGCAGTGGCAATGGAACATCTGACATTGGATGTATGACTGATCTCTCTCTCTCTATTCACAAACTGTGTTTCCATCAACATATATTGGAGGCTTGTCATTACAGGAACAATACCCAACATATAGAATTAACGCTAATGTTACCTAGAATGTACTTATTTGTTAGTTGTTGTTTTTTGTTATATTTTCCATCAGCTATAAAGGAGATTTCCTATATTCCGCCCCCCCCCCAAAAAAAAAACATTAATCCCATGAGCTGTTTTTGGTCAAGAAAGAAGAACTGGCCCAAAATTGTCCAGAAGCTTCATGGCTGAGTGTTAGTCCTAGCCCAACACTTTAATTAATACAGAATCTTGAGTCTCAAGAAAGAATTTAAAAGCCACTGTAAAATCACATAGTGCAATATATGGTGTTCATATTTAGAGTTTTAGGTCAACTAAACTTGTTTTGGTTCAGATGATGCTATCCTGCAAAAAGCTCAGCAGTTATTCAAGGAAGGTTAGAACTCATTGTGCTGTTTAGAGTCGTTTTTGGTATCCTTTAGATTTGTTTTTCCTAAAGTTTTTTGTAGTTCTGCAACATCTCTGTTTTCTTGAGTATGCTGAAATGTTCTCCTTTCTCAGTATGTAAAGCTGTATGTAGTGGCAATATGTCTCTATAATTCAATATCTGAGTCTGCTATTATAGCATGAATGTTATCTTGTTAAAAAAAAAACTAGCCCTTTACTGTACTTTAGGTCATGCTTGTCTTTAAATCATGGAGTAATAGTTTTTTCCTGCTGCTGTTACACAATTTTACCTATCAAAATACGTGTTATATCATTTTCACTTTTTCTTTGAAGTTCTTTGCTTACAACATTTACTGTTACAAATAGACCTTTCCTACAACCATTGGCAATTGGTTGTTTTTTATATAGCCTGATAAAAATAATAATAATTTTTTCAAAGTTATCTTACAAATGAGATCAGAATAGATTTGCACTACCAGTTCAAATAATGAAGGTGTATAGCTGTATGAATAATTAGCAGATTTTAGAATTCTCTGTACCAGAGAAAAGCAGGGGGCATTCTGCGTTGGAATTTCAAATGAAACATCAAAGCTAGTGAAACAAAGAACCCATGAATGCTTGAAAACATTAAGATCCACTATTCAATTGGACTTTTCACAATATGAATCTAATAACACAAAATGAAGAAGAGAACAAATCTTGCTATGAAATCTTAGTTTTAGAATTTTATGCATTCTAAGTTTCTGCACTGGCAAAATTTGAAGATATTAAAATTTTACAGCAATGTACAGCTTCTAATTTTTTTATCTATAGGAAAAGATCTTCTGAATTCTTAGAGTAATATATTGTCTTCTTGTCATATATGACCCACAGTGTGCAAAGATCTCTGTTTTTTAATGTGGTATATTGGAATGGTCAATTTCTCATGACAGAAAATGACAACTTTGGGATCTACTCAATGATTTTATTCCTCCAAAGTTGTACTCGCCTTGATGATCTTTAGTGCCAAAACAGAATTCATACTTTTGAGACTGAGGTATTCTGAACCAGAACACATGGATCTGATATATTAACAATACCATTGTCTATTATAAACAAATTATTTGATTATTATGATCTCACCTTTTAAATATATAATTCAAGCAAGTGAATATGTTTAAGACTCCTGCTTCTTATTCCCCCCACCCCTCCAACAACTGTGAGAAAGGTTGGACTTAAAAAACATGACTAGCATAAAATCAACCAGTCTGCTGTTTCAGAATCAGCACTTTAACCACTATACTGCTCTCATATACTACTGCTTAGAGCAGCCACACAAACTATGTTATTGTACTTTGTATGGTCCCCATTTGCATGTTATTATTTGTGCAGCATGTGTAATCTGCCATAGACTCATTTACAGAATATAACCAATTATTTTCAGATTTGTATATTAACTGATAATAATGTAATATACCCAAAGATGGAACAAAAATACATACCTACAATGGAAGAATGGACTTTGAAATTAATGGATAGTGAAGTTGACTTCTTTTCTTAGAGACATTAATTTGATTAAATTTCTGTGACCTGGAGGCCATTGATAGATTTTTTTTACAGAAGACAGAATAAAGAAATTCATTTGTTGACTTTGGGTTTGAAGATTAGGTTGGAGTTCACTAGAGAAATATTGTAGTTTTTTAAATATAAAGTTATTTACTATCTTTTATTTCATGGTTGTCCAATCTTCCGGCTTATCTGGGCTCCATTGAACGTAAAGGGATTGTCTTAGACCACATATAAAGCATATAGTACAGTTAATACATATATACAGTAAGAAACTTTATTTTTTATTATCTTGTGGGGCCACATTATTTTTTTATTTATTTTTTATTTTAATTCCATTTGTATCCCGCCCTACTCTGAAGACTCAGGGCGGCTTACAAGCTTAGCAGTAGCCTTCATTCTATGTATATGCCTGCTTATTAGGGCTTTCAGACACACCCCAAGCGGCATTATTACAAAGTCAGCTTAATTGCCCCCAACAATCTGGGTCCTCATTTTACCTACCTCGGAAGGATGGAAGGCTGAGTCAACCTTGAGCCTGGTGGGATGCAAACCTGCACTAATTGCAGGCAGCTGGTGTTACTTAAGGAGGCATTGGCCCACTGCTCCACCAAGGCTCATTACTAGTTGTTCAGGACCACATGGAGCCTGTGGGCCATGTGTTGGGCATGCCTATTTTAGATGAAATTAAGGGAAGAATATTTTTATGAATACTGGCTTTTATCAAATTGACCATTAGTAATTTAAGATATTTTATAGATGGTGCTATTTCTTTAAACTAAGATAAAACTAGGATCTACTAATGTACTTGCATTTGTATGCTTTCGAACTGGAGTTCACACGGTTGCACAGTGCTCAGGTCTCGAACCTGGGCTATCAGCTGAGAAGCCTACACACACACACACACACACATATACAGACACACACACACACACACACACACACACACACACACACACACACAGAAACACGTGTTGATGGACATAATATTGGCATGGAAATAAGGCAGTTAGGATCAGATCTGAATGTGAAACTTGCCTATTTCATTCTAGTATAGAATACATATGTGTGAATTCACACAATAATATCTTTTGAAAGAGGTTTCATTAATGTTTTCCATTGATAACTTATTCCTCTGTTTATTCATCTTCCCTCATAATAATAATGATAGGTTATTTGCATATAAATAGACTTCAGTATTTGCTGAAGCAAAGATCTAATATGTTTTTCCATTCCATGGCCATTTTTAAATAAGTGGAGATATTGCAATAAATTGTAATAATTTTGTTGCTCAAATTGGTCTTTGAGAGTTTTGAACACTACGGAGGGTTTAAATCTCAATTAAAGTAATAACAGAACCATGAAAATATATCTTTTGGTTCCTATGGAGATGTTTTTATACTAATCTTGATAGGAAAAAAAAATCTTGAAACTTTAATATGAGCTATTGAAAATGTTGATTGTGACTCTCAGGGAATCTGTTCTTAATTAGTTTTTTTGCTCTTTTCCCTCCTGTGTTGCTTTGCCTTCTAGTATCATGTTAGGATTTTCAGACTTTAAATGTCAACAATACTGTGAGAATATTCATTAATTAATGTAGAGAAATAAGAAGTCCACTCATACAACAGGGCCTTCTTGTCACAATTTGTGCAGCAGAAAAATCAATCTTAGGAGATCGTGACATAATTAGTATGAAGCTTATAATCAAAACAGGATAACTTTAACATTTTTTCCCCGGAAATGAATCTCAGCCATTCCAATTTTGTATGAGAAAAAATGTTTCAGAGTTGACAGATCTAGAGAACAACGTAAGAAGTTATGATCTGGTTCCTCTTTTGTGCAGATTTATTCCGTCCCTTTCTGATAAGCTTCATGTCCCCAAACAAGCATGTATTTGCATTTTCACTCACAAAATTGTGTATGAATGAATGATGAAAGGGAAACTTTGATGATGTTTCTTATTTAAGAATTTGTTTTATGTTTCAAATATATAGCCCTGGGGCAAACAGAGTGATGACAAATTCTCTTGATGAATTCCAAGTCTTATTCCCTTTCTGCAAATTATAGATAATGGTACAGCTGAACAATAATTTCATAGACTGTTAAAAGTTGTTATTATAATATGAAATAGTAATTATTGCCTCATTGGTATGTATAATGAACAGATATGTGCATTCTTCTGACCAGTAGATGTCACTCATTGTAAAGTGAATGAAGTTTCAGCTTTCATGGGAAATATTAACAATCACCAAATGAATGGAATCAGTTGTATGAAAGTTTTTGAAAACTGTGGCACTTCTCTTGTGTTTTGTGTTTATGTTCATACATACAGTATGTTCTTCTACTTTATAAAGGAGGAATTATTTAATCGCTTACTAGATATATTTTTATACCATTCAATTGCAAAGAATCTGGGAAATTTTCAAGGACAGTATATACCACAGAACATAAATGTCATTTTAAAGGTAAAGGGTAAAGGTTCCCCCGCACATGCGTGCTAGTCGTTTCCAACTCTAGGGGGTGGTGCTCATCACCCTTTCAAAGCCGAAGAGCCAGCGCTTGTCTGAGGACATCTCTGTGGTCATGTGGCCGACATGACTAGACACCAAAGGTGCATGGAACGCTGTTACCTTCCCACCGTAGTGGTCCCTATTTTTCTACTTGCATTTTTACGTGCTTTCGAACTGCTAGGTTGGCAGAAGCTGGGACGAGTAACAGGCGCTCACTCTGCTACACAGCACTCGGGATTCGACCCGCCAAACTGCCGACCTTCTGATCGACAAGCTCAGCGTCCTAACCCACTGAGCCACCGCGTCCCTTAAATGTCATTTTACCCATTGGTAAAAATGAACATCTTACTAACATAAAACAAATAGCCTCAAATAACGAAGATAGAAGTCAGCACCTGTGCTTGCTTTCTAGCATAGAATTGTTTGTACAGCTTTACATAAAACAAGAAGGCCGATGGCCAGAAGAACCTGAGCATTAAGGGGCTATAATTGAGGAAGTCTGCCACAAGAACCACAATGCTTTAACTTCGTGGTGGGGCAGCCAACCATGAGAACTGAAGACAGGTAGATTTTAGATAGAGAAGACAGTCCTGAGAGTAAGTGGATGCTGAGCTATGTAGGATTTTATTATGGTTTTAAGTCATGATAGTCGTAAACTCAACCCGGACAAGACTGAATGGCTGTACGTACCAGCAAGCCAGGATACTCAGAACATCCCATCCCTTAACATCGGGGACAAGTTACTACCCCCTGTTGATAGGGCCCGCAACCTGGGTGTCCTCCTAGATTCGCAGCTCTCCCTGGAAGATCACATAGGAGCTGTGACCAAGGGGGCCTTCTCCCGGGTTCGACTAGTTCGCCAATTACGGCCTTATCTGGACCTGGATGCCTTACGTACAGTCACCCATGCTCTTGTGACCTCTCGCCTAGACTACTGTAACGCTCTCTACATGGGGCTGCCCTTGAGATCCACTCGGAAGCTTCAACTGGTGCAAAGTGCAGCGGCACGGACACTCTTGGGAGCCTCCCGATACTCCCATATCACACCTCTCCTCCGTGCGTTGCACTGGCTTCCAGTTGCCTTCCGTGTGAAGTTCAAGGTGCTAACAATGACATACAAAGCCCTACATGGCATGGGTCCGGACTACCTAAGGGAGCACCTTCTGCCAATGTCAGCACCCCACCGTCCTGTGCGCTCCCACAGAGAGGGCCTCCTCAGGGTGCCACCGCTCAAGGAATGTCGGCTGGTGGCCCCCAGGGGGAGGGCATTCTCAGTGGGTGCGCCAGCCCTCTGGAACAGCTTACCAACCGAAATCCGGATGGCCCCCGACCTCCGCACCTTCCGGCGCGACTTAAAAACTTACCTGTTCCAGCAGTCCGGCCTGGCCTGATAGCTCTAATTGGGGTCCCAGTTTGTTTTTTACTATTGTTTTATTTTCACTATTGTTCATTCTGTATACCTACCTTATTCTGTACACCGCCCCGAGTCCCTCGGGAGAAGGGCGGTTTATAAAAACAAACAAATAAATAAATAAATAAAAATAAAGCGAGTCACCATCTGTCTGGACCCAATTTTACGACCTTTTCCAAAGTGATTGTTAAGTGAACATGGCGGTCATTAAACAAACATGGCTGTCCTTAAGCAAATGAGTTGTTTGCTAGGGGGTGGTTTTTGCCAGAGGCTGGAAGTAAACCCTGCTTTCTAGGAAAACTGCCTTAAATCATGATTATGTGATAGCAGGGTGCTGCAAATGGCTGTAAATGTGGCTGATCATGGAGCACCCAAAATGTGGTTATGTGGCCACGGGCGGGGGCTGTCATCGGAACTTTGGGTCATAAGTAGCTTTTGGGAGGTCCATCAGAACTTTGAACAGTTACCAGCAGTTTGTAACTAGAAGCTCATTGTCAACCAAGACGGGGTTTGTAGCACTGTTGCTAAAGTAGCCCACCCCGATAGGAGCCAGGATGCTGCACTGAACCAGTTACAGTTTTCAGGTCTTCAGGGCAAAATGTATGTTCCTGACTTAGACATTCTTCAATTACTTTCTCTAGGCAGTTTCTTCAAATATACAAAATATTCTCAGAAAATATTGTCTTTTGCTTTCTTGACAGATCACTATGGAAGAGGTATGGCATTATCAAATATTGGAGTTGAAGTAGGCTTCTTATCACTACAGTTTAGGAATGGGTTCAGATGTTTAAAGATGTCTTTTTATTTTTTTAATCGTTTTTATTATATTTTTGTACATTTTTGTAAAATTTTGGACTGCATGTATATTTCTTCTCAGATATTGTGTAACTAGAAATGTGTGAGCAGTGCTGGATGACCATTACTATGTCACAAACTAGACTTCCATTCTATAATTATGGAAGCTGTGTTGTAGAATAATATCTGGGTTTGTTTTGCTCTATGAAACGTGTCTCAACAAAGAAGAATCAATATGTAATTTATGCCAGTTGCGACCCTATCTGGACCGAGATGGCCTACACACAGTCACTCATGAGCTCGTGACCTCCCATCTAGACTACTGCAACGCTCTCTACATGGGGCTGCCCTTGAGGACCACTCGGAGGCTTCAGCTGGTGCAGAATGTGGCCGCACGAGTTGTGATGGGGGTTTTCCGATACTCCCATGTAACACCTCTACTCTGTGAGCTGCATTGGCTTCCGGTTGCCCTCCGGGTGAGATTCAAGGTGCTGGTGATGACCTATAAAGCCCTAAATGGCTTGGGTCTGGGATATCTGAGGGAACACCTGCTGCCAGCATCAAGTTCCCTTCGTCCAGTGCGCTCACACAGGGAGGGTCTTCTCAGGGTGCCACCGGTAAAAGACTGCTGGCGGACAACACCCAGGGGAAGGGCCTTCTCTGTGGGTGTGCTTGCCCTCTGGAACCAGCTGCCCATGGAGCTTAGGACTGCCCCCGACCTTCGTTCATTTCGCCGGGATCTGAAGACCTGGCTCTTTGAGCTCTCCGGCCCAGGCTGAGAATTTTTAACTGGGGTTTTTATTTTCAGGGATGATTTAATCTTTTTTTTAATTGTTTTTAACTTTTGTACTGGTTTGGTTTTAAATACCCTGTAAACCGCCCTGAGTCCTTTGGGAAAGGGCGGTATATAAATCTAATAAAATAATAATAAATAAAATAAATAATGTCAGAAATTTGGAAGTCTTCAGGATGTTCAGAATTACAATGGTTATTTATTAATAATAGTTGTATGGGGGATAGTCTATGGCTAATAAGTAAGTAAATAAATAGATGGCTGTGTTTATTTTTATCATGCTGATTGTACCTAGTAAAGAGTAACTCCAAACCTTTATGAAATTTCTGAAATGGTATTAAAATAGTATTGTAGTAAAATTAAAATTACTACCGTAGATTTCACTGAAAGACATGACTTTAATAACACATTTTCATCACATTTCTAAGCAGAATTGTTCTTTCTGGAACTTTATTGAAAATAGGCTGAACATGAATACAGAAACAGAAATGTTTATTTTTTTATGCCACTAGATGTCCATATTTAATAAGATTTGTATTTCTACTCTTGTGTTAACCAAAACTGCAATCGGCTATCATTTTGAGTAGCCCTTACAGAAACATAATTATATGCTTTATCCCACAACCAAAGTTATGGGATAAAAAGTTAAATAATGGGGAATACTGTAAGTAAAAATGTACTATTGTTGGAGTTGGATTTCAAACATTAGCTATAGGTTACTCGTCCCAGCTTCTGCCAACCTAGCAGTTGGAAAGCACGTAAAAATGCAAGTAGAAAAATAGGGACCACTACGGTGGGAAGATAACAGCGTTCTGTGCGCCTTTGGTGTCTAGTCATGCCGGCCACATGACCATGGAAGACGTCCTTGGACAAACGCTAGCTCCTCAGCTTTGAAACGGAGATGAGCACCGGCCCCTAGAGTCGGAAACGACTAGCACGCATGTGTGGGGGAACATTTACCTTTACCTTTTATAGGAACAGTAGTATTGAAGAACTAAGCTGGGGGTGGGTTATGGGAACAAGTATTCATAAGTTAGGGTCAAAAGCCATACTAGGGTGTGAGATCATGGAGCAATAATGCAGAATAAAGAATAATCAAGAAGACAAATATACTTTGTTGCTTGAACAAAAGTGAGCTAAAAGAATAAGCATCTTATTCTGTTTTGTCTAACAAGCCTAGTCAATTTTTCCATTGTTTGAAGATACTTCACTGAGAAGCTGTCTATTGTATTAATTTAACTTAAATGAGCAAAGCGCACATATATCTAGCAGCAATGTCAGTTATAAATTAAGCAAATTCTCAAGGTTAAATCCTGCAATATATTTGCTTCCATATATCCTAATTAGAGAAGATTGCACCTAAGTAACATTGCTTGCTCAGCAGAGATATATCTTGTTTATGTCGCATGTTCATCCCTGGCTTACTATGAGACTGAACTGTACGAAGCTAAGTGCTGACAACCAATGATCTCTCAGTTTGTTTTGATAAGAGCCTGGGACACCTAGAAAATGCTTTTAGAAATGAGGTAGCAGTTTCAGCACATTAAAAGCAAGCACCCTGACAAATAAATTGTGCAGATCATGACAAAGGTGACATGGGTGGGTGTTGCCTTCAAAGCAACTTTGAATATATTATACCTCTTTGCAGTGTCATATGATTTTCTCTTGGATACAGTTCTTAAAAGTTCTGAAAGTATTAACTGATCTGGACATGCAACTCATTTAAGTGTAGTTCAGATATTGTGCTTCCAAACATATACTAGTAGTGAAAATCTGATTTTTTAATTTGTTTTTGAGACAATGTAATGACACATGCTGCAAAATACACACAAAAAATAGCATTGTAGCATTATGTACAGTATTTTAATTCTTCTACATAGCTGTTATGCTACCTATTTGTTAGTCAACTCATTTGCTATTATTTTGTTGAACCAGCCCTTTAATTGTCAGCCCTTTAAGGCAGGTTAGATGGGGGGAGGGGTTACAATTTTATTTTGTTGTTGTAGGGTAATGTAATCTTGAAAGCCTTCCAGAGTTTCTCTCTGCCCCATCTTATACAAAACACAATCAAGGTTGAGTTTAAGTTCTTTTCTCATGCTTTCATCTTCCCAGGACTGAATTGCTATTTCTCTATTGGTTCATTAATTCCTTTCCCAAGGTCATCTCTATATTATGTTCAAAATTATAATGGATAAGAAAGTAGGCATGCCCCTTAAAAATGAAAATCAGGTAGTATAAAACATATGTTACAAATAGACAATCAGCTAAATATGCAGGCATTTATTTAATAATACAAAACTACAAGATTTGTAGGAGTTAATATTTTGATTTTGACTATCATCATACTAAGTAGGCAGCAGGTTACTTTAAATTCATCTTGCATTATATTTCCTTTTATATCACTTTATTTGTGCCAAATAAATGGTAGACAAGTGAAATTTTAAGCTAGAAACTCAGAAAATCACACTCGTACTTGAGCTTTAGAGCTTTAAAGCTTTAGAGTTGCTTTAACCTTAACAACTATTCATTGGAAGTAACGTAGGTGAAATATTTTTGCTCTTAGTAAATAGAGATTTTCTGCCCTAATCAATGTTGGAAACTAGGATGGCTTCCCATACGGCACACAAATCTGTTGTTATGGAATAAACCCTGTTTAAATTTGGTCAGTGGAATAAAGAACTGCTTTCTATTGCCATTATTGAAGAATGATGCTATGTCACAGCCTATTAACATATGGGAAACTTAGTATGTTCTTCTCTATGAATTTTGAAAACCTTATGGGAATTGAGTATAATGGATAGCTCCATTTTCTAGCTGCCTCAGTGACAGTACATAATTCAATTGGCTTTGTGGTTAGGAAGTGCAACAGTAGGAGTTTAATATCTGTATCTGTGGAGATGACTACAATTTATTCATAACTTCAACTCACAAACATGGATGATCAATCTTTTGTCAAGAAATGAGAAAGAAAGAGAAAGGGCAGAAATTTTTAGTTTCTGATTGGTGTGAAGAAAAAGCCAGCAATGAGTTAACATTCCTTATCATCCAACTAGAGAAAATTAGATGAAAACGTTCAAATAAGGCCCTTTCGCCTATCCCAGGGGTGTCAAACTCAATTTCATTGAGGGCCACATCAGCATTGTGGTTGCCCTTGGGGGGCCGGGTGGGTGTGGCTAGAATGGGTGTGGCCTACTGGGTGGGTGTGGCCTACTGGGTGGGCATGGCCAGCTCAACATCACTTGCTTCAGGGGTTCCTGGGTAGGACTGGGGCAGATCTGAGGGTCTCTGGCAGAGGAGGGTGGGACCCGAGCGAGTGCCAGGACATGGTCCCTCCCCCCTCCCTTTTTGCCTTCCTACCTCGCTCTCCCTCCTTCTGGCTTGTCTCTCCGGAAAAGAGAAACTAAAATCTTCTTCCCCCGGTCAATCTCCTCTTTCCCTTTACAAATCCCTCCCCAAGAGCCCTGCCCTGCCCCCAGCCTTCGTGGAGGCCTCTGGAGCTCCCGACTGCAGAAACATCAGAGCTCTGGCAAAGCCTCCCAGGCAGCACCAATCGCCCCCCCCAATTCCCCTCTCTGCTACACTTCCTTCCTTCCTTCTCATCTCTTTCCTTCCTCCATGCTCAGGAAGGGGTAATGGGAGGGGGAGAGATTGCCAGCACTGCCATGTTGCTGCCGGTCTTGCTATCCCACGTGGGAGTGTGTGTGTCTGTCCCAGTGAAAGGAAAGCCTCATGGCTGCAAGGCTGGAAGTGCTGGTGGGGGTGGGGGTTGGTGCTGATCTACAACCTGGTTGCGTCCATCAAAGTCAGAACGCACTCCGCATAAGATCCACTGGAATCAGCAAGGACCTGCCTTGCCACCTCTGCCCCGCCCCCCGAGTGTGCGCACAGCAGACGGACAGCACCGGCATCCTGGGAGAAGTCAGCATGCGTGACAAGACAGCCAGCAGGGACACTGGACTCTGATTGCGCACGCACGCAGAAGGTGGGGCAGGGCTGCCCTGTGGATTTAACGCTGAGCGCGTTCTGGCTTTGATGGATGCAATCAGGTTGTAGATCAGTGCCCAGTCGGCCTGGGCAGTGGGCCACTCCTTCGCTCTTTTCAGAACAGGTCCCCAGGCCGGATGGAACCACATGTTGGACCGCATCCGGCCCGCGGACCTTGTGTTTGACATGTCTGGCCTATCCCTTTGGATGATGATGATGATGATGATGATGATGATTAAGCTGTTTGCATAGGGTAGAACTCTTTTGGCTCTGTAACTTCATTCTTAATTTTCATTCCACTTTAAAATCCTTTATCTTTTGTCTACTATTCAACATATTCTAGTTCTCTAAAACATATTAAATGATTCTTTCCTCCTCATGATTCCTTTTTGCCTATTCTAATTTTTTCCCAAGCATATTCATTTATATCATGTGGTAGCATTTGAATAACAGACTCCATTAATTATAAGTAATGATACTTTATTGTCATTTTTTATAATACTTTTATTTCTGCCTTCTGAGGAATGTGAAGTCAGTGAACAAAATTCATAATAGATTATAAGAGGTTATAATTGCAGTCATAATACCTTGAAACATTAGTAAAGTTTTCTGACATTTGTAAGTGCTATTCATAAAGCATTAGATTTCCTTTTCACATTTTTTTAAGCATTGTGCATTGTATGTCTGCCATATAGGAAAACCCTCATATGTATGAATATACCTTTCTTTAGTATTCTTTTATAACTGTACTGAGCTGTTATAATTTCTTGAATTGGGTATCTCCATTGACTAAACAGCCTGGGTTCGAGATCCAAACACCGCACAATGGGGTGAGCTCCCGTTACTTGCTCTAGCTCCTGTCCACCTAGCAATTGGAAAGCATGCAAATGAAAGTAGATAAATAGATATCACTTTGGAGGGAAGATAAGCGCATCCCTTGCACCTTGGCATTTAGTCATTCTGGCCACATAACCACATAAATGTCTTGATGATTTATATTCATCAAGGTCGGATAGGTGTTCTCTTACATTTTCTTGCTTATTTTTTGTTTCTAGTATGTCTTTTGAGTGGGGTTTTTTTGGTATGTTGGGCTATAGATTCTTTTTGTGTGAAGACTGATGCAAAGTATGAGTTAAGCAGCTCTGCTTTCTCCCTGTGGCCTGTTATTTCCTTGCCACCTTCTCTCTTTAGTGGGCCTGCAGTTTCCTTGACTTTTTTCTTTTGTTAATATGTTGGAAGAAACCTTGATTTCTGTTGCAAGTCTTTGTTCGTTCTGAGCCTTTGCTTTCCTGACTTCATCTTTACATACTGTATTCTGGCTGTCACTTGATAATCGGCCTTAGTTACGTGCCCCTCTTTCCATTTTTTGTATTTGTCCTTTTTGTCTTTCAGTTTGTCAGAGAGATCTTTTTTTTTCTTTTTTTGTGCAGCCATGCTGGTTTCTTCTTGAAATTCTTGTTTTTCTTTCTCAGTGGTATTGTGGTATTGTGCTGGTATGGGCTTTTATGATCACATTTTTCAGGGTTTCCCACACTTCTTGGGTTGTTTTCCCCTTTAGGATTTTCATCCATGGGATCTTTCCTAGGTTCTCTCTGAGTTTGTTAAAGTCAGCTCTTTTGAAGTTTAAGACACTGATTGGGTTGTTTTCTATCGCTAGTGTTTGCATTATACTAAATTCCAGTATGATGTGGTCACTTTCACCCAAGGTTCCGGCAATTTCAATTACCTCTATCACTTCTTCTCTATTTGTAAGGATTAAGTCTAATATAGCTTTACGTCTAGTTCCCTCCTCCACCTTTTGGGTGACAAAGTTGTCAGCTAGGTTGGTTAGGAATCTGTTTGATTTCCCGCTCACTGCAGAGTTTGTCTCCCAGTTGATATCTAGATAGTTGAAGTCTCCTATTTCTACTGAGGTATGCTTCCTATGTACGTTTTTTTTAATTGAAAAGTTTTACAGTACATTTTTAAAAATCCCCCCCTTCCCCCAAGCCTACCCTACCCTACCCTCCCGACTTCCCAGAGCTGAATACAGGGTATAAACTTACAAACTTAAGCTAAAATATGCTAACAACAAAAATAAGACATTAATTCTATTGCACTTTAACTCTCCGTAAACATGACTATATTACTAACAAATAACAAATAACTAATAATACATCATATAAAACCACTACTTATTCAAATGCTAAATGAAACTTTTTAGTCCCATATTTATTCTGAATATATTCAATCCATCTTCTCCATTCCACAATATATCTCTGTTGCGATTGTTCTTTCAAATATGTTGAAATCTTTGCCATTTCCGCCAAGTTAGAAACTTTCAAAGTCCACTCTTCTATAGTAGGCAGTTCCTCCTTCTTCCAATATTGCGCTACTAAAAGTCTTGCTGCCGTAATTACATTCAACATCAATTTAGTATCTATAACAGTAAAATCTGTAATAATACCCAACAAAAACAACTGCGGAGAAAACCTTATCTTTTTCTTAAATATCTTTTGCATGTTCCACCAAATTTTAATCCAAAAAGCTTTGACTTTTTTACAAGTCCACCATATGTGAAAATGCATCCTCACAACCACACCTCCAATATTTAGGCTGGCAGTTCGGATACATACTTGCTAGTTTTTTAGGGTCTTAAGTGCCACCTATAAAACATTTTATAAAAATTCTCTCTTAAATTTTGGGCCTGTGTAAACTTTATGTTTCTAACCCAAATCTTTTCCCAAGTATCCATTGTTATAACCTCCTGAAAGTTCTGAGCCCACTTTATCATACAATCTTTGACAAGTTCTGTTTCTGAATCAATTTCTATCAATGCATTATATATCCTTCTTTCTACATACGTTTGTTAACTGGTTGGCAAAGAGGTCATCTATTTCTTCTGATTTGTTGGGTGGCCTGTAATATACACCTATGACAATGTCACTTTTTTTCTCTTGTATATTGACCCATAAACATTCTGGAACTAATTTATCTTTGATCATGTGCATTTCTGTAGATATGTAGTGTTCTCTTACATATGGTGCAACTCCCCCTCCTCTTTTTGTAGACCTGTTTCTTTTGAACAATTTGTAACCATCCATCAGTCCATTCCATTCATGGGTTTCAACCCACCAGGTTTCTGTTATGCCATCTATGTTATACCTTCCCTCATGCACTATTGCTTCTAGTTCTCCCTGTTTGTTCCCTAAGCTTTCAGCATTTGTATATAAGAATTTAAGATTTTTATGCCTGTCCATGAGTGTGTTTCCTGCATCTCCTGATTGTTGAGTTTTTCTTTTTGCTCATCACTACCTACCTCATTGTTTGATTTGTTTTCTTGGGATTTGTGATTGGTTTTGGGTTCTAGAGATTCTAGAGATTGGTCATCCTTCCCCCTCAGTTTTAGTTTAAAGCCCTCCTGATGAGTTGGGTCAGTCTTTTTCCAAGTACATTTTGCCTGTTTTCCTGAGGTGCAGCCCATCCCTTGCCAAGAGTCCTTCGCATAGGAAATGCAGTCCATGATCCAGGAAACCAAAGTTTTCTTGGTGACACCAACCCTTTAGCCAATGGTTTATTTCTAAAATTCTTTTTCCCCTCAATGAGTGTTGGCCTTTTATTGGGAGTACTGATGAGAACACTACTTGTGCTCCTAGCTTCTTAATTTTATTGCCTACTTGTTTGCAATCTCTCACTATTGTACCCAGGTTGTTTGTTGTATCATTTGTCCCAATGTGGAGGAGGAGAAAGGGTAGTATTCTTTCGGTCTAATTATTTTGGTTAGCCACATCTTTGATTTTTGCTCCAGGGAGAGAACATACGTCCCTGGATTGTATGTCCGGTCTGTAGATGGATGATTCTGTTCCTTTGAGGATAGTATCTCCTATTAGCAACACTCACCTTCCTTTTTTGGGTGCTGCAGTCTGGGGTGCTTTTCTGTTTATCTCAGATGTGTTTGTTGATGTGGCTTTTTAAGGGATATTTTTTAGGGATATATTAGGAGCCATGGTTCTTTTCTTACACATTCTAACTTTGTTTTCACACTTATGACCACTGTAGTATCCTCATGGTCCTGTGATTGAAATTATAATCAGACAGTCATGAGAGTTTTAGTACTAACAGAATAACCGAGTTGGAAGGCACTTTTGAGGTCTTCTAGTCCAAGCCCATGCTCAGGCAGGAATCCCTATACCATTTCAGACATATGGTTGTCCAGTCTTTTCTTAAAAGCCTCTACTGTTGGACCACCCACAATTTCTGGAGGCAGGTTGTTCCACTGATTAATTGTTCTAACTGTCAGGAAATTTCTCCTTAGTTCTAGGTTGCTTCTCTCCTTGAGTTTACTTCTTACTCCTTACTAGTTTAAGCTAACCTTATCCCAATTTATAAATAAGGACTAGTAAGAAGAAATTAGATGTTTTGGTATGAATTGGTGTAGACAAAAAGGTTCATGGCAATGGTGAAGAGGCCCTGGCAACCCAAATGGCAGGAGGAGTGTGGTCAACTGTATCTGCTGAGGTGATTACAGCACCAGTGCAGTCTGGGAAATAGTTCTGTATTAACTCTTTGCCCCCAGGCCTTGGAAAATTGTCACCTGCAGAAGCTAGAATGATGACCTACTACCTAAGCTGTTTTTTTTTTAAAAACTAAAAAGAAAAAGAAAATGATAGAACTAAAATTGGCATTTTTTTCTGAAGAATTTTAGATCCAGAGAGATGAATTAAGTCTTCCTGGTAACTTGCTTACATAGCCTTGCATTAATTCCCAGGAGAACATCTGTATTTGCTTTATCATTCAATTACTCATCAAATAATAACCCTAGTTATCTTGTTACAGAAGAGGTAGTTCTCTGCTGTTTCATTTCAATTCTCTTGACTCCTAAAGAAAACAGTATGCAAAGGTTTTTGCACCTACTTTGTGGCAATAAATAGGCCACAAATCAATAAGATTAATAGTTGTCCAGTAAATATTCAATATATGTTCAATATTCTTGACACATGTGACACATGTGAACTGCAGATTAGTTTTTACACTGCAATAAAAGTAATTACTCTCAGTATTATAGGATTGCAGAGTGTTATCAATTTAATTAATTTATATAGATCATAGACTTCATGCAAGTTTTAATACAAACCTTTCGTGCACATCCAGACATGTTTCAATTAACAACCGTATTTATTAGCCTATACAATATTAGCATATCAGTACTAGAACAGTGTAATTATTACCCAGTGTAATCTGTGATTACAGAAATAAGCCGACATACATGTTGAGTAGAAATTACATATTTAACAGGCCATATCCAGTACAATTCATGCCATATGGCCTTGTGCAAGTTCCATATGAGGTTTAGTCTTGTGCCTTAATTTTTCTTTTCATATGGAGGAAAGGGATTTGCATACGTTTGGAGAGAATGTTTTAGCAACCATTAAATTTCTTCCCTTCATCTTTAATGATGCATAATCACTTTTCTCACCCCCACCATTATTCATATTTAGCATAAGAGCTGTCTGGAGAATACCTACAAAATATCACTTGCACAAGGCCGGTGTTCTACCCTCCATTAAAGGTCTCCAAGTGTTTCTTTTATGGACTTAACCTAGAGTGACTTAGAGTTAAATGTGATTTCGGAAGTGCTTTGTGGAAAGCACTGCTTTCTTGAAAACTCAGCAGGTTTAATCATATCTTCTTTGCCCAGATTGTTGTGAATACTCCATTGAGTCCTATTAACCTAAATGTTTTCCTTATCCAATATTTATAGAGTACGGTTCTAGAAAACAAACTCTCTTTGTTAAATTTGCCTTCTAAATTAATGGCACAAGAAAACATACAAACATACTTCATCCTTTGGGATAGACATACTTTATTGATTTTCAAGACTTCAGTATGAAAAAAAGTGTAACAATTACCTAAAGCAAATTGGAATATTTTCTTAATGCTTTTTTGACATTCATATTTGATGGTTGCAATATTAAAAAAATAAATTACAGCTAACTATACGTTTGGGACATATCACAGAGAGAACCTACACACACTATCAGATGATATGTGATACAAGGTTCTATATATTATAGTGAGATTTGAGCAAAAACTTTGTTTAACAATTAAAAGTTATCAATAAATATTAATTTTGCTTACTTACTTACCAAGATTTCAGCATTTATACCCTACAAAACAGAAAAGAGAATGGCCAAAAATTCATCTGGTATTTTGAACTTTCTGAAGTGAAAAGAAATCTAAATAAATAGAATGTTCTTTTGGAAGGCCAAGAATCAAATTCTCTTTTTCCCCCCAATGTGTTTGTTTGTTTGTTTTTACAATTGCCTTGTTTCAGGAATTACAGATCTATGTATATAATATGAAGTGTATATACTATATTCTACAATGCATTATCATTTAATGTGAATTGGTATGTATATATTTACAAACAAAATGTAAATAGTAATGAATCAGTTTGATAGTTATTTTTTCCTCTCTGTATAGAGAAAGTGTAACATTAACTATCATGGGGGTAAATTGGGGCCTGCACAGGATTCCCAGAGTTCTGCCAACTGATGTCCTTAGTTTCCCCAAAACGACAATTTGACAAAGCATAAAATTAGGTGTGATTGAGACACAGCAAGTTTTATTCAAGTGATATGTCTCGTAATTTGCTATGTAACATTAAAAATGACCGAAGCACCTTTTCTAAAAAATATTTTCATCTGCTGTATGAATTATTGGGGAGGGCACATCTATCAGTTAACTGCGCTATCACGTGAGAAATTGATAAATTTATGCCCATGTTCAGTGTAGTGCAACCAGAATGAAATGCAGACATTATATGAATTAGAGAAGGAATCCCAAAGATGTGGCTGCAATTTTTCAAATTAGTTTATATGCCAGTGAATTGAAATAAAACCGGAGTGGCTCACAACAAAATAAGATAAAATCAATAAAACCATTAGAGATTGGCAGATCAAAATAAATTACAATAAATAGAACAGATTAATACATTAAGTGAGAGTCAGTTTGGTGTACTGGTTAAGGCACATAGGCTGGAAACTGGGAGACTGAGTTCTATTTTTACAGTAATTTTATATAAAGGTTATAATTGCAACAGTAAAACTAATATAAACTAAAAACAGAAGAGTGAAAAGAAAGAGTAGATGATACTGAAAAGAAAAAATAGAGAAATAAGAAAGAACAAAAATCATTAATCAAGAAAAAAACATAAAGAGGTGACTTCTCACCTTCATCACAAGTATAAACAATTTTAATAACTTATCACCTTCTCTAAAATACAACAAATGATCCCTTCTTCACGTATTCCAACTCTTATCTACAAATCCATAAAGCATTGTTAATTCAGTCCTTGTCCATTAACAGTTACCATAGATAATAATGTATCTATTTTAACTTTGATCAAATAAATCAACTTTACATTCCTTCCTTAATTTCTAACAATCATCCATTCAAGTAATGTTTTAGAAGTTGATTTCTTTTTATTTTTTCTTTGTCCCTTTTCATAAGATTCTCCAGTATTTTAATAAGCCTCTTTTGTAAATCCAGTGTAGGAAAATTATCCAGGTCAGCTACATATGTAGAGCTGACATAAAGGACTCATATGTATCTATACAATCTGAAGTCAAATGGGAACGGTTTGAATGTTCAAGTCCTTATGTAAATTGAAATATGGAAATATAATTTACTTTAATGGAGATAGACCATTATGTATTAACTAATTATTCTGAGATTAATATTTTTGCTTTGGGATTTATACAGAGCCACTGGTAATTTCTTGGAAAGGATATTTTTGCATTCTTTATGTTGGAGATTATGGGAAGGAAGCCTTAGAACTAGTTGGTTTGCATAGTTCTCCATCGTAATTGAAAGTGCATGATATAAAAGTGAATTGAAAACACAGTGCAAAAGGCAGAAAGTCTTCAGAGGAGGCAAAGGATATTAGAAAGACAAAAGCAGCATTTTGGCATCATATTGCAAGGCCTGATAGAAGCACTGAGAGGCTTCAGATGGATGTTTTTAGAATTGTTAGCAAGTTTTGAATTATCACAAACGCTTCATTTTGCAAAGAATCATTTTTCAGTTCTCCTTGACTGTAGTAAAAAGGTACTCAGTGAGGTTTTACAGCAAAGATATCCACTTTAAATTACCCATTGTTCATGTTCTGTGTTTGTTTGCCCTGTAGCAGTGGTTGACATTTCATAGAGATTGAACCTGCATAGGGCCAGAAATATATATAATTATAAGAATCACCTTCTCTTGATTTTCCCATTATGTACCAATCATGAGAAAGGCAGGTATTTCTTGGGTGCTTGCTACAGTAAGAAAATTTTAATTATTTATTGACCTGTAATTAGAATGTGGCATTTTGGTAAATTAATAGACGAGAGCTTTTGTATAATTTGGTACTCACCAGATGCTGCAGAATGTGCTAATGCAAGTCTTTGAACTATATCACATAAGTGGCAGCATATAATAACTGAACCCCCCACCAGTATGATCTCCAAATAATTTTTTAAAATTTTAAATATGCTAAAACAGATTTTTATTAAGGATCATAACAATATAATTATTTGTTTATATTTAACATTATATTTGTTATAATTATAATTTGTTATAAACAATAATATTTACAATATGAAGTCAGAGTTACTTTACTGCTTTTGTCATCTCCTCAATTAATGTAAATTCCATGTCACATTTTGACCCAGTTTATGTACAGTAAAGGATGCTCAGGAACCACTAAATGTATTTTTCCAGGCTTTGGATTAAACATAAAGGGGCAGGCAATAATCATTATGATGTGTAGAAAATTGATGAATTGTTTAGGGAAGAATGGCAACCTAATGGGAAAGTAAAAGGCATACAACAAAAAATGAACAATATCCTGTCTCAAAATAATTCTGTCTTGATTCTATTTGGTATGGTATGACAAGAGTAGTGAAAAACTCTGGAGGCTTTCAAAATTCTATTATTACACCCTTCAGCAAAAGTTGCATTTCTGTAAACAGTGCTAGGCTTCATTAACAGAGGGATAGAATCAAGATCACGTGAAGTATTAATACCACTTTAAAATGCCTTGGTAAGGCCACACTTGGAATACTGCATCCAGTTTTGGTCACCACAATGTAAAAAAGATGTTGAGACTCTGGAAAGAGTACAGAGAAGAGCAACAAAGATGATTAGGGGAAACGCTGGAATTGGGTATGTCTAGTTTAAGGAAGAGAAGGACTAGGGGTGACATGATAGCAGTGTTCCAATATCTCAAGGACTGCCACAAAGAAGAGGGAGTCAAGCTATTCTCCAAAGCGCCCGAAGGCAGGACAAGAAGCAATGGATGGAAACTAATCGAGAGAAGCAACCTAGAACTAAGGAGAAACTTCCTGACAGTTAGAACAATTAACCAGTGGAATAACCTGCCTCCAGAAGCTGTGAATGAATGCTGTGAAACTCTTGCATTGTCTGTAAGAAATAGTCTACTGCAGTCTGTTGTTATAGGTGTCCTCTAAAGCCTCATTTCTGTATAGCAGTAGCAGCAGGAAGAGACGTGTAACATGCTGGTGATTCTTCTATGTTTCTGTAACACAACTAACCAAGTTGTTCAGTAACATCATACAGTTCTCTGTAACTCCTCTTTTGATTGGGTTACTGGATTTTCATTACTCCTGCCATCTCTACTCTATAACTTACTTAAGTATATTGTGCGGAGATTAGGCCTAGGTCAAAAACATTACAGCATAGTTATTACCAGTCATAGGGAGGTACTGTAGGTACAATCATGCCAACAGATTAAGGGAACTTTCTTTTCATGTTTAACTGAACAAAATTACTTGGGCTTAAAGAAAACATCTTAATGATTGTGTCATTTACTCTAAAGGATTCATGAGAAATTTGTGGAACTCACTTGGGTTAATATGCAGATAGAGTAGTAAATATCTGTTGGATTTTGAAGCTTGAGTGTTGTGCTGCACTTTTAATCTCCAACAATTTTCAAGGTATTACAAATACAGTCCTATGTATTTGAACTAAAACAATGTTCAGAAGCAGCTTCTGTGGAAATAAAACAGGTTCATGGATATCTGCAACTGTGATGTTGCCCAGAAAATAATTTATTTGCCTCTTCCTAACCTATAAACTTTTCTGACGTTGGTTGAGGTTTTACTGCCTATGTCAGTGAATTGTTCAGTCTTAACTATTTTGAGCCCCATGGAGAAAAGATGGTTGTAAATACAATAAATATAAACAGTGAGGTGTACTCTGCTAAAATCACTGCTTATTGTCACTGTACAGTCATCACATGCTGAATTTTGTTACTGTGAGCTTCATCTTATAGTTTGAGAGAAAGAAAGTCTGCTTACTCTATATGAAATACTTTTTTTGTGTGGATCTCTTTCTTTTTGCACCTCAGAATTTGACAGGCACCTACCACAAAAAGAACAATTTGTTCATTCCCTGCAGATATTATTTCACAAGGAAAGAAGTTATTCTTGGCAGTCCCTGAGAATGGCTTGTAGGCATATAATACTATAGCATTGATAAGACTGCCTATGTCTTTGCATGGCTTGGCTTGGACAGTACAGTAGCGTTTAGACTTGCTAGGTAATCTGCTCGTAACTTTCCCTCAAAGAAGTCTATTGCAAAAGTATAAAACATATATCATATCCTGTTTGTGGATAATTTAGGTAAAGTTTATATTTTCTAAAAGAAAGAAAGAAAAAGAAGCGATACACATATTATATTCTGATAATAACATAATGGATTGTGGTAATGGTGTGAACTGTTTTCATTTTATGTTACTCTAGAATGCTAATTCTCATAACTTGTTTCGCTGTCAATCTGTATATTTTGATGATAAACCTCATGTATGAAGAAAATATGAACTTATCTGTCTGCATTTCTGTTTTTATTTTTAGGACCAGGGACCTACAGCCCAACAGTTGACCAGCCAGGAGCAAAATTGTTTTCCGGCATGAAAGTCTGGGATTCTCAAGAACCACGTTTTAAAGATTCAAAAGACAGCAATCCTGGGCCTGCTTCATATGAAGTAGGTTGACAACACAATGTTATTTGGCAAATGGTTGAACCTGGTCATGCCTTATAATTATACATATATAATTATATATATATATATATATATATATATATATATATATATATATATATATATATATATATATATATATATATATATATATAATTATATATATATATATAATTATATATATATATATATATATATATATATATATATATATATGTAAATTACTAACAAAGAATTAAAGGGAAACTGAAATGCATTTCTGACTTATTAGTCGTCATCAGCCAGCCATACCCTTCTGAGATTCGAACCATGGGCTGATTGCATATGAGGCAGTGTTATTTGCCTCTAAGCCACAAGGTCTCTCTCGCTCTGTTAGCTTTTTTTTCTGCAAGGGAAGATATGTTTCAAATGTTAACTCTTTAGATTACCTTGCTAGGCCCCAAACATGGGGCAAATCTTTATTTCCTGTTTTCAGCCTATCTTGAAGGCTATCGAACAGGCAGTAGTCACACCGGACAATTCCTATATTTGTGTAAATTACTAACAAAGAATTAAAGGGAAACTGAAATGCATTTCTGACTTATTAGTCGTCATCAGCCAGCCATACCTTGTGGCTTAGAGGCAAATAACACTGCCTCATATGCAATCAGCCCATGGTTCGAATCTCAGAAGGGTATGGCTGGCTGATGACGACTAATAAGTCAGAAATGCATTTCAGTTTCCCTTTAATTCTTTGTTAGTAATTTACACAAATATAGGAATTGTCCGGTGTGACTACTGCCTGTTCGATAGCCTTCAAGATAGGCTGAAAACAGGAAATAAAGATTTGCCCCATGTTTGGGGCCTAGCAAGGTAATCTAAAGAGTTAACATTTGAAACATATATATATATATATATATATATATATAATTATATATATATAATATATATATAATTATAATTATACAGATACAAAATAACCTGCAGTAGTGGTGTCATTTTGGTACCTAACATCAGGGAAGCAAAAGATTGGATTTTTTGGTTTTAACAAGATAGGAAGATGGCATCCAAAGAACGCTGCATTTATTGTATTTATTGCTGTGCCAAGGTTGTGCTTTACCAGCAGGTCTTCAAAAGGAGTTTACAGGTTTGGATGGAAGCATTTGATCCATGGAAGAAGTGTACAATTAGTTAAATGATATGAGTGGATATGTTAAAATATGACTTAGGTGCCTTTTGAGTGAGATAAATTGGATAGAGTAGATGTTTTAATTTGGTGTTGCAGATGTGAACATGCATTAACTTAAAACTTTTTCCCAAAAGGTTGGATGATTTCCAAAGTTGTCACATAACGGATCCTAATTTGTAGAATTTTTGATGTTATAAATGTATGGCATTTTCTTTATGGTGAAGCTAGTTAGATGTTATTCTATTTCCAAAGACATTTATTCTTTTGTAATTGAACTGAGTGAAATGAAATACAAGTTTTGCATTCTGGAGAACAAGTTATGCTATCTTACCTTAGGTCTATTTGTTACATGCATAGTTTAATTTTGTATGGTATAACCTTTATTGTGATCCACTAAGGATTTTGGTAAAGAAGGAGGATACAAATTTATGTATTGATAAAGGCTTATTACATAGTCAGGGTACCTTTATTCACCAGTGGTACATGGAGATAACACATGCCTCATTACTATTTACTAATTACTATTTGCTTGGATCACTCCAATATGCACTTTGAAGGCCATTTGGAAATTTTAACTAGCCCAGAACACAGTAGCCTGGTTGTATTTTGGCATCCACCATCAGGAATATAATATATCTGTGTTTTAGGCCCTGCACTTGATTACTATTAGTTTCAAAGTGAAGTACTGGCATAGACTTTTAAAAATCTTTAGTCTCAGAGTACTTGCAGAAATGTCTTCTCTGTTTTAGCCATCCTGTCTCCCAAGTTAGCACTCCTTGGAGAACCTCATGTGCCCCTCTCCACATTTTTGTAAGAAAAGGCATGATTACACATTGGAATGCTGTTTCTCCAACATTTGATCTGACTCAACTGGGTTTCTGCAAGCTAAAAAAGAGAGTTGTTTCAGGCAGCTAATGGTGGCATCAGCTGAATGCCATCACACTGATTAATGTAAGTTAATGCATTGATGCCCCCCCCCCATCCATAAGAACAGATAAAAGCTGAAACTTCATGGACAGTGTGGAATAAAATGATCTAAAAATGACAGAAATCAAACAAAACAGAGCCCCAAAAGCACAACAGAATATTAACTCCAGGCTTGGGAGTAAGGCTGTATTTTCCCAGAAGCCTAGGAGAGAGGGCAGTATTCTTATCTCAGGAAGATGTTATTCCAGAGGGATTAGTTTTTGTAATCCAAAATGTTGAATTGCTGATATGGCTATAACTAGTAAAGATGTATAAATGCTTGTTCATGCATGATAGATTAAATAATACAGAAATTTATAAGCACCAAAGCCCTCCTCTATTATGTATATTTGTGGCTTTCAGCTTCTGGAATGTTCTTTCTCTTGCAAAGTCTTTGTGGCTATTTGCACATATAATTGCCCAGAGGTAGGCCAAGATTGTCTTTTTCAAGGAAATCTTAGAAAAATAGCACTGACTGATTCGTTTTTTGTTTTTTTTCCTGGCTATGATTCCAGGCTACCAGAAATATATTTCCATGTAACTCTTCTCTTTCAATTATATTTTGCAAGTTTTCATTATTACAGCTGGCTCTGGGCCAGATAGGAGGTTAATGATACGTTTTCAGAAGGCAGTGAAATGTTCCACGTATATATTTTGTGTGCTTTTTTATTCTAAAATGATGTCAATTTTAATCTGAAAGATTGCCAATATTCTTATTATATCAGTGATGCTATGTGGACCCTTATGAATGGAGTAACCCTCCTTAGCCATCCTGGTGTGGGTATGAATGAATGTGCCTAGGTTTCTTTGAGACAGAGAGAAGAGAAAAGGAAAGATCAATGATTTAGCCTACACTTGCTAAAGTAAATGCATTTATTTAAACACATTTTAATAAAACATTGACTGAATTTTGTTACATTGAGATACAGGCTTAGTTCATATTATCAATGAAAAATGTGAATAATAGTTCTTACTGCCAAATCTACCCTTCTGATCTTTTCAAATGTCACTAATATCAAGCACAGTACACTGTCTGCTTCACTTAATAATGACACTTCCAGGTACATTCGTTCAGTCATGTTTTTAAAATTAATATACTTCAATTGCTTTGTGTGAATGCTTTGCTGGCAACATCCCTTGAAAGAGCACTGCAGATCATAGCAATATGCACTAACTTCCTCTTCGTTCATTTTAGTCGAGACCTGATGCAAAATATTATGTAGAAATCTACTTCTTAGCTGGTCCGAAATCGAACAAAGGTAATCCTTTCTTTAAATCAATAGCAAGAAACTGCCACCAAACCATTAGTAAATAGCCCAAAGGATCCCTAAGATCGTTCCCCACCCACCCAGACAGGCAAGACACCAGAATATAAAACGACAGCAAACACCACCTCCTTACTAGCACTGATGATGTTACCTAGTTAGGGTAACTCTTCTCTTTCAATTATATTTTGCAAGTTTTCATTATTACAGCTGGCTCTGGGCCAGATAGGAGGTTAATGACAGCAAACACCACCTCCTTACTAGCACTGATGATGTTACCTAGTTAGGGTAACTCTTCTCTTTCAATTATATTTTGCAAGTTTTCATCATTACAGCTGGCTCTGGGCCAGATAGGAGGTTAATGATATGTTTTCAGAAGGCACCACCTCCTTACTAGCACACCAGAATATAAAACGACAGCAAACACCACCTCCTTACTAGCACTGATGATGTTACCTAGTTAGGGTAATAACATTCCGCCGGGACCTGAAGGCCTGGCTCTTCGAGCTCTCTGGCCCAGGCTGAGAATTTTAATTTTAGTTTTAATTTTAATTTTAACTGGGGTTTTACTTATGCAGGGACAAATATAATTTTTTTAATCTGTTTTTAACTTTTGTATTTTTGTTTTTAATCACCCTGTAAACCGCCCTGAGTCCTTCAGGAAAGGGTGGTATATAAATGTAATAAAATAAAATAAATAAATAAATAAATAAATAAATAAATAAATAAATAAATAAATAATAAAACATCTGCAAGAAAACAAAGAAGCTCAGAGAGCATCAAGGACCCCTCATTTCAACCCTGAACTACAAATATTCTCCTTCATTGGTACTTTACAGACCTTTCCATTCTTGCATCCTTCTGTTCACAAATTCATATACTGCTCTCCACATTGCATGCTGTTCTTTATATCTCCTTTTAATCGCCTTTCAATTTTAGTATCTTAAATCTTAGCACTGCTTCTGAAAAAAAAATCCAGCAGCATAATTTGTATTTTATTTTTCCCAGATGTGCAGATATTTGATGCAAACTGCAATGATTAACTTATATACTGTACTTATAAATTAGTCTATCATTTAAAACAATTTCTTCCTGTTAGCCAATTTTACAACATTTCTGCCATGTTGACTGACTGTCTCCTCTTTATTTTGACAATATAAAAGTTGGTGTCTTTTAATATTCTAAAAGATCAACACAGCAGTTCTTTAGTGAACATTTTTAATAAAACATCTGTCCGCTGTTGAAAAATATATTATTAATTAGGTCTTTGGTTTAACATAAGCTATATTATGAAAACCTGGAAAATATGATTGAAATGAAATAACTCTGTAGAGGGATATTTTGTAGTTTGAAATGTGTTACTACCTATAGGCAGCATATTTGAACTTTTGTTTACTAGTTTATCTAATATTTGTTCTTAAATCGGATCCA
Source organism: Vipera ursinii (assembly GCF_947247035.1). Taxonomy (NCBI): domain Eukaryota; kingdom Metazoa; phylum Chordata; class Lepidosauria; order Squamata; family Viperidae; genus Vipera; species Vipera ursinii. The sequence goes on from NC_139521.1 coordinate 60,039,367, forward strand.
GAAGTAATGTGGGTATTTATTATGTTACATTATATAACAGACATAGATCTGTTAAAAAGATAATACTTAAATGTACTGAAATGCTTGAATTGTCAGCATAGGTAGCCATAAGGAAAATTAAGGATGTAGAATTCTAAGCAATGTTCTGCTAATTTATTTATTAAATAAATTTATATGACCACCCAAGTCATATACAGATTACTTTGGGCAGTTTACAATGTTAATGTACTGTTACACTAGCTTTAGAACTAATATAACCTTCCTCATATACATGCACACATTTTGATAGAGAAATGTGTATTCAGATGATTTAAAAATTATATCGTTCTCCATATATAGTGTCTCTGTGGTGCACTACTAGTCTTAAACGTGATTTGCTCATTTGCCTTTCATAATCTGTGTAATAGATTACTGCCTGAGAAGACAAATGAGAACAGTCAAATTAAGATTCTGTAGTTGAATGCGTCAGATCTTCTCACCAAATTTATGTTATGCACTAAATTGCTTGCCGGTTCTCCTAGGAACTACACACAAGCCCTTTTAGTATACTCCAGATCTTTGAAATGCGGTGACTTTGGTGATCGAAACATAAAGGCCTGTGAACAAATGAATAAGAATTATATCATTGAAAGACTGTAAAATATGCTTTAATGGAATGTACAGAGCTTTCTACAACATCCAAACTGCATGTGCTGGTGAGATGTTAGCTTCTACTTTTTTTGAGAGAGAATAAATTACTAATTCATTTTTCTGGGTGACTCTAATGGCATTCTTCCCCTGACCATTGTTTGCCAAAATGTTGTAGATTTTAGATTAATTGGCAGTGAAGCTTTGAAAATAAACCTATCATGGTGGTACAAAGACTTAAACCATGAGTTAGTACTATGTTGATATGCTGAAAGAAAGATCAGCTGAGGTTTCAAATCTCAATTACTCTTTGTTACAGCTACCACTCCAGCTTATTGCTCAAGAGATGATTTTATTATACAGATAAATAATTTGTCCACAGCCATGCAGCATGAATCAAAGCACTATGCTTCTACAATAAGCAGCTGTGATATTAGGCAGAAACCTGTGGGTTTATATCTACATTAGCAGTCTCTTGCCTTATAATGTATTGTACACAGTGCTTTGCAAGTGTGATGGAGCCTGGCCTGACTGTAACTTCCCATTCCCGTTAGTGTCGGAGACACCTTTTAAGGCACTTCTGGGTTGAAAGGATTAACCAGTGACACACCCTTGCCCATGGGATGCCTGTGGGGGCTTAGAATAGAATAAAATAGAGCTGGAAGGGACCTTGGAGGTCTTCTAGTCCAGCCCCCTGCTCAAGCAGGAGAACCTATACCACTTCAGACAAGTGGCTGTCTAGTCTCTTCTTAAAAACCTCCAGTGATGGAGTGCCCACAATTTCTGGAGGCCAGCTGTTCCACTGGTTAATTGTCCTCACTGTCAGGAAGTTTCTCCTTAATTCCAGGTTGCTTTTTTCTTTGGTCATTTCCCAACCATTGTTTCTTGTCTTGCCTTCTCGTGCCCTCTTCTTTGTGGCAGCTTATTTCATGACACTGTCAAGGAGCTGGAGAAAATGACAGGAGCTCAACCTGCCATGCATCAGCACTCGGGCCTCCAACCCAGCATCCTAACCATATGAGCCATCGTGTTCCTCTGATTATAACTGAGACTTTTAAACATAGATTTGATTCTCTTTCACAGCAGGAGTCAAAGGCTGAAAATATGGCTTGCTAGCTATATAATGTACATTAAAGCAAATAGACAAAGGCTAAAATGTTAGCAAAGAACTATTTTCATTGTCAGGAAAGGTAATTGAATTAGCAGGTAATCTTTGCAGCATTTTGAAAAAAGTTAGGAAGAAAGTAGATGCCTTATTGACAGTTTTGATAGGTTGATTATGCCCCATCAAGTTGTTCTTGACATCTAGCAACCACATAGATAGATTTTCTACATGATGAACAGTTCCTAATCTGGTCTTTCAGGTCTTCAAATGATACAGTCTTCACACTGTAACTTGAGTCCCTCCACCTTGCTGCTGGTCATCTTCTCTTTCCTCCCACCTTTCCCAGCATTAGAGCCTTCTCTAGGAGCTAAATCTTTGCATTATGTATCTAAAGTGGATAATTTCATATTATGCAAAGACCTAATTTTGATTTATCATATTTATATTGCCACCCATTCCATGACTCTTGGAAATATACAAACAAACCATAAAAAAGAAAGGAAAGGCCCAATTCCTAGTTCTACCAGATATAACTCCTTAGCAGATGGGACCTCAACTAGCATAATGATGATGCCTTCATATAGATCTTAAAAAGAAGCAGAGAGAGCACTGCGTGTCTTATATATTATGGGCTGAAGAGTTGACTGGTATCAACCCCAGAGAAACTCCGGGAGAAATACAGTGTCACACACCTCCCAACTTGCAGAGCCAGTCCAGAAAATTCTATGGATAGCGAGTCCATGAGAAGGCTTCTGAAAAGAATGAATGCCCAAGCCCCATCAAGCTCCCACTAGAAATAATTTAAAAGCATAATCAATGCTACTTCTGTCCCATACCCAGGCCTGAATCCTGAGTGAACAGGGTCCAGATAATATGCTTTATCAGGGTCTTCTGAAGCTATTGCACAACCAGTTTCTCTTAACACTTTCCCTAAAAGGGCTGGGTAGATATTAGACAAAATTTGTTTAATGATCCACTTTTTTTCTTGGCTGTCCACAGTACTATCAGAATCTTCTCCAATGTCAAAGTTCAAAAGTGCTAATGTTCTATCCTCTTCCGCTTCTTCCAAGTCCAACTTTTACTTTCACAGATTGTCACATGGAACACCATGGCCTATTCAATTTTGATCTTGGTAGACATAGAGCCATCACAGCATTTGAATATATTATTCAATGACTTTATGGCTGCTCTGCCAAGGAATAAGTCTGTGGCATGTTTCTTGACTGCTTTTTTCTTTACTATTGATAGCTGAGCCTAAAAGGCAGAAACTCTCCACCAGTCAGTTATCTTTATTGCCAGTTCTAAGGCTGGTGGTTGTACCTGGATGTTATACCAGTTTCCATTAGTTTGATTTACTTTATTTTTATTTTAGTTCCATTTTTTTCCATTGTGCTCCTTGACTTTTATTACTAGAGCTTGCAGATCCTTTGCATTTTTGGCCATCAGGGTACTGTCATCATATTATTGATGTTTCCTCCTCCAGTTTTAAAACCATGCTCATCATCTCTAAATTTGTTATTCTCAAGGGATAAGCAGACCATCATTTTCTGATGGTTCAGTATGAATGGCATTTTCTAGAGCATTGAGGATTATTTTTGAAAAAGAAAAGAAAGGCATGGAAAGTAGAAGAAAATGTTATCATTTAGCTCTAGGACATCCTTTAGGAATCCAAGTGGGAAATTGAAATTATTCTCTCTCTTTGTCTCTCTTTCTCTCTCTGCATCTCAGGAACGGTAAATATTTATTCTTTTGATCTATGTTGCAAGTGAAGTTCTCTGAGAGATTACAGGTTATATGGTGTACCTTCATGGAAAAAAGTTTTGTGAAGCATCATATGTATGTAATTTTCTTATCCCCTTCCAGAAGAACATTTGATCAATATTATGCTTTGAAGGCAAAGGTACAATTTGGTGGTTCAGTGTTCAGCAGTGTATTTCATCAATTACCGTTTTAGTATATCAGCTATATATTTTCCCCGAAAAATACTGGCTATTCTTACTGGTAATATCCAAGTTATTTGTTGTGATGGAGTATGCGCAGTCTTTGAGTGTCCTTTGGGTACTTGATATAGAACAGAATATGACATATTATTGACTGTAGCTAAATGAGCATGTTTTACCTATAAAGGAACTTGACTTCAATTTCTTTTGAGGCACATTTCTACTGCTGATCATGATACTAGGACTAGCAGATTTGAAATAGTACTGCTTCTGTATTAATGTGCCCATAGCCATCATTGGAGACATTTGTTACTAGCCACTGATAAGAAGAGACTTTCTGAAGCTGTGAAAGAAAGTCTTAATAATTCTTTCCCAATCCAAGAGGTTCATTGGGTCCTCTGATTCTTTCTTTCAAACATTAGAGTTAATTACAAGTATTACAATATCTGAATAAGACTGTTATATTTATTTGTGCCTTGGTTAATTACTGTGGCTCATTGTTCTTGCTGAATTTGAGTGGTTTACATATATAAATGTATAAACTGAATATTAGCTGACATGGAACTATTTGAAGGGCATCATATAGAAAACAGCAGCTATTCTCTGCTGCATCATAGGGCAGGACTACGTCAATGGGCCTGAGTTATACACAAATGACTAGCTTTTGATTGTCAGAAAAAATCACTTGATAATAAGATATTTGAATTTGCTATCAGTTCAGAAAACGTATCTGCAATGCAAACAAGTTATTTTTTATATATATATAGTGTGTGTGTGTGTATGTGTGTGTATCCCTTTGCTACAACCTTCCATCACACAACTAATTATAAGTAACTTGGGATTTATAATATAAGTGTTTTTGAATTCTAAAAGTTTGTTTGTTTATTTATTTATGTAATTTCTATAGCCACCCATTTCAATCAGTGACTCTGGGCAGCTTACCCAATTATACAAATATAAAGGCAATTAATGTGATAAATAAATGCATAAATGCTTTTGTATGGAATGACCAATGATAGCTGACATTAAAGAAAATGTCCTCGGTTATTTTACCTGTGCAGATTGCTATATTTTTGATCGTGCTACAATTTAAAAACTAGTAATCATTTATAAGTTTTTATGATCAAGCTAGTTTAATAGCTACAAGCAATTTTGAACATGTTAAGAAAATGGAAGAATATATAAAAATAGCAATACCTTGTCAGTTTAATACATTTATTATTTATCTGTTTTGTTAAAAACATTTTAGCTGACATTCAGCTTTATTCCAAAATGCATTTGGTGACATACTTAGAACTTTTAAAACTTTATACACTCGAAAAACTTTTAAAGAGCTACATATAAATATAGAAATTGTGAAGTCTAATGTTTATCAGTATAATGAATTCACTGAAATACTGGTCATTTAATTTCTCTCTGCTTTCTTATCGTTAATGGCTCAGACTATATTAATTCCCAGTCATGTCCATATATCTTCTACTAGAATTACAATGAAATCATTTTGTTGCAATTTAAACATGTCTGAATACTTGACAACAAAATTTAGGGGTGCTGATTATGTAGCACTTTAATCAGCCAATCTCTGCAGTAATCTTTTCAAGGATCATACCACATGAGAAGATACTTAAGTGCCATTAATTGTAAAGTAAAACTTTGACAGAAATTTTATGCTTTAGATACAGGACTTGATTTTCTCCAAATTTTGGATTCTTTGGTCATGCAAGGCCTTCTGATAATGAATGACAAAAGATACTAGAGTTTTGGAAGAAGTACTATAAATTAAGCCAGGTCACTTGATTCCAATGCAAGACTCACTGAAAATAGGAAGACATATTTTTATAGGCTATAAGTTATATATAATCTGATTCTCAAATGTACTACATCTTTATAGAGCAGGGGTGTCAAACTCAATTTCATTGAGGGCCGCATCAGCATTGTGGTGGCCCTCAGGGGGCCGGGTGGGTATGGCCTGGGTGGGTGTGGCTTACTGGGTGGGCGTGGCTAGAGTGTGTATGGCCTACTGGGTGGGCGTGGCCAGCTCTACATCGTTGGCATCAAGGGTGGCTATGGGGGCCTGGGCAGGAGTGGGACAGATCTGAGGGTCTCTGGCAGAAGGAGGGTCTCTGGGCCAGGGCCAAGGCAGTGGGGGCCGTTCCCTCACTGTTTCCAGGATGGCTTCGCGGGCCACATGAAACCACTTTGTGGGCCGGATCTGGCCCCCAGGCCTTGTGTTTGACATGTCTGTTATAGAGGATTGGAGATATATATATATATATATATATATATATATATATATATATATATATATATATATATATATATACATGCATACATATTTGGATAGCAATTTGCTATATAATTACAAGTTAGAAGTACAGACCTTTTAAGTCTCCAGTCCTTTAAAGCATCTATTTGGAAATATGTTTTTGTAAAATGTTTCTTTGGAATTTTTAAATCTATAGCAATAAGACCATCTTTCCAAACAGATATTTAAATTTCCACTCTCATAGCCAGAGCTCAAATTTTAAAGTCTAGTTTATCTAGAAACCACCAGCTAGAGGAAGGCTGAAGTATCTAGAAATAATGATCATAGTCATGGGCAGAAGTATTTGTCAGAAAATTGTTCTATGAAATCTGGGCATCAAAAAGCTGTATGACTATTAGAGGGCAGTAAAATTCTACAGAAAATTCCAACTTTTGCTATTATTTAGTGGTTGTCTGGAATTTTTGCGTCCTAGGTCTGATAGCTATATTGCAGAAGGCTATAATAGAACTGATTCCAGATTTTTTTGTAGATAGTAATTTTCCATCTTATTCCAAGGTCCAAAGAACAAGGGTCATCTTACCTAAGGTCACCTATGTATATACAGTAGATCTCCTACTTAGTCAGCATCAAAAAGAATTGTGCAGCCAAAGAAAAAAAGTCTCCTTCACATTTAGATTAAAAAACTCTGATAAATAAAAGCAAAATTATAGAACGTTTTTCTGTTGAGAACCTTTGAGAACCAACTTTTGAGTAAGTGATGCCCGATATAGTTGTAGAATGTCCTCACCATTAGATTTCAGAGGAATATAAGAGCACCAGTCTGTTTTGCACCTCTTTCACTGATAAACTGAAAATAGCACAGAGCCCTTTGCAAAAGTGTATATGCTTTTGGCAAGTAATCCATTAGTCAATAAGAGAGGTATCTGACAGCAGCATAGGAATTAACAGTGAAGGGAAAGTGGAATTTGGAATGAATGAATGAATGAATGAATGAATGAATCTTTATTGTCAAAGTACAACTATGTATACATTGAGATTAGCTGAGCCTCCCTTTGTGCTCCCACCCCCCAACACACAGTGACAACAAGCCCTCCATCTTACTACACCATGTGAACCAACTACACCACACACCGGCCTCCCAAGTCAATTCTGCATAAAATTCACACTAGTTATTTCTCGTTCAAAAGCCTAACAGCCCACGGATAAAAGGTGTTTTTCAGCCTGTTGGTGCGGCTGGCTATACTCCTATATCTCCTACCCGATGGTAGGAGAGTAAAGAGATACCATCCAGGGTGTGAGTCGTCCCTGAGAATTTTCCTCACTCTTCCAAGGCAACGGACTTCGGCAAATATACAGATTTGACTTTGAACCTGATAACCAAAGCTATTTAAAACCTCAAGAGGACATTTGAAGTTGTATTCCCAGTATGATGCTGCCACATGTCCTGGGTTGACTATGTTGACCTGGAATGATGCAAATTGTAGTCCAGCATATCAGGAAAGCATTGGGCTGAAGAAGCTCTCTGATATGGTTTATATAGTTATTTTTAATTTCTGTATGATACTAGCATGTGAAGAAAAAATAAAGGTCAAAGGGAATCTGTTAACTCAACAGGCCTGATTGATTGTATTGACCATGTAATGCAACATCAAGATGCCAAATTAATGATTTAACCCGAGTGGTCTTATGAAGCCACATCTTTACAAATTCCACTTTAGTTTTAAGTGGGCTCTGTAAGAGTTGAAATATAGTCAGGCAAATCAGACTTGCAAAATTATGTTATTATATCCACACTTAATAAAAGTATAAGCCTCCCTGTGAAGTTGATTCTTGGAGTGATCTTCTGGTGGGGCTGACAGCCAAGTGTCATTAGTATATTAATGATATTTAATCAGGAGTGCTAATGGGTTATCTCATTCAGTGGTCTCATAAAGATGTTCAAAAGAAGTGTGAGAGAATCAAGTCCTGAAGCATCCTGCAAAGCAGGGGTGTAGGGCTAGACCTCCCCCCATATCAACATTGAGACAACAGAGGAAGGAGGAGAACCACTAAAGAACAATGCCTCCTACTCTCAATCCACTGAAGTGGTCCAGAAGGATGCCATGATTGATAGTATCTAAAACTGCCAATAAATCAAAGAGGACTAGGACGGATATACTACTGTCATAACAGATATTCTGGAAGTCATCTATGCCATCTCAGTGCCACATCCTGGTCTAAAACCCAGCTGCTAAGGATCCAGATAATCCACTTCTTCCGGTGCCCTTGAGCTACCACCTTCTTAATGACCTTCCCCCTGAAAGGGAAACTTGGAGACTGGATGAAAATTGTCCAGTCCAGCTGGTTCCAGCAATGGCCTTTTGACTTCCACCTTCCTCACGTTAGAGAGAACCATCTTCTCCCAAAGAGGCATTTACCACCATTTGAACTCAGTCGCATGTCACCTCTGGGAGGCCATAACTAATAATTAAGGCCATAGTACCAACACATGGGTGGCAAAACTCAATATCTCAAGAATCCTATCCATTTCTTCAGCAAAAACTGGATCAAACTGTGCTACATATCGTTGTTCCTAGTCATCTCTGTAGGACAGCTGTAGTCTAGTTCTAAATAGATCTGAGCAATTATCTGGCAGATGCATGGCATAATCGCAAGAACCCTGCAAGTGATCCGCCAACCCCTCCTTGCTCAGAAGGGACTAAGTCACCCAAAGCAGGGTCTCTGTGTGTTTATCTGTAGACACATTACAGGCAGAGTTCTGACCTTCACTCAAGTACCCAGCACCTAGGCAGTCTCATTAATCTCCTGTAGACTTATCTTCCTATTCCCCCAGCTCCTCATTCTCACCATGTGACTAGATTAAAAAGAATATTCTCATATATCCTCCAAACCAGCTAGAGAACCCTTCCCTCTCCTCTGGAAAGAACCAAATGGGTCTGGATACTTTCCAATACTTTCCCCCAAACTAGCTTACACTAAACTCTGAGTCCAAACACAGGTCTCCAACTAGTCCTCAGAGATGCAAGTGAGCAGTGCTGGTTTTGACTGCTGCCATTAACCAGGCATAGCAGACCCTTAATCCCTTATAGTTTCAGTCCGTGATATAGTGTGAGAGAAAATGACCACTGTCCCATATGGCTGGACACCAGCAGTTGCAGGGTGTATCTTGAGACCTACAATGTACTCCTGCTCCTGCTGCTGTCTCAAAGCTGGAAGTCAAAGCCATCACCACACTCTGAATGAGCAATCCAAAACTGCCATCACCACTGGAACTCACTGGAAAGTGGCTATGCAAACAGACTCTACCATCCAGCTGTTGCTGGTACAACAGCTAACGTGAAAGATGCCACTGAATCCATCTTCTGAAGGATACCTATGGCTCAAAATCTATCCACCACGGGCACTTTTTATATATATGAAACTTGTTGAGGAAAGGGAAATATAGAGAAACAAGGGAATGCAACAGACAATTCCAAATAAATCCATGCAATCAGTATCTGCTACGTGAATTAAGTATAGGATTTCAGCACACGTTCAGAGCTGTTTGCAGAGGGGATTTCAGATTTCACACTCATCCTTGGCATTAAATTACAAACTCTCCAGACATTTACACTATTGTTCAGCACTTGGCAAAAGACTTTCAGAAATGATTCTTTCAGATTAGAATGTTTACTTCAGACAAGCCTTAAGCATGGCTGATTGCCAGCTGCAGTGCAAAGAAGTCAGAAATTTTATATTATGCTGCAGAATTTAAATTTTAGGGTGTTTTACAGATATTGGGATGGACTCTTGATAGCACTGGCAAACTGCTGAGAAATGTTTACAAATAATAACAGGTCTCCTTATTCTGGAAATCACTACTACTATAATATTCGTCATTAAAAGAAATGGGAAATTTTCAGAGCCCCCTGTTTAATTGTCCCAAAGGTGCGTTCCCCCCCACCCCCCAAAAGGCAACTGGACTTTCTTGATTTTTTTTCTCCTTTGAAATTTTTTTGCTTCTCATCCAAGAAGCTTCTTCAGTTGTAACTGACTGTGAGGAATGGAAAGAATTATATGAATCTATATAATTTATATAAATTTCCATAGACACCGCTCTGTTTACTTGTGGTTAGGCTGGCCCCTCCTTGTTCTTTCCTTGTCTTTGGACATAATTCTCAGGTTTACAGAAAATGAAGGATAAGTGAAAACTGGCTCAGTCAAGCAAATATTCTTTCTTTGATTTTCTAATGGTTTGACTCATTTAATGACTTTGTGGCCAAACTCAACTTTCAAAAAAAAAAAAGGTTTGCTGAATTATCCAGCCTCCAGCAAAATTTCATCAAGTATGCCACTGTATAAAAACGCTTTTATAGCAGAACCTCTCTTTTTTTGTTTCTTTTAGAGATTCAACAGATTGCTTCCATTTATCAAATTTCAACTTACCAGATGCTTTAGTGATTGCTGCAATGCCAAGTGAGAAATTGTGCATTATGATACACAACAAACCATGATACCATTTGCTAGTTGTGTGTTATATAATGAGTGGATTAGTCAGTTTCTGTCCCTCTGTGATTAACTTAAAATCAATCTTCATTGTTCAAAATATAGTAAGTTGGTCAATCTAATTTCCCACCTCTTGCAGTTATTTTATGCTAAACTTTGCATGTTCCCCAGTTTCAAAGTATATTCCATGTCCTGGCTTCAGCCAAGGCAGAAAATGCCCATGCAATTGGCAGGCAAAGTGCAGGCTTTTGTGAGAGGGGCTGAGCCTTACAGAAGGGATGGGTAGGAAAACACATATTGTGGAAGAGTGGAGTGCTTGGAGCAGAGCATTTGCAGTAAGGTTTGAGAAGACAACAGGAAGGCTTGGCTGAAGAGACAGCAGCAAATGGGCAGGGGGAGGCAACACAAGAGTTGTTGGAAAGCAGGAGAAAGTGTGTCTGAGATGACAGTTTGCTAAAGGCTGAGGAAAAGATATAATCTGAATCAAACAGCCCATAAATAAATACCACTGGATGTCTTGTAAAATACCAAGGGAAGACCAGAGAGTCAGTCAGGGACACACCAAGGTCAAAATAATTGCAGAAATCAAGAGCAGGAATGCACAAAATCAAGATCTGAGGTTGCTTCCAGCAATGGAAGGCAGTCCCTGCACAATTTAAATCTTTCCCTTTCCAATTGTGCACAGCTCAGGCTTTCCTTGCTGTGCAGTTGCTAATAATGAGGCACCAGGTTTGCTTGCAGCTGCTAATAATGAGGCTCCAGGCTTGCTTGCAGTGTCAGCATCTTACCACTTGCTCGTGAAGCATTTAGTTTGAGGGAGTACAGGATTTTCAGGCCAGGGGATTTACCTTGCTTCTTGTCACATGTATTGGCTAAAAAGGATAATTGCTGACTGACAAGGGACCTGGGAGGGTGTCAGTGTTGGATTCAGTGAGTGCAATGCATAATGCAATCTGATCCACTTGTGTCTTAAAGCTAGTTCTGAGGCCATGGCAGTATAGCTGTTTTTCTCATATTAGGCAGCTCTGTGATCTTGTTTGTTTGCTTGATTGGCCTATCTATACACAGATAGTCCTTAGATTATAAACACTCATTCAGCGTGGTTCAAAGTTAAGACAGTGCTAACTAAAGGGGACTTACAACCAGTCCTCAAAGTGTCAGCTGTTGCAGCATTCATGCAGTTTGCAATTTGGCACTTGGCAACACCCGCAGTTACAACAGTTACAGTGTTTCAAGGTCACGGAATCGGCATCTTCCAACAAGTAAAGTCAATGGAGAAGTTAGCGGAATGTTGCAGTTTGTTCCAGATCCCATTCCCCTACCCTCTTCTACAGGTAGTTCTTGACTCATGACTATAATTGAGCTTGGAATTATGGTAGTCTGTCATTGCAGTCATAAGTCAAGGCATCACATAATTAGACCTGATTTTTTGACATTTTTGTGGTGGCTTAGAATTAAATCAACTCAATCGTTAGTTCAGTGGAAAGCTCTTTTTAAAAACTTCCATTATTATCTAGGCAGCTTTGCATTCTGAACTTGGAACTTATTTTTAACATTTTTATAATAAACACCATTATTACAGTTGCACTTTCTTATCAAGCAGTATACTATGTTACCTGTGATCTGAACATCTGAGCCTTCCATCCTTCCGAGGTAGGTAAAATGAGGACCCAGATTGTTGGGGGCAATAAGCTGACTTTGTAATAATGCTGCTTGGGGGGGGGGAAAGCCCTAATAAGCAGGCATATACATAAAATGAAGGCTATTGCTAAGCACATTGGTTTGTGCTTAAATTGTAAGCCGCCCTGAGTCTTCGGAGAAGGGCGGGATATAAATGGGATTAAAATAAATAAATAAATAATAAAACACTAGGTCAGGGGTAGGCAACTTCAGCTCTTTTATGACTCATGGACTTCAACTCCCAGAATTCCTGACTCAGCATATACTGACTCAGGAATTCTGGGAGTTGAAGTCCATGAGTCATAAAAGAGCCGAGGTTGCCTACCCCTGCACTAGGTTGAGTGGAAAAGAAAGAGCTACATTTTGTCTGTGTTAGAGCCATTAACTGTAGTCAAAGTGCCTTCTCAGCAGGAAGGGATGACAGATAGATAACATTCACACCATCAGAGGCATCGGAGACAGCAAGAGACAGAGTGCACTGGGATACAGGTGCTCCTTTTCCAGGGCACTAGCAAGACAAATACACCTATTGTCATCGCTTCCCTGCCTCCCATTAGCCATTAATATGACAGCATTGTAATTGATGGCCTGATATGGGATCTGTTCTGTAATTTCTTTTCTCTTTTGAAGCTACCCCATGTAGTTTTTGGACAGTACACAGTTGTCCAATATATCAACCAATCTGTCTTCCAGGTTCAATCTATGCCATCCTAGTAATGACAGAAAAACATACATACTTGTAACAAGAAAGATATTTTTATTATTATGATTTGGGCTTGATGGTGACCGGATTAGTAGTGATGCACTGCATGGTCTGTTACACAGCAGTGTCTAAGTTCAGAAAGATATTTATCAGCATAGAAAGAAATCTCAATGTAATTTAACTCATCGATCTATCATGACAAGAAATTTTGCATTTTAATGCTCTTTGTCTTATTTAAATGTGTACTAGATGCATATCCACATTGAGGTGGAGGGAGAAAGAGGAAGTTCAAAAGCTATGTCAAAATAGGTATGGACTACCACACTCTGTCAGTATGCATTAAACCAGTGAGATTTCCTTGAACCCAGAGCAATCTATAAGTGAAGGTGTGATTCTGAGAAACACCATTCTGTTTCCACTCTATTAAGTTTTAGAAAAATATTGGATTTCTGAGAAATTAGCAAGCAAAGTTAACGGGGAAGCTAGTAGAGAAGGTCAAAAGTCCCAGTCATGTGATGTCTCACTTAACTGTGGTATTTGCTTAATAACCATGGCAAAAAGGTAATAAAAATCAGATGCAATCATGTGATGCCTCATGTAATCATTGCACCACTTAATAACAAATTTCCCAGTCCCTACTGTAGCTGCAAATCTAGGACTATCGTAATTTGAAATGTTAAGCATTTTTGTTTAATCAGAATACTTCTTGAATGGTGATGGTGTTTGATCATGAACAATTGCAGCAAATTCCTCCCTCTTTTTTTGTTTGTAAATCCCATGCTGTCCAAGTAAGTGTCAATATAATTGCTAATAATTAGAATCATAATTGTGGGTTTGCATTTACAATGGTGGTATTATAAATAAATAAGGGCTCTGTTTTATATTTCGGGCAAACAAAAAAGTGCTGTAGCAATAATATGTTTGTATGTATGGGTTGGATGCATGCATGCATGTATGAGGGATAGGCAACCTTATGGGACCAGGGTTTTTGACACCATGTCTTAGACATGCATATACATAAAGAATGCCATGAGAGAATTTCTCTGTCACAAAGATCCATGTACCAGAAGAAGTTCTCCACCATCCATCGGGACTTTATTTTGTTTCATAGCAGTGCTGTGAATAAACAGCATATTAGAAACTGGTACTTTGTTTGGCAGTTCTCAATTTCCTAATTAATTAATTTTATAAAATAATTAAAGTAATCTTTTAAAAAAGTCAGATGGAACAGAGAGTTTGCTTGGCATCATGAGGGGCATCTAGGGGCAGACTGGCCTGCTCCTGGTTTACACAAACTACTATATTAATTTTGCATTACAAATGTTGAGTATTTAATTCCTGAAGTTTAGGTGTTTGCAGAATTTATTTTATGTTTGAAAATTGGCTTCAAAAAGAGCTGCACTTGTAAAACAATTTTTGTTGATTTTGGTTGGCTGACTAGATAGTTCTCAAAGTAGTTTAGAAATGCATTCCCTGGAGTAGATGTTTGACAACTAAATATGTTTCACACGTTGACATCTGGAACCTGCAGCAATGCTTGATAATAAAGCATCTATGGAAATTGACAGCAGGTGCCTGGATGGAATGCTGATTTGGATCAGATGCAAATCTTCAGTGATGAAAGGCTAATAAAACACTTTATTCCAAAAGGTATTATATAGTATAAATTTTAAACTCCTTCATAAAATTGCTTTGGCTCTCTCCGTCTTCCATCCCAAGGTGGATATCTCTAATCATGCATAGCACTTCGGGAAAAGAAATACTGACATATAGTATCTCTGATTTATACGTCGTTTTGTATTTTTAATATGTTGAAGAAATAATTCTAGATTCAAACATTTCTATACAGTCATATGAAGATATTTAATGTATTTAAGAATTAAGAATTCAAAACTGTGATTGATGAATAACAAGTCAGACAGAAAAAGACTTTTTTTTTTAAAAAAAAAAGAAACCTATTCAACATCTTTCTTACAGTATTAATTCAAGGGATACATTCTGGCATTTCAGAAACAGTGGTATATTTGTCATTTGGAAATGTTTTGGCAAAATAATAATATTAATTATCTATTTTATTTATTGGTTATAGGTGAAACTGTAAGAATAGCCATAGACAGCCTGGAAGGATTGTTTCTCAAACTCCTATTTAAAACATTGGTATCAATTATAATAGAACTAAAAATAAGTAAATAAATGCAGTAAAACACCATTGTAACAATCTATACTCCTGATAAATCCTTGGAAAAGTCCCTGGGGTTTCCTTGGCAACCTTTCTGGAAATGGCTTATGTTTACGTTCTTCATAGGGCTTGTAGATAGGGACTGGCCCAAGCTCATATATGGCCATTTTCAAAAAAAAAGTGTTTAGGCTGATTATACTTACCAGTATTTTGGATAATCTGGAATCTTGGTCAGAATAACAACAGTGTTGCAGTAACTAGACTATGTGATTGGAATTAACAACAGCATTGTTATATTTTTCCTTATGTGAAAAAGAGTTCACAGAATAGTTGTGTGTTCATTATTAGCATCATTTTGAGAGATTGCAATTTTAATCACATTATTTATAAATCTGGACTAGTCAATAATTCAGTCTGTAACCCTGAATTACTTGCACTGCAGTGAAAGTGGAGTTCATATTTAATGATACAGTTCAACTATTTATATTTTTAGAGAGCCAGTTTGACCTAATGGCTAAGGAGGAAGGAAACCCAAGTTCTATTCCTGTTTAGTCATGGAAACCTTCTGAGTGACCTTGGGTGAATCATAATCTCTCATCCCTAGAAAGAAGCAATGGCAAACCATTTCTGAAAAATGTTGCCAAGAAAACCTCATGGATTTGTCCATGTAGTCACCAAGAGGCAAGACCCAAAGATCCAATGTATCTATGACTGCAACTGTCCTAATCAGATAATTAGGTGGAACTTGCCACTCTCTATATATAATAGTAAGTATAGTTGTTTTCTGCCTCTCAGACCTCCAATTGCCTTATCTAGGTTATTGCTACTATTAATTTAACATATCATTTATAAATCACTAACATAAAAAGGCAGAGGGTCAAGTAGATATACTTAGAATGGCAGCTGCATCTGAGAAAGATAATTCTGTGTTTTGGACCACAGAATAAAGTTAAAGCACCTGCATTCCCATGACCGTATTGAAATATATTCCCTTTTCCATTGTGCCTCTTATTCTAATTATTATTCTAGTACTTTATATATATATATAAAAAATTACACAAATATGAGCTGCCACTGTTGCGGCTACTGCCTGTGGATGGCCTTGGGCTAGGCTGAAACAGGAAATAAGATTTGTCCTGTATCTGGGACTAAGCAAGTGTATTCTGAATGCTTAACAAACATTTAACACACACACACACACAAACACACACACACACACACACACACAGACATATATACACATATAAAACAAAGAATTAAAGGGAGACTGATATAGCTATTTCAAACTTATTTGTTCTCATCAGTCAGCCTTGTTAGCAATCCAAAAAATTTACACAAATATGAGCTGTCACTGTGTGACTACAACCTGTTGATGGCCTTGGGTTAGGCTGAAACAGGAAATAAGATTTGCCCCGTGTTTGGGGCCTAGCAAGGTATTCTAAATACTTAACAAACACTTAAGATAGATAGATAGATAGATAGATAGATAGATAGATAGATAGATAGATAGATAGATAGATAGATAGATAGATAGATAGATAGATTCATTATTGATCGAATAATGCTTCTGTATTTTGGGGTATCTGAGAAAAACTGGGAAGACTTGCTACATGGGGAGAAAAATTCCTTCCTATTTTGCTATTGTTTACCATACCTGCTGTTTGCAATGTTGTAAAATGATTCTGACAAGCTTGATGTGTGCCAGAAATCAGCAGGTCCACTGTCGGGAAGATCATTATCATCCCAATATAATAAAACACATCCTTGAAAAATACCTATAATGTGGGCTTCTTTTTCCTCGCACCAACAAATCATTCTGTTTATTTTAGTACTATCCACTAGCACTATTGTGTTGAAGGCTTAGCATTTTCTTTCATAGTTCATTTTCTGGACCTTGAAAATCTGCAGGAAACTTCACTTGTAGATGAAATGGTCGCATAGAAGAATTTTGCCGGGGGCATCTTCCCTTTCTCTTCCTCCAAAATTGAAGATGAGATTTCTGAAAGTTCAATCATTTAATGTTTGAGGGTTTCCCTTCCCCCGCACATTAACCAGTAGTACCTGAATTTATTTCCTCAAATAATAGTGTTTTTTGAAATAATGGCACAGGGAGGGTGTTGAAGCTAACACTTCCAGGCTTGCTCTAGTGACAAGGAAATGCAAAGGAGGTGAAGTTATAAATTTAGTTTTGAGCAAAGGTCTATATATGCTCTGGAGAAGTCAAAAAGAGTTAATTAAGCTATCCATCTCCTTCAGTCACTGTTCTTTGAGTTGATTTGTTTGCTTTGTGGCTCCTTAACCTGAGCCGACATCTATACTTTAGGGATCTCAGGTAAAATATGCTATCTTTGTTCACATTTTCTTAAATCATTTATTCATTAATTTATTCTTTATACAATTTCTGTATCCACCCATCTCAGTCAATGACTTTGGGTGGCTTACAATGAAAAACATATTGTATTACAATTAAAAATACTAAGAACATTTTAAAACTAATAAAAACATCCAGATTAATGTGAATAGAGTAGAAGAGACATCAAGGGTTCTCCAATATAATCCCTTGTCAATGCAAAAGATCTGCTGCCACAGCATCCCTGTTTGGTAGCATCTACAGTACTTAAGCATCCATGTAGAGGAGTTTGTCATTTGCTGAGAGAGTCTTTTCCAGTATATAAAAGCTCCTACCTCTGGCTTATGAGTTAGGAAATTTGCATGTTTATCAGTGAAGCTTATTTGGGCAACTCATTTCATTGCCTCTTCTAAGTTCCTAGGAATACATATAGGATAGTTTTAGTATAGATTTTACATATTTGGCCTAGAGTAGCTGAACCCATTTCAGTATACCTACTTTTATTCAAATGCTTTTGCTCTTACCACGTAAATGCAGTAAGCAAATGATTGCAACCCGATTCTTTTGTCCTAGACATTCAGCACAGATTTCCCCCCCCCCTGCCAGTGTAGATTCCTCCTTCAGCACTATCAGCTGTGTAAAGACCTTTTTTTTGAGGGTCAGATGAAATGGGTGTTCCATTACACTAAAAAAACCTGGGCCATTGAAAAATCTAGAAATGCTGCAACGGATAAATGTATCTACTTTATATAATTGTGGTGAAATGAAACAACATCAAGACTGTACATTTCTAAAAGTAGGACCCAAGCATTGAATATTGAATTAGGAACCATATTTCCCAGGTATCAGATATATTTTTTGGAAAGCTATTGTTTTGTCTAACAGATAAAATCTTTAAATCTTATACAGTATATGTTCTGTATAAATAGTGGGCTGTAACTCAGAATAAACTGACATGCAAAACAGTTGTCTGAGTTCATGCTCACGATAGTTTGCTTGGAGTTTCCATACTTCAGATAATTCCCTGAATTATACTTTAAAATGTGTGATTAAATTCATCAAAAATACTTGTCTTTGAAATGAAAAGTCAGAAACAAATGTTCTAATACTCAAATAAGAATTATTCCCATATATTAATATGGGTGATTCATTTAAAATAATATGGTAACTCCATCTGAAAATATTTCTAGGCTTTTTATACAACTAATGTGTGCTCTGTTTCTTTCTCTCTCTCTCTCTCTCTCTCTCTGTGCATGCACACACATACACACATACAAACATACACACACATTTACATACATACATACATACACATATATGCAAATAGATTGGATTTAATAACTGGAAAACAATGGATAGCCCTTTTGCAGGTATGTGGTTTTTATATTCTCAGAATTGCTTCTGAACATGTGTCACAACAATAATTGCCAACAGAATAACAACAAAGGTTTATTGCCTTGCTTAGTGGCATAAATATGAAATACGGTGTTAATTGGGTATTGCCTCCTGGATAGTTAGACATGCTGAAAAAACACATTTACATTTATACTTTTTTATACATTTGTAGACTACAAGTAGGGAAGGCCATTTTTTCAGTTTACTCTGGTTAAAAAATTGCTACACATGAGAATCAACATATTAAGAGAGTAAGGTTTTAATTATCTCCCTGTGTACCAGAGCTTTGACTTTGGCTGTGTGCATTGTGAATGTACGAAGGGAGATTTAAAAGGAGTTCCTTTAGTTATAATATGAAGTGGATTGTCCAGGTTTGATAGTTAAATACTTATAGTAATATCAAAGCTAATTTGGTCTAGTGGTTAAGGTACCAGGTTAGAAAGTGGGAGACCATAAGTTCTAGTGTTGTCTTAGCCACAAAAGCCAGTTGGGTGACCTTGAGCCAGTCACTGACTCTCAGCCCAACCCACCTCACAGGGTTGTTGGGGAGAAAAGAGGAGGAGGAAGGTGTGCTGAATAGGTTCACCACCTTGAGTTATTTGTAAAAGTAAAAAGGCAGAATACAAATAAATTAAATCAGGCTGGTACAGTTTTTCTGCTTTAAGTATACTTTCATAGAATCTCAGCTTCATAGAGATGGAAGAAACTCCAGACTAGAGGACATCTAATCCAACTAATGGCCCAATGCAAGATCCACTAGAGCAGACATGTCAAAACTGTGATGTCATGTGACGTCGCGCAACGTATCGGGACAGTTTTGCCACTGCTGGCAATGGGGTGGGTGCAGCTTCCACATGACACATTCGGCCTGCAGGCCGGCAGTTTGACACACCTGCATTAGAGCATCTCTGAAACATCCAGTGTCTTTGAAGAAGACATCTGCTCCTGACATCTAGCTTGAATCTGCATCCTTGTAGTTTTGATTCAGGTTCTTGGGCAAGAGGTAATGTCCACATCTCCTACTATATGATAACCCTTTGGATATTTGAAAGCATTTGAAAATGAACATATTCTTCCATAGCCTGTAGTCTATGCTTTAGATGCTTTAACTGTTATTCATTGGGCTTATTTTTCAATCCCTTACCATCTAAGTTTCTCCTCTAAGTTTGTTCCAATTTGTCACTTCACTTTTCAGTTGTGTTGCTTGGAACTAGTGCCTACTAGAGTGAGTGACTATAATGAATTACAATGACTAGTAGAACAATTGCTTCCCTTGATCTGGACTACATAATAGAATAACAGAATTGGAAGGGATTTTGGAGATCTTCTAGTCCAACCACCTGTTCACACAGGAGACTCTATACCATTTCTGACAAGCGGTTATCCAGGCTCTTCTTAAAAGCCTCCATGAACTTCTGAATGCAAACTGTTCCACTGATTGATAGTTCTCACTGTTCTGAATGTTCCTGTTAATGTATCCTAAGAGAACATTTAACTTTTTAGTAGCTGCATCACATCATGGTTCATGTTTAAGATGTAATTAATAAAGATGCCCAGATTCGTTTCACATTTTCTAGTGCCAAACCAGGTTTCCTCCTTGCAGTAGTTGTGCCCTTTCAGATTTCTTAATCAGTTTCAGAACTTTACATTCCTTCCTGTTAAATTTCAGTATTTTTCTAAGGATTACCAAAAAGAAAATATAATGTAGTCCTCTTTAATATATGCTCTTGGACAGCAAATCCTCCTTTCAGTGCAATTCCTCTTAATAACAACATTTTCAATGTGTCACAGTCTCACTTGTCATTCCTTATGCTGCTAGTGTAAACGTTTATTTGTTTCAATTATGTTCCATTATTAACTGAATCACTTTTTAAAAATAAATGTTCTACATGCTGTATTTTGTTAGGCATTATTTTTACTTTTCAGGCACCGATAAGTGCAGTTTCATACAAAGAATTTTTAGTAACTGCTTTTCTTTGGACATTTATTGGATTATATTACATTTGGTTTATATGTACTAGGAACGTTTCAAAAATATAAATGGCTCCAAACTTTAACTTTTATATAACACTTCTGTAAACAACTTCATGAATTGGCATCCATTAAAACCTTTTAAGCACTACAAAATAAATCACGCAACGTTATATAGTCACATAGAAAATATTTTTAAGAAGTAACTTGTGTTTAGAGATGGTACAGGCATTTTACATAAGTGAATGATTTTACCATAAAAATACTAACTTTTAAAAATCTGTATTTTCTACGGACTTTTTTTTTCCTATTTGTATCCATGTCATAAGTTGTTGTTGTTGTTCAGTCACTAAGTCATGTCTGACTCTTCACAATCCCATGGACCACAGCACTGTGTCCTGGAGTTTTCCCATATTCACGTTCATTGTGTCAGTGACACTATCGAGCCTCGGTGGAGCAGTGGGCTAATGCCTCCTTAAGTAACACCAGCTGCCTGCAATTAGTGCAGGTTCGAGTCCCACCAGGCTCAAGGTTGACTCAGCCTTCCATCCTTCCCAGGTAGGTAAAATGAGGACCCAGATTGTTGGGGGCAATTAAGCTGACTTTGTAATAATGCCGCTTGGGGGGTGTATGAAAGCCCTAATAAGCAGGCATATACATAGAATGAAGGCTACTGCTAAGCTTGTAAGCCGCCCTGAGTCTTCGGAGAAGGGCGGGATATAAATGGAATTAAAAAATAAAAATAAAAAATAACCATCTCATCCTGTGCCGATCCCTTCTCCTTTTGCCTTCGGTCTTTCCCAACATCAGGGTCTTTTCCAATGAGTCCTCTCTTCTCATTAGGTGGCCAAAGTATTTGATCTTCAGATTTAGTATCTATCCTTTCAGAAATCAGTTGGGTTGATTTCCTTTAGGACTGACTGATTTGCTCTCCTTGTAGTCCAAGGAATTCTCAAGAGTCTTCTCCAAAATCACAGTTCTAAAGCATAAGTTCTTTGGCACTCAGCCTTCCTTATGGTCCAACTCTCACAGCCATACATTACTACTGGAAAAACCATAGCTTTGACTATATCCATGTCATGTACAAATCTATAATTCATTGCTTAACAGAATCTGTAATTCCTAGGCAGGATATGTTTAGTTTCTCTCCTATATAGTAGCATGGAACTCTGTGACTTTGGGAATGGAGATCCCCATTTATCCCCTCATCGAAATCATTGATGAAGTTGTTGAAAAGCACTGGGCCAAAACAGAGCCCTGGGGCACCCCACTACACACTTCCCTCCATGTAGATGCAGTTCCATTGAGGACCATACACTCAGTATGGCCAGTCAGCCAGCTATGAATCCATCTGGTGGTGATGCTGTCTAACTCACATTTTTCTATCTTATGAAGTAGTAGGTTGTGGTCTACTTTATCAAATGCCTTACTGAAGTCCAAGTAAATTATATCCACAGCATTCCTCTGGTCCACTAATTTTGTCACCTAGTCAAAGAATGCAATAAGATTTGTCTGCATGATCTATTTTTGACAAACCCCTGTTGGCGTTTGGTAATGACTTTGTTTGCCTCTAGGTGTTTGCTGATTCATTGCTTATCTTTTCCAGAATCTTCCCAGGTATTGAGATCAGGCTGATAGGTCTGTAGTTTCCTGGATCTATTTCCACCACCACCCCCTTTTTTTTTTGAAGATGGGAACTAAATCAGCTCTTTTCCAGTCCTCTGATAATTCCCAGATGCTCCAGGATCTTTGAAAGATATAGTTTAGTGGTTCTGAGATCACTCTAGTTTGAGTGTGTTCTATTGCTTGTGCTTGCATAATGTTGAATTCCAATATTGCATGATCATTCCTCCCAAGGTTCCTGTGGCTTTAACACCTTCTATCATTTCATCTCTGTTAGTGAGAATTAAGTCCAATATGGCTGATCCCCTACTTCCCTTCTCTACTTTTTTGGGAGACAAAGTTACCTGCTAGGTTTGTCAGGAATTTGTTTGATCTTCCACTTGGTGTAGAGTTTGTCTCCCAGTTGATGTCAGGGTAATTAAAGTCCCTCATTACTATTGTGATGTCCTTCCTACATACCTTAGTTAATTGACTAGCAAAAAGTTCATCTATCTTCTCTGTTTGGTTGGGTGGCCTATAGTAAACATCTATGGCAGTGTCATTTTCCCTCCTTTTATATTGACCCAAATGCATTCAAGACAGTTTTCATCATTGTTGTGCTCTATACTCTAACTTAAAGGACAAGAAATTTCCCTGGCAAAGATTGATGAATACTTAAAGAAGTAAAATTTTCAGAAAAGTACAAGCAATTAATGAATAGAACTATAACAATAAGGGAATTTTGTTTTCCTTTATCTTGAGCATATAAGTGCATGAGAGTTAGAAACGGAGGTTCTCTTCACTTTTTGAAAAAGAGTGGGAAGTGATATTTTCTCCTTTCCTGGTCTCCTTTAAACTTGAACAAAAGGAATCCTGAGCAATCTAGGATAAAAGCAAAAGCACTGAAATAACAGGCTCTTACATCTTGAAATAGATTTAATTTTGAAATCTAACAGTTTGATACATTTGAACATTTACCTGCACACCTTTATATTCCTCAGCCCTGGGTGAGATGAAATTGTCTACAATAAAAGACGTAGCCTGCAGTAAACAGGAAACACACTAATTTTTAAGAAGCATGCGCATGTACTCTACAAGAACACCCGAAGTGTTTTCTTTTTTTAACGAAATAGTGGGTTTTTGCCAGCCTTTGTAACACAAAAACACTTTTAATTATACATGCATTCAAGCAGCTGCTCTAGCCCAGCAGTTTTGCCAGTTTTTGTGGCCACAGATGTCTTTCACAGCCAGCTGTGTTTATTTAGTTTGAAGTTCTGTGTCATTACTTGTAATTGTGGTTATTTTAGCCTCCAGTCTCCCTTTTTTTAAAATAAATAAAAAATAAATAAATAAATAAAAGTTCAAGATTTTTCTGTTTAAATGGAGCGATGTACAAGACCTTTCTTACTCTCTAGATGGTGTTGCCAAATCTTTTTGTTAAGCGTGACAGTAGAGAGTAAACAAATTAACTAGAGAAAAGACCACAGATACTGCACACAATGAATGGAGAAAATGAAAATGCACGGGACCTGCCCTGAATGTATTTGTTTGCTGTAGTACTCAGAGGCCAGCCTGAGCACTTTGGCATAACTAGATTCAAGCCTCTTGAGTAATGGCTTTTTATCATTTTCCCTTCAACATTAATTTGATATTTACACAAATATTTACATGTTTGTAAGTCATAATAAAAACTCTCTGCTAGTAAAAATAGTAAAAACAAAACAAAACCCCAATGGTAGATAATAGAGAAAAATGCTGTGTTGAACAGGACAGCATTTATTATGCAGATAATCTTGGTTGGGAAGTGAAGATTGACTTTTGAAAGATTTGAGAAGTTTAGGAAATTGTGATCTGTATATTTATCTTCTGGTTGGAGAGAAAAGGTTGATATTAACTATTCTGGGTGAATCCATGCAGCTATTTATCATTACCATTTATCTTTCAAAAATAAATATGTATGGAAAAGCTTATATATTTGGACCATCCTGCCAAACATTTAGTATTCGTTAAGGCTTTACTTCTGATTACATGTACAAAAATATTTTTTGAAGTTTTACAAACATAAAGCAATCCAGCTGACTAAAATAGAAATGTATTTGGTATATATAAAAATAGGTAAATGCGTCAGCAAAAACAATAATTCACAAATAAGAGAAAATTGAGATTTCAAGCTAACTAACAAATTTCCTCTTTGTGAGACTATCTGTATCACAAATTTACAGAAAACATTTTTAATAGATCTTAATATATATATCTGCTTCTTCTCAGAGAGGCCAGTTTTTCTTCATAATAATAAATAATTTAATAATAATTTCCAGTTGAGAAAAATCTGGAAAGAAATAAATTGGAAATCTACAGTGGTGCATTGTCAATGCTGGTAGGTTTAATTCCTGGTTGAAGTACCGTGTTTCCCCAAAAATAAGACCCGGTCTTATTTTTTTTACCTCCAAAAGAGGCACCAGGTCTTATTATCGGGGGTGTCTTTTCCACTCACCTTGTGGTGGCATCAACAGCCCCACCCAGCCAGCCCACTTCTGCGGCTGAAGGAGCAGCTTCATTCTGCAGCTGCGAATGGAGCTCTGGCCTGCATTTTGCCATCAGAGGCCTTCTGGAAAGGCCTTTGCAGCTGAGAATCGAGCTACGGATGGAATCCATAGCTCAGTTCTCAGCTACAGAGGTCTTCTGGAAAGGTCCCTGACTGCAAAATGCAGGCTGGGGGATGGCTCAGAAAAAATGGCCTGGCGAGAATAGGCAGGTGTCAATTTATGGAAGGCCTAGTAAGTGCGGGGCACTTGGGGCAGCTCCACCCCCCCACCCCTGCCCTAGCTTGATTTTTAGGCATTGTCTTGCCCCAAAACTAGGGCTTGCTTTTAGGGTAGGGCTTATATTAGGCCCACCTCCAAAAATCAAGGTAGGGCTTATTTTCAAGGTAGGTCTTACTTTCGGGAAAACGCGGTAGATAAAGTAGATTAAATCCTCTTGTATTAGAACAGGCTTTTTTTCTTTATATTTTCAAACTTTCTAAGTCTAAATGGAAATGAGAGGTGCTTTGAAAGGGTTTGACACTCAAACACTAGCCATCTATTTGTCATAGCTTAGGTTCTGTTTTCAGCAAACAATTGGACTACAAGTCTAATGTTTTAGTATAAATTCAATATGGAATATACTATATACCCATTTAATGAGAAACAGATCACTAGACTACAAATTTTTTCAAAAGTTTTGTTTCCTAAAAAACTTTTGGTGCTATATTCAAACTGAACATAAATATAATTCAGAATGACTGTAAGATATAGGATGCTTGAGAAATATGAAATTAACTTTTAATAACTATAATGTGTTATAAAGGATTTAATTGCATAATGTTTCCTGCATAAGTTTAACAGGGCCAAAGGTATTTTGCTGGAGATTTTCATTTGTAGTCATTGTCCGACATATCTCACAATGTCCAACAATAGTCAGCCATCCTTGATAGATTCCAGTTGCCCTGATAATGTTTTTCCATTGTGGCAATGGTCTAGTGAAACCTTTCACTGTGTTTGTTACTGATTATACTTAGATTTTCAGGAAAGAAGTCAAATATGAATGCAGAAAATGAACGTTCAGTGCCTTTTTGCACTTCAGGATCCTATGTGACAATTATCCTTTAAATTAAATTAACTATATCTAAAAAGGTAAAGGTAAAGGTTCCCCTGCACATGTGTGCTAGTCGTTTCCAACTCTAGGGGCCGGTGCTCATCTCCGTTTCAAAGCCAAAGAGCCAGCGCTTGTCCGAAGACGTCTCCGTGGTCATGTGGCTGGCATGACTAGACGCCAAAGGCGCACGGAACGCTGTTACCTTCCCACCGGAGTGGTCCCTATTTTTCTACTTGCATTTTTACGTGCTTTTGAACTGTTAGGTTGGCAGAAGCTGGGACGAGTAACAGGCGCTCACTCTGTTACGCGGCACTCGGGATTCGACCCGCCAAACTGCCGACCTTCTGATCGACAAGCTCAGCGTCCTAACCCACTGAGTCACCGCGTCCCTCATAACTATATCTAGTTTATAGCAAAAATATTCATTATACTTTCCATAATTTTCTATACTTTCAAGGGATGTATTTTATATGGTTTTAAAATACATCATTTGCTTGATTTTTATTGAACATTCCAGAGAATATTTGCAAAAAATTGCCCAAAACATATTACATTGGATGAGTAAAATGCAGGAGAAATCAATAAGTTCCATAAGATTAAGTTCCTCCAAATTTTGAGCATTCATAAGTTTGTCAATATGGTATTAGAGATTAATACTGCTTAAATTTAAAATGTACTCTGCAATTATTAATTTACATATTGTAATTTATTGTTAGATCAGCAACTATGACTTTTATCATGAATAAAATCATAAAGCCAGAACATGAAATTAAGATATTTTGGATATTCCTACCATTTTGAATGTACATGTAGGAAAGTGTTGATGATATACTGGCCAGAACTGAATAATTTCTTTTAAAGAGAATGAGTGTAATTTCTCTGTTCTCTCTCAGCTTTGACAGTAAAGCATGAAATAAAGGCATAATGGAAAGAGATGCTCATATGCATCGTGATCTTAAGTAAATGCCTTTTATCTATTAGAAATGAAAGGAAAAAAGCAATTGGCTGGCATTTTGGAAAGCTTCTTTGCCATAAACATTGATTTGTATTTATGAAGCATTAAAGAAAATCTTTCCTTTTGTCTTTCCTTTTAGAATGTGTATTTGAAACAAAGCCTATCTTTTTCTTGTCTTTTGGGGGAAACAACTTTCATCTGTTTATGATATTACTGTGATGACTTTCCTTTTGTAATCAATTACATCCAAAAAGCAAAAGGTCACAAAATCACAGGATCAAATAGCCAAAGAAATAATGAAGTAGGAAAATGCCAAAATGCTTTTAATCTTGCCCATTTATGACCAAACTGAAAACTTCAAATGATAGGATCTCTATAAAGTACACTTAGAAATAAATGTACAATTAGTGCAATGATAACTTAAAGTTATCAGCACCACAGGACAGGGCAGGAGTGGACAGGACAGGATAAGTTTTGAGACTCAGGCACTTCATGATTTGAATTGCAATTGGCAACTGGATAAGTTTTGACATTGAGGATTGAATTGGACATTAATTGCTGTTTAGGATATAGTTGATATGATTGCCATGCAGTTTGGTGAGATCCAAGTGTATAAGCCACACTTGGATCTCACTAGGTGATGTTTGAATCAGGCATTCATGATTCAAAATTGATTTTCATGACAAAATTGAACCAATCACCTGCACCATTTCTCACCCTAAGTCTAAAGATGCCAGTGATGTCTGTTTCTGCTTGGCTGCCAATATTTAGGTAGAAATCATCCAGTGTGAAACAATTACTTTTTGGGGCACTTGCTTCAGAGAGTACTAGTCATTGGGGCACATACTTAGACAACGGTGATTTTGAGGGGATTGGCATAAATTTGAATGGTCATTATGTGATATTTAATCATCACGAAGCTTGGGCAAGTTTCTTGCCTATGATAAATGCCACTCTATTCGTTTTCTTGGTGACATGTCTTCAGTAATAGATAGTGAATAATTCTTCACACTGGAAATAGCCATTGCATATCCAGTGTAGTTCACAGATGCCAAAGAGATTGATTATTAACCTGACCATCTCCTGTTTGAAGTTAACTAATTTATCCTGGATCATTACTTGGATGTCCCACATTGCTATCTGGCAATCCAGACCCTTGCTTTCACCATCTCACCCCGCTAGGATTGGCCTGTCCCACTTGTAGTAGTAGGAGTAGAGTTGGAAGTGACCTTTGAGATCGTCTAGTCCAACCCCCTGCTCAGGCAGGAAACCCTATGTCATTTCAGACAAATGGTTGCCCAGTCTCTTCTTAAAAACCTCCAGTGTTGGAGCACCCACAACTTCTGGAGGCAGATTGTTCCACTGATTAATTGTTCTATCTGTTAATCAGTGGAACAGCCTGCCTCCAGAAGTTGTGAATGTTCCAACACTTGTGTTGGCAGAGGAAGTATGCTGCAGGTCCCATCAGCCTGATTATTCTGGTTGGCAGGGTCCAAGAGGAGGCCATCTCTGCTTTTGCTTCTGCGCTCTGGAACATCTTGCCCACCGATGTGAGGTTGGTCCCAACCCTCCTATCTTTTCGTAAGGGCCTAAAGAAGTGGCTGTGCCAGTCAGCTTGGGGTCCCAGGGGGGAAGAGTGCAATGGAGCTCATTGGTTGAGTAATAATAAATCCCACCTCCCCCTACTTCGCCCTGCCCTCCCCATGTGTCCTTGGTTTTAATATCTTTTTATGTCTTAACTGTATATGTAAATGTAAACCGCCCAGAGTTACCCTATGGTAAGGTTGGTGGCCAATACATTTTATAAATAAATGAACAAATTCATGAATGGTTGCATCCGCAGCTGGGATTCCTATTGGAATTGTCCCAGGCATGTCATTAATGTCTTTTTTTTATTTAAAAGTTTTACAATACATTTTCATATACAAAAAACTCCCCCCTCCCCTCTCCCCCCCTCCCCTCCCCTCCCCTTCCCCCTCCCGGACTTCCCATAGCTAAATACAGGGTATAACAATGCAAACATAAGCTAGAATATGCTAACAACAAAAATAAAACATTAACTTATTTTTCCACACTTTAACTCTCCATAATCATAATATTAATAAAATAATAACTAACTAATAATACATCATAAAAATCCACTAACTATTCAAATACTAAATGAAACTATTTATTCTGAATATATTCAATCCACCTTCTCCATTCCACAATATATCTCTGTTGCGATTGTTTTTTCAAATATGCTGAAATCTTTGCCATTTCCGCCAAGTTAGAAACTTTCAGAGTCCACTCTTCTATAGTTGGCAGTTCCTCCTTCTTCCAATATTGTGCTACTAAAAGTCTTGCCACCGTAATCAGGTTCAACATCAATTTAATTTCTATAACAGTAAAATCTGTGACAAGCATGTCATTAATGTCTTGATTACTCCTTACTCCTTATTCTTCCTTTGTAGCCTATTGAGTATCTTCTGGCTTTGGGCGGGGGTGTC
This sequence comes from Vipera ursinii, assembly GCF_947247035.1. NCBI lineage: Eukaryota > Metazoa > Chordata > Lepidosauria > Squamata > Viperidae > Vipera > Vipera ursinii. Next base: position 60,068,750 of record NC_139521.1, read on the forward strand.
TTATCACTGGACACCGTATCTGATTCATTTGACAGCCTTTTCATAAAATTTTCTTGATAAGTTTTTACAAGGTAGGTCACCAATTCTTAACTTCTTACGAGTCATGATTCAGAATTGGACTCTGACCTTGACTCTGAGGATGTTGCTCCAGTTGAATCTGTGGATTGTCAGCTTCAGGACTGTAATCTTCAGGAAACATTGAGCCAGGATTTATTTGAGGCTGATCAGCCACAGGCATCTTCTGTTCAGCTGATGATGAGGCAGGTCCCAACTGTAGATGCATGTAGCATTGTGCAGAGCAACACTCCTCCATGAGGCTTCTGTCTAGACCAGGGGTCTCCAACCCCCAGGCCATGGACTGGCACTGGGCTGCAGCATGCCAGAAACCGGTCCGTGCAAACAAGCAAAGTCCCATCCACGGGATGCAGGCAGTACATGAAACCACTTTCCCCCTCCAGTCCACAGAAAAATCTCTCTCCATGGAACTGGCCCCTGGTGCTCAAAAGATTGGGGACATCTGCTCTAGACAATAGGCAAGGCATGGACCAGATACCTGCAGAGAAATTTATGTAACTGCTTTGCCTTCAGCCTTTGTTGGAAACAACTGTTTGAAACCCTAGTTTGTGACTCTAGTTTCTATGTGTACTTATTTTTGAATGCTTGACTTTTGGGCTGATCGACTTGGCATATTGACTCCTGGAACAAATCTGGACTGCTGTATTGCTGCTTGAACTTCTTATTCAGGCAGTCTCTCTTTGCAGAGACTCTAATTTACAATCTTGTTACAATATACTTGACTCCTTAGCAACTGTGTCTGCAGCATGAGGCATACTTCAATCCTTCCCATTTATCCTGACTTGGGACCAGCATGCAAGTGCATGGCTAACTTTTTCTTCATTCTGTAATTGTCATTCTTCTTCAAGGAATTGGAATAAGAAACATTGCTTTAGCTCCAGATGATTCTAACAATATTAACAATATTATTACCCCAGTGATGCCCTCGACGTGATGTCCCGTTGCCTGGAGGCGGTCCGGGTCTGGATGGGGAAGAACAGGCTTCGACTCAACCCTGACAAGACTGAGTGGCGGTTCGTGCCGGCATCCCGGGAAATTCCGATTATTCCATCTCTGGCCATGGGGGGTGAGCTATTACCCCCCGTAGATAGGGCGCCCAACTTGGGGGTCCTTCTAGATTCACAGCTCTCTTTAGAAGAGCATATTGGAGCTGTGACTAGGGGGGCCTTTGCCCAGGTTTGCCTGGTGCACCAGTTGCGACCCTATCTAGACCGGGATGCCTTGCGTACAGTCACTCATGCGCTCGTGACTTCTCGTCTAGACTACTGTAATGCTCTCTACATGGGGCTGCCCTTGAAGTCCATTCGGAGACTCCAACTGGTGCAGAATGCAGCCGCGCGAGTTGTGCTGGGAGCTTCCCGATACTCCCATGCTACACCTTTGCTCCGCGAGCTGCATTGGCTGCCGGTTGCTCTCCGGGTGAGGTTCAAGGTGTTAGTGATGACTTACAAAGCCCTACATGGCATGGGTCCGGATTGCCTACGGCAACACCTGCGGCTGGCGTCAACTTCCCTCCGTCCAGTGCGCTCCCACAGAGAGGGCCTCCTCAGGGTGCCTCCGATCAAGGAATGTCGATTGGTGGCCCCCAGGGGGAGGGCGTTCTCTGTGGGCGCGCCAGACCTTTGGAACCACTTGCCGGTTGAGCTCCGAACGGCCCCCGACCTTCGCTCCTTTCGGCGTGATCTCAAAACTTTTCTTTTTGAACAAGCTGGCCTGGTCTGATGGGTTGGGGCTGGGTTTTATAATCGGTTTTAACTTTTAATATGTATTAATTTATTACGGGCATTGTAGTTTAATTACTTTTTAATTTTTGTATCCTGGTTTTTATTATGTATTGCCCTGTTCACCGCCCTGAGTCCTTCGGGAGAAGGGCGGTATACAAATTAAATTATTAAATTAAATTATTAAATTAGATCTGATGGGCTAAGCTGTAGGACATATTGGTAGAATCATGCTGTTTGGATTTCATACAGTAAACAATATTGGACAAGATGCTCCTGTTTATTCTTCTGGAATTCTCAACAGCTTTTGATATCAGTAATTCACCTGGGCTGCTGGGATGAGATGAGACTGGATCCTTATGGAATGAGATTTGAACTGAACCCATTAAAAATAGCTCCTTTTCATGCAGTAGTGATCACACAATGTAGTAATGGGAGACTCCTATTTGATGCTTTAGGCCAGGGTTAGGCAACCTTGGCTCTTTTATGACTCCTGGGAGTTGAAGTCCACAAGTCATAAAAGAGCCAAGGTTGCCTAACCCTGCTCTAGGCAAAGGATTCAGTGTTTCTTATCATATATCTCAAACTTTTAACAGACATACTTATTGCCCTGTACACCGCCCTGAGTCCTTCGGGAGAAGGGTGGTATAAAAATTTAATAAATAAATAAATAGATAAATACTTAATTGGCCAGGGAAGCTTGTAGGAAAAATGTCCCATGGTGCAACAGCTTTTCTTGGTATTGGCTTGTTTCCAGGTATAATTCAAAATGTGGTTGTAGCCTCCAAAGTCTAAGTGACTTTTATCAGTCTATTTGAAAAATATTCTTCCATGTAAATTTGCCAGATCTTTGAGAGAGACCCCAGCTTTCCTTTTTATTAGGAAAACTACTGATAACTAATGGCTGACCTATATTTTAATCTGGTGGGTATTGTTGTCCCTTATCGGTGTTTTTCGTCATTTGGGTGTGTTTGTGTAGGCTTATATTTGTGTTTTACTATTTTACTGTTAGCCATCATGAGTGTGTTCTTTGCTTCATATACAAAACAATCGTGAGGGGGTACTATCTAGATATTCAGTCACACATCAAAACGTCTTAGAGCATCCTTTCTGATTCTGCAGCCATCTATAGCCTTGTTTCCAATTTTTCATCATCAGCAGTTTGAAGTGCTCTTTGATGAGAACAGATTGCTGCTGTTGATGAATTTTTCTTTCACTGAATTCATACTAGCAGATACCTTATACAGTGATGGCAGCTGCTGATGTTGACCAGCTAAGCCTAATCATGACTTTTGGCTCATTGGTCAAATGCGGAACAGATTTTTTTTTATGCAGTAGAAAGTGAAGCACAGTCCTTTGCTAAATAAGAACGTAGCAACACCACTTATTAATGCTATTGTTATTTTCTCCTGTCAGAATAGATCATTCATCACATTATTAAATCACTTGTCTTGAGCACCCTTTCATTTCATGTTCACAACCGAGAGTGTCTAACTATAGTCCTGCTTTGAAGTCATTTAATAGCAGCTCTGTTATCTTTTCAAACATTGACATTAATAGACATTAGTAGTATAATGAGTAATTCTTAGGCTCAACCTATCTGTCTTGAGACTGTTGAGACTTGCCTCCTTAGACTGTTATCTTTAGAGATGAAAAGCTTTATCTCTATACAATAAGCTTATTGTACTGATAACCAAGAAGGAAGCTCACTTCTCTGTGCACGCTCTAGAGTTCAATACTTTAGATTAATTTAGCCAATAGACATAAATATCCAAGATTTTCCATAACAAGAAATCTTAACTATGCTTAAACTAAGTAGGAAAGAAACAGCTAATTTCTATCACTATGTAGGCAACCTTTAGTTTAGGGATATTCCAGTTAGTGTTAAGAAGCAAGGCAATGAGTGAAAAAGTCCATTAACACTCACACGCACACTCACACACACTTATATTGTATTTGAAATGTCAAGCTCATGACTTGTTGAGTTGTGCGCGTAAGAGAAATTGTCATGTCCTGCTCCCTTAGTTTGATTACTTTCACAGGCTTGTTATGATGCTTTTGTGAGGTTTTTGCAAATATCGTTTCTCACATTCAGAGCCAATCTACTGTAGATTCTCCCATTGATACAAAGTCAGTTACAGGGATATCCAGAACATTCTCCGGTATAATTAAATTGGATCAACTTCTGCTTGGGACTGCTGAGGACATAGGCAGGACCTGCTGTGCTATATACCATCACTTTTCCTCTGTTGTGTCCAGCTGGGAGGTTTGAGAAATGCCTAAGTTAGTAGTATACATGTCTCTTTGAGGGAGAGATTGTTTAAGGAGTCATTAGACCAGAGGATCCTTTGGAGACAGGCAAATGTTTTTTTGTTTTTTTTAAAGTTGGATGATTGGGTAAGATGATCATAACAATGATGGCTTCTCAGCTATAGATGGTCCTGGAGAATCACATTATCTTGTTCCATTTCAGGCTTTGGAACAGGCTGTGGAATGAATCTGACTTGGTGGCCTCAGTGTAAGTTCTTCATTGTGGGCTTAAGAGAGGGAGCACCTGGATATATAACACTAGTGGTCCTTGTGGGCCTCCCAGCTATTTTCAGTACTTCTCAATTATCTAAATAACATGGAAATAGGAGGTACTATTTTCAAATAGCTATTTCCTATCTCTCAGCACATTTAACTAGTTTTTCCTTGAAATAGGTATTCCAGGACACAGAAACAATCATAAGATACCTTTCAGGGCTAAATCCTGTTTCCAACATTCTTCAGTCATCAGGATAAGTGGAGCTGGTGCTATCACAATGCTGCTGACATTAAAATAATTTCCTCTGTGACACCTTTAGATCATGATATATCTCTTCTTAATTTATTTTTATTTTTTTATTTTATTATGGGACTTATATGCCGCCCTATCTCCCAGAGGACTCAGGGCGGCTAATGGCAATAAAAAACAACAGTACAAAAGTTAAGAATTAAATAACAGCCCCAAATATTAATTACACAGTTAAAAATTAAAACTTTTAAAATATCTTCATATATTAGGTATGGATGCTAAATTGAAACTCTTTCTAGCCAAAACGGAGGAACCTATTGTTAAATAAGACTTATTTAAAAAAGTTAAATAACTTATTGTTAAATAAGAACGAAGACTTGTAACAAAAGTCAAAGAAAATAAAAAAGTTTCTTTCAACATATAAATAACAAAAAAGAAAGTCAAGGAAACAGTTGGTCCACTAAAGAGAGAAGATGGCAAGGAAGTAACAGGCAGTAGAGAGAAAGCAGAGCTGCTTAACTCGTTCTTTGCATCAGTCTTCAAACAAAAAGAAACTATAAACCAACCTACCAAAAACAACTGAACTAGAAATAAAAATTAAAATAAGCAAGAAAATGGTAAGAGAACACGGGTCTGTCCTTGAAGAATATAATGCCTTCAGACGTTGTGGGTGCTTCATCACTTGAGATTTTTAAGAAGAGACTGTTTAAGAACAAACTGCCCGAATAATAGTTAATAATAGCTTGTCAGAAGCATGTAATATCGAGAAGGGCACAAGGCAAGGATGCCCGTTATCGCCTTTGTTATTTGTGTTAACATTGGAGATATTACTGGTAAAAATACGGAACTCGGAAAGAATTAAGGGTATACAAATTAGAGATCAGGATTATAGATTGAGAGCGTTCGCAGACGATCTGGTTGTTACAGTGACCCAGCGGGAGAGCTCTGTTGTGGACCTGATGGAGATAATAAGGCAATATGGGAAGGTTTCTGGATTTAAAGTTAACGTACAAAAAACTAAAATTTTGGCTAAAAACATGACAGCATCGCAAAAGGCCCTTTTAGAAGGGTTAACTGGATTTGAGATTGTTAAAAGGGTCAAATATTTGGGGGTGCTTCTGTCGCCCTCTAATACAAAATTATATAAAAATAACTATGAAAAATTATGGGGAAAAATCCAAAAAGAAATGGAGAGCTGGGAAAAACTGCAATTGTCTTTGTTGGGGTGAATCGCAGCAGTGAAAATGAATGTCCTGCCTAAATTTTTATTTTTATTTCAAATGATACCGGTTCTTAAGAAAGATTCTAATCTGGAGGAATGGCAGAGAGGTATCAATAAATTTGTCTTAAAATGCCTAATCTTAAATTATATTATGAAGCTGCTGCGTTAGCAGGTATAAGTGATTGGATTAATTTGACACAAGAGAGATTATTAAATCTTGAGGGCCATGACTTGCTGTTTGGCTGGCATGCATATTTGTTGTATGATAAGAAGGTAGATAATGTGTTTAGAGTGCATATTTTAAGACAGGCATTGCTGAGAGTTTGGAAGAAGTATAGATATAAGTTAGACTGTAAGATACCATTGTGGGCAATTCCAAAACACGCAATAGAAAATATAAATGTTGGTTTTAAACATGATGTGACTACGTATAAAGAGATTTTAAGCTTGGAAAGAAATGTCTGGTGTCTGAAACCATATAGCCTCTTGCGAGATGAGAAGATTGTTCAAACTTGGTTTCAATATATTCAGCTACGGGCCAGGTGGAAAGAAGACCAGAAAATTGGTTTTACAATGACTGATGAAAATCTGATAAAGCAAATTAGAAATCAGGGACCAGCACATATTAAACGGATATATCTTGCATTGATAGAGATTGACTCAGAAACAGAGCTTGTTAAGGATTGTATGATAAAATGGGCCCAAAATATCCAAGAAGTTATTACAATGGACACGTGGGAAAAGATTTGGGTGAGGAACGTAAAATTTACACAAGCTCAAAATTTAAGAGAGAACTTTTATAAAATGTTTTATAGATGGCATCTAGATCCTAAAAAGCTTGCAAGTATGTATCCGAATTATCAGCCAAAATGCTGGAGGTGTGGAGATGAAGATGCAACATATTTTCACATATGGTGGACTTGCAAAAAGGTTAAGGCCTTTTGGATAAAAATTTGGTGGAATATGCAGAAGATTTTCAAGCAAAGGATAAAGTTTTGTCTGCAACTTTTTTTGTTGGGAATAATTACAGATGCTACGGTTGTGGACACTAAGTTGATGTTGAATTTAATTACGGCAGCAAGACTCTTAATAGGTCAGTATTGGAAGAAAGAGGAACTGCCGACCATTGAAGAATGGACTTTAAAGGTTTCTGACCTGGCAGAGATGGCGAAGATTTCGGCTTATTTGAAAGATCACTCGCAAGAACGTTATATTATGGAATGGAGAAAATGGATTGAGTATATCCAGAACAAATATAGGACTAAAAAGTTTCATGTAGCATTTGAATAAGTCTTCCTTTTCTTTTTCTTTTTTTTCTTTTTTTTCTCTATATATATTTAATATTAATAGTGTTTGTATTATCCTATATGAGCCAGAGAGTGATAGATTTTAGAGTTTATGGTTGTTAGCATATGGATGTTTATGATTGTTTTTGTTTTTGTTTTTATACCTTGTACTTAGCTCTGGGAAGTCGGGGGGGGGGAGGGGGAGAGGGGTAGGGAGGGAGGGAGAGGGGAGGGGGAGGGGGGACTGTTAAAGATAAAATGTATGTTAAAACTTTTCAATAAAAAAAAAAGAAGAGACTGGACAGCCACTTGTCTGAAATGATATAGGGACTCCTGTTTGAGCAGGGGGCTGGACTAGAAGACCTCCAAGGTCCCTTCCAGCTCTTTTCCAATTATTATTATTAAATGTCACAGTAGCAGAATAGAAATAGTCTTTACATTATATAAATTAATATATTGTAATTTTGATTTTATGTATTATTGAAGGATATGAAGAGATGAAATAAAAAATCGTACCTGCTACCAGAATATCATAGTCACCGTTTTAACACTATTATCAACTGAGCCAGTTGATAATATCTTGATATCTTTAGATTGTTTACTTCTAATCTTATTGCTGATAAATTTATGGAAGCTTAATATAGTCTACAAAAGTGCACAGATATAATATTCATCCCCTGTTATATTAATTTATACTAAGATATCTCTTGCATCAAGCATTCAAGCTTTGCACATCACTCATATCTGACCTGGCTTGTCATTTGTTGAGATTTTTGTCACAACACAAATCAGATACTGGGACCATTTTTAAGAAAAGATTCAGAGCAAATTGTAAAAGAACCTGCATAATTTTTTACATGTTATTATGTCGAAAAATCAGGTGCTGAATGCTGATTTTCAGATATTTAAATAAATAATATATTAAAAAGTAATGAATAGGTTTATATAATGTTCTGTTCTATTTCTCTTTAATTTCTTAATGTTGATGTGATACAAGGAAAGTAAACTGTCAATAGAGAGAATTAGTTTTTCTTTCTGAAAAATTCTGACTTTGGACAGTTCAATTTTGTGGAGGAGCAGTAGTAGTTCTACAACAATTTATTCTTTGAGTATGCCTTTTTGTCTAACAATAAGGATTGTTTCTTTTGATGCATTAAGAGGTGGATGGATTCATTTTTTTCATTCTACCTGCCTATCTTTGTATGTAGTATTTCAAAATAAAGAAAAGCAAAATCAAGGAATAAAATATTCAACCTTTCTCACAGTACATCGTCTTGCACTGTCAAAATGTCACAGGTTAATGGTAAAACTGAACTTAATTTATCTTATTCTGACAGCTCAACCAACCTAACACAATCTAACAACCACATCTGTCCTGAGTCAGGTGATTTTACCCCCAGTCTTTATTCTTTTTCCTTTGAAACTACTTGGAACAATTCAATGATTTTTAACAATTCAGGTGATTGTTCCCTGTTGTGTTTCTTTAATTGTTCCTTCAGTGGGGTAGAGAGAATGGAGATAATCAGAAGAGAGAGAGAAATACTACATTATTTATGTATTGAAATGTTTCAGGATGAAGTCACCGCTATTTTAAAACAATGGATTTTTTAACCAGGAATTACAGGGAATACCAAGAAAAATGACAGTTATGTATTTTTAATTTCCAGATCTTTTCTATTATGCTTCTTTTATTATTCATTAATGTTAAAAGGCTACTATGTGGAGTTCCAGCTAATTTTGTCCTGCAGACTGATAGGATTTTTAATCAAAGCTGTCTGGGACAGGATAGTAAATGAATTGAAATGTAATGCTGAATTTTGCTAGTATAAATATGTGAATATAAGAAAATAAGGTGTCCAATTAATGTAACCATGCCCTTTTGTTACAATTGGTGGATAAATGATAAAACCAGGAGGTCAGATGACGGCCATACCTTTCCTCATTTTTTTGGCAATTTCTAAATATTTAAAGTGCTGCCCAATAGGATACATAGCTCTTCTCCTTTGAACAGCACCCCTTCTTTTTCACGAATGCAATAATATATTAGAAAATTATATCCAAAGTTCTTTTGGATAGGATAGGATAGAATAGAATAGAATAGAATAGAATAGAATAGAATAGAATAGAATAGAATAGAATAGAATAGAATAGAATAGAATAGAATAGAATAGAGCTGGAAGGGACCTTGGAGGTCTTCTAGTCCAGCCCCCTGCTCAAGCAGGAGACCCTATACCATTTCAGACAAGTGACTGTCTAGTCTCTTCTTGAAAACCTACAACCTCCGGAGGCAAGCTGTTCCACTGGTTAATTGTCCTCACTGTTAGGAAGTTTCTCCTTAATTCCAGGTTGCTTCTCTCTTTGGTCTGTTTCCACCATTGTTTCTTGTCCTGCCCTCTGGTGCTTTGGCAAATAGTTTGATGCCCTCTTCTTTGTGGCAACCCGTCAAATACTGGAATCATGTCACCCCTGTTTCTTCTTTTCTTTAGATTAGCTCAGGGGTAGGCAACCTTGGCTCTTTGATGACTCATGGACTTCAACTCCCAGAATTCCTGAGCCAGCATGGGTGGCTCAGGAATTCTGGGACTTGAAGTCCATGAGTCATAAAAGAGCCAAGGTTGCCTACCCCTGGACTAGCCAAACCCAAGTCCTGCAGCTGTTCTTCATATGTTTTAGTCTCCAGGCCTTTGACAGGGCAAGCCACTAAAATATAAACTTGACAGCAAACTGCACACCTTACTAGCACTGATGACGTTACCTAGTTTGGGTATTGAAACTTTGTATCTACAAGAAAATAAGCAAGCTTAGAGAGTACCAAGGACCCCTCACTCCCTTGCTTTGTCTATATCAATAATAACAATAATACTACTACTACAGTCTGTAGCCTATAACAATGGTGTATCTGTGAGGAAACTAATAGTAGGTCAAGCCAATATGCTAAACTTTTAGGGAATGTAAACCATGCTCCTCCTGATGATGACAAAATGTAGAGCCAAGAATGGATAACCAGCAGTCATTGCCCAGAATAATGGGATTTAACTTATAAAAAGCAGATACCACTTCAATGTTAGAAAAATATTCCTGCAGTACCAGTAAAAACAATTTGATAATGGAACCAGTTACTTAAAAGTGGTGTTTTGAGTAGAGACTAGACAATAATCTGTCTGGCTTCTACATGGATACACTTTCTGGGTAATTTTAATTGGGATTTTTGCAATGAACAGGCTGGACTGGATGGCCTAAATGTCCCCTTCCATCTGTACGAAAAAGATGTCCCAAAGATGGAAGGATATGTTCTTGGGAAAAATTAGAGGGAATGTGACCTTCCAGGGGAAAGAAAAAGTGTTTTGGGGATGGGGTGGGGTGGGATGGGGTGGGGTGGGGGTGACTTCAAGTTAGTCTTAATTTCAAGCAACTGCCTGGAGAAGTCCTTCCAGATTTCTTGGTTTAGAAATGGTTTGCTTTTGCCTTCTTCTTAAGGCTGAAAGTGAGAAGACCAAGGTCATCCAGCTGGCTTTGTTCCTGAGGCAGGGTTGGAATTCATAGTCACCTTATTTCTTGCCTGGTACTTTTAACCATTACATCAAATTGGCTCTCTGCCTACTCTTACATTAAAAAAATTCTTTAGAAAATTTTAAGGCTGGTTCTAAATGCTTTTCTTATTAGATCAATGATGTTCTTTGCTTGTATGAATCTCATGGCTTTATGATAGGTGAAAAGGGTATAATTTTTTCCTAAGAAATTAATTAGGGCATTGAAAAATCTGTTCTATAAAATCTTTTACCATGTTTACAGTATTTGCCTTAAAACCTAAATTTATGCCCCTGTGAACCATTACAGAATTTTGCCTATGGCCATATTTCATTTTGTATTTTCTCCTTAATCTTGGCAGATAATATTTATGCTGTACCGTGTTTCAAAACTGCCCCCTGCCCCAATATAAAGGTTCAGAATGATGCTGAAATTAGGACTAGACATGCTACTGAAATAAATGTAAACATAAATAAAACAACACAGATGGCTGACTCTTGTGGCTTATATAATTAATAATGAAGAATGGAAGGAATATAACACTAGGTTTCAAGGTGATGTCATGTTTACAGTATATTTTTAAGTAATTTATGTTTGGTACAAATTGAATACATTTTCCCTGCTGAATGGCAGCTAATAGAGATCTAGCATAATGGAATTTTTATGACAATAGTTCAAGTAGCTTGAAGTATAATATTTCTGCAAATTGGCAGAGTAATAATCAGTGTGGTCATTAATAAAAACCTAAACAATTAATAAATCAACAATAAAGAAATGCTTTTACGTATTATAGTTTCTGTAAAGTGTTCTATTAAAATGTAAGGCTGTTGTGAAATTAATATGGAAAATAGATGAAGTTGCACTTACAAAAAATGGTGATGCATACTAGCATGACTGAAAACTATTTTAATAGAAGGAAATATATGTAGCTCAGGGTTGAAATGTGGAATCCTGGTTGCAGGTTGGTTGCTATTTTGGTAATGGAACAGTTGGGTAGACTTGAGTATCTAATTTGCCATTGCTTCTTCTGCTGAGAATATCCAGGAAGGATACTGTATTCTATGTATGTACTGTATGTATGTATATATGTATGTATGTACATACGTATGTATGAATGGATTGATTGTGATATGACCTTTTGTGGGTTATTGAGGGTTCTTTTGACCAGGTTATCCAGTTTCTGTATTGGGTTGTTATTTATTGGAATGTAGCTATCTTTGTCCACCAATAATTCTTTGGCTTTTTGTATGTATTAAGTTCTGTCCAAGAGAACCATGACTTGGCATTTGTCTGCTGGGAGGATGGTGATGATTTGATTCTTCTTTAGCCTTTTAAGGGCAACTCTGTCCTCTGCTTTGAGTTAGTTCTGATTCTGTGTTCAGAATAAAGAATAGTAGAGTTGGAAGGGACCTTGGAGATCTTCTAGTACAACCTCCTGCTCAAGCAGGAAACCTATACCATTTCAGAGAAATGGTTGTCCAATCTCTTCTTAAAAACCTCCAGTGTTCTTCTGGTGTATGGTATGATTGTTTGCCTACAAGCCCTGGTGGAGCAGTGGGCTAATGCCTCCTTAAGTAACACCAGCTGCCTGCAATTAGTGCAGGTTCGAGTCCCACCAGGCTCAAGGTTGACTCAGCCTTCCATCCTTCCGAGGTAGGTAAAATGAGGACCCAGATTGTTGGGGGGCAATAAGCTGACTTTGTAATAATGCCGCTTGGGGGGGGGACCGAAAGCCCTAATAAGCAGGCATATACATAGAATGAAGGCTATTGCTAAGCACATTGATTTGTGCTTTAGATTGTAAGCCGCCCTGAGTCTTCGGAGAAGGGCGGGATATAAATGGGATTAAAATAAAATAAAATAAATAAATGTTTTCTTTTGTCTCCATGTCAAGTCCTATGGCTTTCAATGCTGCTTCTAAGGCTGCAAAGAATTCTGATTAGCATCATCTGTGTTATAGTTCAGGCCTTTTTGGAGGATATCAGGTTTTTCAATGGATAGTGGACAGCTGGACATCAACCCAATTGTGGTTGTACAGTTTGTCCAATTCTATCATCATTCATTGTCATATATCAAAATCATCTCAGAAATAACTAGCACACTATTACAAGCATATGGCATCAACATGGCACATAAACCTTCCCAAACATCAAAGTAAATTTTAAAAAACCTCAATAGCCCAAGAAAAAAAGAACAAGAATCATCTACAACATGCAGTGTAAGAAATGTAACACTTCTAGCACTGGCAGGTCCAACTCTGAAGAAAAGGAAATGAAGGAAATAACATTATCTCCACTGTAAATGTGCATATGTAAAATCAGAGGTATGGGAGAGCATATCTTCTTTATGAGTTGCCCATTTTTCATCACAAATAAACAAGAGCAGAAATAACAATTCTTTAGCCAAGTTACATCAAAACAGTATAACGAAGATAGTTTTCCAAAGAGAATAAAATAGTTTAACGAAGAGAAGGGTGAGGGGTGACATGATAGCAATGTTCCAATATCTCAGGGGCTGCCACAAAGAAGTGGGAGTCAAGCTATTCTCCAAAACACCTGAAAGCAGGACAAGAAGCAACGGATGGAAACTAGTCAAGGAGAGAAGCAACCTAGAACTAAGGAAAAACTTCCTGACAGTTAGAACAACTAACCAGTGGACCAACCTGCCTCCAGAAGTGGTGAATGCTCCCACACTGGAAGTTTTTAAGAGACTGGACAGCCATTTGTCTGAAATGGTACAGGGTTTCCTGCCTGAGCAGGGGGTTGGACTAGATGACCTCCGAGGTCCCTTCCAACTTCTTCTTTTTCTTCTTCTTCTTCTTCTTCTTCTTCTTCTTCTTCTTCTTCTTCTTCTTCTTCTTCTTCTTCTTCTTCTTCTTCTTCTTCTTCTTATTATTATTATTATTATTATTATTATTATTATTATTATTATTATTATTATTATCCATACCTGTATTTGAAGAAAATGTTTAGCTTTTGGCTCATGAAATAGGTGTTCCTTAGGACTGTAAAAATTGTTTAGCAACCTAAATAGCAAAAGGCCTGAAACTGAAAGCCCAGTAGCCTGTAATTTTATAACTCAAATTACAATAACAATTTTTTAAAAATGAGAATGAGCTATGGTTACTTATAACTTGAGAAATAAACTCATTTACTGAACCCCTTTAAAAGTATATTATTCTTTATTATGTGAAACTTTTTTCCTTCCCTATTCATCTATAAAAAGGTAACCATAGCAATAACTCCTTGCTTTTCCAATTTTGACCTGCATCATGCTTTCTTGTCAATAAACACACTACGTATACAGAAAGACACAACATTTTTTTTTCATAACCACTTTTTGTTAGAGTTCTGTGACTTGATTCAGGAATAATTTAATGTAACAGCTTTACTTTTGATTAAATTTGACCTTAAAAAGTAATTTCTGAAGGAAGATTTCCACCTCTATGAATCTATTTTTTCATAACAGTCCTTACCTCAAAAGAAAATAGTGTGATCAATACGGATTTATGTATGTATGCTGTTTTATTTTTTAATGTAATAGAGTAAAAAGATTAGAATGAAAATCTAGATCAAATTGTTTTGTTTTCTCTTTTGTCTCTTTATGAAGATACTCCAGTCTGGTCTTCTGGGACCTCACTTTATCTGTCTTCCATACTTTTTCTAAATATATTTTTATCCACTTTCTTCAGTTGTCTAGTATAATGTATCAAGTGTCTAGTGTAATACATCAGCTCTTACTTAACCTAATATTCAGGTTGCCTGAGCTTTTCCCCCATTGAATTATACCATACCATTCCCCCTGTCTATGCTAATTTCTTTTATATGACTATATCAATCTGGATGGAATCTGGCGAAGCAGACTAGCTGCAGGTCAGTAAACATGTAAAACAAAGCTGTTTACTCTCTCCTTAGTCATTCAAACTATACACTGAATATATATTGAGGGAAGATGGATTACAAGAAGATTAGCATTGTTTTAACATTGGAGGAAGAAGCATCAAGAACCTGTGCTGTTCTGACGACAGTGTACTGGCAGCTGAAAATATAAATGATATGGAAGCTCTATTAATGAAATACAAGAAGGGCAGAGAAAAAGAAATGGAACTACGATAAAATATAGAGATGACCACTAATTAATAAGCATGTACAGAAACCAGGGTCAGAATTGAGAGTGAAGAAATTAATGCAGTAGCTAACTTCTCCCTTTTAGGATCAGCTATTACTGTGAAGAGGTTAGCAGTTAAGAAATACAGTGCAGGAGTAACAATGATATTGAGGTGCTCAGATGTGTCTATAACTATAGAGATCAATATCATGCAGGTAATGATTTTCCCTATGATGTTCTATGGAACTGAAAATTGGATTTAAAAGAAGGAGGATGGAAAGTCTATTGACACTTTTGAACTTTGATGTTAGAAAAGACTTCTGAGAATACTATGGATAGCCAACAAAACAAATGGATCACTGAAAAAGATCAGGCCAGAGCTATCAGTCAAGGCACAAATGACTAGGAACAAATGATCAAAACCAGGGCATATCATGTAAAGGCTTAACTCTTTGGAAAAATGAAAGTAAAGACAAGGAAATGACCAGCATCAATGTAAATGCACTTAATTACAATGACAGTGTCAACCTGATGGCATATTACCATAATCATTGATTAAAGCAAAGCAATCTGCATTGGGGTCAGGGTGTAGTTTTACTTCATGTAGCAGCAAACTCTGAAGTAATGAATTAGAGAAGAGATATGGGGGTTGGGGTTTTTTTTCCATTTCTGATCTCTTTATGGTTTTTCTTTAAGCTTTTATTTGCCATTGTTGGAAATGAAGGCTGAACTAGAAAAGTTTAGGTGTAATACAGCTGAGTCAGCATTTAACTAACATTCAACTGCCAGATTGATTAGAGTTTGCACATGATAAGAGCATCTTGTTCTTCATCTCATTGGCAAAATTACTTTGACTGGTCCTGTCCAGTATTGATGGAATCCCAAAGTCCTTTAAAGTAGTAAGAGGTTTTGCAGCTAAAATAAATTAAAAACCCAAATAAAACTATCTCATCTAGATCACTGGTGTAAGATAACTTTTTAAGTTGCTGTAATAATACTGACAAATATAATACCTGATCTTTTCCTGATTTTAATTCTCACTAACAGAGATGAAATGATAGAAGGTGTTGAAGTTCAAGGAACCTTGGACAGGAGTGATCATGCAATATTGGAATCCAACATGATGCAAACACAAGCAATAGAACAAAGTCAAACTATAGTCTTGGACTTTAAGAGAGCTAATTTCAATAAACTTAGAGACAGCTTGGGAAAGATTCAATGGGTGAGAATTCTCAAGGGGAAAACAAACCAAGAAGATTGGGAGATTATAAAAGCCCAGTCTAGCACAATACCAAATGAAAAAGAAAAATAATAGCTCTCAAAAGAAAGCAGAATGACTCCATAAAGAACTCTAATAAATTGAAAGACGAAAAGGACAAGTATAACAAGTGGAAGGAGGTACATATAACTAAGGCAGTGCTATATCAGCAAATAGCCTGAGACTGCAAAAATGAAGTGAGGAAACCAAAGACTCAAAATGAACTAAGTCTTGCAACAAAGTAAAAAATAACAAGAAAAGCTTCTTTCAACATGTAAAAAACAAGAAAAAAGTCAAGAAAACAATTGGTCCATTAACGAGAGAAAGTGGCAAGAAGATGCCAAGCAACAGGGAGAAAACAGAACTGTTTAACTCGTTTTTTACATCCATCTTTATACAAAAGGAAAAAATGGTCCAATCTATCAAAAACAGGGGAAAAAAACAGATCAGAAATACAAGTTAAAATAGGCAAGAAAATGGTAAGTGAGCACCTGTCCACCCTAGATAAGCTCACCAAGACCAGATGGATTACATCCTAAGGTTCTGAAGGAACTGGCAGATGTGATCTCAGAACCACTGAACTATATTTTTCAAAGATCCTGGAGCACCAGGGAATTATCAGAGGCCTGGAAAAGAGTTGATGTAGTTCCAGTCTTCAAAAAAGGGGAAAAAATAGATCCAGGAAACTACAGACCTATTGGCCTGATCTCAATACCTGGGAAGATTCTGGAAAAGATAAGCAATGAATCAGCGAACACCTAGAGGCAAACGAAGTTATTGCCAAAAGCCAACATGGGTTTGTCAAAACCTGATCATGGTAGACAAATCATATTGCATTCTTTGACAAAGTGACAAAATTAGTGAGCCATAGGAATGCTGTGGATATAATTTACTTGGATTTCAGTAAGGCATTTGATAAAGTAGAGCACAACCTACTACTTCATGATAGAAAAATGTGGGTTAGACACCATCACCACTAGATGCTGGCTAACCAATCACACTCAACTGGCTGACCAACCGCACTCAGAGTGTAGTTCTCAATGGAACTGCATCTACATGTTTTAGGCCCAGTACTCTTTAACATCTTCATCAATGATTTGAATGAGATAATAAATGGGAACTCATCAAATTTGCAGACTACACCAAGCTGGCAAGAATAGCCAACACTCCAGAAGATAGGCTTAGGATCCAGAAGGATCTTGACAGACATGAACATTGGATCGCTATCTAACAAAATGAAATTCAAAAGTGAAAAAAGTTCTATATTTAGGCAAGTAAAATCAAATGCATAAATATAGTATATAGGTGATACCTGATTCAATAGTAATAACTGTGAGAAGCATCTTGGAGTCCTAGTGGACAATCACTTAAATATGAGCCAGCAGTGTGCTGCAGCTGCCAAAAAACCCAACAAGTTCTGGGCTGCATTAACAGGGATAGAATCAAGATTATGTGAAGAATTAATACCATTTTATAATGCCTTGTTAAGACCACATTTGGAGTATGGCATGCAGTTTTGGTCACCATGTTGTAAAAAAGATGTTGAGATTCTAGAAAGGGTGCAGAGAAGAGCAACAAAGATGATTAGGGGACTGGAGCTAAAACATAAAAAACGGTTGTTGGAATTGGGTATGTCTAGTTTAATGAAAAAAAGACTAGGGGTGACATGATAGCAGTGTTCCAATATCTCAGGGGCTGCCATAAAGAAGAGGGAGTCAAGCTATTCTCCAAAGCACCTGAAGACAGGACAAGAAGCAATGGATGGAAACTAATCAAAGAGAGAAGTAACCTAGAACTAAGAAGAAATTTCCTGACAGTTAGAAAAGTGAATCAGTGGAACAACTTGCCTCCAGAAGTTGTCAATGCTCCAACACTGGAAGTTTTTAAGAAGAGATTGGACAACCATTTGTCTGAAATGATATAGGGTTTCCTGCCTGAGCAGGGGGGGTCAGACTAGAAGACCTCCAAGGTCCCTTCCATGTCCGCAATTCTGTTATTTCCATTTGTGTGCTTTGATAGAGATGAACTTTTCATAGCAAGATGAAATTTGAATGTTGACAAAAGCGACCTAAATTATAATGATAAAAATAACGAGAATATAATAGGTACAAGGTAAAAAATAAGAAGACCTCCAATTACAATGTCAATGTAGTGATAATATAGTTTCTGGGGGGGAAGGCACAGGGAATTAATGTGCAGCAAATGTTTTCAATAAAGCTATTAACTTGAAAAGATTGGAAGTATAGCATAGCATAAGAATTAGCAGGAATGTGGGGCAAAATGGTAATACTGCATGGTTGATTATTGTAATGCTATGTGGAGAAAACCCTGGGAAATTAGTTGAAGAGATGCTGCCTAGAGAACAGTCATTTAAGATATGGCATAACCCTCAGCTGGATGGTAGGTAGAACAAGAGGCTCAGAACGGAACAGTCTTTCAGACTAGGAAGACTGAAAGATAAAGGTAAAACAGACAGAAAACACAACCATGTGAATTATTTCTATTTATTGTAAAGCTACATTAATAGACTTTTGCAAGTCTGAAAGTAAAGATCCCCCACCATTTCATTTATAGCCTGAGAAACTAGACAGGACCCTTTCTGAGCCTTTTATTCCACCTATTTGTATTAAAAATGGACCAATTTTTTAAATCTTTATTGAATTTATTCTATACATTTATTAAAGACCTAAGATGGAGAAGAGATTCAACTATTGGACTTTGACCATTTGACTTCTAGTTTTTTTTTTAATCTTCAGCTTGTCCTTTTAAATCATAGCACATTCCAGTATTGGTTCATCCATCCAAGTATGGATTCAATTCATTTAATCTGAACTTTGTAGTGATTGATAATCAGCTCTTAGCAACTATGTAGGTAGATTTTTTCCCCATGATAATCTGTTCTTAACCTGATCCTTCAGGTTTTCCAAAAGTTGGGCTTTATATGCACAAACTATTAATGCATTTCAGGGAAATGGAATTGATTATTACACCTAATGTGTAATAAATACACCTAATGTGTTAGAAATACCACTGAGAAATACAGCCCATATGTTATGAACTGCAAAGGAAAAAATCATTTTCTGTGGCAAATTGAATGGTAGTTTTCACAGTGTAAATAACTATTTTTCTCACTGAGAGTGGATTGCCCCCGTACAAATTATTGTTTCATGCTTTTTGTTTTTTCTCCTGTTTTTATAAAGTTTAATAAAAGTTAAAAAAATACATAAAAACTAACACAAACTAATAAAGAGCAAACAAAAAAAATGAAAGAAAGAAGAAAGAAAAGATTAAATATGCAGAAAGAAGCAACAAAAAACAAATTCAAAAAGAAGCTTTCAATATCTTCTGCTGCAAATATAAATAAGTTTACAGTATTAACTCTCGTTTCATGGTCTTATTTGGATCTCCACATCTTACCTGAACATTTGAGTGAAATGAAATATGGTTTTCATTATATTTACATCCTTCTGTCTTGATATGTTGTTTTCTGCAGCAGCGGAGTACAAAAGGTTGGGAAAGTTATTGGGCTATGTTGATTAAAGAAGCTGCTGCAGAGCTTTACAGAAATGGCCATATTATTGCAAAGTACATAGAAGCTGACATGTTGAGATTGCAATCTGTTTGCTTAGTTAAACTTTCATGTAATGTACTGAATGAGAGTTATAACCGAAACAGTATAAGACATTTGGACAAATTATGCTTGGAGCATGCACAATTGTATTTTTCACTTTCTTTACGGGGTATATATTTAGACCTGTACTTGCTGTTCTCCCAAAGGTCTCAAAGCTGGTACAATATTATAGAGATATATAGAAAAGCTAGTTCCTTGTTGGGTCCAAATCTATAAAAGCAAACTAAAAAGGAAATGTGGTAGATAAGAGTAAAAGAAAAAGCAAGAGATTATGGAATTATGAAGGAAAAACATAGCAGCTGCTATCTACAACTATGTATGTTTTCCAGATCACTTTCAAACAGATCATTGAGCTTACTATTAATATGTCATATTTAAAACAGTACCTACCCTTATCTTTATAGCCAAGTAGCTGTATTCAATCTAATTTCTTTAATGATTTTGATGATGTTAATAATATATATTCATGAAATCATAAAATTGGAGGTAATAAAAACAATAATGGCTAAGAGGCCTTAGCCATGAAAGCCAATTGGGTGACTTTGGGCCAGTCATTCTCTCAGTCACTTTCCCTACAACAATTGCTCACCTCACAGGGTTGTTGTTGTAGGGAAAATAGGAGGAAGAACATGTGTTGACTGAAATGTCATGGAATATGCTTATTCAGACTTTTCTTAAGAGAACTACACTTATCAGCATAGCAGAAGAGCAAGACTGATCAATGTTTGATGCACGTAAATCCTGACAAAGTAGCTTTCTATGTAAACATTAACAAAAATCTTGTGTTTCCTCTTAGCAAGATCTAAGTACCTACATTAGTGCAGTGGGCTTATGTAGAAGTGCACTATGGTGGGAAAAATCTAGATCTGAAGGCAGGAAGATACTTAATACCTGGTGTAGGGTATTAGGTTCCTAGCATGAACCTACCTAATACCATATACACCTCTGGGGTTCATATTAAAAAAATCATGCTGTTCGTGTTGAGTCATTTTCTAACTGTTTTACGGATAGCTTCATTTGATGCATCCCCCAAATGCCTCTGCTCTGGAGTATTCAAAATAGTTTTATGCAAGGACATTGCCACCTTTAGAAACAAGTACTTCATCATTCCACTACATTTATTTGAAGAGCCTTATGAGGAAGTTTTGACTCTCTGCCACCAGGGAAGGTCACGTTCTCTCATTGACATGCTTGTTCACTTTCTAGCGGCTTCGCATGACTTTTGGTTTCCTTCTCTAACAAGCATGAGATTGTTTTTGAGATTATTGCAATAACGTGAACTTGAAAGCATGTGATCCAATATAGGTAGATAATCATTAAAAAGTTACTTTATGTCAGACTCCATTTATATCATATTCATAAATGGAATGTTTCAAACATTATTCCATGGATTCTGCCATCTCTGGAAGAGAAGAGAATAGATGTGTATTGAACTGGCAATAGGCATTTCAAAGGAAAGGAGAAGCCTTTTGAACTGGGGAAACAAAAGGGGGGGCTAGCATCTGGTTTTTGTCACGGAAGACAGCAATAAACAGGAAGAGTCCTAAGTTCCTTTTTCCCACGAGATGGATGATACGAGAGAAAGGATGGGGGACTGACCAAATGGGGGTTAAGGGGGGTTAAACCGGGAACTCTTTATAAGGGTTTACTTCGTGGAATAATATTAAGTCCTGTCTCGTTCCTACAACCAAGCATGTCATAGTAAAGATTCTTTTTGGAATAGATTTGACTCCAAGAATTTTGTCTTCCTAAGACGTGGCTTGGGGTGGGTCCTGACACCTTAATTGAATTAGAGAAGAAGCTAGACGCATGGCCTGCTTTTAGGCAGAAATATCAAGGGGGCACATTTAATATGCTCAAAGAAACAAGGATTTCACTTGAAAAATAATCCCTGCAATATCATGTTTCTGTTGCCTTCTGAATTTTAGGAGGACTGCTCTTTATTTTAATGTGTACCCTACGTTTAAGGACTTGCTTTGATAATTCAGTTGAAGTAGAAAGCTTTAGGGAGAAAACCAGGCAATGGTATTTAATTACATTTGAAAGTTTTATAGTAGGTTGTTTGCTATAATTGCCGTTAAAATTGATAAGTGATAAAAGTTAAAGCTTGTTACCGATAACCAGAAATAACTATAAAACATACTTTGTTAAGATTTATATTCCTTAATTTGTTTCTGAATAATTATCAGCGACTTTAAAGGTTCTGCCGCTCTACAATCGAAAATATAGGCCCAAGGTGTTGTATCTATTTACACATATAAAAACCAATTTTCAGCATTCCTTCACACACTTGAAAAGTGAGGTATACTTATGTCACTCAGATCATTTCACTCTGACTGGATTAAAAAACACTGTAGAATGAATTGTGAATGCCCAGTTCACAAGAACCTTCTTTCCAGGATCCTGTGAAATTGTATAATTCTTTCTTGAAACAATCTAGATTTTTTTTACAGGAATAGGTATATCCAGGTATTTTATGACATAATGATGTTTGACAGCACAGCTTTATGTCAGACATATATGATGGAATAGTGAATGGCTCAAGGGAAAGAGAGAGACTGACTGGATGGACTTGATAAGATGAAATGTTTAAAGAATAAAACATAGTATATAGATGCAGCGATAGCACTTTGCAAAGGCAGACAGGCGTAAAGAAGTATAGTACGTAGTGTTGGTCTGAATTAGTTTTTCTATGTTCCCTTGTCATTTTATTATCATTCTTTTAGTCTGTTTGGCTTATACATATTCTGCTCTCTGAATAACATTTATAGGCCAAGATAAAGTAGCATAATGTGTACATACTTTAGTCTATGTTGGGTTCAAAATGGATCCATCAGCCCGTGTTCTGTGCCAGCCCTTTTCTCCCTTTGTTAGTTCTCTTTTATTTTTGCATGATTTTTCTGATCAGTACTGTGCTTCTTATGTTGTTTCTGAGCAATATTAAATGTAAACTAGAATATTAATAAAATTAAGGGAATATTATAGTTTAAGACATTTGCTTGTATGTAATGTAATGCTACTTTTTCATATATCTAGGTTAATAAATACCAGCATGCAAGTGAGATGCTTTACATATTGCCAAATTAAGTATTTTGGTTTTGTACTGCACATATTCCTGATAAAGGCAGAGACAATGTTAAGAAATGAGATGAAGTATGCTAATTGAAACCTGTATTTCAAAGCTGATAACATGAAATAAAATTAAAATATTATAATAAAATATTTACTGGGAAATATGGCATTTCACAATTTAATTAGAACATTTTAAAAACTTGATTTTAAATTATTTAAAATGTTATAGGCACAATTTGTACTTTTCTAAATTAATTTAAGCAATCTCAGTTCTTAATATTGTCATTTGAAAATACTTGTCCTGATTCCATCAGGGATTACATTTAAAATTGTCTAAAATAGTCCTGCTGACTAATTATATAATACTTTGCTGTAAAAACAGTCAAATTTACAAAAAGATAGAAGTGTTAAATCAGAAGATAATTTTGTAATAATCCAAGTTATACTAATAACTTGATTGTAATTACACTCCTAAAGCAGTCAGCATCCTTCTTTTTCTGAATAAAATAGCAATTAACTTTAAAACCTTTCTTGCCCTGAAGGAATGAAAAAAATATATTTCATAATACTGTACCATGTAGATTTGAGTTCTCATGTGAAAAAACACATTATATTCTTGCTGATGTTGCCATAGATTGACCTTAATAGAAAAGTTGACTTTTTCTAATACCGTATCTTGAAACTGCTCAGTTAATGTAAAATATTACACAATAGTTTTATACCGCTATTAGTTATTTAGTTTAGGATTAAACAAGCATCTCTCTAGAAAATTGTTACTGCTAGCTGTTAGGTGAAGCTTTATATCATTCATAGTGGCATGTTTGCACAATTCTAATGTTCTTTTATTCTTAATAAGGTTGTTGATACTTCCAAAGGCTATTTTAATTTATTCTTCATCAAGTAAATGTCAGTGTTATAAATAACCTTCCTTTCTTATCACGGTCTCTTATCTTGGACAGTGGGTTAGGAGACAAGATATAAACTTATCTGTCCTATTTTTCCCTCAGCTGATAATTTTCTGTTCTGCAATATCTTTAGATACACCAGCATGATACTACTTGATGCCCTTCAACTTGGTCTCTGAAAATTTGGAGAGTTTTAGTCAAAACAGAACTCAAAGCTTTAGTTTGGAGATATTGCAGGTAGCATGCTTAATCAATCAGACTGAGCCAAGATGTATAGCACCTTGAAGTAGCTGCAGCAGTCAGTGGAGAGGGTTATTGTAGGCTTAACTCCAATGTTGCCGCATAAAATGAGAGTTCTGCTCTATCTTTGACTTTACAGAGGATTATGAAGTGGGGGACTTTTTATTAATGGTCCAGTACTATTACTGCTGCAGAGATTTACTCAGATGGTTACAGAGTCGTGGCAAATGTCTGGACAGTACTTGATTTTTATAACTTCTTATTTACATTGTTTTGAAATGATCTGTTAGCATTTAAAAGGTAAAGGTTGTTTATGAAATGTATATTCCATTTTTCCTCCAGGAACTCAAAATGGCATGCATGCCAAGTAGAGGGTGTAGAAATTTTGGATGTTTCAGTATCAGATTAAGGAAGTTTGCTTAATATGATAATGGAATGCTTTTTTTTGTGAATCATGGAAAAAAAATTCTGCAAGAGATATTTTTTTTTCTCCTAGACTTCTATCCCTTCATAAGTCATTGTAATGCTAGCAAATGAATATGAAGCAGACAACTCTGTGTAGTTAAAAATTCCATCTATTGCATTAACTCAAACTTTAAATAGCAAATACTGTAGATGCAACGATTAGCTTTTGACATTGTCATCAGAGTCTATGTCATCTAATCTGATAATATAACACATAAAAGGCAAAAACCCAAAGTAAACCAGAAAAACATAATAGCCAAGATATAATGATAACCTCACAAATTGCAGCATATAATGTCAACCTTGAATAAAGTTTTTTCTTTGCTTCATAACAGATAATAATATACCAAGATTTTCACTATCCTAAAATTTTAAGTATAATAAAATGGGAGATAATCAACAATGCAACTTGGTCAGATGAATGTTAGTTTCACTGTGGAACAATTGTACCAACCATGTGTATAGGAAAGTAATCCTAGGAAGCGGTTCATGGCAATTGTCAACCATTAAAGAGATTAGATGCATTTGAATGCCATTTGTCTGTGAAACACTATTCTTTTTTACATTCTTTGGGCTCTTGCTATAACTATTTATATAGCAAAAATGTCAGTGAAGTCACAGTTTGCTATTTATATATTGACTTTATTCCTGCAATGGCCTGCTGGGTTGGCTGTATTGACTCAGCTGGTTGAAAACATTTGCGATTGATCCTGTTTTGATGTTGCTTTATCTTTTTTTCAAAGGAAGTCACTTAGGGACAAGAAGACACTTCACTGTAAAAGAGAACATCATTATTGTTCTGCAATTTAAGTCTTTAAACAGTGCAAGAAAAGACGAGATAAAGTAGCGATTGTGGCAACTGGGAGCCTAAAATACATGGCCTGAATGTTTTTCTTGATTGCTAGATAGTTTCCTTTTGCTCCTAGAACAGCATAATAATGCTGTGATTGAATGGGTGAACTTAAAGAGTTCTCTGAATTCCAAAATCACAAAATGCCTTCCTCAATCTGAGAGCACTTTCCACTGAAAAGTATGTGCCAGAAAACAGCTTACAATATTCTATAGTCTATACCAGTGATGGCGAACCTTTTAGAGACCGAGTGCCCAAACTGCAACTCAAAACCCTCTTATGTATCGTCGGGTGCCAGGTGGCCGTGGCCCATTGGGTGGCTGTTGCCAATTGGGTGGGTGTGGTCAATTGGGTGGGCATGGCCCATTGGGTGGGCATGGCTGCCATGGTAACGGCAGACTGGGTGGGACTAAAAAGTTCCATCAATCAATTCCAACTTTGCAAGATCTTTTTTTTCCTGCGAGAAGTTGAAATTGATTGATTGAACCTTTTTTTAAAAAGCAAAAAGGTTTTATGATACCCAGCTGAAGGCCTAGGACTGGGGCGATGGTTTGCATGCCCACAGAGAGGGCTCTGGTACGCCACCACGGGTCTCTATGGTGGTTATCTGGGGTGCTTTGATGTAATTTTGTACTAAACTGTTTTTATTTAAACCATTCAAATGAAAGTTTGGGAGAGCTGAAATTAGATAAATTTGATTATGACAAAAATTTACAAAGTAGACTAGGAAAACAACCATTTTCAAGTCATAATAATAAAATACTGCCTTTGTAAAATTAATTTCAAAAATCCCGTGTTAACATTATCTAGAAAGAAAAATCTTTTCAGTAAACTTTCTATCAGATGTTAGAAACAAATCTCTCTTTACTGATGTTATTTTTATACCAGCTTTAATTCTGACTGTCAACACTATTAAAGATGTGATAAAAATAGGATTTATTTGATCAGGCCTAATTTAAAAAATGCATAGCAGTTTTAAACGGTATGTGCTGAGAAAAAGAATACTGCTAACAGGTACTTTCAGGAAGTTTAAAAAGAATTCTAGAAATGTATGTTATCAGTATAATTTTAGTGCTATTATTATTTATTGATATTAAGCAGTTTCTGCAATAATATAACCAGTCCAGTATTTGACGTCAAAGCTCTGGAACAATTTAAATGCTGTGCTTTTTATGATACCAATGAATATATGACAAGGTCAAGAAGATCTGATTCCTCTGTAACTGCAAATTTGCAAATGTCAGGGGAAAGTACAGATTTCCCTTCATACTACATTTAATCACTCCTCCTCCTCCTCCTCCTCCTCCTCCTCCTCCTCCTCCTCCTCCTCCTCCTCCTCCTCCTCCTGAATCTATTTTCAAGGTAGCCTACTTGTACTAGAATTGCTTGTTTTTCCACAGTTTTCTTGGGTTGAATTGGGCTTCCTGCCCTGACTTTCCCCTTCCCTCTTTTTTTCCCTTTTTAAACTACCTTAAACTGGGAGATGATATCTTGGTTATGTCCAGTTCTGATCAACTAGCTGGGTATTATGCTGTATTTAATTTTATATGATTACTTTTCTTCTTTTATTTTTGATGACACAGGAATAGTAACAAATGATTTCTTCACTTAGTCATATAAATTTAGTATTCTCCAGGTACCCATAGTTCTATATTCCCAGCTGTCAGATTCATTGTAGATTTGATTGCTCTGAAATCACTGCATAGTAACTACTTCCAGCTTTAGAGGCATATATTATAAATGTACATCTCTATTTTTATGTATTTGTTGTTACATAGATCATTGCTGTTGTATTGCCTTAAGTCATGCCAAACGGATGGATGGATGGATGGATGGATGGATGGATGGATGGGCGGGTGGATCAAAATGAGAACCAAGAATAAATTGGATTTAGTATGGATTCCTTGAAGAAACAATCCTTTACAAAAGAATTAAAAATGTTAAATGCTTTGCTTCTAGACTTTTGCTTAATGTAAAATGTAGGTTAGTTTTTGAATAACACTGTTTCAAATTAGATGAAGCCCCCCTTTTTTAATCAAATGCAAGGTACAGCACAGCGCTAAAATTATTGTCTCTTTTCCTCTCATTTATCCATCTCTCGTAATTTCAAAACTTTTTGCTTTATGCCACAGAGCTATTCCGTATCAATACTAAAATCTGCCATATTTGACAGCAGATGACCATGGCAAATGGTATTATTTATATTAGTAAAAGAAGTTAAAATACATGGGTCTGGTGAGGACAAGTAGTAAGGATTGTCAATACCAATGGTCTGTTGATATTTGGAATCAGATTAGTTTGAATGCCCAATTCACTAAGCAACTTATGTTGTCACGATTGGCATTTAATAACCAGAGAACAGGAAGTGAGGCAGACTCCCATCCATGTCTGCTGTTCATTGGAACTTTTAAAATAAGATATACAGACAGAAACCTACTGTACAGTACACATATATTTGTGTGTTCATATGTGTATCCATGTGTGTGTTCCATTTTTTAAAAAGCATAAACTTGAAAAATAGACTAAATTTAGAGAAAGAAGTTCATATTGCTTTTTTATGTAACTTTGTTTTTGATGTATTCTGAACTCTATAGTTTTACACTGGTTTTTTTTAATTACCCCTTCTTGCAAGTGATAATCAGCCTGACATACAAAACAAGATGTCCTCCAGTTGGTTGTATAAGGTCAATGTATCAAATTTCTAATATATTATTAGCAAGCAAAGAATATTCACAATCTGAAGTTTTTTTGATAACAGTTTGTAACATAATGTAGTAAAAGCATAGATGAAATTTTAATTAGCAGAACATTGGCTTTAATTGAATTTTTGAATGTTTGGAAGTATTTCTGTAAATAATGATATGCTGTGGCTTTTTTTTTGCATTGCTTTGATTCTCAAAGCCTTGGGGTGCCACATTAAATGTAAAGCAGAATAATGAAGAGAACTGAGACAATAGACGCTTGGTTTCCTATGTTCCTTTATGTTTTATGATTAAATTACAATCTATCACTCAGGATTAATGAGCTAATCCTGGGAGCCAGTTCTGCATTTAAAAGGACCACAGGGTTTCGTCTAGCACTGTCATTAGTTGTATTGTATTGGAATCACAAACCTTAATATTATGCCATTTTTCCAATATAAAGAGAGGTGGGTCTTGCTACTGATGATCAACTCTGATCATTTTATGTCTTGGGGAGAGAAGGTTGAGATAAGTGCCAATCTTTATTGGGTGCTATTATTTTTCATAACTTACTCTCTTATCTACCAAAACTGCAAATACCAGAATTACTGTAGTATGAACAATCAGTACATGTTGTATTAATAGGTGTGCCGCATGTAAAAATCCTACCATATTTGGGCTGCAAAATGAGAAAGAAAAGTACAATATGTACTGTACAGGATGATTTAGTGTAAGATGCTGGCCAATAGCATTATAATCAAGGCTAACAACGAATTGTACTTCGCTTAAGCTGAATAAATGTTGGTTGATATTTTGATCCATCTAACATGTAAAGGAAGGGACGCGGTGGCTCAGTGGGTTAGGACGCTGAGCTTGTTGATCAGAAGATCGGCAGTTTGGCGGGTCGAATCCTGAGTGCTGTGTAGCAGAGTGAGCACCTGTTACTCGTCCCAGCTTCTGCCAACCTAGCAGTTCGAAAGCATGTAAAAATGCAAGTACAAAAATAGGAACCACTACGGTGGGAAGGTAACAGTGTTCCGTGCACCTTTGGCGTCTAGTCATGCTGGCCACATGACCACGGAGACGTCCTCGGACAAGTGTTGGCTCTTCAGCTTTGAAACGGAGATGAGCACCGGCCCCTAGAGTCGGAAACAAGTAGCACGCATGTGCGGAGGAACCTTTACCTTTACCTAACATGTAAAGAAATTATATGTGCAAGTATAAACCAACATTAAGAATGCTAGGAAAATGTTTCCAGCAAAGTTGTATCTGTTGTCAGTAATTACCACACTCCTTTACATTTCCAGAAATACAAAGTTGACTATAAACATTCTTATTTTGATTCACCAGAAATACCAATTATAACCCTTTAATTTACACAAGAAGGGTTACTAGCTAAGTCTAAGGAGAAAGACCTTACATTTCTAGCAGGAAACATTCTGTGCTGCTATGAAATATGAAAGTGATGAAAAGCTGAATCCCAGGAAAATTTATTGTTTGCTTGGCAGCTGGTCTGTTTACCCCTGCCAATCATTTCCTCTCTTTCAATTCTGCAAATGCATGTAGTACTATTGATTTCCTAGTGTCCAAACAGTCTCTAGAAGAATTGTGGAGAAAATAACTAAACTACTTTACCATAATGCATTTCACAAATGAAGTACATTATAGAGTTCTGTGGGAATATAGTCTTTCTGCACTAGATTTATATATTTATTTGGCAACCTAAAACACTGACATTTCTAAGATTTATTAAAGTTTCTAAAGGTAGTCCTCGACTTATGACCACAATTGAGCTCAAAATTTCCATTGCCAAGCAAGAAAGTTGTTAAGTGAGTTTTGCTGCATTTTATGGCCTTTCTTACCACAGTTGTTAAGTGAATTACTCCGGTTGTTAAGTTACTAATATGTTTGTTAAGTGAATTTGGCTTCCTCATTCACTTTGTTTGTCAGAAGGTCACAAAAGTTGATCACATGACCATGGGACACTACAACCATGCCAGTTGCCAAGCGTCCAAATTTTGATCACAATACCATGGGGATGCTGCAACAGTCGTAAATGTGAAAAACAGGTCATAAGTCACTTTTTTCAGTTTTATTGTAACTTCAAATGGTCACTAAACAAATTTGTAAGTCAAGGATTACTGTATTAAGTTTGTTCTCAATATCATAGTCCTATAGACAAGAAAGGAATACTGAATTCAATAGTATTTATTTTCAGGTAAATTAATAGCAGTAGCACTTAGACTTATATACCGCTTCACATTAATGTAACAGTTTACGGTATGGTTCATATTCAATATGTTCAAATACCTGTATATTTTTGTAGAGTTTATTTTTAAAGCAGGAATGATAGCATATATTTATCATTTATCTCCCCAATTTCGCATGGGCCATTTGTTTTCATAAATAAATAATGATTGATATTGGATTGCAGATATCTGTCCAGAAGTAGGATTTTTTTCTGGTCCCATTTAAGTATTTGGATGAGTCTTTCAATGTATATGAGAAGGATCATGGATATTTTTTTTTACATACATTGGAAAAAAATATTTAGCCACATACATTTAGTCATTTTTCATGAAAAATGTGCTATTCTCTGAATAAATAAGCCTTAAAGTTATCTTATAATAACTATAATTATAAATAATAATTGCTGCCAAAATGCCATCATTTTTATAAAATAGAACTACAGTAAAATAAATTGGTATGCAGCGATATGACTTAAATTACCTAATTTCCAAAGGGACATTGTTCTTCATACATATTCAGGGCATGTAATAAAAATTGTAACACTGTGTTTCCTATGGGAATGCAACTGAAACACAAGCAGATCCTAGTTTCCACATGACACAATTAGGAAATAATTAAACTAATTATAATTGCAGATAATGCAGTTTGAAAGTGAAGAAAATCTAAAGATTAGCTTTGGATATGAGCTTTCCTTCATGAGATGATGCATTCTGTGTTATCTTCGATGCTGGCATAGACAAAAATGCTACAATGTGATGTACAGGACCTACTTTTGATTGGCAAACAAGTCAATGTATGTTTCTTTCAGGTTAATCCCTTTTCTGAACAACTATGTCATACTTATTTTTTATTTAACTGTAATAGGAGAATAAGTAGAAATGAAAACATGGAGGGAGGCAAAAAGGAATGATTAAAGGATACTTTCCTACACATCTTCCTTTGTTTCTTGTATGGGCCTTTCTACTTTCAGAAATGCGGAGCTTGGTGAATAGCAAGCCTTCCACATTCTTTCCGAAGAAGAACTTGAGCAAGTGAATATTGCTGATAGATGAATCATTT
This sequence comes from Vipera ursinii, assembly GCF_947247035.1. Taxonomy (NCBI): domain Eukaryota; kingdom Metazoa; phylum Chordata; class Lepidosauria; order Squamata; family Viperidae; genus Vipera; species Vipera ursinii. The sequence continues at coordinate 60,099,876 of NC_139521.1, forward strand.
TAGGAAGAAGAGGCTAACTGGATATTGGGGGAAACCAGTATTAGGTTACCTTTATGTTAAATAAGGTAAATGGGACACGGTGGCTCAGTGGGTTAGGACGCTGAGCTTGTCGATCAGAAGGTCGGCAGTTTGGCGGGTCGAATCCTGAGTGCCGTGTAACAGTGAGCGCCTGTTACTCGTCCCAGCTTCTGCCAACCTAGCAGTTCGAAAGCACGTAAAAATGCAAGTAGAAAAATAGGGACCACTACGGTGGGAAGGTAACAGCATTCTGTGCGCCTTTGGCGTCTAGTCATGCCGGCCACATGACCACGGAGACGTCCTTGGACAAGCGCTGGCTCTTCGGCTTTGAAACGGAGATGAGCACCGGCCCCTAGAGTCGGAAACGACTAGCACGCATGTGCGGGGGAACCTTTACCTTATGTTAAATAATCACAGCCTAAAATAAGTATGATATAAGGTTGCCATTTATTTTGATAGTGACGCATTGTTTGCCAGATAACATCTATGAAATCTTTCAGATTTTCATTTTCCATTTTATCAGTTTTAAGTTTTGTAACACTGTACTTGTCCAATGAACTTTAGGATTCAATAATTCACTTAAACTGTTCTAGTAAACCAAAGGATCTCAAATGATTAGCACCATGCATTAAATGCTTTCAATCCTTAAATGTTGAAATCTCTGGCAGAAAATCTCTTTAGTTTAGTTAGATCTTCGGTAGGTGTACTAGGGTGAGGGAGAGATCTTGGGAGACAAAGCAGAGAGTTGCTTCCTAGGGAATGGTCAGATAAGAGACAGCATATCTGTCTCTGCAGCATAGCTCCCAGTGGTGGGATTCAGCTGGTTCGCACCACTTCGGCAGAACCGGTAGCTAATTTTTTGTTGCCCAGGCCCAGAATGGAGTTCCGGAAGTGGCATCCACACAGAGAACCGGTTGTTCACATATATGAATCCCACCACTGATAGCTCCCCACACTTTTTCAGAATCAGTAAGCTAAATGCAGTGTTCGTTTTGAAGAATGTTCATTGAATAAGAAAAGACAGAAGTTAAGTATGAATGAAAGGCAAGCAGAAAACAACTATGTCTAGAATTTCACAGGATAATTTCCTTGAGTTAATCAGGCCAATAACATAATAAAAACCAGATTTGGAACCACTGTAGAAATTTTAGTTCTATAGTATGTCATTTTATGTTTTAAATTACAAAATCCCCGAGTATACTTAATAGAAATTACATTCCTATCAGTTACTGATCTGTCAGATAATTCAATATTACTTGGTAAACAATTAAACCATTTTTTTCCTAATTATGTACCTGCTTTTTGACATTTATGTTTTACCAGTCTTCTCTGAAACTCAAGATGATACACAAAGTATTCTCAAGGGTGATAGTTCTCAATACAGATTGCAGACTTGCTTAATTTAAATAAACTATTTGCCCTCAGTCTAAACATTTTGAAATATATGAAATAGAAGGATCATAAGCCAATGATAGAATGTTTTGCAGCATAAGATTTGGGTAATATATCTTGTGACCCTGGATTATTATCAGTCAAAGCAGACAATTGTAGATCAGTGGGAAATGTGATTCCAAAATCCTGGAAATAGAAATGAGTTCCTCTTGGTAATTAAATTTATCTAGATATACAAATGCAGTAATTATGCACTATTACATATGGTGCTTGGTTAGTTAGGATTAACAAAAATGTCAACAAACTGTTATCTTCCAGGGAACGAGGCACCAGAATCACATTGAATAAGTAATTATAGCCACTGTACATATTTATTATCTTAAATCTACATGCTGTAGTCACTTTGCTGCATTGTGAAGCAGCTCTGATAAATTTTTGGCTCATTTCACAGTTTCCATTAGCCATCACCATTTTATTAATTGTGAAAAATATCTGCTAACTTTTAATTGTGCTATAGACGTAGAAAATAGGTATGACTACTCATATAAAATTTGGTTATATGTGTTCTTTAAATGTCCTATCTGGTGTCAACTAAAATGCTTGGGATTACCTTTTTGCTACTAAATGGGCTGAATTGTAAGACTGGGAACAATTAACAGTCCATTTAAACTGGCTTTGTTCCACTGATTTCAACAGCACATTCCTTTGTGTGTCATTTGTGATTAAATCTTTTTGTGTAGTATTAAGAAATCCTCCCACTCAGACTCTTAAAAGAAAGTAATTCCATTTCAGTGCTCTCCATTGCTAGTCTGTGTCATTCTTAAAAGAAATTGACTTTGATCACAGCAAAGGCTGTGTTTTAAGGTCAAAAGGTTAGGCATTTGCATTCTTTCCACTTTTTGAGAACTGGACCTTGAGATAGTGAAGTAAATGAAAAGCAAGTATTGTATTCATATTTACAATTGAAAATCATGAATAAAATCCAAGTCAAGAGTAACTTTGATATATCTTCAATAGCATGATAATCACACGTCCATCTGACCTCAATACCTGGGAAGATCTTGGAAAAGATAATCAAGCAATGAATCAGCAAACACCTAGAGGCAAACAAAAGCCAACATGGGTTTGTCAAAAACAGATCATGCAGACAAATCTTATTGCGTTCTTTGACCAGGTGACAAAATTAGTGGACCAGAGGAATGCTGTGGATATAATTTACTTGGACTTCAGTAAGGCATTTGATAAAGCAGACAACAATCTATTACTTGATAAGACAGAAAAATGTGGGTTAGACAACATCACCACCAGATGGATTTGTAGCTGGCTGACCAGCTGTAGTCAGCGTGTGGTCCTCAATGGAACTGCATCTACATGGAGGGAAGTGTGTAGTGGGGTGCCCCAGGGCTCTGTTCTGGGCCCAGTGCTCTTCAACATCTTCATCAACGATTTGGATGAGGGGATAGATGGGGAACTCATCAAATTTGCAGACGACACCAAGCTGGCAGGAGACAGGCTTAAGATACAGAAGGATCTTGACAGACTTGAACACTGGGCACTATCTAACCAAATGAAATTCAGTGGTGAAAAAAGTAAGGTTCTACATTTAGGCAAGAAAAACCAAATGGGCAAGTATAGTATAGGTCAGGAGTGTCAAACTGCTGATCTGCGGGCCAGATGCGTCATGCCAAAACCATGCCCGCCCCATTGCAGGCAATGGGGAAAAAGTCGCGATATGTTGTGACACGCCACGTGATGTCGCGAGTTTGACACCCGTGGTATAGGTGCTACCTTGCTCAATAGTAGCAACTGTGTGAGGGACAGTCACTTAAATATGAGCCAGCAGTGTGCTGCAGCTGCCAAAAAAGCCAACACAGTGCTAGGCTGCATTAACAGAGGGATAGAATCATGATCACGTGAAGTGTTAATACCACTTTACAATGCCTTGGTAAGGCCACTCTTGGAATACTGCATCCAGTTTTAGTCACCACAATGTAAAAAAGATGTTAAGACTCTAGAAAGAGTACGGAGTACAGAGAAGAGCAACAAAGGTGAACAGGGAACTGGAGGCTAAAACATATACAGAATGGTTGCTGGTTCTAGTTTAATGAGAAGGGTGAGGGGTGACATGATAGCAGTGTTCCAATATCTCAGGGGTTGCCATGAAGAAGAGGGAGTCAAGCTATTCTCCAAAGCACCTGAAGGCAGGACAAGAAGCAACGGATAGAAACTAACCAAAGAGAAAAGCAACCTAGAACTAAGGATAAATTTTCTGACAGTTAGGACAATTAATCAGTGGAACAACCTGCCTCCAGAAGCTGTGAATGCTCCAACACTGGAAGTTTTTAAGAATAGCCTGGAGTCTGGACAGACATATAGGGTTTCCTGCCTGAGCAGGGGGTTGGACTAGATGACCTCCAAGGTCCCTTCCAACTTTATTACTACTACTACTACTACTACTACTATGGTAGATGGGAAATAGCAATGTATTTGAAGCTCTACCAAAGTGCTACTACTACTACTACTACTACTACTACTACTATGGTAGATGGGAAATAGCTGCCCTCTGGAACCAGCTGCCGGTGGAGCTGAGGACTGCTCCCGACCTCCGATCATTCCGCCGGGGCCTGAAGACCTGGCTCTTTGAGCTCTCGGGCCCAGGCTGAGGAGACATTCATTTTAATTGGGGTTTTTAATAGTACAGGGTTAATTTAATATTTTTTAAATTGGGTTTTAACTTTTGTATGGTTGATTTTTAACTCCCTGTAAACCGCCCTGAGTCCTCAGGGAAAGGGCGGTATATAAATGCAATGCAATAAAATAAATAAATAAATAAATAAATAAATGTATTTGATGCTCTACCAAAGTGCTGCCCTTGGTTCATTTTGGTAAGAACGAACACGTGACTTTGAACAAAGAATAACTCATGAATCAGTATCCCCTAAGACAAAATTAAAGGTGATTTTTTTTCGCAAATAAAATGAGCTGTTCTTCATTAAATATAAATATGAGGTCTTCTCATATATATTTTCCAATATCAGTATAAACATCTTTGATCATTTTTTTCTTCAACAAGAATGATTTAGGCCAGAAAGAGGATAGAAACAAAACAACAGTCAAATAATCTCTGATTTGGCAGAAAAAAAGTTAAGTTGGCTTTAGATTTTCAGATACTGTTTAAAGTGGTTAATGGATTCCTAACTATATTGAATAATGCAAATGCCATAATTGTCATATTTCTGAGAATTTTATCTTTCCATTCTTCTAATTTTTATTTCCTTCTAGTTATTGCAGAAATAAATAGCAGTATTTTTTACTAACATTGAACTATTTACTTTGCTTTAACTTATTATATTATTTTCTTAGAACTATATAATCAGAGCTCCTAAGGCAGACATGTCAAACCTGTGATGTCACGCAAAATATCGAGATGGTTTTGCTATTGCCACTAACGGGGTAGGCGCGGCTTCCACATGACGTGTCTGGCCTGCGGACCAGCAGTTTGACACCCCTGCCCTAAGGGTATCTGTAACCCGACATGTGGCTTTTGATGAATTGAATGAATCCAAGAATTGTTACCCAATAATAATGTGTAATGTAACAGAAAGGAACTGTATAACAGATATTAATAGAAAACAATCATATAGTTACAGGAATATTCTTCAACAGAATAATTCTTGATATCACCCCAGTGTAATGTTAGCATTAATATGGATGCTAAACACCATGTGTGACATAGAAGGAGCACTGAGCTGATGATACAGAATGTGGATGCATTCAGTGTGCAGTTTGGAATGAATTGAGATTGGGAATTATAGAATGTTTTAACTAGTCATTTGCTGACTGTTTTATGGGTTTTGTCAAGTGTCCCTTGGTGGTATGGATTGCTTTTGAGGAGATTAAGTTTAATAGCAGAGGAGTGGATATGTGATTAGAATGGCAAAGGATAATAAGTGGGGGGCTCCCTCAGTGCCCCTCAGGGGTTGAGGAATGCTAAATTAGAACAAAAGAGAAAGAATGGAAATCAAAGTACTAATGGAACAGAGAGAAACTTATTTTATTATTATTATTATTATTTTCAATTTTACTTACATGCCACCCATCTCACTGTCTAAAGTGACTAGGGAAAAAGGGATAGGTTGTTTTCAAGGATGGGAAACTGAGCCTCAGAGTCCAGTTCTCATTTCTGATGCCCTGTCCTCTAAGATTGTCTTGTTCTAGAGGAGATACACACATGCACAAAGGAATTCATTTACAAAGGCTTTCCTTTAATCACACTATCATGAGCAGTGACAGGCAGGGTGTTTAAGCAAACACATGCAGTTTTGAGCATTCCCAAATTTCGTGAAAACTTGTCTATGAGAAGTTTCTTGTAACCAAAGTCCAAAGCAGCAGACTGAAGTGTCATTGGTGTCAGTGTCATAGGTAGGTCATCAACTGGTCTGGAGTCTAAGGACAGTTTCCATAGAATGGAGTCAGGGCACAAATCAAGTTTCCCCTAAATATGCCAGTTGTTCCCAACAAGAAAATTAGGTCATGCCTTACAAGGTTATCTAGGCTGAGCATGAGACTATAAGCAACTCAAATGCCTGCAAGGTCCTCAGTGTCAGATATGATTGGATTGATTTATATGAATGTTAGAGGCCTGGATGGCTAGTTAATAAGAGAGGACAAAGGTAATTTTAAAATTCAAAACACAAACACTGCAAAGCACTTAGTAACTTTGGTAGTGTGCTGGATGGGGCTCAACAAGATAATCAATAATCTTAGCCTTTGCAATGAAAATAAATATTAGAGAACTGATTGGGACAATAATGCAAAAAAAAAAAAACCCAGCGTAATACACAAAACAATTAGGTGGTACTGTGCAAAGCACAAAGTATTAGGTTATACTCTCCCAACTGATTTGCCTTAGCTATATGAACATTTCAAAACTGGACCATTTTCCCTTGTGGGCAAATGCCTTGCTCTGGCGGGTTTGTTGCCTAGCTGTTAATTTTACAGCGACATGTATCAAGAGTTCTCTGGGAGTAGTTCCTTTTAATTAATGTAAGAAAACACCAACAATTAGACTATGGCTATATTTTTTTGCTGAAGGATATTATTCTTTCTCCTATCATATTTAGACTTTTGGCATTCCCCATTTTTCTTCATTTATTTCAAGGGGTTGCAGAAGAACTCAGTTAAAAGGTCACATCCCAGTTTTGCTTAAGTGAAAAAAGAGGAATATGAGTAGAAATGATTCTCATTTGATTCCATAGCCACTGGCAAATCTTAATTGCTATACTTTCAAAGATTATATTTGGTTATAATTATGCTAAGTTAAATTCCAGTGGGTAACTCTGTTATAGCATGAAAAATTATATAAAATCTGCCACTCTTATTATTAGTTTCAATTTATAATGGACGTTTTCATAATAGGTAATCAGGAATCTAACTTTGTAATTGTTAAGGAACTTAGTAGACCATAGAATCTGAAATTCTACACTATAGTGTGGTCTTTTCTACTGAAACAAGATTAGATGGGTATACATGTCATCATTTTCATCCAATTCTCCCCTTGTCCCATGATTATTTCCTTTGACAGGATTTCTTATATACCATACTGATATCAAAGTTTTTTTTAAAGATTATGAGCTGTTAATAACAAATGAATGCTCAAAGGATGTCTTAATATTTACATACTCCTTTGTTACCATTCTTAATTTTGCTGTCCAGTCAAAGATGTCAAATAATTACAATAATAGCATTTCAGACAAGTTATGTCAGCCTTATGCATACCATTAATACATTAATGTGTCAAAACAACAGTGAATGACACAGCTGTAGGCAGTCTTAAAAGCTACTAATGGCTGCCCCACTCCGAGGAATTGATTTGCAAGCAACCCTAAAGCTATAAAACTTTCTCACTGATATATGGTTTCACAAGCTTTGTACTTATGAGTCACCTCACTTTTAGCAGATAGCTAATAGTTGCTTTAATATGAAGCCATCCACAGAAACAACATGCTTCGTTTTGCACTCTTAGACAATTACTAATGAATGTCAGTAGTAAAAATATATCCCTTGTTGAATTCAAATATGCTTTTCTGGTATATTTCAGGACAAAATCGGTACTCATTGTTAATTGGTTCCGGTAGGCGCTTCAAGTACTAAAAACAATGAGCGTCAAAAAACCCACATGACTTACCATGTGACTCTCAGCCAGGAGGGACTTCCTGTCTGTCCCTTTTCCTATGTCAGGGACCTTCCCGGTATGGCTGACTTCCTGTCCATTCTCCTGAGCTATCCCCATTTTCCTATCATGATGCATTGAATACCAAACAAACAATGAATACCAGGACAAAATTTTTGAAGCAGTCGAGTCCTGACGTATCACAATAATGCTTAATACAGATTACAAAATTAATAAACTACCAATTGAACCTCCATTAAAATTTTAAATTTCTAGGATTGGAAAGCACTTTCTTGATGCATTGAATGTACAACAGCCATAAAGTATTGTCCTTAGTCTTATTAATATTATCAATTAAACTTGAATGTATTAAGTCTTTTCCAGATGATAAGCAGTCATCTTTATCAGAAAGAAATTTATCAGACTGAAAATGTATATCAGATTTGAGAGCTTTGCATTATGTAATTTCACAGAATTGGCTTCCTGTTGTCACTTGATTCTCCAGGCCAGGGCTATGTAGACTCTCATTCAGTTGACTCAGTATTAATGGACTGCAATCCCTCATTGGGGAAAATAAGAGCCTGGAATAATTATTTCTTCTTCTTCTTCTTCTTCTTCTTCTTCTTCTTCTTCTTCTTCTTCTTCTTCTTCTTCTTCTTCTTCTTCTTCTTCTTCTTCTTCTTCTTCTTCTTCTCCTCCTCCTCCTCCTCCTCCTCCTCCTCCTCCTCCTCCTCCTCCTCCTCCTCCTCCTCCTCCTCCTCCTCCACACAAGGAGTTGCTGGTTAGAACATAGAATAATAGAGCTGGAAGGGACCTTGGAAGTGTTCTGGTCTCACTCCCTGCTCACACGGGAGCCCCTATACCATTTCAGACAAATGGTTGTCCAGTCTCTTTCCGAAAGCCTCCAGTGATGGAGCATCCACAACTTTTGAAGGCAAATTATTCCATTGTTTTTCCTCTCTTCTGTTCTTCTATTTTATTTCTGTTTGTCATTGTTCTTCAGTTCTTCTGTTCAGGCCACATGAGGGCCATAACTCAATGGAACGGGCATGACAATTATGAATGCAGCCCTGTAATGATAATCCAGAGAATATGAGATGGGGTTAAAGAGTAGGATATAAGCTGGACAGCAGTTAAGTTAAATGTTGACTGTTTACTGTTTTACTAAGGCCTACTTAGAATTGTAATATTAGGGTGGCATATGTTTTGAATCCTAAGCTGTCTGAGTTCATAAACCTTATGTTTCTGAAAGATAGCTTCCAATTAAATTTGGATTTATTTTGGATTTCAGAGGCAGAGCCAGGATAATTTAAAAAGAAAGAAAAAACCCTACCATGTAATTCCAAGTTCAGTGTGCTGTCTAAGGTGTGAATACTTTTAGTTAATACTTTCTATGAGACTGCTTTAAATCTCTCAGCTCCATAAACAGTGGAGTATCAAGTGCTATACTTCATTTTCAGTTGGGTTTTGCTTTCAAAAGTGCAGAAAATATAATTGAAAAAATCAAATTAAAAGTGCTAATTGTTTCTCTGCTATTCTCTTGATGTTATATATGCTGATGGGAAATATTGCTTCTTCACTATTAAAGAAATTTGTCATTATATGAATCTATATCCTGGAGTCAGTAACCTGTGATAAAATGACAAGCATAAAAGAAAAAGTAAATGGTGGAATTAATGTAGTTCTTTTTTTCCATTTCAAGAATTGCTGACAATTTGTAGATACTTATCAGCTCAGTTCATTCAACCTTTAAATTGTCTTTCATGTTGTACATAGCTCATATACTGTATGAACAGTAAAATTGTGCCATAGTTGTGTATAATATTTGGGAGAGAATATCATTTTATCTGCTTCTAAATACATTGACTGAGCCTATTACAATGCATGTCATATAATAACAGTATTCCACTCTACTCCTGAAGATGTTCATAGACTATAGAAACACTACAGAAGCATTCAGGCAATCATTTCATTTCAGGAAACAGTTCAGGTTTATGAATTGCATTTTGAATTCATATAGTGCTTATTGCTATATTGTATGCTACAACAGAGGCATCAAGCAATCATTTAATATTCTGTGCAAATCGTTCCTATTCATCATGCAATAGGAGAGAATCTCAACTTATTTCCTCTAATTTCTTTGGTTAAACAAACCTAGGGTCTACAAAAATTTTAATACATTTAAAAATAGTGCAGTGAAGTTTTTTTAAAAAAAAATAATGCAGGGCACCATAAAGTTTTGGACAGACACTGGAAGGAACTGGGGCCACAAGTTATGCTCATTTATTCATTCCTATTGGAGGATACATTGCAGAATAGTCATTGAAGAGAAATAGGAATATTGAAAATGAACAGTCAGCTACTGAGAGGATGCCAACGGGAGAGCTTTGGGTTATTTGATCGTGGGATGTGTTTCCATGATGACTCCTGGCAAAATACGGGATGCATTTTCCAGAACTGGGAAGAATTTGTTTGGAATGGACCCTTGTAAACTTGATTTTGAGTGAAAAATCTCTGGAAGAGATAAGTGAATTCAGAAAGTACATTAAGACTGGGTCTGGATAGGTGTTTCACACCTAAAATGGAAAGGAATAGTTCAAACAACATAACTTTCACTACCTATCAACACCGATTGGAATCGGAGGAAGGAGGTGAACCAGCACAAAACTATGCCCCCCCCAACCCCAGGTCTGAAGCTAAGTCAAAAGGATACTGTGGTCAATAGTATTGAAAGCTGTCAAGAAGAATTGGAATGGATAAGCTACCTCCATCTTGCTCTTGTTACGGATCATCTAAAAGCAAGACAAATGTCATATCTATCCATATCTGAGCCTGAAACCTGGCTGTAAAAGATCCAGATAATCTATCTCATTCAGGAATCTCTGTAGCTGCAGCGTGATTACCTTCTGAACATACCATGAGTTTTTATGGGTAAGAGGGAACTTGAAACTCCCCAGACCTGATCCAACATCTTTGCACTATACCACACTAGCTGTGTGTGGAGAGATTAAAGAAGATGATTTTGTAGAGATATGCAGACTCGGTCACCGAGGCAGCAGGATGTAAAACATTGTTAAAAGACCAAAATGTCCAGATAGTATTTTAAAGAGGTTCAAACAGACATGTCCCTAATTCACTGAAATATAAGAAAGAAGATGAGGTATAGCACAGTCAGTCTTTCAAGATTCTGTTGTCCTAGCCAGTCTGTCCTATGATGAAAGAAACGAAAGGGACAAAAAGCTCCATGCAATTTCTGTTGCAGAATGTATAGGTCCCTAGAATACCTGTTATCTAGTGCACCCTATACAGAAAAGTGGCATTTCAAACTAGCAAGAGCCTGTGTGTCCTCCTTACACAGACACATCGCAACAGACAAATCACAGGGTGCACTTAGTAGGGATCAAAATATTTTAAACATGTCAGTTTTTTTACTTATAAAATTGTACAGGATGTATGCACAATCCAAGTGCCATTCGTTTATTTATTTAGATAGCTATTACCCAGACTTTTCATCATATTCTCAATTGCTTGTAATTAAACTCTGAAGATGAACAAATATATAAAATCATTTTAATTGTTTACATGGCAGAAGGGGTATGAATGAGGCTCCTGACTCAACCAATATATTCAGCTTCAATTTGCATTCTTCGGCATGTGAAATTAAACAGTTTGTCTTTCCAAATAATAACAAGATATCACCAACCTATGTTTGAGAGACCTTAAAAGCCTATTTCTGCAATTACCAGTATGGTTGCAAATATGAGTAATAGACTTTATCCAAGGCACTATATTTTATTTCATAAAGCTGATGAAGCATTGGGACTAAATAATGGGTCTGTAGGGCAGGGATGGAGATAATTTGATTTTTGAAGGCCAATTCAGTCTATGTTCACCTCCCCAAAACCAAACTGAACCCTGTGGATATTTGTATATTAGTAGAAGAATAGATTTATGTATATGTAGGAGAATGAAGTAGAGCATGGCCAAAAGAAACATTAATATGTATGCACTTTTTTTGCCTTCTATTTTAAATAATGCTCAATGGAAAAAAAATTAAACAATTTTAAATTTAAATGCCAAACCATGTTATCTTTTTGCAGCCAGCAGAATTGCATAGCCGAAGGCTATACTCTCAGAAAGGCTACATCTTGCATCCTTTTGAATTTTCATGAACTGCTTTTTGATTGGCTGCAATTTAATAGTAATGCAGAATATTGTAGCGTCAAAAGGATCTTGGTGTCACTGCACAATCCATTGTATGTGTTACCATTATGCCTTAGTAAGCTTATAATTAACTAATAACCTTTATCTAAAGAGAGTTTGTGTGCATATGAAAAAGTAACTTTCAGGACCCCTACTGTTTCACGAGATGATATTTTGGGTGAACTCATTAATTTGAGAATACTGGTTCTCAGATATTTTCTATTTAAAGCTCAAGGCCAATATGTTCATATTTTTTGCATATCAGCATCAACCCTACACAAAATAATGAATAAATCATACAGCATCTTATAGCAAACAATTTAAATATTTGGGTGGGTGGGGTGATTTAGCGCATGAGGGGCAATTCAAGATTTCACTGGACTTTTTATGTGCTTTTGGATAAACTGGTATGCAAAAATGTTTTTGCTTTAATCAGTAATTACTTTTGATAAGTTATGACAAGTGTGAAACCTTTATTGTTCCAAGGGCTGGTTCCCTTCAAAATAAATCTGAAAGCTACTGGACTTAAACTTGAGTCAAAAGTGAGATTCTGGAGGAAGTCTGGATCACTTGTTTATAGGGCAGGGGTTTTTGAAATAACATCAAGGCCCAAAAGCTCTTTTAGGATTATAGAATGGAACTTTATATGGAAAATCTGGAAGAAAAAAAATCACATATTGAAAGGTATAACTGGACATGCCTCCCTTTGAGAAAAGACTTGGTAGTATGTGTCCTTTCCTGCTAATCTGATCATCTGAAAATCGCTCTTATGAGAACTATGTAGTTTCAGAGCTATATTGGAATAGGAAGAGTCCACACCAAGAATATATAGCTTCAAGCAGCTTAAGTTCCACCCCAGTCTTTGCATAGCACATCAGACCCTGCTCTTCAAAATCAGACAATGCCATGATCTGAAAAAGATGCTTTATAAGCTTTTGCAAATTCACTGTGCAAGATTTTTTGAGGTCATTTTCCTCTAGATACTAGTGAGCCTTGAGTAGTACCTTGAAAATAGTCCTTCCTTGGACTATTCTATGGTTTCCCTTGAACAGTTGGGATTTTCTGATGATTCTTGAAGAAATTTCATAAAGGCAAATAGTTAGCAACTGCTACAATACTATTAACATTAATGCTGCATCCTATGCACCTTCAGTCAAGTAAGCAGGGAAAAAATAGGTAAAGGTAAAGGTTCCCCCACACATGCGTGCTAGTCGTTTCCGACTCTAGGGGCCGGTGCTCATCTCCGTTTCAAAGCCGAAGAGCCAGCGCTTGTCCGAGGACGTCTCCGTGGTCATGTGGCCGGCATGACTAGACGCCAAAGGAGCACGGAACGCTGTTACCTTCCCACCGTAGTGGTCCCTATTTTTCTACTTGCATTTTTACGTGCTTTCGAACTGCTAGGTTGGCAGAAGCTGGGACGAGTAACAGGCGCTCACTCTGTTACGCGGCACTCGGGATTCGACCCGCCGAACTGCCGACCTTCTGATCGACAAGCTCAGCGTCCTAACCCACTGAGCCACCGTGTCCCTTAGGGAAAAAATAGATCCACCCTAAAGTTTTTTTTTTCATAAATCAGAATTTTTTAACAGTTTTATTAAGTTTCAAATTGTTGGTCACCTTGAATGTCCTATAGCTAGAAATAACAGAGGCAGCAATAATAATGGTTACTGGAAATAAGGTAATGAAATTTCTTTGCATTTTTCTCCTTATTTATACTTTTTTGATCCAATTTGAAATTCTAAGGCAGTTTTTCACTCTGAATATATAGCTATAGGCTTCAGTCTCCAAATTTATGTAAAACACTAATTCTGAGAACCTTTGATTCATTGTTGATTTTTCTAATGCACAAATTTCTTGCTGACTGGCTCTGTATGATATTGTTGTGTGCATATTGGTCAACATAATTTTATCCCATGTTTTACTCATTTTAGAGGAGAATTGCTACCACTGTCTTTTACAAAGATATTTGTACTGTTATTCAGAGCATCTATTCTGGCTAAGATTTGGCTTATGCATAACATCAAGGTAACTGTTTTTGTACCTATGCTCTCTTCAGAGAAGCATACTGTAGATCTATATTTTCATCCTTAAAAAAATAGAACAAGCTTTTTTCAGTTTTTATTGTTTAATTAACTACAGGGGCCCCTTCTTTTATGACAGATTGGTCTTCATATTTTGATACAAAATCCTTGTATGTCAAATGTTCTGAGGTGAGCACAGGGTTCACATAGGTATGCACAGGGCTCACATAGCTCTGGGATGTGATTGACACATCAGGAGGACATATTTATCATTTAGTTAAAATATTTTAACCCATTTTTGTATTATTTTGCTGCCTGGTGTTTTTCTGTAACATCAGACCTGTCATCTAGCATTCAACTGATGGTTATTAGATGAGTGTTAGATTCTTCTCTATTCCTCTGTCATCCACAAGCCATACTTTTTTTTTTTAATTTCAATTCATTTTCCACCTTTTTGTATATGGCACTAAAGCAGAGTATATTACGTTGTATACCATATTTGATAAATCAGTGACCACAATGTGGTCTCCTGACTTTTCAGAGAAGTGCAGAAGGCCATTGTTGACATAGTGACACCATTGGAAGTTGCTCTTTTTGGGATGTAAGGCAGGTCATTCTTACCCTTAAAACCCATCCCAGTCACCACATGGGGTGAAGCCACATGCATTTTAAATGGTGTTTTTAGTTTTTAAATAGGGATAGCTTTTTGAGTGAGAGTAAGACCTTTTTGCTTTCATTTCACTTTTAAATCTCCAAATAAATGCCAAAGGTGCTGAAATTAATCTGCTCCGCTGGTGATTTGGAGAGGTGTGGCATTTCAGTGGTAGGAATCTGATGGGGAGCCCTTCCTCCACATATCACTGTCATTCCCCAGCCTTCAATTTGTAATAAATAAATAAATAAATAAATAAATAAATAAATAAATAAATAAATAGGAGAGCAAAATCATCTGAGAATAAATAGTAAGAAAAGGCAAATGTGAAACTCAGTGTGACCACACCTACACTAAACCACATGCCAGGATATGTACAAGTGTTTTCCAATCATGTGAATAAGCAAAATCAGGAAGATCAGAATGGACGGAACGGCTTCCAGAAAAGCTACAGTCTGTGAGGCAATTTGAAACTATAAATTAAATTAACTAAATTAAATCTCACTAAAGCCCTGAGTTATGTGGAAGACAGTTATGCTCCGACCTCAAACCTAGCAAGACACTGATTCACTGTGGCTTTCTGAAGGTTGTCTATTCAAACAAATGGAGAAACCAAGTAGTAGAGAAGATGATTGTGGCTATCTTTCACTCATGTCTTTTTTGGATTGTTAAACCAGGAGATGATTGACAACCAACATTCTTTTCTAAAAAATGTACATTTATTATAAAATTAATCCTTTTATTATGTATATGAAGACATACTCTCTTTACAAATATTATATCCTTGCAAGAAAAATATGTATGAAGTGGTACTTTGGCTACTCGTTTTCATTATGCTTAAATCATTTTGCTGACAATTCATTAAAAATGTGAGGCTGAATAGCTCATATAAATTCACATTTCTTTGGAAGAGTGCTTACCGGAAGCCTACAGGGTTCTAATAATAGTGTGTTGATGTAAAAAATAATAATAACTGAGTTGTTGTTATGGATATATACCAATTAACTCCCAAGAGGTTTAGTCCCACAATAATCTTATGTGTTCACTAATGTTACTGTATTGTATTGTCAAACAAGTTATTAATTTAAAAATGATTGTATTTTTCTTTCATTCTAGAAGAGTCTTAGAAAACTTGCATGTATAAGGTTAACTTTCTTTTACAAATTTTCCCCCCAAAATGTTTCTATAGCACAATGCATGTTTGTTTTTAATTTTCACAGCTCAGTCCACTTTTAAGAGATACTGTCTTGAAGAGAACGTACAATGTAACATTAAATAATCCAGTTATGATTCGAGTGAGAAGTTCCATTTTTAAACCTGCAAGAGGCAGAGAAGACCTTTTTTGTACCTCTGATCAACAGAACTCAAAAAAGTGAGTATGGAAGTCTTCTGCTTCTTTGTTTATTGATATAGCCTGGGCTTTTTTTGTCATAGAACGCTCAGAACAGAGTTCCGGCACCTTTTTTGGATGGAACCTTGTAGGGTAAGCAAGGCGGGTTGCATGACATGTGTGAGTTCCGGCACCTTTTTGTTTTACAAAAAAAGCACTGGATATAGCTAAGACATTTTATTCTGTGAGTGAGCTTCCAAATATCTGCCTCATGTCTTTCCCAATGCTGCCATTTTCTTCCACCGTACAAGCGTCTTCACTATAGGTGGTCCTCGATGTATGACCACAATTGAGACCAGAACTTCTGTTTTTAAGCAAGGGAGTTAAGTGAGACATGCCCAATTTTACAATCTTTTTTTGCTTTTCGTTAAGAGAATCACTGCAGATGTTAAGTGAATAATGCAGTTGTTATGGTAATCAGTTTTTTCCCATTGACTTTGCTTGTCAGAATCTTGCTGGGAAGGTCACAAATGGCGATTGCATGGCCCTGGGTGGGATTCAGCCAGTTCGCACCACTTTGGCAGAACTGGTAGCTACGTTTTTGTTGTCCAGGACCAGAATGGACTTCCGGAAGTGGCATTCACACAGAGAACCAGTAGTTCACATATTTGAATCCCACCACTGCAGGCTAGGATGCTGGAATGTTGCAAAGCCATTGTCAATGCTGCAAACATTGACATGTTTTTGCACTGACAATATAAGAGGTAGCCTTTTGTTTAAACTGCTTCGCTTTGAATCACAGAAGGGAGGGAAATGTCAAATGGCTATTTTGAGAAGATAAGAAATAGCTGCGCACAAAAAGGGAAGTGAAACTTCCTATGTAAAAGTAATTGGACAATGTGATTAATGATATGTAAACAAGGGTGGGAACTGTGTATGATACGATGGGCTAGGGGAGGAGATTTCAGATTCTGGCATCCCTCCATGAGTGCCGATGTTTCGTTTCATTATTAAGACTTTTAGATAAACAATGCCTGAATTTTGTTTGAACTGTTTCATTAATCGGAACCATGACAGCCATGCTAGTTGCCAAGCACCCAAATTGTGACCACATGACTGTGGAGATCCTGCAACAGTTGTAAATATGAGGACCAGTCATAAGCCATTTTTTCAGTGTCATTGTAACTTTGAACAGTCACTAAACAAATGATTGCAAGCTGAGGTCTGACTGTATTGTTCTGCGTGGATAAGGAAGGGTGCTGGCTAATGGTGGAGCAGAAAATGTGATGCTCCAGATAGCACCCTGCTCTCTGTGGTGATAGGGTGGGGGGGTAGCTTATGAAGTCCTGTGGTCACCAGGAGTCAAGATGGAGTTGAAGGCATTTTTTTAATTTTTTTTTAAATAAATGGAGGTATAGCTTTTCAGTAACTTGCAACTCACGAAAATACAATTTGCTAATGTGAGAGCAGCATAATAATTTTGCTTTGTAATTAAGGCAAAGATTCTGAAACTATTATATGGAAAAGGAAAATATAGTAATTTTGAAGACTAGTGTTAAAAGCTATCTTCATACAGTTTTTTAAAGATATGTAAGTACAATAACATGGGGACGCGGTGGCTCAGTGGGTTAGGATGCTGAGCTTGTCGATCAGAAGTTCGGCAGTTTGGCGGGTCGAATTCCAAGTGCCGCGTAACAGAGTGAGCTCCTGTTACTCGTCCCAGCTTCTGCCAACCTAGCAGTTCGAAAGCACATAAAAATGCAAGTAGAAAAATAGGGACCACTAGGGTGGGAAGGTAACAGCGTTCCGTGCACCTTTGGTGTCTAGTCATGCCGGCCACATGACCACGGAGACGTCCTTGGACAAGCGCTGGCTCTTCGGCTTTGAAACGGAGATGAGCACCGGCCCCTAGAGTTGGAAACGACTAGCACGCATGTGTGGGGGAACCTTTACCTTTACCTAAGTACAATAACAAAGAAGAAGGAATGAAATGCTCATTCTCAACTGAACTAGAAAAGGTCACTGTGGAAAACCATGTTAAATCTGCAATCCTTTTTGTTTTGTCTCTTTACAGGCAAAATGAAGCTTTCATATCTGATAATAAGTGATACCACAGAAACTTTTCTTCTAAAGAAAACCTTGATTTAATGACTTGCATCAACTGCTCAAGAACAAAACACTGACTTTCACTTTTCAGAAATACAATATCTGTTCTGAGAAGATACTTTTTATGTTTCCAGGTTTTTGTTGATCACAGATCCTACCACATTATTTTTTTCTGCATTCTTGATATGTATTGTTGTGTATCAAGAATTAATAAAGAAACCGAAATGCAATATTCCCATTCAAATGTATTCTTTGAATGTATACATACTGTAGTTTTGGATAGATAATTATTTTTATTTATTAAATTTATAAGGGCACCTAGCTCTATTTAGATTGTGTGGAATACCACATTAAATCATATTAAAACAAATGTTAAAGCAATCTATCTGCCACATCTGTCTCCCTATTGAGTGCCAGAGTTGTTCCAGCTGATCGGACTGGCTAGGTGGGCATCCCCTTCCTCCCTCATGCCTCTATGTTCGTCCTTCCTCAGGTGGTACACATGGTGGAAGAGGACAACCATACCATGCCAGACAGAATAAGTGTACCGATCTTCAGTCAAGGATATACAAAAGGAAAAAATAGAAACAGTACATAAAAATACAGGTTTTCAAATGAAGCATTAAACCTTAACTACATAAAATAATATTGATCAGTCTTTCCATTATGACAATAAATGAAGTACATATGCAGAGAATGTCATCAATTCAAGATTGTACAGTAGTCAGTTAATGTAATTTTAGTTACATAAGGATTCACAGTAAAAAAATGTTAAGAATGATATATTATTCATATAAGACACTAAGCTTGTCAACCAGAAGGTCAGCAGTTTGAGACCCAAATACTGTGTGATGGGGTTAGTTCCTACCAATCTAGCAGTTCGAAAGCATGCAAATGCAAGTAGATAAATAGTTACCACTTTAGTGAGATGGTAACAGCATTCTATGCACCTCAGCATATAGTCATGCCGGCCACATAACCATGGAAGCATCTTCAGACAATGCTGGTTCCCTTGGCTAGGAAATGGAGATGAGCACTGCCCTCTAGAAATGGATACAACCGGGCAGGGAAAATCTTTACCTTGATAAGGAAGAGGATTAGACCTAGATAATCACATTATTTTGTGACTATAAATCCACTATTATGCCATCAGTGATTTCTCTCTAGACAATATTTGCAAAATATGATTTTTTTAAAAAAAATATTACTTTTCTTGATAGGTGACTGTAGAATATATGACATGTTTTTAGTCATTCCCATTATCATTGGCTGTTGTAATCTCATGTTATTGCTGTTATAATTAATGGAGTTACATAAGATTCTGGGTGCAAGGTAACCAAAAAGGCAAAGATGGGAAGGGGAAATAGGCAATTGTGAGGAGTAGCAAGGGAGGTAGGCTCTTATCTTGAAATGATCAAGGCTTGGGCAGAGAGGACCAAAGAGCAGAATGGCTTGGATTCAGGTGGATCCTTGGCTAACGATTGGTAGAATTCAGTTAATGATGACAACAGGAAGTTCCATTGCTGTCACTAAGCAATGTGGTCATAGGACATCAGACTTTATGACTGCTTTGCTTAGTGATGGAAATTCAGTCCAAATTACCATGTAACTTTAAGATTACCTGCATTCATTTGGAAACCGGTAAACTTTCCATAGATGATTCAAAGATAATAAAAATATTTCCATGCTTATTAAATTGTTTATCTTAACATTAAATTCTATTATATGGAATAATTGGCATTTTAGTAACACAAAGAAGGAAAATGAAGCCTGATTTGTCCAATTCTTTTTGGCATGGTAGGTAGAATAAAATGAAAATAATTTTATTCCTGAAATAATGATTAGGGCACTGAAAGCTAAAACCTATGAAGAACGGTTACAGGAATTGGATATATCTAGTAGAAAAATAGGAACCACTACGGTGGGAAGGTAACAGCGTTCCGTGCGCCTTTGGCGTCTAGTCATGCTGGCCACATGACCATGGAGACATCCTCGGACAAGCGTTGGCTCTTCGGCTTTGAAACAGAGATGAGCACCGGCTCCTAGAGTTGGAAACGACTAGTACGCATGTGCGGGGGAACCTTTACCTTTACCTTTAGCCTAAAGAAAAGAAGGACTAAGGGAGACATAGCAGCTTTCCAATATTTGAAGGGCTCCTACAAAGATGGGGGGCGTGTTGTCAAACTATTTCCAAAGCACCAAAAGGCAAGACAAGAAACAATGGATGGAAACTAACTAAGGAGAGCAATCAACCAATGGAACAGCTTGCTTTCAAAAGTTATGGATGTTCCATCACTGGAAGCTTTCAAAACAGAAGTATCTGGGAAAGACTATTGGACTTGAATTTTTTCCATTATTGGGTAGATTGACAAAAGCAGTTTTATAGCTTTAGGTATATTCACATATCAAATTCAATTAAATCTTGAAAGTGTAAATTGGCTCATATCTCTAGGTCAGTGAATAGCCAGTCCAGATTCACCCAATGCAAATGGGTTCCATTTTAGGAATGTCTAAAAGATCTAATATACCTGTGGAAGTAATTGCTCAATATGAGAAATAGGGTATCGCCTTCTTTAAATGAGACACAGCACTGGAGTCACCAGATGCTACATTTAGAATATAAATGAAGACATTTAATTTTGAATGCAAATTACCACTAGCCTGCATATACAATAATGTGTTCTGGTTCTTCCATTATCGATACTAGTAGAACTAATTACCATGACACTGTTTTGAAGAAAACAGTTTCTAGCACTTAACAAGGTGTTCGTAGCAATGCAGATTCATAAGGGATTGACCCCGCAATCTGTTACTGTTGGGCCTTTTCCTCTCCTAGTTTAATGATGAATGAAACTTAATATTTAAATAGGCTCTCAACTGATACGGAAATGAAGACCATTAAAGAAAGACTTGAAATCTGCACAATTTGTATTCTTGAAAGGAGACTCAAAATGGTTTTATGTAGACAATATACAGTGCTAGTCTTAACAAAGCACAAAAGCTAACGACCAATTAAAAAGGATACTGAATATATCATTACTATATTCAGCAATCAAGTCCCTTAAACTCACTCTACTCCTTTTGATAACTTTTTTTATCACATACTAATAAAGACTTTGTAGAGCTACTACATCACAATCAATTATGAATCACTCACAGTAATATTTGATGTATGTTGTAGGCAAAATGTGATAGCTTCTATGCATTCACATCCAAATTCCATTTTAATTAATTAAAAACATATGCAACTGGCAAATTGCACTGTGACAAATATGAAATGTATCTTATTTCAAAAATAACCATGTTAAGACATAGAAATGGTTAACATAAATTACAACAAAGAAAAAAATGATATTGAAATTACAGGAAGAAATACTGTATTAATAGATAACATGTCCATGCAAAAAAACATTTTATCAATATTATTCCAGCATGTAAAAAGTAAGTGACATTGTTTTGGAATACGCAAAGAAATGAAATTTACTGAGGATTACCGAGGAACAAAGACAAATTGTGAATGGACTATGAAGAGGGGAAGTTTGTGAAGCTATAAAAAAGATTAAAGCACGAAAAGTGCCTGGACCAGATGGAATTATCAGGTACTTATTATAAATATTTTGAAGATGAACTTTTACAACCTTTATAAAACATGATGAACTTTTTCCCAAAGGAAGGAAAGATACCGGAGAATTGAAAGAGGCCAATGGATACCTAAAGATGGACGAGATTTGACTTTAACTGTAGGCCAATATCCCAAAAGTGCTTTTTCAA
The DNA here is from genome assembly GCF_947247035.1 of Vipera ursinii. Lineage (NCBI taxonomy): Eukaryota > Metazoa > Chordata > Lepidosauria > Squamata > Viperidae > Vipera > Vipera ursinii. The sequence continues at coordinate 60,121,541 of NC_139521.1, forward strand.
GAAGCAATTGGACTTTGTTTCTCCTTGAAGATGTTTCACTTCTCATCCAAGAAGCTTCTTCAGTTCTGACTGAATGGTGGAGAATGGAAGGATTTATATTCCTTGCAGTCATCTTGTCATTAGCATTCTCTCATTGAGGCCACTTGGTGGTTCATCTGTTCCCTCAGGGTCATCCGAATAGTGCAAATGGGTGTGGAACCTGTTGTAAACAGGAGCTAGGTGGTGGTGTATCTATTCTCTACCATTCAGTCAGAACTGAAGAAGCTTCTTGGATGAGAAGGGAAACATCTTCAAGGAAAAACAAAGAAAGTCCAATTGAAAAAGCACCTTTGGGACCACCATGACCTGGATGACTGAGAATCTCCATAGACATGTAGGCCAATATCATTATTGAATAATAACTACAAATTGTTTACAACAATTCTTGATAATACTGAAAAATAATTTTGCAAGAAGGTATTCATGAAGATGAATATGGGTTTTTTACCTAATGGATAAGTAAAGGAAAACGTTAGAAATGTGTTGGATATTTTGGAATATTTGAAGTAATATAATGAAAAATAAGCTGCATCAATTTTACTTAGATGCAGAAAAGAACTTTGATAGGGCTTTCTTGTTAAAAGTTTTGGAAGACGTGAATTTTGAAGATAACTTTATAAAATGGGTAACACTGATTATTTTTTATGGAAATTCCCTAGCCCTTTGGACTTCAGTCAAAACCTCTGCTGTTTAAAAGCAACCTTCTAATTTGTGCCAATAAATCTTTTTCTACTTTAATCTATCAGTAAAAGAAAAGAATACTCTTTTCTCTAATGCAGGGTTTTAATAGGAATTTCTTTAAGAACATTTACAATTGTTATCAATCTTCAGACTTATGTTAAAATGCTGCTACAAATCTAGATCCCTTGCTTTCTTACTGACAAAGTGCATCAAAGCATCCCTTTGGACAAATCTTGAATTTTTGCAAATCTTGAATTCATTCTATACACTTTAGCAATTCTGCCTCTCTATCTTTCTCTTCCCAATCCAAATAATTCAGGGACACCTAGTCTACCATGGGTGCTCAACACAAACCCTATTTCCTTTTCTTCAGTCAGGAGATATTCTACTCTTAAAATCCAGAAAAAGAAGGATTGTTACACAAGCAAGTGGAATGGAAGGGAATAGTGTCAACATTATAATTATTTTAATTGTTAACACCATCCTGTGAAGTGGTATCAGTTAACTACTGTGTATAATTAGTAAATAATGTTATACTTTCCACAACTCAATTATTTAACTTTTCTAAACTAAACACACATCTTGAAAACTGACACAAAACCTACATTCATATCACCTTTCCCAAGGTTATAATTATGAATTACAGCAGGCAGCGCATCAGAGCATTTACTATGCTGGAAAGTGTCATCTTTGAAAAAGGAAAGAAAACCCCCAAACCCACAAACTTGCCCTTGTTTTAACAGTAAAACCAACTTTTTAAAAAAATTTCAATCATATATTTGTACAGTGAAGGTGACATTCTCAAACTCTTCTATAAAGCTTAATTTGTAAAGTCAGTGCATCATCTAGTTTTGATGACAGGTGATAACATCTATGTAGCACTGGCTTTTCTTCATTGCTAAAACATTTTGTTCACTAAGGATATAATCCTAGTAAGTTAGTGGGGGGGGCGGCTCATTTGGACTTATGTTTCAGTATATAGGCCAGTGGTGGTGAACCTTTTATAGACCGAGTGCCCAAACTGCAACCCAAAACCTACTTATGCATTGCCGGGTGCCAGGTGGGCATGGCCCACTGAGTGGGCATGGCTATTGTCATGGCAGCATGGCTGGGCGTGGCCACCTCGATGTTGCTCCTGAGGAGGGATGCCTGTGGGGCCGGGCAGGGTTGGGGGAGATCCAGGGGGTCTCTGGCGGGTGGGACAGTGGGCAGGAGGCTCCTCATCTTGTTTTGGCAATAAGCCAATCAGATCACAGTAGGATTCAATTATTGTCATGTATGGAAGCTGAGAGGAGGACATTTGTCAGTGTGTTATGTGATCACTATCAAGTTGGTTGTGTTTTTTGTGTTCTTTCATTGAGTTTGTAAAATATAATGAAATTAAAGTAATGGTGCAATGAGTTGACTGGTTGCCCAGAAAGCGATGTAAAATAGTATTATTAAGTGAACAAGGCTACAGTTATAAAGAAATTACAAGAAAAATTGGTGGAAACTTAAATAAAGGTGGCATTTCTACTGTACACTTTTTCCCAAAAGGTTTCCATGATTTTGGCCACTACTATATGAGGGGGGAATTAAACAATGAAAGCACAATGTCTTGGATTTTACAGGTTGTTGGAAAAGTACTCATTCATTTTACCAGAGGCCGAAAATAACAGAAATCTGAAGCAGAATGCCTATACTAGCAAATGCAACTGATATAAAATCTGGATGAAGAATGGTCAATAAAGCATTCTTGGCTGTCTATTTTATCTTTCCTAATAAGTTGTAACCACGTTTCTCACTTAACTTTGCAAAACCTGTGGGTCCCATGCCATTCCACATACCTGCAAGAAAGCAGCTGCAAACTAAGTACTCTAACTCAGGGCTTTTCCAGTCGCCTAGCAAGGTGTCAAAAACTTGATGACCCCCCCCCAAAAGGGAAAAAAAGTGATAAAATGCAGTAGTCCCTGACTTACAACAGTGACTGTCTGAAGTTACAAAGGCACTGAATAAAGTGGCTTATGACCATTTTTCACTTATGACCATTGCAGCATCCCCAGGGGTCATGTGCCTCTCTCCTTCTCATTCCCATCTCCTTCATTCCCCCTCCCCTCCTTCCTTGCCTACCACCCTTTCTCATTCCCATCTCCTTCCTTCCTTCTCATTGTCTCTTCCTTCATTCCTCCCTCCCATTGTCCATTCCTTTCTTCCTTCCTCCCTCCCATTGTCCCTTCCTTTCTTGCCTCCTCCCTCCCATTGTCCCTTCTTTCCTTCCTTCCTCCCTCCCTCCCTCCCTCCCTCCCTTCCTTCCCTCCCCCTCTGTGCCCAGGAACTGTGAATGAAGGGAGCAGAAAGAGCTTGGAGCAAAGGGAGGGAGGGGCGGGAAGTGTGAATGAATACTGTCTGCTCTGTACATCCCCCCCCGTTAGCTCCAAGCTCTCTCTACGGTTCCCTCCTACAGGGGGAGAGTGAGCGCTGGGCCACAGAGCCCAGACAGCCAGCAGTGACGAGGGGAAGCCGGGCTGTCTTCTCGACACCACCCGGTGGCCATCCGGGGGTTCCGGGCATGGCCCACAGCACGGTGAGTAGCCACCTGCCATGGCAGGAGGAGGGAAGATTGTTGCCCCAAGCTACCGCACAGATTGCCGTGCCACTGCTGTTCCCCCCCACCCGCCACATGGATCTCCTTTCCCTTGCTACCATTTCTCCCCCGCACGAATCGCCGTGCCACCGCTGTTCTCCCCCACCACATGGATCTCCTTGCTGCTGCCTCCACCACTGTTTCTTTCCCCTGCACGGATCGCCGTGCCACTGCTGCCATTTTCTCACTCCCACCCCCTGCACAGATCGCCCTGCCTTCCTTCCCGAGCTCAAATCCACGGCCACGGGCCGATTTTGCAGCAACCCAGCATCCTGATCTGAGCTCCAGAGGCTTGTAAAAGGCCTATGCCACCCAGATTGGCCATGGGGGGACCCCTGCAAAATCGCTCTGCAGGCTTACCTGGACTCATGCTGGCAGCTGCTTCCACCATCCAGCCCTGATCTGCCCAGCTCTTGCACCTGCTCTAACTCAAGAGTGCAGAGAGAGAGAAAGAGAGTGCAGGCGCACGTGGAGAAGCAGAGGGGAGGAGCCTGACCCTGCCTCCTTCGAGGGTGATGGCATGCGTGCCCATAGAGACGGCTCCACGTGCCACCTGTGGCACGCGTGCCATAGGTTCGCCACCCCGATATAGGCCTTGAAGTCTGCTACAATGTTATTTTGAAAGCGTTACAATCATACTTAATAAAATACTTATAGAACATACTTAGAATTTTAGAAACATGGCAAGAAAAACAACATAAACACATAAATATACACACATCCATATATAGTCCTTATTTAGTAAGTGCCTCATGTAATGACTATTCACAGTTGCAACAATAATGAAAAAATACAGGTAGTCCTTGACTTACAACCACAACTGGGTCCAACTTTTTTGTTGCTAAATGAAACAGTTGTTACAGTAAGTGAGTTCTGCCCTATTTTATAACCTTTCTTGTCACAGTTGTCAAATGAATCGTTGCCCTTGTGAAATTACTAACATGCTTGTTAAGTGAATCTGGCTTCTCTATTGACTTTGTTTGTCAGAAGGTCACCAAAGGTGATCACATGACCCAAGGACACTGCAACCGTCATAAATACGAGTCAGTTGCCAAGCATCTGAATTTTGGTCACATGACCATGAGGATGCTGCAACGTAAATGTGAAAAACAGTCATAAGTCATCTTTTTCAGTGCCATTTAACTTTGAATGGACACTAAATGACTGTTGTTAGTCAAGGAATACATGTAAATGTGTGAACAGTCATCACATTTACAACATTAACAGGTCTGCAAAGCAAAAGAGAGCTGAAGTAAGAGCACAAGCACAGTCATGATTTCACCTAGAAAATGTTTATTTATTTATTTATTTTATTCGATTTATATACCGCCCTTTCCCGAAGGACTCAGGGCAGTTTACAGGGTAATTAAAACAAGGAATACAAAAGTTAAAAGCAATTAAAAAAAATTACATCAATCCCTGAAAAAATAAAAACCACAATGAAAATTAAATTAAAATTCTCAGCCTGGGCCAGAGAGCTCGAAGGGCCAGGTCTTCAGGTCCCGGCGGAATGAACGCAGGTCAGGGGCAGTCCTGAGCTCCACAGGCAGCTGGTTCCAGAGGGCAGGTGCACCCACTGAGAAGGCCCTATCCCTGGGTGTTATCCGCCGGCAATCTTTTACCGGCGGCACCCTGAGAAGACCCTCCCTGTGGGAGCACACTGGACGAAGGGAACTTGACAACTGAATTGCCAATCCCAATTGTGGTTGCTAAATGATAACTCCATTTGTTTTGCATGAATGGTTACATGATTCAGACATGGTATCAATGACATGATTGCTTCTTACATGAATTCCTTTTTTTAACTCATATTCCTCCCACCACAGAATCTAGTAAACATGAAAACAAGGGTACAGTTAATTTTTTTAATCAACTGTGACTGACAAACATTATGATGAAACCGAGTAACCTAAATTCATGTTGAACTGAGGAAAAAACTTTTTAAAAATCTAAAATGCATAATTTATTTTAGAAAATTAATGTACATGTTGATATTTATTAATTCTAATCAACCTGGGTAACTGACAAAGTATAAATTGCAATAGGCCTATTGTCAGCAATATATGGAAAATATTGCTGACAATAGGCCTGTTGCAATTTATGCTTTATCAGTTATCCAGGTTGAATCGAATTGTGGCTTCTGTCTCTGATTTTTCATTATTTTAATTTTACCTGTAACAATTTCTAACCTGGTGATTCAATAGTCCTTGTTTATACGTATCTCAATTGTTAAATTAATTATCTAAGATTTTCCAATGTTGAACAATTATTGTTCAATTAAACTTAAGATTTTGTCCCACAAATAGATGCAATAACCCTAACTCTGGAAACCATTACATTCTTTGTTAAGTAATGATGCTTATCTCTTCAAAAATATTTTTTATCACGTGACCACGAAAGAAAGATCTTTTTGGTAGACATCCTCTCAAGCATTTGGAAGAATAGCTATGAGATAGAAAAGAATGTGTCAATCTGAGTGCGTCAAGTGCCAGCAACTTATAATCTTTCATTGCACTTATGGTGTTCATAATACTACTATACTGTCTGCTCAAAAACTTTACCAGCATCAGCACTGTTTTCTTCCTTGTAAATCAAGAAGTGGGTCTTATCTTTTTAATTTCAATAGCAGTCTATACATTTCTGAAACAGTTTCTTTGGTTGTTTGAAATAATAAAGTATTAAATTTTCAAAACTGATGTAAAGGTGAATAAATGAAATTCCAACATATGTATTACTCCAGGGGTCTAGGTTGGCGGCCTGGTGGAAAGGGAGGGACCTTTATGCACGCATGCACACAAGTGTAAATGTGGCTGCGTGCTTGTGCGTGCAAACGGGACTGTGAGCATGCACACATTGCAAATGGGGCTGCTAGCACCAGCATGTGGCTCGCGGCTTGGCTAGCAACGGAGCACTGCTTGTGGCTCGCCTAGCCCCAGTGAGAGGTTCGTGGCACACTTAGTGCCAGCGAGAGGCTGGTGATGGGCTTGTGACTCGGCTAGCACCAGGACATCGGTTGTGGCTTAGCTAGCGCCAGCTCGCAGCTTGGCTAGTACCGGCGCAAGGCTCATGCCGGCATGATGCTTGCAGCTCGGTTAGCACCAATGCAAGGGCAGGGGATGAGCGCGCGTATATGTGCCTGTCCATTGGCAAACCACTCACGTGGCCCGGTGGCCAAGAGGCCACAGCGCGGTAGTGGGCTGCGGCCCATAGGTTGGGGAGCCCTGTATTACTCAATAGAGATTTAAGTTGATCCTGAAAAATCATGATGGCTTGTCATCTACTTATTGCTCTATCTGTTCTTTATTTATAGGTTCCATATTGCTGTAAGAATATTTCATTTAATGGAGGTTATATATACTTTCAAAAGTTCTCTTCCTAAACTGCTTTTCTCTGCGGGGCAGCTTGTCCCTAAAAAGTGCTAATTGCAAGTTAATAAGCTCAGCTCTGTGGCTTCCCAAGAAAAAAAAATGGCAGTTTGAGCCACGAGTATATGTGCCAAAAATAAAAATGGCTTTCTAAACTGATTTCCGATTATAATTACTGTTGTAGGAGTAAAAGGCAAGCTTGTTTGATGGACTTTTTCTTTTTCTCTCTTCCTCACTGCATTAATTGCCTTTCATTGGTTCATCGTTGTCTTACACCAGTAACAACAGTGGTTCTGCTGAATTAAAATTTGGATTAAATATATAGGATTTAAATCCTTGTCATTGCTTAGATCATTCCACTCTGGAATGATCACCAAATGAGATGGGAAGAACATTTTAGTTTTTGTGGGGGTGGATGGGAGTAAACCTTGCTTTGACCTCCCCTTCATTTGCTCAGTTTTTTGGTAGAGATTTTCAGAAGCTCCTCTTCAGTTGCCCACTGTTTGAAATTTGGAAAAATCCACAGACATTTGGATCAGCATTTATGAACATCTAATCTTTTGCTCATGGGACAGAAAGTCTGACTGGTTGTTTTCAGGGTAATTCTTCAGTCGTTATCTTTGTCCTCCAGGATTATCCAGCTAAGAGATATAAAACATATCCATTAGGAATATAGCCCACAAATTAATTTGGACCTGATGATTTACAGGGATATACAGGAGATGTAAAATTTGCATTCATTGTAATATGTTTTCTACTACAAACCTGCCATCAATATAAAAAAAAATCAGACCTAATATATTTTTCGAGTCATTGGGATTTATCCCTGTTCCATTAGAATCAGGCCATTATGTTCCTCCACACAGAAGAAAAGAAAAAAGGGTACCACTTTTCTTTGACTACGTGAATTGGTTCTGGAAAAAAAAGTATATATTTCATTGGGTCATGTTTCCTGTCTGGTCTTCCTGCATTGAGGCTCAAAGCATACAAACGTGCGTTTAAAAGAGGAAGGGAAGTTTATGCTTTCAGTAATTAGGATAACAAAGATGGAACAGGAAAAAGCGAAGTTTTACTTAGCAAGGAGATTAAAAGGTGCTTCTTCATTGCTGGACTAACATTAAAGTCATGAACAAAAACAAATGTGTGGTGCATTCATCTCTTGGGAAGATGATTGGAGATGATGTGCACTAGTTTGTCTGCTTTAAGTGAGGACAGTAGAGGAATAAGACTTCTCCTCTGCAGCACTTTTTCCTTTCACCTTGCAGCACTTTTTCCTTTCACCTTGCAGCAAAGAAATCTTTTTCATGATGAAGATTGCAAAGAAGAGGTCGAGCAGTTTTACAGCTGTCATTTTACTCTACTGACAACTTGCTGAAGTGAAGGTGTGAGTTCAAAGTGTCAGCTATCCAAATCATATTACTCTTCCTCATCTAGACTTCCGTTTGATCCCTGCCCATCTCTGAATTTCATAAGGCTGTCTAATGGACACTTAGAGTAATTATAGCTAACCTATTATCCTAGCTTAAGTACCAATTTTATCCACCCATTAGTGATAGAAAGGGTGAAATTTTATGCTTTGTTTGAGAGTAGGCATTTTGGCAGTTTTAATTTATAATTCTTGGGAACTCATATACTCAAACATATGTACACATCTGGATATGAGGACATAATAAAGAATTTTGGCATCCAAGCAATTTATAACAATAGTACTGAGGATCATCCTGATTTCTATTTATACATATGAAGCTGAAGCATATACAATATGCATAAATTGGCATTAATTTGCAGATACGTGGTTTTATGTTTATATGCAAAGCTGTAACAATGTACATGTAGTCTTCAGCTTACAATAGTTCATTTAGTGATGGCTCAGTGATAATTGCAGTGTCCAGTTGTCATGTGATCAGCTTTTGTGACCTTCTAAAAAGCAAAGTCAATGGGGAAGCTAGATTCTCTTAGCAACAATGTTATTAACTTAACTGCAATGATTCACTTCTATGGCAAGAAAGGTCGTAAAATGTGGCAAAACTCACTTAAGAAATATTTCAGTTAGCAACATAAATTTGGGTCTCAGTTGTGGTCGTAAGATTTATATCTATTTGTGACTCACAGTAGTTGAATTTTTCTGGGAAGAGGCAGTGGGAGAGACTGTGATAGAATTGGGAAGGGACGTGTCATGTGATAGTGGCAAAACCAGAATAAAACAGTATTTCTTTTAAGTTCTTAGAATAAATGAAAACCTAACATACCTGACAGTTATAACTTAAAAAAATAATTTAGGGAACAAGCTTAAACTCCTGGGAAAGGGACAGTCCTATGGCTATTTTTTCTATAGGCAGAGATCACATATAGCAGAGGACACACTTGCAGGTGTTTGATCAATAAGCATGTTATTATGAAAACTCAAATTTTTCCAGATTCTTGACAAGAAGAATGACTGTTTAAGTCTATAACATCCGTATATATTTTTGGTTTCCAGTAAAGGACTGTTTTTAGCTTCCATTCTCCTTCATTTTTTAGGTATTATAATTGATTTAATAACAAAAACATTAATTCCAGATGAGATTGCTACTGAACACTTTCTATCATGACCTCTATTTTATAGAGTTAAGTCTGAATTTTTCAGTAATATTTACTCCTTTGCTTCCTTCCTGCCATGAAGTACATTCTGAATGAGTTTAATTAAGTGCAAATAAAGGTTAGCCTATAACGTTACGAAAGGTTGCTATGCACCGATAAATCATAATTAAATGTTTTCAGGCTAATAGTAGGAGCCATTTACAGTTAGGTTGCTTCCAACAAATGTTAATTGTTTTAAATGACATAAATTCTCAATTAAAAGATAAACAAATCTGAAACCCATTTTTGAAAACCACTGAGGTATATACTTCTTGAGTGAACAGGATGCTCTTTATTCATCAGAAGCTATTCAAAGGGGAAAATCCCGGATGGCAGCTTTCCTAGGTTTAAGTTGAATAGGCTGGATTTAATGTGACCTGTTTGCTCATTACTTTCGTGAAAGGTGTTTTGTTTGAACAGGACCTGGATTGTTAAGAAAACATGACCGCTTCCCAGAAAATGGTATCAACCTGATACAGATACTTCTAGAAAGGGTACAGAGAAGAGCAACAAAGATGATTGGGGGACTGGAGGCTAAATCATATAGGGAACGGTTGCTGGAATTGGGTATGTGTAGTTTAACGAAGAGAAGGGTGAGGGGTGACATGATAGCAGTGTTCCAATATCTCAGGGGCTGCCACAAAGAGGAGGGAGTCAAGCTATTCTCCAAAGCACCTGAAAGCAGGACAAGAAGCAACGGATGGAAACTAGTCAAGGAGAGAAGCAGCCTAGAACTAAGGAGAGATTTCCTGACAGTTAAAACAACTAACCTGTGGAACAACCTGCCTCCAAAAGTGGTGAATGCTCCCAACACTGGAAGCTTTTAAGAAGGGACTGGACAGCCATTTGCCTGAAATGGTATAGGGTTTCCTGCCTGAGCAGGGGGTTGGACTAGATGACCTCCAAGATCCCTTCCAACTACTACTTCTTCTTCTTCTTCTTCTTCTTCTTCTTCTTCTTCTTCTTCTTCTTCTTCTTCTTCTTCTTCTTCTTCTTCTTCTTCTTCTTCTTCTTCTTCTTCTTCTTCTTCTTATTATTATTATTATTATTATTATTATTATTATTATTATTATTATTATTATTATTATCATTAAAATACTGTAGTAAACAAAGGACAAAATGATCAGACATGAAGGTTTAGATATCTGAACTTCAGGGTTTACTAATATTACAAGGCAGACATCAGACAATTAGCTACAGTAGTGGATGGTATTAAAAAGACAGGATGAATTGCAACTTCTCTAAAATCTTTCCTTTCGTATGAGCTGTATGTTTGTTTTCAGTAAATGTTTTGATTTAATAATAAATATAGGCTTCAGGCACTTATACTCTTCAAACACTCTTAAAAATGTTCCCAAAATTTTGTGGGTTTTCATCCTTTGAGGCAGATGATTGAAGGGCAAGACAAGCACCTTGAAATTTATAGCTCCTAGACCTAGGCTGAAAATGTGAGGATTCTGGTAATGATATATCAACCGGCATAGTCATCTGTGAACTTTCCTGATGTGAGAAAGCTTGAGATAAATGTGGATGGAAGTGAGGAAAATTGGAATGTTTATTTATAGATACTTTACAGATAAATTTTTGTGTTATGTAATACAGTTTAATTTAATTTAATGCAGTTTAATAATTACAGATATAATACATGTTTGGAAAGGAATGCAAGGAAGTAATTGTTCTTTTATTTCCTTTGCTACATTGCTTTTTGGATGAGAATAAATATTCTAATGACTTTAAAGATAAGCTACTCCTGCTTATTCCATTCTCAAACTTGCATTTTTCCAGTTGTTCACCACTCATCCCCTGAATAAATAAATAAATAATCAAGACACAGTTGTTAGGTGAGCCTTTTCTGTTGAGTGTATTCATCATATTTGTAGTATATTGAGTCATTTGATCATTTATTGATTAAGCATGTCTGTGAGCCACTATTGTTACACAATTACAGTAAAAAGATTTATTCCTGACTCAGTTATCCTTTGTTTGGTCAGTAGAAAAAAGACAACATTGTTTTGTTGCATCCACACCAGTCAGGGATCGAGATTAGAATTGTATGCTTTCCGAAAATTTTAGGTTCAGCTCTGTGAGCCCCCCCCCAAAGAAGGGATCACAAAATGCAATCTTATAATGTGACTGAAGAAAAAAAATATTGAATGCACGGAAAGTAATCATACTAAATGTATTTAATTTCCAGACAGATTTGGCCAGTATCTCAGAGCACTTTAAAGATGAATTGATTTATTATTCTGGAAACTTTTTGGATTATAGTACACTTCACACAATACATGGATTATAGAGAAACTATTTAATTTAGTTGATTTTTCCCTCTAATCCCTCCTATTCCATGCTTTTGGTTTTACTCATTCCTAGTATTTAAAGGGCAAGTGTGGCTTTAGATGCTCACAAGCAAACACAGAAACACAAAGATTTTACAACCTGATGTAAAGAATTAGGAATAATTTTAGATGTGCTATTGGACTGGTTGTTATCGGTATTTATTAACATGTTTCCATTGAAGCTTTAAAAACATCTACCAAAGCAATCATATGGAAACAAGATTTTAAAATTATAACATTAAATTTGTATGCTATCTTATCTCATCACAAGGTGACTCTAGGTGGCGTAGAACTAACACGTTGCTTCAGTGGTACTGTTTATTCGCTGAATCTAATACATTAACTATAATCCTAAATCAGCAATATTAATCTTTTGAGATTAGGACTCCACATCCACACCATGTGCAGCTTTCTTTCCTTTCATCTTTGATGATTTTAGTCCATTTTAATGTTAATATCTATAATTTTAATATTTTATTGTTTTTACTTGGTTTTAAGCCACCTAAGGTCACCTCATAGTGAGATGGATGACGTTCAAAATGAAACAAACAAATAAATAAATAATGTTCATACTCTGATGTCTCTTCTTTTCATTTTTGCAATGCTTTATACAGTATGTGCAGATGTTTTCGAAAATGCTCCAGAAATTAAAAAGAAGGAAAGAAACTTGTGGTTAAAATGGCCATAAAATTCGCTGAATACCATCCAAAAGGAAAGATATTTCTAGTGGTGCTCTTTTTAGTTCTTTACATCATTATTGCCCCTGGTACTATGAATTGTTCTTGGTGTTTTTCTCATAGCCACATGTGGCTGTTCATTTCCTTTCTCTTTGAATGCATTCTATTACTGCTTCTGTGTGTAGTTTTATTTTGCTTTTGCTATGATGCATTTTATTATCAGTAGGGCTACTGAAACTTACATTTTATATTTGTACACCACTTTGAAAAGATTAGTTCTTGACTGCTTAAATATGTATTAATTAGCATTATTAAGGGGAAATGTGCTTAACATACTCCCTGTAAAATCTAACTACTATGAATTTAAAAGAAGATTAGATGTTTTGAGCCATTGTAACATATGGCCAGATCCTGAAGCTAAAACACAAATACTTTGGCCACCTAATGAGAAGGAAGGACTCACTGGAGAAGAGCCTAATGCTGGGAAAGATTGAGGGCAAGAGAAGAAGGGGACGACAGAGAATGAGGTGGCTGGATGGAGTCACTGAAGCAGTAAACGTGAGCTTAAATGGACTCCAGAAGATGGTAGAGGACAGGAAGGCCTGGAGGAACATTGTCCATAGGGTCGCGATGGGTCGGACATGACTTCGTGACTAACAACAACAACAAAACATATGGACGTTCCTTCTCTGAGTCTATACGTGAAATAACATTATTAAATATGTCTACTATCTATCATCCTGCATTTTGACTAACTATAGGAATATGTTTGTAATCGCTAATATCAATCAGAGCCATTCTTAAAGCAGACATATAAATACTTAAGAAACAGATAATTGCAGTGCTTTTATGGACAATGGGACAATATGGAACAGATTAAAAACTCTTAAGCTCCTATATTATGTGCTGTTATTCAGAATTATGCTGAAAGCAAGCTAAATACTATCATTTGGCTAAGCACTTTAGCATTTAGCTGCCTCTGTTTGAAACTGAAGACTAGCATTATTATTATAATTCCCTCCTGAGCAAGGAAGGTTTTATTCATGGATGCCTTACAGATGGGTCAGTCCTTTTTAAGGTATATTCTTCCACTTATGTTCAAATCATCTTAGATTATAACTCTTTGGGCAAGTATGGATCACATCCAATACAACAATGCTAAAGTCTGTCCTGCAAGTGTTCTTCCCCTGTGTTTTTCAACCTTATTTTTATACTGCTTAAGAATATCATTTAAATTTAATTAAATTTAAATATTTAAATTAAATGTACAATTTAATACATTATTACTATTATTTGTCATGATTTTGGAACTTCATTTAACAGTGGTGATGGAAGAGTTGGCTACTACTACTATTGCTGTTGCCTACTGCATCTCTTTTAATGTCTCTGGATGATAGAAAAACCAAAGGCACATTTACAGTGTTGAGTCCATATGATGGATACACACACAAAATGGCTGACATAAAACTTTTGTCTGTTCTCAAAATGGTCACCATCAAGGTCACAATATACCTATTTATCAGAAGGCGAATGGCATGTTCTGTACAACCTCAAAGGCATTCCTATATACAGTGCTTTTTTTGTCATAGAACACATTTTGTCATAGTGGCATTCCGGCACCTTTTTTCAACTGAGTTTGTGGGACTAAAAAAAGTTCAGTCAGACCTTCCAACTTCTCGTGAAAAAGGAAAAAAGATCTCGCAAGGAGTTGGAAGGTCTGACTGAACTTTTTTTAGTCCTACAAACTACGTTTCCCTGCAGCAGAAGAGAGACGTGCCAGAGCTAGGAAGCAGGTTAGCAAAGAAAGGCTTTTGGGAAGAGGGAGGAGCTGCGCCAGGAGGAGAAGCGGCAGGAAATGGGGCTGTTGTTTCCAGAAGGGAGAAGTGAGATGTGGGGCAATGCAGGGCAGCAAGCAAGTGCTGTTCTCTGCTCTGCATCCCTGCAGCTCTGTTCTCCGTTCTCCGTTCTCTGTTTTCCACAAGACAGGCGACAAAGGGCTGGTGGAGGGAGGCAGCGGGGGAGGCTTGTGCCACCCGATCATGGCGCAATCCACAGGAGAGTTGGCAGAGGACCAGGAGGCGATGGCTGTGCCCCGGGCAGTGATCTGCAGGGTGAGGCTTAAAGAAAGCTCCTCCACTGGTGCACAGTTGCAGTTGAGCTGTTCACCATCACTCCCCCCTGGCTCCAAAATGGCAGAGGGGGACCAGGCCTACCCCACCGATCCCATCCACCATAGCATGGCAGTCCGGCTCAGGAGGGGAGTGAAAGGTGGCTGATGAAGGAATGGCCTGGCAGGGAAGGGGCAGGGGGCTGAGTTCCGGCACCTTTTCTCTTACAAAAAAAGCGCTGCCTATATAGAAATGTGATTGTGCTTTTCTTTGTAGCACGTTCACTTTATTTTTCTTTAATTAAACTGTTCTTTAAAAGACAAATGAGATAGGGAGCCCAGGAAGCACTGAGGGAAGTAATTGGAGCGTACTGATGCCTCCTGCACCCTAGAAAGAAAGAAAGAATGAATGCAAACCATTGGTAAATGTACAACAAAATTCAGGTTTATCCAGTGCTTTTTTTGTAAAAGAAAAAGGTGCCGGAACTCACACATGTCAACACATGTCATACAACCCGCCTTGCCTACCCTACAAGGTTCCATCCAAAAAAGGTGCCGGAACTCCGTTCTGAGCGTTCTATGAGAAAAAAAGCCCTGAGTTTATCACATCCTTAGGCCATCTTGTGACTAAATAGGAGGAAGAATGCCAGATTCTACCAAAAATTCTCTTCGCCTTTGACAGAAAGTTCAAAAAGTAAAAATCTGGAACTTTGATGTTGTATTATGTTGAGGCAGCAAGATTACTTTATGGACAAAAATGGAAAGATATTTTGATTCCTACAATGGATGGATGGCTGCAAAAGATGATGGAGTTATCAGGGATGGCTAAATTGATTTCTTTGATTAAGGAAAAAAAACACAATTACATTTCTTTCTACTTAGAAACCGCTTCTGGATTTTGTGTTCGAGGTGGGGAAAAATGAAACTTTGATTTTGAGTTTTACTGATTAGACAGGTTTTTGTTATAAAAATGGCTAATTTATGTCAAAGTAAAAAATCGATGTTTGATGCTATTAAGTTATTTTATTACACCAAAGGGAGTTGGAAGTCAATGCCTTTTCTTTCTTTTTTGCCCTTTCTCTTCACTTTTTCCTTCCCTTCTTCCTCCCATAGTTTCCTTACTGTTTTTCTTTTGTATTTTTGCATTTTATATTATAAACTAATAAAAAATTGTACCCTGCATCTGTAAGATTAATTAAGATTCATTAAAGCTCAATTACTTTGTCTAACCTCCCCTTTCTCCCCTCCTTATTTTCCCAAAAGTATTTTCCTATTTTCCTTTATCTTCCTTTAGTTTTCTCTTTTAAGGTAGAGTAACGTAAGTTCAAAGATATACTCTGAGGGTTCTGTTGTTTAGAAACACATCTTGGTTTTGTCTTCAAATTTTTATTCATTACTTATGTTCTTACTGGTGCTACTCAGGAACACAAAAATACGATTTCTTATTGTTCTGTGTCACGGATTTTGATTTGCACTCATGAATTTATGCTAAGTTGCCTCGTTTGCCCCTTTTCTCCAGAAATGTTGAGAACTTTTGTAGCATTTTACATCTGAGACATGCCCCAAACACATCCACCCATGATTTTTTACTCATGAATTTAAAGTTAACATGCTGTTTTTAGTTTTGCTCTTTTAATGCAATTGGTTTTTGCTCTGGAACAGATGTAAGTTAGAGACAGTAACTTCCAGCTTCCAACAACATGTTTGATATTACCTCCAATGCCTGTGTAGTGCACTGATACCACAATAGACAAAAATGAATACAAAAGATTTATTTTATGTTTTACACAGGCTATAAGTTCCCCTTCCAAACGCCAATAAAAGAGAACATTTGTAGCTCAGGGTTGAAAGGATGGGTCCTTGGTGTTCTCTGAGCTTGGGTATTTTCTTGCAGATAAGCTATTGCATTGCTCGTTCTACTTACTATGTTTCTTCCATTGTGGGATCTGCTAATTTAGCTTTGAAATATGTTTGTCAGGACAAACTCTGCATTAATCGGGTAGTTTATCCAGGTGGTATCATTTTTTCTTGTACAATATGTGCTTCTTTCTAAGCTCGATACAAGATTTAATTTATAAAGCTGGAACTGTTTATGGTTGCATGCTTATTTATATTCTTTAATCCTGGTTACTTTGAGATCCTTCTTGTGAAAGCTGGAAAAGTAAGTGAGGGTTATTACCCAAGTGTTATTCTGTTGATGTAATATGAATGGTAAGTTCTAGTCAAATGGGAAAATATGTTTTTCTCTTCCATCGATATTTTGGCAAATCATTTGTGATCAAGGCCTTGTTCATTTTGACTGACTGCCTCATCAACTCTAATGTTCTCTCAGTGGTATGGACAACATTTGGCAGCAGACAGCACAGAACAAAGGAAGAAAACATGGGGCGCACCAATGTTAATGAAGATTTATTCTAGAGTGACATTTGATCAGAACTGCTGGGTGAATTCTAAGATTTCATTAGTTAAAGACAGAGAGGCGTCTGTCTGATTAAAAAGTGGGAAAAAACCAGTAGGGAGCTCTCATAAATTACCATAGCTCAATTAGGTGCAGACAGTTTAGTGAGTGTTTATTACCAGCAGAAATGACGATTTTTCCAATTAGATTAAAAGGTTTGAAAACAACAATTCTAGTGCTTAGTGATTTAAACCCTTTGGTAGAATAATGCATTGTGAGAAACAGCATTGATTAAAAGCAAACTGATAAGTTATTTGGGCTGCCTTCTTGTTTAGCAATGGAGCTCCTGCTGCTGCAGTACAATTTACCTCTCATGATCAATGCAGGGACTTGGCTAATTTTCTCCTTGGCCTGAAGATTTATATGAATGTAAAGGGCAGCTAAATCACTGTGAAAAATACCAACATGATTTATTTGAGGTAATCATGAAGGAAGCAGAGCTGCATAAATCATAGCCAATGTATCCCTGCCACATTGAGCCCTTCAGGCTGGCATCTCTGCCCTAGACATGGGTTGGTGGGAAAAATTATCAGAAGGAACCTTCATTCCAGGGGCCCAGAGCTAGAAATAAAAGAGACACTCAATCAAAAGTGGGAGTTTATTGGGTGTTTCTGACGCAATTATTCTCTGTCTCTAGAAGTGAGTAACGTCATTCAGGGTTTGCTGAAATCCCACCATTTAAGTATCTACCTTGTGTTGCAAATTTAATTTCCATCAGTACAGAATAAATGAGCAATTTTGATACAGTGATGCGGAAGAAATGGGGTGTAAGAAAAAGAGTTGCTCTATGTCAGCACCACATTGGTTGTTTCCTAACTAACTCATTGTTTATTTACAGTGTGGTTCCCAGCACAAAACTCAAATGTGCCTGGAGTCCAGAAAGAGTGGTATCCTCCTCCTGTAACACATCCTCCGATTGCTCTAATCTTATGGGAAAAGGAAGAAAAGATTTGGAGTTGGATGGTGAAAGAAAGAAAGAAAAAAGAATGATAGCTACATTTGTCATGCATCATATTTGACAGAACCCTTTCACCTTTGTATCCGACAAAAACTTTAGCTAAAAAATTGGGGGAGTGCCCAGTTATTTCTTCTATATAAAGTCCTATACTTTCTTGACCCAAAGGGGATCTTAAACCACCCATTTACCAAGCATTAAATCTTGTTTTCAGGACAAGTAAGCACAAATGCTTCCGGCACAGGCATAAGCATGATGTGAAGGCATCAATAATTTCCCCCTGTTGATTCTCAGGAAACTGATATTTGGAGATATGCTGCCCCAGAGGTTAGAGACTGGTAACTTTTAGCAGCACCCCTTCTTACCTTGCATTCTGTCGAGGCGTAGCCAGAGAATGTCTAAACTCTGCTCCTACTCATGAGACCAGTGTAGGGACATCCATGCATAAATGAGGATTCAGAATAGCCATGGGAATGGGATAACACCTCTATCCTCATCTCCCACTTTCTATGCTCACGACCTGATCCCAGATTTCCAACTTTGAAATTTTGAAATGCAGCTCTAAAGAAGATTTCTGCATACTTTACTGGGGTTCATGATTGGCACAAGAGTTCTACGAGTGTTCAGAGGAGCACAGAGCAAATAACATTAGGTTTTTGTCATTCAGCATGGACAAACATTTAGAAGAGAGCCAGCATTCATGGGCCTAACCCCACCTTGGCACTTAAGCATTAGCTAGGCAACTAACAAACTCTTCCCTAATCTAAGCCAATATTTTGACACTGACTGTCAGCAGTTTCCCAACATCTAATTACAACCATCCAGGGGGATGGATAGTGACGACGCATTGTCAGATGTACTCAGGCAGAGTCTGGACAGCTATCAGTCAGATAAACTTTCATTTGGATTCAGGCTGTGAGCAGAGTAGCATTTGGCCTAAATGGCCCCTTGTAGCTATGGTTATATAAAATGTCTCAACAGAGCTATTCATTTTCATGCATTATAATGAAGTGGGAAGAGAGGAAACAGATGGATTGTAGTTCCTTGTTTTGCACATCTGTTGTGATACATGAAATGATCCATTTGTTCCATGTCCAAGACCAGTCTATTTACAATAGCTCATAAGTTTTGTGTCCCCAAACTCATTTGCACAATCAGAAGCAAATAAAAAACGTAATTATTTTTTATTTTTGCCATGTCATATTATTATTCTGCATGATTATTTGTCTGAATGCCAAATATGATTAAAGAAACTATTTCCCCAAAATTACCTTGATACACCCTTTTAAAAAGTGATTTGATATTGGAGCTTAACGTTTCCTATACGTATAAAATCTTTACAGATACAAGAGGTTCTGGAGAACCTCCATGTTTCTGGGTCAATGCATTTTTATGCTTTTCTAAATTAGTGTTTTGTGCAATTATCCGCTTATCATATATTAAAGCCATCAAATAATAATAATAACAAAGCATTCAGGCTGAGGCACTGGGACTTAAGGGATCGTGTATCCCCTTTTCACAGCCATCCATACACATATTCATCATGGAATTTTTGAGACAAAGGGAAAAGCCAATCTCTTTTCAGCATCTGTACTATCTATCAGTGACAAATGTACGACTAGGGAGAAGAAAACGTAATCAAAACTCTCAGAGGCTGTGTGGGTGGCAAAAACAGTAGCCAAAAAGTTGAAATGAGGTATTTGTGCTGAAATTGCAACTTTTCTAACATTTTGCAACTCACACATCTTGAATGTTTGTCACTTCATTACAAGTATTTGCTGGTTAATAGGATGTGAGCAGTGGTATGTTGGCTTGCAAGTTAGTTTTTAAATTAAGGATCCTAGTTAATGGGGTGTACTACATGCAGCACAAGTACAATTAAAGTTGGTAAAAATGTATGTGTGTGTGTGTGTGTGTGTGTGTGTGTGTGAGAGAGAGAGAGAGAGAGAGAGATACATGAATGTGGCAATTGAGCAAAACCACAATGGGGGGTACAGGTAAATTTCTATGAGCTCACCTTGTGGTAAGTAGGGCATATGCAAGTTTATGACTTGGCATGTAAGAGGATAATGAAAGGAAATGAAAGAGAAATAGCTATATTGTGTAATTGTGAAACAAAAAGAAAGGCCTGGGTGAAGATATTGTGAAGTTAATGAACTGACGCATGGAAGTGAAGTAGCTTTAATTATGGAGTAGCTTTAATTATTAATGAAATGGCTAAAGTGGGTATCAAAAAGTAGAAATTGGTTTATCTAGTTGTTGTGGGTACATATGAAAGTAGGAAGCCACCACATGTTACATTCTAGTTTTGTGTTGGGAAAACATTACACAAAATTCTGAATGAATGCAATCCTAGAAGGGAAAAAATTGTTAAGTGATATGAATGAATCAGTGGAAAGAGATGAGAGAATAAAGAAAAAGTGATAAAGCTATTCAGGCTGCAAGAATGGCAGGGGATAGTCCTTGTTGGTAAGTATTTGCTTAGAAAAAAGTGTAATTGTTTCAAGTACATGTTTTAAGCACATTCATTCATCTACACGGTAAAAGAATGAATATACAGAGCCTTGGTGGAGCAGTGGGCTAATGCCTCCTTAAGTAACACCAGCTGCCTGCAATTAGTGCAGGTTCGAGTCCCACCAGGCTCAAGGTTGACTCAGCCTTCCATCCTTCCAAGGTGGGTAAAATGAGGACCCAGATTGTTGGGGGTAATAAGCTGACTTTGTAATAATGCCGCTTGGGGGGGCGAAAGCCCTAATAATAAGCAGGCATATAAATAGAATGAAGGCTATTGCTAAGCACATTGATTTGTGCTTTAGATTGTAAGCCGCCCTGAGTCTTTGGAGGAGGGCGGGATATAAATGGGATTAAAATTAAATTAAAATTATAAGTGTATGAGCTGAGGGAGATTGACTGATCCAAGTTTCTCAGTGAGTTTGATGGCCAAATGGAGGTCTTGAACAAGTCTTCTCTTGTTGAAGTTCAACAACTTAACTGCTACATTATACTGGTACTGGAGATAACATTAATATTTATTTATTTATTTATTTATTTATTTATTTTAATTCCATTTATATCCCGCCCTTCTCCGAAGACTCAGGGCGGCTTACAAGCAATGTACAAATTATCTGCACATTTTCACTGTTTTCCTTCTAGAACTAATGCAGAAATGAATTGGAATCAAACATTTGATCCATAAAATAATAATAAAAAGAACAGAAATACAGTTGATGAGTTTGTTTGACTCTTGCCTCAGTCCTTCTATTCTCCCTTATGTTTGATTTTACCAAGCAACCCTTCTAAGCCTCTCTTTTTGTGGTGGGAACCTCTGGGACAACGGCACTTTTTAATTTCTTTTTGAGCGTCAGGCTAGAGAAAAACCTTTTGCTGATACAAAGTCACTCTTCCACTGCAGCTCTTTGATATACCTTCCCTGCAAATCTAAATGTGGTAATAAATCACATTTTCTTTTTGCTTCACATCTTGATGTGAGCAGACAGCAATTCTGTAGCTCGGGAAGGTTATTATTTTAGTTCAGTAAAAAAGGCCTGTGAGTATGCCACAATCTGATGGCCTGATTGTGTGTCCTGCTCAGCTAAGCAAACTGAGCAAGTGTAACTGTTTTAGCAAGACAATTTGCTGAAAATTCTGAGCCCCACTATGAAATTGTCTCCTTGTAACAGTTAAGGGGCTACAAAAATTTCAGTCAGTGTGAAACTAACCAAGGAAATGACATTAAACTTTCTTTTTTAAAAGTTTGGGTTCCACTCATAATTAACTGGGCCTTTGCCCAAGTAGGAGCCAATATTTGATTCCCCACCCCACCCTTGTTTAAAGCAACCCAGTAGAATGGGTTGAAGCACAAGCCTTCTTTAATGTGCTGTGAAAAACTGAGGTGCCTGTGAAATGTAGTGTTGCACTGAATTTGATCTTCATGATGCCATTAATATGTAATGTAATGTAAATAGTGGTAGTTCTTTTCATGACTCTTATCATATGTATTTTAGGGAAGGAGAAAGCAGGGAGGATGATGAGGGATGGAAAGACACCCAAACATCCTCAGTTGGAATCATGAAGGAGACAATTAAGCAGAAATCTAGAAATTGCCCTGCATTTCTAGTTAAATGGGGAGGAAGATCTGCTTAATTTGAAATGAAATAAGCCAAATGTATGACTTATCCAAGTAAAATCCAAATTAACACATCTAATGTTAGTTTATGCCAAATCAATGCCAGTGGATATAGCTGTATCCATTTAAATCAGCTATTTTTCCTTGTATTGGGAAATGGCAGAAAATAAACTAATGAGAAATTATATGTCAAAATTTGGCACTACTAAAAACAACCATGCAAATAACTCCATTTTAGGAGAGACATCTGTCTTCTTCATATGTAGCTTTAACTTTGATTTCATTCATGATCTTACATCTACATACAAAAGTTTTGAAGGTGGCAGATCATTTCCATGGTCTTCATCTGAGATAAATATTAACAGATAACCCCTATTAGTGAAAAAAGATGCTTAGAGTAATGTCTGAACTATGCCTTGATTCAACAGCTCTTGAATAACATGGAAAGCTTGTACTGCTTTTTGCAAGCTTTATGCAAAATCAGTTGCATCAATTAGTTATTTTCTTCATACATGTCCATTCTACAACAAGGAGAGTGATCCTTTCTTACAAGATACTGTTGTGATGAAAGAATAATCTCTCTGCTTTATGTGTACATGATTTCACCACTATAATTCATATTACATGCTAAATAGCCCCATTAAGTGGAAGTAGGAAAAGTGACAAGCCATTTATGGATTATGTGAAAGTAATTGAAGAGGGTGATGGGACAGCTCCTTCATATAATTTAGCTTTAAACCGTAGAGAATGTGGGGGAGGGGGTGGAATATTTCCCAGGTCATTTAATTTATATATCCTCAAGAGTCTGACACACATAATGAATTTTTTGCTTCAACTTAAACACTTTCATTTGAGAAGAATATTATTCGTTTATTTGCTTACTAACTGTAAAAGAGTTGAATTCCAGGCATTTGGGCTCAAAATAAACATCGTTTTTTTTTAAAAATGTGTATGGATATGATCTATTATGGTAGATCATACATGATTATGTATTAAAATTGAACAACAACATGGCC
Organism: Vipera ursinii; assembly: GCF_947247035.1. Classification (NCBI taxonomy): domain Eukaryota; kingdom Metazoa; phylum Chordata; class Lepidosauria; order Squamata; family Viperidae; genus Vipera; species Vipera ursinii. The sequence continues at coordinate 60,144,543 of NC_139521.1, forward strand.
ACAGAAATAGGAGGGCTGAGAAAACCGAAACTTTAGACCCCGAGAGCATATTTCCCACATTCCCTACAGTCAGATGGAGTTGTGGTGTTATGTGGATGCTTAAACAGAACAGAACCCATTCCAGTGACCTGATGAAGCAAAACTTGGTCCTTCCAACAGCAGCTGGTAATTCTAGTGGTAATAGAATCTTTTGTATCTGTATATAAAGGTAAAGGTTCCCCCGCACATGCGTGCTATTCGTTTCCAACTCTAGGGGCTGGTGCTCATCTCTGTTTCCAAAGCCGAAGAGCCAGCGCTTGTCCAAGGACGTCTCCATGGTCATGTGGCTGGCATGACTAGATGCCAAAGGCGCATGGAACGCTGTTACCTTCCCACCGTAGTGGTCCCTATTTTTCTACTTGCATTTTTATGTGCTTTCGAACTGCTAGGTTGGCAGAAGCTGGGACAAGTAACAGGTGCTCACTCTTTTACGCGGCACTCGGGATTAGACCCGCCAAACTGCCGACCTACTGTTCGACAAGCTCAGCGTTCTAACCCACGGAGCCACCGCGTCCCCTTTGTATCTGTATACAACCTCTCAAATCATGAATTGTAGTACGTTTCTTAGTCATGAAATATTATACCATCTGCAGACCGTCTCCATCCATCCAGACAACCAACTGGACATGTCTACTAATAAAAGATTTTTGTTCATGCATAAACTTGAACTAAGTTGCATTGATTTATGGTACAGATCTAGTTTTTATTTATTTATTGAAATGTATTAACCACCCAGCTCCAATGGACCCTAAGAGGTATAGTTCTCTGATGAAAACTGCAGCTTGGCTTTACTCTCTTGTGAGCTCCTGATTCACATTTATGGCTCCTGAGATATGTATCTGCAGTTCTATCCATACTTTATTGTTTATAAAAGGTCCCCAGAATTCAGATAATTTCCCCCTGTGATAGACAGGCAGCTGACTATTGTAATCTCTTCTTTTTGTAAATAACAGTTCTTGACAACAAAGAAGAGAGCTTACAACAAAGCATTCTTTGACCAGGTGACAAAATTAGTGGACCAGAGGAATGCTGTGGATATAATTTACTTGGACTTCAGTAAGGCTTTTGATAAAGTAGACCACAACCTATTACTTGATAAGATAGAAACATGTGGGTTAGACAGCATCACCACCGGATGGATTCATAGCTGGCTGACTGGCCATACTTGGTGTGTGGTCCTCAATGGAACTGCATCAACATGGAGGGAAGTGTGTAGTGGAGTGCCCCAGGGCTCTGTTCTGGGCCCAGTGCTCTTCAACATCTTCATCAATGATTTGGATGAGGGGATAGATGGGGAACTCATCAAATTTGCAGATGACACCAAGCTGGCAGGAGTAGCCAATACTCCAGAAGATAGGCTTAGGATACAGGAGGATCTGGACAGACTTGAACACTGGGCACTATCTAACAAAATGAAATTCAATGGTGAAAAAAGTAAGGTTCTACATTTGTTTGAAGCCTTGCATAGCCTAGGTGGGCAGGAGGTAGACAAGCAGTGAGGCAAACAAACAGCCAAATAGGAATAGACTAGACTAGACTAGACTAGACTAGACTAGACTAGAATAGACTAGAATAGAGTAGAATAGAATAGAATAGAATAGAATAGAATAGAATAGAATAGAATAGAATAGAATAGAATAGAATAGAATAGAATAGAATAGAGCAGAGCTGGAAGGGATCTTGGAGGTCTTCTAGTCCAGCCTCCAAGCAGGAGAATCTATACCATTTCAGACAAGTGACTGTCTAGTCCAGGTGTCTTCAAACTTGGCCCTTTTATGACTTGTGGACTTCAACTCCCGGAATTCCTCAGTCAGAATGCCTAGCTGAGGAATTCTGAGAATTGAAGTCCACAAGTCATAAAAGGGTCAAGTTTGAAGACCCCTTCTTAAAAATCTCCAGTGATGGAGCACCCACAATTTCTGAAGGCAAGCTGTTCCACTGGTTAATTGTCCTCACTGTTAGGATAGGTTAGGCAAGAAAGGTTTTCTTTTGTTTTCTTATTTGTTCATCTGAGGGTAGAAATTTTAAAATGATTAATTGGACTTCCAAAACCTTCTTCAAGCGTCCTTTAAAATTATTTTTTTAACCTTCTTTTCTTCTGAATGCACATGGAGAAGTATGCTCTATAAGCTATCATTTTGGGTCCTTCAATCTGAGGAGGGGGCTTTTATTATTCATCCTTGCATTTCAACATGAGAAGGATCAGCTAGTCATACAAGAGTGGGATTGTCTGCGCAACTATGGAGTAAGCTTATTCAGCCTTTCCTCATTTGAGTACTTTTTGTAATGTCTTCTTTTCTGGAATCACAAATCTGCAAACACTGAATTATCATGCATTTCCCTCCCCCACACACTCTTTTTGGAGTACATGTAGTAATCCAGCCAGCCTTTGTATTTCCTTATGTCTCAGCAAGGGGTGAGAATAACAAGTGATTTTCAAGAGCTGAACAATAAAGCTGAGCAAAGAACACAATGCAAAGACCCAAAGAAGAGGGGTGTGTGTGTGTGTGGGAATGCATAAGCTCCCTTTGTTTGGTTCTTTAGCAGGCATTGGTCAAACAAGAACCACCAATATTATAGAGTTCAGCTCTCTTTCTTTAAGGCCATGTCATTTTTTATCAGTCACTTGATTTTATTCCAATTCCTCCTCACTCATAGTCACTTAAAGAAGCACATACTTTTAAAAAGATGAAACCCAGTGAAACCCTGAAAAACACACTTTCTTTGCAGCTGTAGTATAAACCACTATTGTGACAAATATTTTTTTATTCTGATTAGAGATGAGTTAATCTCTTTTGGCTTCCATAAAAAGCTACTTTTATTTTCCCCAATGCTGATGTATTCATTTGGTGTCCCTAGTAGTTGGTTATGTTCCCAACTATTAAAAAAATAAGGTTAGCTGAATGTGGATATACAATCTTGAGAAGAAGGAATTATACTCTCTCTTTCCATGGAAAAGTCTAAGTATGCATGGTGGTTCATGCCACACCTAGGCAACAATTGAAATCTTGACCAGGAGTTGCTCCCCTAAAAATCAGTGCTGGGTAGTATGGAATATTAGTACTTCTGTGTCTCAACCTTTTTCACTGGAATTCTAAAAGAATGCTCAAGCTTTAATTGTGAACATTGTTGGGTAGCTGGTTCTTTGCAGGCAATAAGCGAGACGGAAGGTTGCAAACAAGAACATGCTTTATTCAGGCAAACAGGAACAGAACTGAAACGGAGGCTGCTGCACAGCTACTTATACTGTTGCCACAAGGCAGTGGCCAATAGGTTTAAAGTAACCCATTTCCGCCCCAAATCATCCAATGATCTTCTTGGAGACAACAAGTCTGGCTTAGTCAGTGACCGTTACACAGACACACCAGTGAGCAACCTTAAGCAGCATTCAAACAGACACGTGCATCAGTTCAAGTAAAAATCCCAATACATTACAAACATTGTGTGTCATTTTTTTTAAATATGATCACTGTCAAGGACCTGGGCCCCTTGGGTTATGATTTGAGATTCAGAACTGTCACAATAAAACTGCAAGACTTTTGTGGAGGCACTGCTTCTCTTGATTTATTGTTGTCAGCTTTAAGGCATTTCTGATTTTGTTCTCACACATGGATTGCAGCAGAGATGCACAATCTTTTTTGAGTTGGCAGGCACAGTGGGAGCTCTTGGAAGCTAAACCCTAAATACTAATAGGTGCAGCCAGGACAAAACCCAAATCTGATACCATGTTATTGACATATAAATGTAAATAAAATTTAAATACATTTAATAGAATTACTCTCTGATTACATGGTCAACAATTTTTCCTTTCTGTCACATTAAAAAATGTAACTTGGAAACAACCTTTGGAAGTTTTCTAGGGAAGAGACATACCGAATTCTTTCCTTTTTCCCTTTTTTTTCTTTTTGCTAGATTGATGATTTTGGTTCTGTTATTTATAGTGGGGGAGGGGAGAAGAGGGAGGGAGCTGAGAGAGAACTTATCATCCATGTAATGGTTAAGTCAATGGTCTACCAATGGATATTCCCAGGTTCTAGTCCATTCTTAAGCAGGGAAGATGATTGGGTGACTTTGCTCCAATCATTCTGCTTCAAAATGGGAGATAAATTTTTTTTACCAATTAACCCACATTGAATCAGTGTGGTAGATTAGCCTGTAACCTACAGGTAGTCCTTGACTTATAACAGTTCATTTAGTGATCATTTAAAGTTACAACAGACCTGAAAAATGGACTTATGATCATTTTTCACATTTGCAACCATTGCAGCATCTCCATGATCATGTGATTAAAACTGGTTCATATTTATGATGGTTGAAGTGTCCCGGACTCATGTGATTCCCCTTTTCAACCTTCTGACAGGCAAAGTCAATAGGGAAGCCAGATTCACTTAACAACCATATTACTAGCTTAAGAACTGCAGTGATTCACTTAACAACTGTGGCAAGAAAAGTCGTAAAATGGAGTAAAATTCACTTAACAAATGTCTCAGCAACAGAAATGTTGGGGTCAATTGTGGTCATATGTCAAGGACAACCTGTGTAAAGATGCTCTCATGCCATGGTGGATTGATTTGGACTGATATTTTCCTGCATGACTAGTGCTTACTTTCCATTTTTTCCAAACTCATGGGCTAAATTGAAGTAATAGATGCCTTCTGTTCTTGTAATTTTATTGGCAACAGAAAAGTACGGAAGTAATTTTAAACTGTCATCTTCTGAGAACTGTTTTATTTTTCAGTATAAGTTACATATATCCTGGTTGAGTCCCATTCAGAAATGAACCAGGTCTGATATTGTTTGTTGTTTGAAGACAGATACCAGTATTTTCCCAAAAATAAGACCGGGTCTTATTATTATTTTTTTGCCTCCAAAAGAGGCACCAGGTCTTATTTTTGGGGAATGACAGCCCCACCCAGCTGGTCCACTTCTTCTGTGGCAGAAGGAAGAGCTTCATTCTGCAGCTGCATTCTGGCCTACATTTTGCAGTCAGGCCTTTCCGGAAGGCACATGCAGCCAAATATCAAGCTATAGATTCAATCCATAGCTCGGTTCTTGGCTACAGTGGCCTTCTGGAAAGGCCTGCGACTGTGAAATGCAGGCCTGGCTGCAGAAGATGCTGCAGAAGAATTGGGCCGGTGAGGAGAGGCCTGGCTGCAAGGTAAGTGGGTGTGGGGTGCGTGGGGCAGCTCCACACCCTCACCTCTGCCCTAGCTTGATTTTTAGGTGTGTGCATCGCCCCAAAACTAGGGCTTATTTTGGGGCAGGGCTTATATTAGGCCCACCCCCAGAAATCAAGCTAGGGCTTATTTTCGGGGTAGGCCTTACTTTCAGGGAAACACAGTAGGTGCTGCATTACATTAAAATAGCTGCCACAGGGAGAAATCCAGAGTAGCAAGCATAGGATGAAGCTAAAGTCTTACTTCTTGATTTACCAGTTTTCTAATCACAGGCAGGTGGAGTTTTTCCTTTAGATGCTATCTTTGATCAAGCGTTTGATGTGCAACCTGCTATCCAGGCGTATTTGATTTCATCCTCCAACAAAGATAAAGGGGGGAAAAAAGCTCTGTAATAGTTACTCAAATCCAAGTAATGTAAAAACTTCAGCCCAACTCCCATAATAATAATTTAAAGAGAAAAATTGAAAAACTTGGCTTAGGAAAAATAGCTTTGAAAGATCTACTCTTAAGATTATCAGTGTCTAATATGAAAATCTGTTCCTTGATTTGTGAGTCAATCTCTGTTGGTGATGTATCATCCCCATTCAAGGAAATGATGTGCCATGAAAATTCATTATTTAAAAAAGCACGTAGAACGGCTGTATACAAATCTCCATGTGTACTGCATAAGGATCCTCACATCTACCCAACGTCTGATGATTTCTGGGGGTTTCATTTGTTTGGCTGCTTAAGCAAGCATTCTAAATGGAAATGCACTTGACATTTCTCGTGACTAGCTGTAATCAAACAGCATTAGAATTCGGCTGATGTTGCAGAGGATGATTAAACAAATTTCTCACTCATTCAAATTTCTTCTTAATGGGAAAACAGAGAAAAAGTCTTGTTGATGGAAATGATCCCCAGATGGAAAATGATGTCTCAAAATAAGTACAGAGACGAATGCTTATTTTCCTTCTATTAACATATGCGTGAGGGAATATCTGTACTACTATTTTTTAATGTTTGTGATCAATTAAATCCTGAAGTTTAGCCATGCCTTAAGAAAAAAATAATAATTGAAGATTGGTCCATTCCCAGTCTCCTCACCAATAAGGTGAGAGGATGAGAAGAAAACACCTTTTCTGTGCAAACTGAAAACTTCATATGTATAAAGAGCTCAAAATTTAAGCCTTAATATATTTTCTTCCTAAGGATATCAGTACATATATAACTTATTTCTACAGAACTTAGGAACTGTGGTTAAATGCTGATAATAGATACAGGACACTGTTAATAAAGAATCTTAGAGTATTTCACTGATCTGCAATATTGTACCAATATCCTCTAAAGAACTCTGACAAAGGAGTATGGCTTTCTGTTTATACCTAAAAATTTAGGCACTGTTTCTGCAGCAAATGATCTCAACAATAGCATATAACCCCCAGATGAAATTCCTAAACATCTTATCCTCTTTGAAGCAAAAACCAATGTTCCTATTTTTTTTACTCAACTCAATCAAGAAGTTGAATAAATACTAAAGTTGGCTGTTTCTAAATTGTTGTAAGAGCTTTATTAAAAGCTAAAGGTTCCCCCGCACATGCGTGCTAGTCGTTTCCAACTCTAGGGGCCGGTGCTCATCTCTGTTTCAAAGCCGAAGAGCCAGCGCTTGTCCAAGGATGTCTCCGTGGTCATGTGGCGGGCATGACTAGACGTCAAAGGCGCACGGAACACTGTTACCTTCCCACCGTAGTGGTCCCTATTTTTCTACTTGCATTTTTTTACATGCTTTCTAACTGCTAGGTTGGCAGAAGCTGGGACGAGTAACAGGCGCTCACTCTGTTACGCGGCACTCGGGATTCGACCCGCCAAACTGCTGATCTTCTGATCAACAAGCTCAGCGACCTAACCCACTGAGCCACTGCATCCCTTTTTTAAGAGCTTTATTAGTCACTAGCAAAAAAGAAAAAACAAAACAAAAAAACCAAACAGCAGCTGAGAGCTTGGCTATACATATTTTTTTTTATTATTTCCATTTATATCCCGCCCTTCTCCGAAGACTCAGGGCGGCTTACAAGCTTAGCAGTATATTAAGTTGGTTTGAAAAACTTTTCTAAAAGTATAGCAGATTTGTTAATTAATATAATTTTATGGTCCAATATGCCTATCACCTTTTGGTGATGTATGTGGTAATTCCGGTGTTCATAAAATTGTGAGCATTCCAAGCAAGCTCTACCTCTTAATGATAACTTCAATTATTTCAGCTCTTTCTAGACAACCATTTGTGGCCATTGGGTTCTATGCCAACAATTATCCAGCAAAGTTCTGACTTATGTAGAAATATATACATGTATGCTGAGGCTAGAAAGCTTTCTTCCTTTGGACTCTAATCACAGAAATTGGAGTATTCTTCATTTTAACGACTCATATAGGAAATGAGTCTCTCATAGCTAAATATAGCTTTCAAAGCTGTGGATTTAGTAGCTTTTTTGGAATCAGCTAAGGTTATTTTTCTAAACTATATTTAAATTCTTGGTACTACATTGACATATAGTAGGTAGAAGCATCATAAATATTGATTATTCACCTGACTCCATATCATACAAAACATCCTTATGCTGAATCTGGAAAGACTGATACAATTATGAGGATAAATGAAAAAAAAATAAAGATCCTAGCTCAGGAAGACAAATATGATCTGATAGGCCTCACTGAAACCTAATGAGGTACGTAATATTCATGATTGTATGTAACAATGGAAGGTTATTTTTTTTAAAAGGAGCAGACAAAGCAAGGGTGGGGTTATTCTACTGTATATAGAGAAAAATACTGTGAAAGCAGAGTAAAGAAAACCCATTAAAAGTTGTTTCTCTGAGGGTTTATTATAAATCTGGGCAGGCCAAATATACAAACGAGGCTTTTCTAGATCGGATGTGCAGTCTTTCAAAGAAATATTGAACTGAATTGAATTGAATCTTTATTGCCAAAGTGCAACCATGTATACATTGAGATTGGCTGAGCCCCCTTCGTGCCCCCCCCACAACTCACAGTGACAACAACCCACCATCTCGTTACACCATGTGAGCTGATTGCACAAGACACTGGCCTCACAAGTCAATCATACATAAAGTTATTTCCCATTCAAGAGCCTAACAACCCGTGGATAGAAGCTGTTCTTCAGCCTGTTGGTATGACTGGCTATACTCCTGTATCTCCTACCTGATGGAAGGAGAGTAAAGAGGTACCGACCAGGGTGTGAGTCGTCCCTGAGAATTTTCCTCACTCTTCCAAGGCAGCAAGCCCTGGCGATGTCATCCAGTGGTGTCAGTGCACAGTCCACAATGTTTTGTGCTGTGCGCACCATCCTCTATAATACTTTCCTATCCGTGGCTGTCAGACCAGCATACCAAACCACAATAGACCACAGTAGACCAGTAAAAGAAGGTCATTAGTCATTGTTCTACCCTGTTCTTCCACAAGACCCTGTGGAAGTGGAGTCTCTGTTGGGCCTTTCTGGCCACCTGGGTTGTACTGACTTTCCAGGTAAGATCTTCACAGAGGTAGACTCCCAGGAATTTAAAGGACGAAAATCTCTCCACACAGCCCCCCCCCAATGTAAAGTGGGGCAGGTTTCTCTCTTTTCTTCCAGTAGTCTAGTACCATCTCCTTTGTCTTGCTGATGTTCAGGTGCAAGTTGTTTGCTATACACCATGAGGATAGTTTTTGTACCTCCCCCCGTACGCTGTTTCATCTCCACCTGTAATAAGACCCACTATGGTGGTAACATCTGCGAACTTAATTATCACATTAGATGGGTTGGACAATACACAATCGTATGTGTACAATGTGTACAGGTAGGGGCTAAGCATGCGAGCCGGTGTGGCGAGCTGGTGCAAAGCTTCAGGGGTGTGTGTGGATAAAACACATGTCATTATAATGGAGGATTTCAACTATCCTAACATCTGCTGGGGATCTAACTCTGCCAAGACTAAATTATTATTGCTGACAATTTCATTTCTCCAAAGATGGACAAGAAAGAGGAACTGGTTGAAGAAATAAGGGTGACTGTAACTTTGGGAAAGTGATCGTGTTATCCTAGTAATATCAGAGAAGAGGGAACTGAGAAGAGTCAGATCTCTGTACTGAACCTCAGGTCAGTGGATTTGCACGCAGTCCAAGAAAAAACTATTATCCAATCACTTGAAATCTGAAGAAATGTCCAGGGTCCAGGAAGGATGGAAAATTCTACAGAATGTGACCCTAAACACACAGTTGTATACCATAAGCAGGAAGAATAAAAGGTATTCTTCAGAAATTGAGGAAACTCTGTCAAGTACAAGGTTAGAATTCAGTATGAGAAGCAGCTTTCAAGAGATATCACTAAAAAAAAGTTTTGGGATATGTTAAAAAATAAATCTATTGTTAGGATAAAGTTATGAATTGGTAATAGATTATATGAAGAAAGGAAAACTTACTAACTATAGGAAGAATTGGGCTATTCTACATTTTTATCAATGACTTTGATGAGGAATTCAGGGGACTGTTAAGTTTGCAGATGACACAAAGCTGAGATTCAAAAGGACTTGGATAGGCTTGAAAATGGGCTGAAATTAATTGGATGGAATGTAATTAGGAGAAACACAAATTTTTGCAAGACCCAAGTATAACATATGAGAGACTTGGCTTCACACTAATACATGGGAAAGTGTGCTGTCAACCACAAGATAAACATGATCAACAGTATGATGCAGCTGTAAAAAGGCATACAATTAGTCCTTGTTTAGTGATCACAATTGGCACTGGCAACTTATTTTAATTAATTAATTAATTAATTAATTAATTAATTAATTAATTAATTAATTAATTAATTTGTATACCGCCCTTCTCCCGAAGGACTCAGGGCAGTGAACAGGGCAATAAATACCAAAAATACAAAATACAAAAATTAAAAACAGATTAAACCATTAAATCACTTGGTCATTAAGTGACACAATCACTAAGTAAAAGTGCAACTATGCGTATGATCTTAATTTAGCTTTCTTTTGCTCTGCAGACTTGTGAAGGTTGTAAATGTGATATTGGGCATAAAGATACTTTTTCATCACTATTGTACTTTACAAATGATTGCTAAATGAGTCAGTCACTAAACAAGGACTACCTCTACTTCCTTAGGGTATATTAGCAAGAGATACAGGTAGTCCTCACTTAATGATAGTTGCTTAAAATTATGGACCCCAAAAACAGTTACTTATGACCTGTTTCCAAAGTTATGACTGCTGCACCCTCCGGTGGTCCTTTGATCACATTTTGTGTTTGGCAACCAGTTTGTGGTGTCCTTTGGTCATGTGACCACGAATTGCAATGTTTTTGCCAGTTTCTAATGTTTTTTTTGCTGGTTTCTGGCAAAAGTGCCTATTAAAGAGAATCAATTCACTTAATGACCATGTGGTTTGCTTAGGAATCACATAACTCACTTAACAACTGCAGTGATTACGACTGCTGTAAAAATAGCCATAGAATCGAATCAGATTGCATGGTAACCTACTTAGCAATTGCAATGACCTACCATGGACATCCCCTTCATGGATTATTGCCTTGTCGTGGCGAAGGGGCTTGCATAATTCAACGAAGCTATGAGCTATGCCGTGCAGGGCCACCCAAGACAGAAAGGTCATAGCAGAGAGTTCTGACAAAATGTGATCCACTGGAGAAGGAAATGGCAACCCACTCCAGTATCTTTGCCATGAAAACCCTATGGACAGTATCAAAAGGCAAAACGATATGACGCTGGAAGATGAGCCCCTCAGGTCAAAAGGTGTCCAATATGCTATTGGGAAAGAGCAGAGGGCTAGTACTAGTAGCGCCAGAAAGAATGAAGCGACTGGGCCAAAGCCGAAAGGACGCTCAGCTGTGGATGTGTCTGGTGGTGAAAGGAAAGTCCGATGCTGTAAAGATTTTCTCTCCATAGGAACCTCGAATGTAAGATCCACGAATCAAGGAAAGCTGGACGTGGTCAAAAAAGAGATGACAAGACTGAACATCGACATCTTAGGTATCAGCGAACTAAAATGGACAGGAATGGGTGAATTTAATTCAGATGACCATCAGGTATACTACTGCAGGCAAGAATCCCTCAGAAGAAATGGAGTAGCCTTCATAGTCAATAAAAGAGTTGGAAAAGCAATACTGGGATAGAATCCCCAAAATGACAGAATGATCTCAGTTCGAATTCAAGGCAAACCATTCAATATCACAATAGTCCGAGTCAATGCCCCAACCACCAGTGCTGAAGAGGATGAAATTGACCGGTTCTATGAAGCCCTAAAGCACCTTATAGAACTAATACCCCAAAATGATGTCCTTATCATCATGGGGGATTGGAATGCTAAAGTAGGAAGCCAAAAGTTAACCGGAATAACAGGCAAGTTTGGCCTTGGAGTACAAAATGAAGCAGGGCACAGGTTGACAGAATTTTGTCAAGAGAATACGATGGTCATAGCAAACACTCTTTTCCAACAACCCAAGAGACGGCTCTACACATGGACATCACCAGACGGTCAACACAGAAATCAGATTGACTATGTACTCTGCAGCCAAAGATGGAGAAGCTCTATACAGTCAGTAAAAACAAGACCAGGAGCTGACTGTGGCTCAGACCATGAGCTTTTCATTGCAAAGTTTAGGCTTAAACTGAAGAAAGTAGGGAAAAGCACTAGGTCAGTCAGGTATGAATTAAATCATATCACTGTTGAATATACAGTAGAGGTGACAAATAGATTTAAGGAATTAGATCTGATAGACAGAGTGCCTGAAAAACTATGGACAGAGGTTCGCAACATTGTACAACAGGTAGGAACCAAAACCATCCCAAAGAAAAAGAAATGCAAGAAAGCAAAATGGCTCTCTTGAGGAAGCTTTGCAAATAGCTGAGGAAAGGAGGGAAGTGAAAGGCAAGGGAGAAAAAGAAAGATACGTCCAATTGAATGCAGAATTCCAGAGAATAGCTAGAAGAGATAAGAATGCCTTCTTAAATGAACAGTGCAAAGAAATAGAAGAAAACAATAGAATAGGGAGGACTAGAGATCTTCAAGAAAATTGGAGAGATGAAGGGAATGTTTCAAGCAAAAATGGGCATGATAAAGGACCAAAATGGCAGGGACCTAACAGAGGCAGAAGAGATTAAGAAGAGGTGGCAAAATTACACAGAAGAACTATACAAGAATGAGCTTAATGTCCCTGATAATCACAATGAGGTGGTCACTGACCTCGAGCCAGACATCCTAGAATATGAAGTGAAGTGGGCCTTAGAAAAGCTGAGCAACAACAAAGCTAATGGAGGTGACAGTATTCCGGCTGAGCTATTCAAAATCTTAAAAGACGATGCAGTAAAAGTGCTACACTCAATTTGCCAGCAAATTTGGAAAACTCAACAGTGGCCACAGGATTGGAAAAGATCAGTTTACATTCCAATTCCAAAGAAAGGCAGTGCCAAAGAATGTTCAAACTATCACACCATTGCACTCATTTCTCATGCTAGTAAAGTTATGCTTAAAATCCTACAAGCTAGACTCCAGCAGTATGTGGATCGAGAACTACCAGAAGTACAGGCAGGATTTCGAAGAGGCAGAGGAACTAGAGATCAAATTGCCAACATACACTGGATCATGGAGAAAGCTAGAGAGTTCCAGAAAAACATCTACTTCTGCTTCATTGACTATGCCAAAGCCTTTGATTGTGTGGATCATAACTGTGGCAAGTTCTTAAAGAGATGGGCGTACCAGACCATCTTATTTGTCTCTTGAGAAATCTATATGTGGGCCAAGAAGCAACAGTGAGAACTGGACATGGAACCACTGATTGGTTCAAAATTGGGATAGGAGTCCGGCAAGGCTGTATACTGTCGCCCTGCCTATTTAACTTATATGCAGAGCACATCATGAGAAAGGCAGGGTTAGATGAATCAAAGGTTGGAATTAAGATTGCCAGAAGAAATATCAACAACCTAAGATATGCAGATGATACCACTCTAATGGCAGAAAGTGAAGAGGAACTAAAGTGCCTCTTGTTGCGGGTGAAGAAGGAGAGTGCAAAAGTTGGGTTGAAACTTAACATTAAGAAAACCAAGATCATGGCATCCGGCCCTCTCAATTCCTGGCAAATAGATGGGGAGAAATGGAGGTAGTGACCGGTTTTATTTTCCTGGGCTCCAAAATCACTGCAGACGGGGACTGTAGCCAAGAAATTAAAAGACGCTTGCTCCTCGGGAGGAAAGCCATGGCAAATCTAGACAGCACACTAAAAAGCAGAGACATCACCCTGTCAACAAAAGTGCGCATAGTCAAGGCTATGGTCTTCCCAGTTACAATGTATGGCAGTGGAAGTTGGACCATAAAAAAGGCTGAGCGCCAAAGAATTGGGGCCTTTGAACTGTGGTGCTGGAGAAGACTCCTGCGAGTCCCTTGGACTGCAAGGCGATCAAACCGGTCAGTCCTAGAGGAGATCAACCCTGACTGCTCTTTAGGAGGCCAGATCCTGAAGCTAAAACTCAAATACTTTGGCCACCTAATGAGAAGGAAGGACTCACTGGAGAAGAGCCTAATGCTGGGAAAGATTGAGGGCAAATGAAGAACGGGATGACAGAGAATGAGGTGGCTGGATGGAGTCACTGAAGCAGTAGGCGTGAGCTTAAATGGACTCCAGAAGATGGTAGAGGACAGGAAGGCCAGGAGGAACATTGTCCATAGGGTTGCGACGGGTCGGACATGACTTTGCAGCTAACAGCAACAACAACAACAACCATGGACATTCTGGAGTCAACTGTGGTTTTTAAGCAAGGACTCTGTAGAATCCAAATAAAGGAACTAATTGTTCAACTCTGCTCTGTCCTGATCAGACCATATTTGGAGTGCTGAACACCACACCATAGTGCTATGAAGAAGTTCATAGGAGGGCTTCTAAGATGGTAAAGAATCTGTAAACTAAGTTCTGTGATGCACGGTCAGAGGATGTGGAGATGCTTTGCCTAGAGAAAAGACAACAGATGGCAAATATGAAAGCAGTCTTCAAAAATCTGAAGGGTTTTTTGCACATATGAAAGAGTGGACTTATCCTCCATTGTCCAAAGGGCAGGATGAAAACCAGTGGGTTAACATTACAAAGAAGGAAGCTTGATTTAGATCTCAGGATGAATTTCCTGATTGTATGGTCTATCAGTTAATGGAATCACGATGTGGTGAGTTTTATTTTACTTCTGGATGGTCAAAGCTGTTGTGATGAATCCTGCACTAAGCATGTTTTTGGATCAAATAATCACTAAAGGTGCCTTCCAATTTTATGATTATAAAGTTTACTCCATTGCTGAACACTCTTATTTAACAATGTTGGAAATGTTTCTAGTCTCCAACACAAATCTGCTTCCTTGTAATTTTAAACCCTGATTTCTTGTTCAATCTTCTGGAACAACTTGGAAGAATTTTGCCGTTTTCTGTATGAAAAGCTGTTAAGGTACTTGAACATAGTTCTCATGAGAGCAGGGAGCAATTCAATGCTTATAAAACCTTAGACAGTATTCAGGCTTCTGAAGAATCATGAAACTTTTAAAAACCAACATGTTTTAAGACTACCATGGTGGGCTGGAAGATTTAAGAGAATACTCAATTTTGGATCTCCAGATAATATCATCCTGTAATTCCCATAATCCCAAATCAGCATGGCCACTTTTTTTTAAGAACAATTGAACACTGCAACATCAAACAACACTAGCTCAGCAGCAATCTCTCTCTCCAAGATTTGATTCCCCTATAATTTAAAACCTAAAGTTATATAATCTTCAGATGATTGATGCCTCCTGTACTGCATCCAGTCTTCTGAATGGAAATCTCCAGCCTAAATGCTACTCCTGCCATTTCTCTCAATTACTACTCAATCTCTTTTCATGTTTCTGTAATTTTCAAAACAGCTGAAAAGCACCAGCTGTATTAGTTCATTCCTGACACCTTAGTAACTCCCTGTGAAACAGCAAAGGTGAAATCAGAGCAAGGTTCTGGTTGAAAGGCTATGGCTGAAGGTGAATTGTTGCTCTCAAGTGACTCTAAGAGAAATGTGCTCCATACCTCAGATAACTGAATGAGTCCATCAGGCAATTATATGGTTCGGCAGTTTTTTGAATCTTGTATTAGATACCCACTGGACAGGCATTTCCCCACAGGAGTTGTTCTAGTCAAGGACATGATTACACAATGTATTCTCTGTGTGCAAAAGTGAAAATGCTGATGAAAGGCCATATTGCTGGTGTCACTGAACTAGAATAAGATAGTTTTGAAATGTAGGAACAGGCAGAGGAGCAGCCAAATGGCTAAGAAAGAACCAGTGTTGAAAATTTAAAAACACCATATGAAGCCAGGACTAATGTCGTTTCCTCACAGAGTTTTTCTATGGCTATATATACAAGTGCACATAGAACTGTACCATCTGCACCAATATAGCAGAAGCTGGAGAAGAGATTATTAAATTCTTTGAAAGCTGTACATTTAGAGCAAAAAAAAATTATCTGAAGCCCAAAAGAAATAGATCATTAAGATTCCATATTACTGGAATGCAAATTTTGGTCCAATATCATTTTAACAATAAAAGCAGTTGCATAATCAAATTATTTGCACAGAACTGATGGACTCTCTGTGGCTGGTAGTCCTCAACTTCCACAATTAAGCCCAAAATTTCTGTGGCTAAGTGAGACTTGTTAAGTGAATTTTACTCATTTTATGACTTTTCTTGCCACAATTGTTAAGTGAATCACTGCACTTATTAAGTTAGTGACATGACCATTAAATGAATCTGGCTTCCCCATTGACTATGTTTGTCAGTAGGTCACAAAAGTTGATCACATGACCCCAGAACACTGCAACTGTTGTACATATGAGCCAGTTGCCAAGCATCTAAATTATGATCACATGACCATGCAGATGCTGCACTGGTCGTAAGTGCAAAAAATGGTCATAACTCACTTTTTCCCAGGGCTGTTTTAATTTTGGTCACTAAATGAATGGTTGTAAGTCGAATCTATCTGTAGATAACTTGTGATTTTGGAATTAACTTATGCTGAATTTTTAAAAAGCTCTCAATATTCCACCAGGCTGTCACTAAAACTAGGCTGGAACTTTCTGTTTCCATCTAAAAATGCTGCAGATTAAATAAAAAAAAATATGGAATCAGACCTGGGTGAATCTAGCCACTGTGGTATATCAGCTATGATTTATGGTTTAGTGTCTTACAAGAATCCAAGCAATTGTGATTTATTCAATAAATTATTGCTAACCAAAGTCTGGCTTATAACAGGGTTTAAACCTAGTCTTTCTGTATGGTACCACAATATTCGTTACAATTTCTTTGCACAAGAGGGCAGTGGAACTGCTATGGTGTTTTCATTCCTCTTGATGGAGCAATGAACCTGTCTGAGCACACACTGCAAAGTGCCAGCAACCAACCGCCGCATTCAACTCACTGTCATTCTCCACTTTTGGCTTCAGTCGTTCCAAAGCCCCTCTTGCTTATTTTGTTCAGTACATCTAGGTCAAACCTGTTGGCTAACAAATCAGCTGCTTCCTTTGTTACCACTTCTCTTATTGGAAGGTTGCTCTTAAAAAAATAATAATGCTGTATCACTTGGAAAGTGCCGGTTTAAACAGAAGACAGAGAAAAGGATGGAGAGGTTGAACTTTAATTAAAGCCAGCTTAGAGAGCTTGACTTTCTGTATATGCTGAATGTATCTACCCAACACATATTTTTCTTGTCAGTGTAAACCACTACTGTATATCCTTTACTGTGTTTGAAATATTTTGAAACAGGGTGCTGGTGCTTTGCTGTATTGCTTCAAAAATGGCTCAGCTTGACTTTTCCTTTGTTTTCAAGTGCATTGCTTTGAAGTTTGTTTTCTCCTCCCTTCTCTTTTTAAAGAGAAAAAAAATGATAGTTCATAAGTTTGTATTAACCTATTCTTTAACAGTGTCTGTTTTAAGATGACAAAGCAGAAAACGACATCTGGGAGATGTGTAGTACCTTGTACTGAATTGCATATGTAATATCTTGTAACTTGTACCTTGCTGTACAGATTTGACAGCTTTTTGACATTAAAAGCTGCTGCTTTTAAATTCAGAGGTGTCCATGGGGGGCATAAGAAGAGCAAGATGGTGGTTGAGGCTGCCTGAACCAAGCCCATCCCCACAAATTTCTGATATTATATGCTACAACAATAAAGTACTATCCCCGGTGTCTAGTTCTTCACCTGGCTTTCATTGAAGGACTGACAGCATAAGGCAAAAATCTTAACACCCAGGCATGTTTTAGGTGAGGCACTAGTCATGCAGATTGAAATGGTAAACAGGTAATTTTGGAAGTGCAACTCAGAACACTGGGCTGGCTGGCTGTTGTTATCAGACCAAATAGCATTTCTTGCAGTGAAAGAAGTTATCTGCCAAGATACAGTTGGACTCCACCAATTCAGTGTATTCAGCTTCTCACCACTACTTGTTCCAAAGCACCACCAGAACACCACAAACAGCCTAGCTGATTCCTCCACACCCTGCAAACAAACAACTGAACTGGCTGTGTTGTGTTGCCATAAAAGTAACATGATAATCCTAAAAGTTATTATAAATCTGCTGCCATATGAAGTAAACCTGTTAATCAATACCCACCTCCAGCGTATTGGATTCTCTTTTCCTTCTCATCTGTTTTTCTTCTAAACCTTAACTAACTTTCCATTAGTTGAAGTAAGTTCAGTTTCTATTGACCTATTATGCATTCCTCTCCCTCCCTGTTCCCCAATCTTGGGGTTTTAATTCAAAGGATTTCATGTGCTTCAGCTGATGGCAAAATTCTAGCTGGTATCTTTTTTTATACTGGTTTGATGTGATATTTTATGATTTATTTGTTAAATTTATGTTCTGTCTTTCCTTCAGGAGCTCAAGGCAGCATACATAACATTCCCTCTCACCATATATGCCAGGACCCTCATATGAATTAGATTGGCTGAAACCCATCCAGCAAGATTCTATTTGCTGAAGAATAGCTGAATAATAGGGATGCGGTGGCTCAGTGGGTTAGGACGCTGAGCTTGTTGATCAGAAGGTCGGCAGTTTGGCGGGTCTAATCCCGAGTGCCGCGTAACAAAGTGAGCGCCTGTTACTCGTCCCAGCTTCTGCCAACCTAGTAGTTCAAAAGCACATAAAAATGCAAGTAGAAAAATAGGGACCACTACGGTGGGAAGGTAACAGCGTTTCGTGCACCTTTGGCGTCTAGTCATGCCGGCCACATGACTACGGAGACATCCTCGGACAAGCGCTGGCTCTTTGGCTTTGAAATGGAGATGAGCACCGGCCCCTAGAGTTGGAAACGACTAGCACGCATGTGTGGGGGAACATTTACCTTTACCTTTTTAGCTGAATAATGACACTGGCTCTCATTTTAGTTCTGTGTCCAGGTTCCAACAATATGCTTAACTATATCTAGTTCTCCTTTTTGAGGTTGGCTGTCCACTGCCTGTCCACTGAATGTCTAGTAGTTCTGCTCCTCAATTTCTCATGTTATCTTTTTTGGAATTGTGCCATCCATATGCCAAATTATTCTAATGTTGATATATTTCTTGCTGTTTTTACGTAAGTATACTTTGTAAAATATACAGTTTAGTAATGAGTGTCTCAAGAGGGCTTCATTGGAATTTAAGAAGGAAATGGTGTGAAAGTTAATTACCTGTACTAAGAATCTACATTCTCCCTTCAGCAGCTCAGGATGATGATCAAAAGCAATCAGTACTTTGTTTTCTGGCAACCATTTGGCCTTCCTCTGTGGTATTTGATGTAATTAGGGCCTCTCCTCTCTGTCATTAAAAGACAAATTGTTTGTAAACCACTAGCCTTAGAGTACAGCACTCTGTCTTCATCCTTTTATCATAATTGTAATTCTAAGATTCAAGGAAACATCCTAAACTGAGAAATGGGAGCTAATTACACAGCTAATTGCTTGATAATGAATTGCTGCAGCTCCTGAAGTAATGTGGTACTTACTATTTTCTCCTTGGTTTCCTTTAGAGGACTTGGAATCAGTGGTGGAATAGAAGACACCTTCTTTTTTAAAAAAGAGTTGTCTTTGTTTTTATGATGTACACCAGCCAGAATCACTTGTTGAGATGGGTGGCTATAGAAATCAAATAAATAAAATAACACATCTCATGCTACCGGTGGATTTCCATCTTTGTCTTGGGGTTTTTGAACAGGAAGAACTTAACTGGATATATTGTGGTTTAATTGTACTGAAAGACAGATTCTAATGAGAACAAAAGGCCCACTTGGATAGTTTCAGAAATGCAGGATATTCTTGTATTGTTGTAAACAACAACGACAATAACAACCACCAGCTTATCCCAGGTCCTCGGGAAGGACTCAACAGATGGTTAAAAGGCCCAATGCAGTGTAAACAACTGGCTGATTATACAACAAACTATAATTTTGACCAAAAAACCTGCAAGAAAACTAATGGGTATTCATTAGCATATGTCCCCATAGTGATATTGATAGATTTACATGCTCTGCAGAAATGGAGGCAGAGGTTTACTTCAGATCAAAAAAACTGTGAAAGAAGTAGAAAAGCATGCATTGGCTGAACGAGCATTGATGCTAGTTAAAAATTGAAACTTACTGAATGTACAGGAAACAAAACATGAATATCAAAACAATGTAATAAAAACATGAACAAAATGCTGGCAAGGAAAAACATTACATGGTCAATTTCTACAAAAGATTGAGGGGAAAGAGAGTAAAGATAAAACCTGGCAATGGCTGAGAATGGAAACATTAAAAAAGAAACTGAAGTCTTGGTTTTGGCTGCTCAACAGCAAGCTATTCTAGCTAACGCAGTCAAGACCAGAATTGAAAAACCATCAGATGATTCAACATGCAGATTGTGCAAAAATCCACTGAAACATCTGTAAAAATGATCATGTGCCAATAATGAAAAAATAACATATGGGAACATAGAGTTGAAAAAGTAGCTGAAAATGAACAAAATAAAATCTGTGTACTACACTGTACCTTTCTACCAATATTTGCAGGTCTTAAATTTTCTCTGATTTTTCCTATTTTTCCTACTTTTAGCAAACATTTTACCAAAATACACCAATTTATCTATTTCCCTTTTATTATATTATTCAAGTCTATCAACCTTATTATGCTATTCAAGCCTATCAATGTTATACCGTCAATAATTGTTGTTAGCTGAGAAGTCATGTCCAACCCATTGCGACCCCATCGCGATGTTCCTCCAGGCCTTCCTATCATCTACCAACTTCTGGAGTCCACTTAAGCTCACGCCTACTGCTTCAGTGACTCCATCCAGCCACCTCATTCTCTGTCGTCCCCTTCTTCATTTGCCCTCAATCTTTCCCAGCATTAGGCTCTTCTCCAGTGAGTCCTTCCTTCTCATTAGGTGGCCATTAGGAGGTCAGTGACCACCTCATCATGATTATCAGGGATGTTAAGCTCGTTCTTGTATAGTTCTTCTGTGTAGTTTTGCCACCTCTTCTTAATCTCTTCTGCCTCTGTTAGGTCCCTTCCATTTTGGTCCTTTATCATGCCCAATTTTGCATGAAACATTCCCTTCATCTCTCCAATTTTCTTGAAGAGATCTCTGGTCCTCCCTATTCTATTCTTTTCTGCTATTTCTCTGCATTGTTCATTTAAGAAGGCATTCTTATCTCTTCTAGCTATTCTCTGGAATTCTGCATTCAACTGGGCATATCTTTCTTTTTCTCCCTTGCCTTTCGCTTCCCTCCTTTCCTCAGCTATTTGCAAAGCTTCCTCAGACAGCCATTTTGCTTTCTTGCATTTCTTTTTCTTTGGGATGGTTTTAGTTGCTACCTCTTTTACAATGTTGCGAACCTCCATCCATAGTTCTTCAGGCACTCTGTCTATCACAGGGGTGTCCAAACTTTTTTCAAAGAGGGCCAGATTGGATGAAGTGAACATGCTGGAGGGCCGAACATTTTTCCGAACATTCTTTGAACAATTACAATTAAATGCAAATGAATTATTTTATGCCAAGTTAATTGCAAATGGCATATTTTTCATTTTATAACATAAGATCAACTGACAGCTGAGTTTTCACAATGTATTTTAAATAAATTTTAAAAAAAACTTACCTGCACTAATGTGAAGGGTGAAACTGATTCAATTCAATTCTCCGTGCTATAGTGTTACGAGCCAGGCAAATGTTGGCAAATGTTATTTGCTTTGACAAGGTCAGACTCTCTGGTAACAGCTCACACACTTCCACCACTTCACAAATTCTGCTAGGCCAGGGCCCTACCTACCCCTGTCCAGCTCCCCACATCCCAGCCCATAAAATGGCTGTGAAACACAGAATGCACGCACGTGCACACACACACACACACACACACACACACACACACACCCTTCCCTGGATGTCGCCAGAGGGCTTTGAAGCCGGGGCAGCTCCGGCGGCAAAGAAGGCGCGCCCTCGCTGCACCGGCACAGACACCGTGCCAAGCCCGCGGCGGGGGGAGGAGCGTGGCGGTTCGGCCAGACAGGAAAAGGTGCGGGAAGCGGGCGCCACCTGGTAACGGCGCCCGGGCTCACAACGTGGAGGCGGCGAGCAAGCATGCGCTCAGGGCGAGGCGGCCGCGGTCCGGTGAGGGAAGAGCGCTGAGGGAGTAGCTGGCTGGGCTGCACTGCTGCCGAGCGAAGCTCGGCCGGGGTGCCCGCTCTGCTCTGCCTGGCGCCAGCTCAGAGACTCCGCCCGCCAGGCCCTTCTCCCGCTCAGCCAGGCCAGGCGCGCACCGTTAGCCTCGCTACACCGCCTCCACGTTGTGAGCCCGGGCGCCGTTACCAGGCGGCGGTCGCTTCCCACAGCTTTTCCTGCCTGGCTGAACCGCCGTGCTCCTCCCCCCCACCCCGGGCTTGGCGCAGCGTCTGTGCCGGTGCAGCGAGGCTGACGGTGCGCGCCTGGCCTGGCTGAGCGGGAGAAGGGCCTGGCGGGTGGAGTCTCTGAGCTGGCACCAGGCAGAGCAGAGCGGGTGCCCCAGCCGAGCTTTGCTCGACAGCAGCGCAACCCGGCCGGCCACTCCCTTGGCGCTCTTCCCTCACTCGCCCTGAGCGCGCGCTTGCTCGCCGCCTCCACGTTGTGAGCCCGGGCGCCGTTACCAGGCGGCGGCCGCTTCCTGCACCTTTTCCTGCCTGGCCGAACCGCCACGCGCTCAGCCAGGCCAGGCGCGCACCGTCAGCCTCGCTGCACCGGCACAGACGCCGCGCCAAGCCCGGGGCGAGGGGAAGGAGCACGGCGGTTCAACCAGGCAGCCGGCCCTTCAACCCACCGGAGGAGCGGCAGATCGGCGCGGCCGGAGTCGGGAAAGCCACTAGAAGGGGGAGGGGTGTCACCTCTCCCCGCCGGGGGGTCGCCCAGCCCGTCCCGGGAGGCTGACATTTCTGCAGCCGAAAAAGTCGTCTCGGATTCCATGGTGGAAGGTCACCCCCGGGACTCCAGCACCAGGCAGGAATGAGAGGGGGAGGGGGGGAGATAGGGAGGGAAGGAGACAGGGAGGAGAAAGGACGAATGGGGGGAGGGAGGGAAGGAGAAAGAGAGAAGGAAGGACGGAAGGAAGGAAGGAAGGAAGGAAGGAAGGAAGGAAGGAAGGAAGGAAGAAGAGAGAATGGAGGCAGGAGAGAGGAAGAAGAAAGAGAAAAGAGAGAGAGAGAGAGAGAGAAAGAAAAAGAAAGAAAAAAAGAAAGAAAGATCGGAGGCTTGGACAGACCCCGCTCCAGGCTCCGGGGCCGCCGCCACAGAATGCCCAGCCTCGGGGGGGAGTCTTCTGCAGGCGCGCCCTGGCCCCCTCCCCTCCCTCCCTCCCGCGGCCCATCCCCAAGGCGGCGCCCGCGGGTCCCCGGACTCACAGCATGCAGAGGGCGAAGGCGCCGGCCACGCTCTCGCTGTCGCGCACCAGGAAGCTGCCGGCCCTCCCGGCCCACGCCAGCAGCTCCTCGGCCGCCGCCCGGCTCAGGTCCTTGTGGTACCAGAGCGGCCAGCCCGGCACTGCCGGAGCCCCCGCGCCCGGGAGCCCCAGCGCCGCCAGAGCCGCCGCCATGGGCAGCCGCGGCGCGCAGGGAAGGTGCTCAGCGGGACGGGCGGGCAGGCCGAGACCCCCGCCGGCCACCCCCGCCTCGCCCACAGCGCCGCATGGCCCGACCGGAGACCCCCGGCCGCTCAGGGCATGCCCGGCCCAGCGGCTCCTCCTCTGGGCTGCGCTCCGGCCGGGATGAGGGTGCGATCCGCTCTCCGTGCGCTTCCCCTGCACACTGGAGCCGCCCCGGGCCCCGAGCAGGCCTGGCGGAGGAGGAGGAGGCGGAGGAAGCCGCGTGGAGCCCCGGAGCCTGGCTGGCGGGGTGGGGGCAGCAGCTGGGCCGGCCTGCGCTTCCTGGGGCAGCCCCTCGGCGGGGGAGGCAGGAGCAGCTCCCGAAGGGGCGGCCCTCAATCAGAAGGGAGGGCCGTGGGAGGGCCGCATTTACATACAGCAGGGAGGGCTGTTGCGGGCCGTATTAAACCGCCCCGCGGGCCGCAAATGGCCCCCGGGCCGGACTTTGGACATGCCTGGTCTATCAGATCTAATTCCTTAAATCTATTTGTCAGCTTGACTGTATATTCATCAGGGATATGATTTAGTTCATACCTGAGTGGCCTAGTGTTTTTCCCTACTTTCTTCAGTTTAAGCCTACATTTTGTGACGAGAAGCTCATGGAGTGAGCCACAGTCAGCTCCTGGTCTTGTTTTTACTGACTGTATAGAGCTTCTCCATCTTTGGCTGCAGAGCACATAATCAATCTGATTTCTGTGTTGACAGTGTGGTGATGTCCATGTGTAGAGCTGTCTCTTGGATTGTTGGAAAAGAGTGTTTGCTATGACCATCATATTCTCTTGACAAAATTCTGTCAGCCTGTGCCCTGCTTCATTTTGTACTTCAAGGCCACACTTGCCTGTTATTCCAGTTATCTTTTGGCTTTCTATTTAGCATTTCAATCCCCCATGATGATAAGGACATCATGTTTTGGTTTTAGTTCTATAAGGTGCTGTAGGGCTTCATAGAACTGGTCAGTTTCATCCTCTTCAGCACCAGTGGTTGGGGCATAGACTTGGACTATTGTGATATTGAATGGTTTGCCTTGAATTCAAACTGAGATCATTCTGTCATTTTGGGGATTGTATCCCAGTATTGCTTTTCCTCCTCTTTTATTGACTATGAAGGCTACTCAATTTCTTCTGTTCAGTCTTGTCATCTCTTGTTTGACCACGTCCAGCTGTCCTTGATCCATGGATCTTACATTCCAGATTCCTATGGAGAATAAATCTTTACAGCATCAGACTTTCCTTTTACCACCAGACACATCCACAGCTGAGCGTCCTTTCGGCTTTGGCCCAGTCGCTTCATTCTTTCTGGTGCTACTAGTACTAGCCCTCTGCTCTTCCCTAGTAGCATATTGGACACCTTCAGACCTGAGGGGCTCATCTTCCAGCATCATATCTTTTTTCCTTTTGGTAAGGTCCATGGGTTTTTATGGCAAAGATACTGGAGTGGTTTGCCATTTCCTTCTCCAGTGGATCAGATTTTGTCAGAACTCTCTGCTATGACCTGTCCGTCTTGCTCATAGCTTCATTGAACTACGCAAGCCCCTTTGCCATGACAAGGCAGTAATCCATGAAGGGGACCATTAATAGATGCACAGATAAAAATGCACATTTAAATATACAATTTGTGACCAAATGCATTTAAAGGACAACTGCGTGATCCAAAGAAAAGACACAATTGCTTTAAAAATATCAAAAAAGTGCTACATTTGTTTTTCTATGTGCTTCAAAATACACTTTTCGAATCACAACAAAAAAACTGCATCATTCTAATCCATTCTTCAGCTAGAGATTGGTCTCTTGGCTTAATATTTCAGCTAAAATTAACTTTTAGCCACCTGGATAATTTGCATCTTTGGTCAAATGTTTAGTTGTGCATTGTGTAGCACTGTCCCATCTGTGATAATATGCCAGGAAGTTAGTCCATTCTTTCTCATCTTTTATAAAAGTTATCAAAAGTTTGAAAGGGAACTCTACCTTGACAAAGTTCAATCAGAAAGTTTTTTTTAAAGTCCCTCACAAATTATTTGCTATGTTACTTTACTCTGGAAAAAAAATCTTCTGAACATTCACAGAAGCTGGTTTTTCCCCTCAGACTAATACAACTTTAAAGGAGCTTTCTAATCAAAGTATTGAGATAGGATATCCCATCTTTATGATACTGCTAGACTGAGATAGATTGCAGTCAGTATTATCCATAAACATGATATTGTTTATCAAGCTCCTCTTTAAATACAGTGGAAATTAAGATGATGAAATCAACAATGTTGAAAAGTGCTACAAAAAATCATAATTTATTTTTCCAATTGGGAAATGGGTCAGAATTTAAAAATGTACTTGGGCAGGATGATAGAGAATGCCCAGGATGGGAACAAATCTGTAGCCATGCTGGTTATTTGGACGCTGGATTGCTTGAGTGTTCATTCATTCATTTCCTGCTTTGGTTTTTTAAATCTTTTTTTGCAGGTTGTGCCTGGAGAGTTTTATATAATCTGTATAAAGGAAGGTATGTATAATGCCAAGGACTTTTTTTAATTATAATGAAGGACGAGTTGCTTCTGGGTTTAAAAAACAAGTAAGTATTTAAAGAGAGCCAGTGGTGAAGGCATCAGTCTCTCAAACTGGGAGACTATGAGTTCTATTCCTGACTTAGGTACAAAGCCTTAGCCACAGAGACCTTGGGCCAGTCACTCTCTCTTAGCCCTAGGAAAGAGGCAATGGCAAACCACTTTTGAAACTTTGTCAAAAATACCTCAGGAACTTCTCCAGGTAGTACTAGGAGTCAGCACTGACTCAAAGGCATGTGTGCCTTTGAGTCACACACACACACTCACACACTTGAGAAAAGAAACAATGTGAGAAGACATTAAGAACTAGGGTTGCTCTCTTTTCTTTGCATGCTCCTCCAGCCCTGGAAATGGCAATGGATGAGAAGCCATCATCAGGAATAGGTTTCCAACAGCTTCCAGGCTGAGAGATTATCCCTCACAGTTGGAAGGCAACAGGAAGAGAAAATAGATTCTCTTTGGGCAGCTCCCTACAATTTGGGCCATATGCATAGACTTCAACTCCCCAAATTCCCCAGCCATTGCTTAGAATTCTGACACTTATTTATTTTTTATTTTTTTATTTATTTTTTATTTAATTCCATTTATATCCCGCCCTTCTCCGAAGACTCAGGGCGGCTTACAAACATAGCAGTAGCCACTAAAGGTCGTACATCTGAACGATGTGGAGTTTGGGAAAGGCTTTCTCAGGATTTACTGAGGTTAATCTGTAATTGGTTTAAGTTAATTAAAGACTGCTGGAAACACCCAGCTGAATCAGACCAAAGATTTAGCTAAAACAGCATTGTAGAATCACATTGTTGAATTTGAATTTCTAAAGCTCATAAATAGGTCAGCAATTTCCTCTGCCACTTCCAATAAGCTCCAAAAGCCTACATTTTTATATGAAAGGCCACAAACTCTAACATTCACCAGTCCTAAATCTTCTTGTCTCAGACATAGAATCTATATGATCATGAGGCAACATGCATCTTTTTCATGAAGACACAACGTCACCTTGTTGGAGATAGGAACATTGGGATGTAGCAGAAGGTGGTGAATGGATTTGTGGAATGTAACATCTTTTCACAGTCTTAGTTGTGGAATTTTCAGGACAAATGGAAATCCAGGAAAGGAAGCAGAGGATTTAAAATAAATATTCTAGACAGAAGTCATATTTATATTTTTTTTATTTCCTGTTTATTTCTCTTTTTAATATAGTTATTAAGCCTCAGGATCTTCTGTCTTATCTTTCTCTATCTATTTTGGAAAACTAGGATTTAACTCAGCTTTTTATTCAGAGTGTACATGAAGATTTAAAGTTTCTTTTAGAATCATCTTTCTGCATATTAATTTGGAATGTCTTTATAGCAGAGTTTCCTCTATTTGAAACAGGTTTGCTCTAAGATTTATTTATTTATTTATTTCAGTTAAAGTTTCTTTTCCATTATCTCTTTCACCCTTGAGAATTTTGCATTTTAATATTTCAAGTTATAAATGTAAAATGTATTTTTTTTACAATTTTCTCTTTTCTTTTTTTTAAAAAATAGCTTATTTTTATTTATCTCTTGTGAGATTAATTTATCTTCTGAGTGCAGGGCAAAAACAAGAGCTGATTCCTCTAGTTGCATGCTTTAGTGAAATAGAGCCAGGAGCTGATACTATTGAAATTATTTTGCTTTTTAAACCTTTTACTTCAGAAAGTGCAAGTCTTATCTGTCTCACACATGAAGGTTAGGGGAAGGCTGCCAAGTAATGTGCTCTCTACAAGATAAGTGGTATATCAGCCACTACTATCCCAAAGCAAGAGGTGAACCAGCGTATGCAGAGGGCTTCTAAGAGAGGGGGTATGGAACTTCCAACCTTCCATATTACAGGCTCAAATGTATCCTACCATAATCGCACCCCAAATGAAAGAAGTTCTTAAATATCTTAAGAACGGTAAAAAAATGAGATTTTGTCAAGGTTGAATTGCTAAGATACCTACTAACTTCTATTGCTACTCAACTTTCCATAGGTACAGGGGGAGGGGCAGAAGAGTGGGAAGGAAACAGGATTCTCAGAATCAGTCCATGGACCATGAGAACCAAGGTCGCAGAAGCAGGTGTCTGATGGAGAAGTGGACCATTCTCATAACAAACCAAAGAAGTATGATTGGGCAATCCGAACACTTGGTGGGTGGGGGTTATGGAAAGCTATTGTTAACTAACCAGATTTTCACATGGGAAAACCAGAGCTGGTTTTGCTTCTTCAGTTCCGAGATGTATTCAATAAAGTTTATCTTTTATGGCACTTGATAAGCCTTGAAGGTTCCTTGATTTTGAATTAACTATTCAGTTGTGGCTCCTCAACTGCCACATTCACAAGAAGAGAAAACTTACAAGAAATTTTAATACGTATTTTCATATAGCAGTTTTACAAAGGCCTCTTGTCTAAATTTTAGTTTATTCTATGGCTGGTTTCTTGACCTTGCATGACACAGTTCCTTTCTCTATTTCTGATGGGCATAGTACATCAAGGAGGTTGGTTTTTTTTCCATAGAGCTTATGATCCACATTTTACTTACAAATCCTTGATTCCAAACTTTGGGATGACTTTAACATGTGACCTTTGCAGCATTTTCACAGATCTTTTTGAGTCAGAGTGAATTTGCAGGAGATGAACAAAAAGTAAAGAGGCTTCAAATCAGGCTTAACTATTCAAGGTACTCAAGGGAAGGGTTGTTTCCATAAATTCCACATTTCTGTTCAGAAGGGGAACGTGAAAAAATTGGATTTGGTTTGAAATTTCCCATTGCTAACAATTAGAGAAAAAACAGTTATCACATTACAAGAGATGGATTTCCGAAAGATTTGCATCCATATTTCACCAATGAAGCACTGAAGTTTTTTAAAAATTGTTTTACTAGTGGAATAGGTTGACATAAGAGGTGTGCAGAAGTTGAATCTTTACAGTAAGTAATTATCTAATTAGTAAAAAAAATCTTGAATCATGGCATATTGACAGCGAAATCATTCTAGATTGCTTCTGATATTCTATTGCAGGGCTGTGCATTTTTCTCATAATCAGGTCACAGTCTGCTTGCTCCTGTTCATCTGGAGCAGGGCTTTTCAACCTTTTCACCCATTGTACCACTGTTAGGATATGGCAACATCTGAGTACCACCAGTCACCCAGCAAGGTGTCAAAAACTTGACCAAAAAAAGGAAAAAAAATGATAAAGTACAGGTAGTCCTCGACTTACAACAATTCGCTTAGTGACTGTTAAGTTACGATGGCACTGAAAAAAGTGACTTATGACCATTTTTCACACTTATGACTGTTGCAGCATCCCCAGGGTCATGTGATTTACATTCGGATGTGACAGAGTTTGTGTAGAATATCTCCTGAGCCAACAAGGAGAATGCACAGAAGAAGTGGTACTGAGAGTAGCCAGGTTTTGCACAGCAACCACACTGATACACTGAGGCGTGTAAAAAGGAAAAAAAACTTTACTTTTAGAAGTAGCACAAGTCAAGAATAAACAGTCCATACACAGGTACAGAGAAGATATCAACAGTTCAAGAGTTATCCAATATAAAGTCGTCTTACCAGTCAAAAAGTCAAAAACACACTTCTTCGGGTTTAGCAAACATTAGCAAAACCACAATCAACAATAATCAGCAAGCAAGGTAACAGAGTAACTAACACAGAGAGAGAAGCTATGTCTCTAGCTCCCTCTTATGGCTGTTGAAAGAACACAGTGTTGGCCAATCATTACACATTTAACGGGATACAATACATTACAAATCATGGCTTATATATTGCCAACCCAACCAGTTAGGCTATAATCATATGACTAACAGGATGCTTTGCAACTGATTCATACTTATGACAATCACAGTGTCCCAGGGTCATGTGATCACCTTTTGCAACTTTTTGACAAGAGAAGTCAATGGCTGGGAGGGGGATCTCGTCACTCAGGTTGCAGGGTGCCTGTGAGGGGGGAATCCATGGGTCTCTGGTGGAGGGGGGTGGGACTGGGGTGAGTGCCCTCCCTCTCTCCCATTGTCCCTTCCTTCTTTCCTTCCTTTCTTCCCTCCTTCTTTGTCCCTTCCTCCTTCCCTCCCTCCCTTCCATTGTCCCTCCCTCCCTCCCTCAGGTTGCAGGGTGCTTGTGGGGGGGATCCATGGGTCTCTGCTGGTGGGGGGTGGGACTGGGGTGGGTGCACGCCTTCCCTCCCTCTCTCCCATTATCCCTTCCTTCCTTCCCTCCCTCTTTGTCCCTTCCTTTTGCAAGCAGGAAATCTTGCATAGGAATTGCAGCCGGAGGTCTCTCTCTCTCTCTCACACACACACACACACAAACAGTCTCTCTCTCTCTCTCTCTCTCTCTCTCTCACACACACACACACACACACACACACACACAGTTCTTACTATTCCCTTTTGCAAAATGGGCTTCAGTTGAGCTGCACTCTGACTTCGGGCGCCGTTCCTTGGGAATCCTCTCTCCCCAGCCCAAAAAGCAGGGCATTTATTTATTTATTTATTTATTTATTTATTTATTTATTTATTTATTTATTATTGGGACTTATATGCCGCCCTATCTCTCAAAGGACTCAGGGCGGCTAACAACAATAACATATAATAAATACAGAAGTTAAGATAAAATTAAAATTAAAGGCCTCTGTACAATAAATTAAAATTAAAATTAAAATAAATTAAAAATTAGAGTTAAAAATTAAAAACATAATTAAAATCCCTGTCAGTCCAGGTCAGCCAGGTGGAAAAGGAGTGTTTTGAGGCCACGGCGAAAGGACTGGAGATCTTGGGCCATCCGAAGCTCAGGGGGGAGCTGGTTCCACAGGGCTGGCGCTCCCACAGAGAAGGCCCTCCCCCTGGGGGTCGCCAGCCGACATTGTCTAGCCGACAGTACCCTGAGGAGGCATTCTCTGTGTGAGCATACTGGGCAATGGGAATTCGTTCCTGGCAGCAGATGGTCCTGCAAGTATCCCGGTCCTAAGCCATGTAGGGCTTTAAAGGTAAGTACCAGCATCTTAAATCTCACCCGGAGGGCAACCGGTAACCAATGCAGCTCACGCAGGAGGGGTGTAATATGGGAGTATCGGGGTGCTTCCATCACTACCCATGCAGCCCCATTCTGCACCAGCTGAAGCCTCCGAGTGGTCTTTAAGGGCAGCCCCATGTAGAGAGCATTGCAGTAATCTATACGGGAGGTAACGAGTGCGTGGGTGACTGTGCGTAGGGCATCTCGGTCCACAAAGGGGCGTAACTGGTGTACCAGGCGAATCTGGGCAAATGCCACGACTCCAATATGATCTTCAAAACTGAGTCGTGAATCCAGGAGGACGCCCAGATTGCGTGCTCTATCAATGGGAGGTAACATCTCTCCTCCTATAACCAAGGATGGAACCTCTTGGGCTAAACGAGATGCCGGTATGTAAAGCCACTCAGTCTTGGCCGGGTTGAGCCGGAGCCTGTTCTTTCCCATCAAAATCTGTACCGCTTCCAGGCAACAGGACATCACATCGAGGGCATCACTGGGTTGGTTCGGGGTGGAGATGAAAAGCTGGGTATCATCAGCATATTGATGATACCTCACCCCGAAGCCACGGATGATCTCTCCCAGTGGCTTCATATAGATGTTGAACAGGAGAGGCGAGAGTACCGACCCCTGAGGCACCCCACAACTAAAGGGCCTAGGGGTTGACCTCTGCCCCCCTGCCAACACCGTCTGCGAACAGCCTGAGAGGTAGGAGGAGAACCACTGCAGAACGGTGCCTCCCACTCCCAACCCCTCAAGATGACGCAGCAAGATACCATGGTCAATGGTATCAAAAGCCGCTGAGAGATCTAATAGGATCAGGACAGAGGAATAACCCCTATCTCGGGCCTGCCAGAGATCATTCACCAGCACGACCAATGCCGTCTCCATGCTATACCCGGGCCTGAAACCCGATTGATACGGATCCAGATACTCAGTTTCCTCCAGAACCAAAGGGAGCTGCCGTGCCACCATGCTCTCAACGACCTTTGCAAGAAAGCGAAGGTTGGAGACAGGACGGAAGTTATTTAAAATAGCTGGGTCCAATGCAGGTTTCTTAAAGAGGGGCCTTACCACCGCCTCTTTCAAGGTGGCAGGGAAGTACCCTTCAATTAGTGAGGCATTGATAACTGCTAGGATCCAGCCTCGTGTAACCTCCCGAGAGGCATAGACCAGCCAGGAGGGACACGGGTCCAACAAACATGTGGCGGCACTTAATTTCCCCATGATCCTGTCCACTTCATCCGGAGTCACAGGATCAAACTCTTCCCAAATGTTCTCGGCCAAACTCATCGTTTTCCTCTCATCAGATACTGCCCAATCAGAGTCCAGACCAGCCCGAATCTGAGCAATTTTGTCCACCAGATATTTACTAAATTCCTCAGCCCGTCCTCGTAAGGGGTCCTCTCCCGTCCCTTGATTTAAAAGGGAGCGGACCATCCTAAACAGGGCAGCCGGGCGGTTATCTGCGGACGCAATGAGGGTGGTAAAGTAAGCGTGCTTCGCCACCTCCATTGCCACAAGATAAGATCTAGAAAAGGATCTTAACTGTGTTCGGTCAGACTCAGACCGACTGGTTTTCCAAATGCTCTCTAGGCCCCTTCTCCGGTGTTTCATCTCCCACAGGTCCTTGGAGAACCAAGGAGCGAGCCAGGACCTGCGCTGGGTCAGAGGTCGCAAAGGCACAACACGGTCGAGAGCCTCCGAGGCAGCCTGTTGCCAGGCATTAACTAAGGACTCGACCGGGCTGTGGGAGAGGGAGGTAGGAATCAATCCAAGCGCCATCTGGAACTTATCTGGGTCCATCAGGTGCCTGGGGTGGAACCATCTGGTCAGTTCCACCTCCTGACAGCAGGGGATGACGTGACGGAGGCCCAACCACAGGAGATAATGGTCTGTCTATGAAAGGGGTTGAGATGTTGGAGTAACCCCTCCCAGACCATTAAGCCACTGCCCAAAGATAAAAATAAGATCAGGTGTGTTTCCCCCCTCGTGTGTCGGGTCTTGAATAATTTGGGTCAGGTCCATGGCCATCATGGAAGCCATGAACTCTCGGGCCGCCTCTGATGTACTGCCCAGGGAAGGCAGATTAAAATCTCCCAGAACCATAAGTCTGGGAAATTCAACCACCAATCCCGAGAGGGCGTCAAGTAGCCTGGGCAGAGCTGTTGCTACACAGCTTGGAGAGAGGTATGCAAGTAGCAGGCCTAACTGACCATCAGGACCCCAACTTAAGAGGAGGGACTCACATCCGTCTATCTGAGGGGCAGTGGCCTCCTGTGGACGGAGGGTCTCTCTAATAACGATCGCCACGCCACCTCCCCTACCCTGAGCCCGAGGTTGATGTAGCACATGGAAACCTGGAGGGCATAGATCAATCAGAGGGACCCCTCCCTCCGGGCCCAACCAAGTTTCCGTGATGCACGCCAGGTCTGCATCTTCCTCCTCAAACTTTTCATGCAGCTGTGGTTTGCATGATCCCATCCCTCAAGGGGGATTCCAGTTTCACTTTTCCCCTTTGCAAAAT
Organism: Vipera ursinii; assembly: GCF_947247035.1. Taxonomy (NCBI): domain Eukaryota; kingdom Metazoa; phylum Chordata; class Lepidosauria; order Squamata; family Viperidae; genus Vipera; species Vipera ursinii. The sequence continues at coordinate 60,178,037 of NC_139521.1, forward strand.
GGGCTTTAATTGAGCTCTGTTTGACTTCGGGCGCCTCTCTCGTCACCCCAAAAAGCACAGGAATTGCAGCCGGGGATATCTCTCTCTCTCTCTCTCTCTCTCTCTCTCTCTCTCTCTCTCTCTCACACACACACACACACACACACACACACACACACACACACACACACAGACACACACTTTCCCTGGCTTGCCCTGCATCTGGGATTTCCTCATTTCTTCCTCCCTCCCTTTCCTTCTTTCCTTCCCTCTTTGTCCCTTCTTTTCTCCCACTGGGACCTCTCTCTAGACTGGAGCCTGTTGGTGGAGGTTGTGGAGGTCGGGGCCGATGGTACTGAGTCTCCAGCTGATCAGCTGCCCTGGATGCAGCCTCCCGGGTGCACAGCGTCGCAGAGAGCTCCTGGTGGGTCAGCGCAATGCTCTGCCACATCCAGGGCAGCCAATCAGCTGGAGACTTGGTGCGGCCGGCCCTGACCTCCACCGACAGGCTCCAGTGTTTTGAAAACACTACATTTTTAGTTTTTCCCCCTAGGTGTTTGTTAGTTACTCCAGTGGCCAAAAATAATTTGACCAATTTTGCAGACAATACCATCCCGACTCGAAAGAAGTCCCGAAGCAGCCCAACCACTCCACCCCACTGAAACAGCAAGGGGGTGTCACTGCTCCCTCCCCTCCCCTGCAGATGCAGGTTCATCTGTTGTGCTTTTGGCATAGACTGCTACAGATTTCAAGCAAACTTTCCCAGCCCTGCATGGAAAAAATGAGACCCAACAGGAAATTCTGAAGGGAAAGTGGGCGCTCGCTCCACACCCCCACCCCCACCCCTCAGAGCGCTTTCCTCTTCCCTCGTATTTATTTCAGAAAATTAAGCTACATCCCGGGGGAAGAAAGGCATTGACGGCAGCCACAGGGTGCTCGGTGGGCGCCGAAGCTGAACTGGGAACAGTTTTCCTTCTTGTCCATCCTCTCCCATTAGTTCTTCCCCCCCAAAGCTACTTATGATCAGTGGCAGGGAGAAGGTGGTGAAAAGGGCAGTCCTGAGCACCAACAGGATCAACTGGCCCAGCTCCTTGTGTGCCCAGAGGGAGTCTGGAAGGTGTGGCTGCGCCCTGTGGGTCAATCAGGTGGGTCCTGCACAGGGGCTGCTGGCGCGCTATCCGATGCCCGCACAGTACTGCACATTGCTGCCGAAGCCCAGGAATGGCAGGGCACAGAAGAGTGAGCAGAGGACGGACGCCATGCCGGTGAGCAGCATGGGGATTTCTCCCCACTCCCACTCTTTCCCTGGCTTGTCCCGCATCTGCAAAGTTGGTCAAATTATTTTTGGCCACTGAAGGCAGAGTAACCAACAAGCACCTAGAAATAAAAAAAAAACACAAATGCTTCTCTAGTAGTAAAAATGCAGCGTTTTCACCAAAACACTGGAGCCCGTCGGCGGAGGTTGGGGCTGGTCATACGGGGCTGTGAGGGGTATCGCAAGCTCGCAGGGGGGAGAGGAAAAAAAGATGGAAGAGGCCGCAACAGCGAGAGAGAGAGAGAGAGAGAGAGAGTGAGAGAAGGGGGAAAAGAAGGAGGAGGCCTACCTGCTGAGGGAGTGGATGGCTCTGTGCCCTTGCTTCTGAAGTAAGAAGAGGGGGGGGAAGGATGACATGGATCCCGCACGAGAAGAGTTCAATCCAGTTGCTGCACAATGAGTCCCTGGGGAGGACGGGGCCTCGCTCTGTGCCTGCGCTCTTCGCACGCCCTCAGTAGGGTTCCTGCAGGGCAGGCCTCCACCAAGCAGCTTGTTTTCCAGCAGCAAGTGCTGGGAAGGAGCAGAGGAGGGGGAGGCAGAGGGGGGAGGCGGGGGGGAGGAAGGCGACACTGCGTACCACCAGCCACGTGCTCGCATACCACCAGTGGTACGCGTACCACCGGTTGAAAAGCCCTGATCTGGAGGACCACAAGAACAGCACCAGAAAGGCAATTATTTCAGTGATGGGACAGATTATTTGGTGCATTTTAAGGACTTTAAGAAGAGGAAAGTTGAATACATAGCTTTAATTTCTCCTACTGAAGTTTCAAATTTAATAAGTGCAAATTAGGGCTATGTTTCATGGTTTGGGAAGAATTCTAAGTACAGAAAAGGAAGATATGTATTTCACAGGGATCCCCTGCTTCCATTTCTAAGTTTTAAGGTTATATTACTGGAAAATAGCCATTTTGCTGCCAAGTTCTGATAGTGTATTCTTGAGAATCTGGGATCCTGCCTGTGACTTGTGGGCTACGGATTCATCAGCCCTGCCAACAAAGCACTTTTCCTATTTCTTTATATTAATATAACTCATAAACATTGCATTAAGCAAGAAGAGTTTTGGGCAAGCAAACTTTATCCCGAATAGTGTGTGTCAGATTTCAATTGTTTCAGTTAATGATCAGTCCATTTCTAAATGTGGAAGCTGCAATTTAAAAAAAAATCAATATGTGCTTGGAGAAGTTGGAATGACATGCCTAGGAGACATAATTAAAATGTTTAGCTACAGTCTTGCCTTGCTTCAATTGAGCTAGTCTTTTGCATTTTGCACAGTACAGATAATGCTTATTTTTTCCTAGGAAAAAAATAGAAAGTTTTTAGCTTGCAGTACCCCAAGAAATCCCTAGTGGGGGATTCTATGCCACTTCTAAAAGGTTATTCCTTTTGTTTATCTAAATGTTATCAACTCTCCAAGGAGATACTGCCTGGTAAGAAGCCGAAATTGTTTAAATGTGGGAAAGATTTAAGGAATAAATTTGAAACACATTTAACTGCTTCTTTGTAGTGCAACTGGTTACTTGAGTTCCTTAAGAAAAAAAGTAAGCGATTAAGCAATTGGTATTAACATAAAGTTAAATGGTTTGAAAGCATTACTCAACTGGCTGAAAATATCCAATATCTAAATGACAGAAGAATGGAATATCCACTCAGAAGCTTTCTTATAGACATCAACAGCATCATCAAACACTAACGTCCAGAACTAACATTCTGTAGAAGAGCAAAATAACAGAATAACAGAGATGGAAGGGACCTTGTAGGTCTTCTAGTTCAACCCCCTGCCCAATAATTGGAGATAATGCACAAAATGGAACCAATAGGCTGAAATGTTTGGTTCAAGATAACTCTATTATAATGCGGTATGTGTGTTGGGTGTGTTTGTGTTGTATTCCTTGGTGCTCTCTGAGATGTTATACCATTTCAGACAAATGGGTATCCAGTCTCTTCTTAAAAGTCTCCAGTTATGGAGCACCCACAACTTCTGAAGGCAAGCTGTTCCACTGGTTTATTGTTCTCACTGCCAGGAAATTTCTCCTTAATTCCTGGTTGCTTCTCTATTTGGTTAGTTTCCATCTGTTACTTTCTGTCTTGCCTTCTGGTGCTTTGGAAAATAGGTTGACCCCTCTTCTTTGTGGCAACCTCTCAAATACTGGAACACTGCTATCATGTCACACAGTTGGTATACTGGTTAAACTATAACATAAGGCAGAACACATCCATGAAGACCAACTAGCAGTCAGAAGACATGAAAATTTCATGACATGTACATAAACTTAACCACAGATGTAATTGGGCAAATGTAACCATCCTTTGTTGTTGTTGTTAGTTGCCAAGTCATGTCCAACCCATCGCAACCCCATGGACAAAGTTCCTCCAGGCCTTCCTATCCTCTACCATCTTCTGGAGTCCATTTAAGCTCACACCTACTGCTTCAGTGACTCCATCCAGCCACCTCATTCTCTGTCATCCCCTTCTTCTCTTACCCTCAATCTTTCCCAGCATTAGGCTCTTCTCCAGTGAGTCCTTCCTTCTCATTAGGTGACCAAAGTATTTGAGTTTCAACTTCAGGATCTGGCCTTCTAAAGAGCAGTCAGGGTTGATCTCCTCTAGGACTGACCAGTTTGATCACCTTGCAGTCCAAGGGATCTTCTCTAGCACCATAGTTCAAAGGCCTCAATTCTTTGGTGCTCAGCCTTTCTTATGGTCCAACTTTCACAGCCATACATTGGGAAGACCATAGCCTTGACTATATGCACTTTTGTTGGTAGGGTGATGTCTCTGCTTTATAGTGTGCTGTCTGGATTTGTCATGGCTTTCCTCCCCAGAAGCAAGTGTCTTTTAATTTCTTGGCTGCAGTCCCCATCTGCGGTGATCTTGGAGCCCAGGAAAATAAAATCTGTCACTATCTCCATTTCTTCCCCATCTATTTGCCAGGAATTGAGAGGGCCGGATGCCATGATCTTGGTTTTCTTAATGTTAGGTTTTAAGCCAATTTTTGCACCCTCCTTCTTCACCCGCAACAAGAGGCTCTTTAGTTCCTCTTCACTTTCTGCCATTAGAGTGGTATCATCTGCATATCTTAGGTTGTTGATATTTCTCCCGGCAATCTTAATTCCAACTTTTGATTCATCTAGCCCTGCCTTTCTCATGATGTGCTCTGCATATAAGTTAAATAGGCAGGATGACAGTATAGAGCCTTGCCAGACTCCTTTCCAAATTTTGAACCAATCAGTGGTTCAGTGTCCAGTTCTCACTGTTGCTTCTTGACCAGCATATAGGTTTCTCAAGAGACAAATGAGATGGTCTGGTACACCCATCTCTTTAAGAACTTGCCACAGTTTGTTGTGATCCACACAATCAAAGGCTTTAGCATAATCAATGAAGCAGAAGTAGATGTTTTTCTGGAACTCCCTAGCTTTCTCCATGATCCAGCGTATGTTGGCAATTTGATCTCTAGTTCCTCTGCCTCTTCGAAATCCTGCTTGTACTTCTGGTAGTTCTCGATCCACATACTGCTGGAGTCTAGCTTGTAGGATTTTAAGCATAACTTTACTAGCATGTGAAATGAGTGCAATGGTGCGATAGTTTGAACATTCTTTGGCATTGCCTTTCTTTTGAATTGGAAACTGATCTTTTCCAATCCTGTGGCCACTGTTGAGTTTTCAAATTTGCTGGCAAATTGAGTGTAGCACTTTTACTGCATCGTCTTTTAAGATTTTGAATAGCTCAGCTGGAATACTGTCACCTCCACTAGCTTTGTTGTTGCTCAGGTTTCCTAAGGTCCATTTCACTTCACATTCTAGGATGTCTGGCTTGAGGTCAATGACCACCTCATCCTGGTTATCAGGGACGTTAGGCTCATTCTTGTATATTACTTCTGTGTAATTTTTCCACCTCTTCTTAATCTCTTCTACTTCTGTTAGGTCCCTGCCATTTTGGTCCTTTATCATGCCCATTTTTACATGAAACGTTCCCTTCATCTCTCCAATTTTCTTGAAGAGATCTCTGGTCCTCCCTATTCTATTGTTTTCTTCTATTTCTTTGCACTGTTCATTTAAGAAGGCATTCTTAACTCTTCTAGCTATTCTCTGGAATTCTGCATTCAATTTTGTGTATCTTTCTTTTTCTGCCTTGCCTTTCGCTTCCCTCCTTTCGTCAGCTATTTGCAAAGCTTCTTCAGACAGCCATTTTGCTTTTTTGCATTTTTTCTTTGGGATGGTTTTAATTGCTACCTCTTGTACAATGTTGCAAACCTCCGTCCATAGTTCTTCAGGCACTGTCTATCAGATCTAATTCCTTAAATCTATTGGTCACCTCTACTGTATATTCATCAGGGATATGATTTAGTTCATACCTGAGTGGCTTAGTGCTTTTCCCTACTTTCTTCAGTTTAAGCCTAAATTTTGTGATGAGAAACTCATGGAGTGAGCCACAGTCAGCTCCTGGTCTTGTTTTTACTGACTGTATAGAGCTTCTCCATCTTTGGCTGCAGAGCACATAGTCAATCTTTTTTCTGTGTTGACCGTCTGGTGATGTCCATGTGTATAGCCATCTTTTGGGTTGTTGAAAAAGAGTGTTTGCTATGACTATTGTATTCTCTTGACAAAATTCTGTCAACCTGTGCCCTGCTTCATTTTGTACTCCAAGGCCAAACATGCCTGTTATTCCAGTTATCTTTTGGCTTCCTACTTTAGTATTCCAATCCCCCATGATGATAAGGACATCATTTTTGGGTGTTAGTTCTATAAGGTGCTGTAGGGCTTCATAGAACCAGTCAATTTCATTCTCTTCAACACCTGTGGTTGGGGCATAGACTTAGACTACTGTGATAATGAATGGTTTGCCTTGGATTCAAACTGAGATCATTCTGTCATTTTGGGGATTGTATCCCAGTATTGCTTTTCCTACCTTTTTATTCACTATGAAGGCTACTCCATTTCTTCTGAGGGAGTCTTGCCCGGAGTAGTATACCTGATAGTCATCTGAATTCACCCATTCCTGTCCATTTTAGTTCACTGATTCCTAAGATGTCGATGTTCAGTCTTGTCATCTCTTGTTTGAAAACATCCAGCTTTCCTTGATTCATGGATCTTACATTCCAGGTTCCTATGGAGGAAAAATCTTTATAGCATCGGACTTTCCTTTCACTACCCAATACATCCACAGCTGAGCGTCCTTTCGGCTTTGGCCCAGTCGTTTCATTCTTTCTGGCGCTACTAGTACTAGCCCTCTGCTCTTCCCCAGTAGCATATTGGACGCCTTCAGACCTGAGGGGCTCATGTTCCAGAGTCATATCTTTTTGCCTTTTGGTACAGTCCATGGGGTTTTCATGGCAAAGGTTCTGGAGTGGTTTGCCATTTCCTTCTCCAGTGGATCACATTTTGTCAGAACTCTCTGCTATAACCTGTCTGTCTTGGGTGACCCTGCACGGCATAGCTCATAGCTTCACTGAATTACGCAAGCCCCTTCGCCACGACAAGGCAGTAATCCATGAAGGGGTAGCCATCCTAGACCAAGCCAAGTCCAAAAATGTCAGGGAATTTCTAGAAACCTGGCAAATTAGCCATCAGTAGACACACAGACATTAACAACATTTACAGACTATGCAAAAGAGACAATCAACCAGCCAAAAAAGGTACAAAAACACCCAATCATCTCTCCACCAGCAGTCAGCACCCAGATCAGCATAGATTAACTCCAAAATTAACATCAGACCAACAGTCAAGTAAATAATACCCCAATCAAGAAACTGCCAAAAGAAGCAAACAGTAAACTGTAAAGAACCTCTAAGGCCAGCCCCACCAACATCGACAGGGCAAGTACTAGAATATAAACTGACAGCAAACAGCATTCCTTAGTAGCACTGATGATGTTACCTCATTTGGATAATGAAACATTTGCAAGAAAACAAGCAAGCTCAGAGAGCACTAAGGAGCCCCCCCCAACATTTTATGAAGATGTATGACAAGTTATTTGTGGTTGACATGCGATAAAGGAAAATAATAATAATAATAATAATAATAATAATAATAATAATAATAATAATAATAATAATAATAATAATAATAATAAAAATTTGGAAGGGACCTTGGAGGTCATCTAGTCCAACCCCCTGCTAAGGCAGGAAACCCTATACCATTTCAGACAAATGGCTGGCCAGTCTCTTCTTAAAAACTTCAAGTGTTGGAGCATTCACCACTTCTGGAGGCAGGTTGTTCCACTGGTTAGTTGTTCTAACTGTCAGGAAGTTTCTCCTTAGTTCTAGGTTGCTTCTCTCCTTGACTAGTTTCCATCCGTTGCTTCTTGTCCTGCTTTCAGGTGCTTTGGAGAATAGCTTGACTCCCTCTTCTTTGTGGCGGCCCCTGAGATATTGGAACACTGCTATCATGTCACCCCTCACCCTTCTCTTCATTAAACTACACATGCCCAATTCCAGCATCCGTTCCCTATATGTTTTAGCCTCCAGTCCCCCAATCATCTTTGTTGCTCTTCTCTGTACTCTTTCTAGAGTCTCGACATCTTTTTTACATCGTGGTGATCAGAACTGGATGCAGTATTCCAGTATTAAATATTGGAGTAGGATTTATATTCTAATACTGAAGATTCTTAAAGTGAATATAAAGATAAAAGCAGAAACTTTTCTTTTGGGAAAAAGACTTGGAGGAAAAATTGAAACTTTGATGTTATATATGTTGATGGCAGCAAGATTAATTTATGTACAAAAATGGAAGGATACTTCGATTCCCACAATGGATGAATGGCTGCAAAAGTTGATGGAGTTAGCAGAGATGGCTAAATCGACTGCTTTGATAAAAGAAAAAAAAGCATAACTACTTTTGTTTCGACTTGGAAACCGCTTCTGGACTTTGTGCTTGAGGTGGAAAAAAATGAAACTTTGATTTTGGGTTTTACCAATTAAATAGATTTGTTGATATAGAAATAGCTATTTTATATTATTATGTAAAAATAAAACGTTGAGGTTTGATGTTACTATCTTTATTGCACCAAAGGAAGTTGGAAATCAATGCCTTTTCTTTCTTTTTCCCTTCTTTTCTACACTCTTCCCTTTCCTTTTCCCTCCCCTATTTTTCCTATTATTTTTTTGTATTTTTGTATTTTATATTATAAACTAATAAACTCCCCCGCCCTCCCAAAGAAGATATATGACAAGCTGTCAACTGAACCTTGAGCAGAAACCATGAATCCAGGACAAATCTTGGAATGCCTTTTTTTTCAGCTACTGTTTCTTTCCAAAAAAATTTCTTATAATAGTAACATAAAAAAAAATCCATTGACTGGATGGAGTTCGGTTAACCTGGTCAACATCTAGATGTGTTTCAGGTTGAATTTTAGACTACTTGACCTCATTTTCTACGTTGTACTGTTTCTCTGCTACATTAGTCCCTGTGCTGGTTCAGGGAGCTTATTATGGGAACACAATCATATATAACACCCAGTAGTATTGTGATAATAGCATTTATGTAAACATGAAAGGGAAGCTACAAGGAAGATGGCTGAGGAGTATTTTCCATAGCCATCTATGACAGAAGTAATGGGTATAAGTTCCAATTAATTAGATTTCATTTACTGTAGATTAAGGAAAACCCTCTGATAATAAGATCTGTGCAGTACTGGAACAGTCTCTCTATGGAAATGGACTGTCCATCTCTGAAAGTTTTAAGAAGCGATTAGACAGCCACTTCTCATAGAGGCTTTAATCAGTATTCTTATAGATTACCGAGGATTGGACTAGATGATATCAGTGATTCTTTTCAAGTCTACAAGTTAAACATAAATATTAATATCATAAATTTATTCCTCCAACTCAGGGAGAGAGATGGGGGCAGGGGGAAGAGGAACAGGTTGGATTATATGCTAGGTAGCTTTCATGAATGGCTGTGGATTCCATCCAATTCCTTAGAGCAGACATGTCAAACACAAGGCCCGGGGGCCAGATCTGGCCCGCGAAGTGGTTTCATGTGGCCCATGAATCCATCCTGGAAACAGTGAGGGAACGGCCCCCACTGCCTTGGCCCTGGCTCAGAGACCCTCCTTCTGCCAGAGACCCTCAGATCTGTCCCACTCCTGCCCAGGCCCCCATAGGCACCCTTGATGCGAACGATGTAGAGCTGGCCATGCCCACCCAGTAGGCCATATGCATTTTAGCCATGCCCACCCAGTAGGCCACGCCCACCCTGGCCATACCCACCCGGCCCCCTGAGGGCAACCGCAATGCTGATGCGGCCCTCAATGAAATTGAGTTTGACACCCCTGCCTTAGAGTATTCATCCCCATTGATTAGGTGGACCAAATTATTTCAGTTTTCCTGATGTTATAACCAGATGCATAATTTGTTCTTGTTTCTCCATGATATGAAATATAGTGTAGATATTTTGGTTATTGCAGCTGGTGAGCGATCGCTCTATATTACAAAGTGCTCTTGTATGTTACTGTTTTAAGATACATCTCTTCCATAACAGTTTGCAGAACACATTTGAAATTTTTAAAAGTATATGTCAAATTTCTTTGAAGGCAGATGGCTTTCTGGCATTTTGAAAGCACAATATTTATTTTGAAATGGCTATTTAAAATTTCTCTTTTTACTATACAAACTCCTATTATAGAGTGAAACATGCACAATCGTACCAAAACATTACATTTGTTTAACGTGGCATAACATAACTTGTAAATTGTGTAATAGATCTATATATAAGAATATAAATATAAGAATGAATTTCATTTCATATATATCTGAAGTGATAATCAGCATGCTTTCCCCTTTTTTCTTCTTTAAAATCTAATATTAGCTATTCTTATCATACATTTGACAAATATTTATGAATAAATTACTCCCAAACCATATAACATTCTTGTGTACATTTTCTTGGGAATGATTAATGTATAGAAGATGGAACAATATCTGGAATATGTCTGCAGTGCAATATTTTTTGAGACTTTATGATTTTTTCCCTAAATAATCTAATTCTGATCCTTTCTTTTTCTGTGTTCTGTTAGCACGGTGTCTTTATAGGTTTCCTGGAGAAGTGACAACTATTTCAAAATAATGCCATGTGCATCATGATGTCATAATGGAAATGACACAGCACATGTACTAGCATCCATTTACAACTCTAAATATTTTGCATTATTTGAGTGATGATATGATTATAAGTAGAATGTTACTTGCTCCTGCATATGCTATCTAGATGTGTCACTTGATAGCCACTTGATAATTAATTCAGGTTTCTTTTTTATTGCATTAGTTTCTTCTCCCCCAAATGCTTTTCATTTTCACTCACCTATGGTCAGAGTTGGATTTAGGCAAAAGAAGTAAACTTTGTAGCTTATGACTGCACAGTCTGGAGGGGCATCGTGAAATTTCAGATTTTTTTAAAAAATCCATTAGCATTTTATTGTAATTTCATTGATGAAAGTCTTCATTAATTAAACCCTCTGTGTAGTTCACATGATTCTGCTTAATGAAGATGTGCTTGGTTTCTTCATGCATCCAGAGCTGTTCAGTGATCCCTTTCTCACCCAACAGCATGGGTTTGTCATGCCTCTTGGTGTTATTTCCTGTGAAATCCAGTTGTAACTTAGCCTTAGGTGAGCCTCTATGTAGCTTAGAGTCTCACCATGTCTGTCACCAGATGCCTTTTCTTGGCAATTTTCTTTATTTTGATTTAGTAATATTTCCACCCAAATTGTGCAGATTGTGCTTCCTTTATCCTAACCCTTTCTAATGAAAAGCTTCCTTCCCCCTTCTACCTTGAGAATAATTTCAAAAGCAACTTCTTTTCCATCAAGTTAAAAATGAAAGGTGAGAAAATTCAGAAAAACAACCCTCAGCACAGATTAAAAGTTTCTTATTAGACTTAATACTTTAGATTGGCGAGGACAATATCTAGATCTCTTTAGTAGAGAGCCTGGCTGATAACTTTGGAGAAAGAATCCAGAAGCCATTAGGAAAAAAAATCAGGTGCAGAAGAAACATGGGTTAACTCCAGAGAGGAAATAGAGTATTACAAAGGGGTTGATATTATCCCTTATTCTGACTCCCTGGGGTTTAAGTGAGAGGAAAGAGAAGAAATAAGCAGACTTGCAAGATTCTGTATTACAATCTATTTCAATAATGAATAGTTCTAGTCTCCCTGTGGAGTTTCCTGGTGTGGTCTACTTTGCAGATTGACATCTTTCCCCCTTCTTCCTAACTCATAAAGTATATGCAACATGATCATCTTTGCTATACTGATAATCTTTAAGTGTTATCTTTTAAGCTACAATTCAACGTTAGTCTTCACACTTCCAGAATTGGGCACTCAATTGTTGGTCCCTGCTGAGCATCAGTCTTAAGTGAAGTGGAGTGGATTTATATGCTTTGCACAATCCACACCCATCATTACCACGATGCTAAATGAACAAATATTTCTGTTCAGTGGTTACGGATGAGAGGTTGCTGCACAGAATTATTTTATTTGGGGCATTAGTACTACATTCAAAAAGAATACTGTTTATTTATATGGATTTGGTAACTGATTATAGTGATACAACCATGGAGGATATCCTTAAATATACCTCCCCCCTCTCTCCCATCTAATCTATCATCTATTGACATATTGACATACCTACAGAATATGCAGTATCACATTTTAAAGTCTAACTAATTTATTAGTATGTACTGTTTTGTGTTTTACAGTCCACTTCATGTGATCCATGAAGTATCCTGCAGTCTATGAAACTTTATGTGGTAAAAAAATGTAGAGTGCTCCAAGGCTATTTGATGTAATTAGTAATATTAATAAACTTCTGTTGAGATATAGTATAAATTTATGCTACAGCTTATAACAATATCATAAAGTAGTGCAATTTGTATCATATGATGTCTCATCCCAACTAAAGTTCTCCTTGTATCTGTCTGTTTGCCTGTTGGTACCCTCAAGTTAGCCCAGATAGTGTATTATACCACAGCAGTTTTTGAGTCTATGTACTTGATTAATCCACTAACCTAAAAACTATGTTTAAAAAAATATGGAATAGAAATTTTCACAATGTTCAGACCAGTTTTATTCACAAAGGCAAGCCAGTTGCAGCATCCCACAGTTGCTTGACCATGATTTCTGATGCTTCCTACCAACTTCCCACAAGCAAAATCAATGGGGAAGTCATCAGGAAGTCAGATGTCTCTTTTGTTCCCACTGCCTATTTGTCTGCCATTCTATTAATGTATTTAGTGAGTAAATATTCTTATTATCAATGTTCATTAAAATTATTTTTCTGTGTATAATATACAGTATATTCTTCTTAGATGATCATGGGACCATTCATCATTGGATTAAAAAATGTAGCCAGCCTAAAATTTAATATTCTGGTCACATCAGACTGAACTACCTTTCTCTCAAACGATGACCTAACAAGTTACAGGGTTGGCTAGTACAGTATAAAACCAGTGTGGTATAGTGGTTAATATATAGTTGAGCCAGATTTGAGTCAACCTTCAGCCACAGAAGCTCACTAAATGACTTCTTAGCCCAATCTACCTCCTGGAGTCATTATGATGATGAAAAATGGAAGCACATAGTTCTAAATATTATGCCTTGATCTCCTAAATAAAAAGCAAAATGTAACACAAGTATACATAGAAGTAAATAATAAATAATGTGTGGTAAGATATATTGGGGATTTTCTGCAACAATAGTCCCAACTTTAGACAAGGCTGAATGATAGGGTATAAAATATTTATATCCAGCTGCTCATCATAATCTCTAAGGTACCTGACAACATATTCCAAAGTAACAATATATAAAAACAGTGGAATATGCTCCATAAATTCCCTAAATTAGGGATAAACCTTCCATCTACTCAATCATTTTACATCAACAGTTGAAGGTCACTTTGAAGAACACTTCTGTTGTTTTATGATTCTCCTGATTCTTGCAAAAGAATGTGGTAGCCTTTCTTTTGCTATTTAATGTCTGTGTTAAAAGGAAGCCACATTGGTATGGATTTCTATATAATTATAATTCCCAGAATTAATAATTCTAGCTGGGGAAAAAAAGTCTTCAGTTCAGAATAGTAGACAGGCACTAGACTGGGAGAAGGGCTGGAGAACACCCTCCATTAATTACTATTAGAACACCAATAATGGAATAGACTCTCATTCTTCAGTGGTATGCCATTCTGCAGAGAAAATGAGTGTAGAAAATGTTTTATCAGAGATGAAATTGTATATAAATATTTATAGGGGATCTTAGCATACAAAAGAAAGGTGTGAAACAGCAAAGTGGCTCTTGAAGAGAGGGAATTAATTCCTTTGGATGCTCTCAGTTCATATTTCTTGGGCACGAAGTGATTTTTGAGATAGCAGCACATTCAATTATACACGATATTATGATTAGATGGGTTAGATTAGTGAAGCAGGGAGGATGGTGAGAGGGACCCCTGGGTTTTGCCACAGGGTGCAGTGAGAGTCCCAATTCATTTAAATTACCTTAATAAGTTTGACAACTTCTGATTCACAGAAGACATAGTGAGAGCAAGAGCTTTCGACACGCATACAGAAAGGTCAAATAATAATAGTCATCCTAATAATTCCTTTGAATGAAATATTGAATCACCAGAGTGTTTATTAGTTGTGGGGGCAGAACAAGGAATTCTTATATTTGGTAATTTTTTAAAAAAAAAGTATAGATGAGTATTATTACATGGTAGCATCACAGGTGCCTATGATCATTTATAAGACATCTGCAAATGTAGGAAGGCAGTGAAGGGAATCCTGATATATACTGGCTGCTAATAAAGAAAGAAGCAAAGAGAGAAGAAAGTTGAGACATATTGTTAGGTTATTAGTAGCAGCCTAAGGCATCAGGACTCAGCCCTTTTAGTGGCTCTGGAATCACGGCAACTATTTTGAGGCAACTTTTTAAAAAGTTGTAATATAAGCCCGAAAGAGGATGGAACGTTAAGCTTTGCAATCTTTCCCAAATCTGTCTGAAGCAAGAGTCAGCAACCCAGTGCCTGTTACACACAGAGTGCAACAAGACTATGAAGAGGTACCTTATTGCCTCCAACTAAATTGCTACAATGTGATTACTGAAATCTGTGAAGAGTTTGCTAACTCCCACCTAAATCCCATGAAATGTAGGCAGTCTTATGTGAAACTTCACTGATTTTTAAGAGTCCTCTCCTGAGTGCCAGGATTGGTTACTGACCTTTATTCTAACCTATTTTTGTCATCTATTCTTGGCAAAAAAACAACAACCCACCACCACCTCATATTACTTGGGTTAACAACACATTTAATCCTCAGTCCAAGACAGAACTTTCTGCTGAAGCAAGTTTAGCCATATGAACTATGTTTTTTCCCAAGGAGAAAAAAATGGCAAGAAAAGACTTATGTGGGTATGTATGATTAGCAATTGTTCAGTGTTTGTTAGCACTTGCAAAATTTCAATATAATATGAAAAGCTAAGATGTATGAATCAGCAGAACACACAGAAACAAAGTGATTCCAAAAGAAATAAATTTAACCTTGACTTTTTAAAATATAAATTTACATATTGTAACCAGAACTATAAGCATCTCATACTGAGCAGAATATTAGTTGATTCATGAGCTGCTGACATTGCTAGACAAAAGAGGCAGACTCATGTTAAACAAACAAATTTGAGTTAGCTATATTCTTATATTATTAGGGTCTCTTAAGTAAAATAATGGGTAAGTTTAGGATTGTGTTTGTTTTTCTTGTTAATGTACAAATTTCCATTTCCTGAAGCATTATACAGGTGGTCTCTGATGTCCACAGCTGGGAACAGAATTTTCATTGTAAGTCATTGCAGATTTAAATGAAAACATCACACGACTTGACCTGGTTTTAGAGATATTTTTATTGAGATTGTAAATCAAGTCACCAGGGTCATAAATTGAGTCACACAGTTATAAGTGCAAATGCAGCTTAACCAATGGTGTTTTTTTGCTGGCAAAAAAGTCACAAATCATGATCATGTGATTTGGGACAGTGCAACCTGTTTTAAAGCTGGTTGCAAGTGCTAGAACAGTGACTACATGACTGTTGGGTTAGGGCAGACATGTCAAACTCATGATGTCACGTGACATCGCGTGATGTATCGGAGCTTTTTCCCCATTGCCAGCAATGGAGTGGGTGCGGTTTCCTCGTCATGCATCTGGCCTGTGGGCTGGCAGTTTGACAAACCTGGGCTAGGGCAATGACAAAAAGCTTGAACTTAGGTTGTAATAGATTTTTTTCCACAGCTATCATTAACTTGAACCATTGTTAAGCAAATGTAAGTTGAGGACTACCTGTAAAAGGGATCAAACTTATTTTTCATGATCCTAGGGCTACCTTTTCTAGGCTGCAAAATCCGAAGGTCCACTAGATGGCAGGAAAGAGCTATAAAATACAGGCAGCATTTACTCTTTCCTGCCATCTAGTGGACATGCTCATTTTGCAGATCAGCTATGCTATTTATATAATCACACTTCTCAGTATTTAGTCTCTCCAAAAAGAGAAAAGCATTCAAAAATTCACATATAAGCCCTCCATTTTACACTGGGTAGCAAAAGAGGTTCTGCCACATTTTGATATGAGAAACTGCCTGCCTTTGAAAATACATATTTTAACTAAAACTACACACGAAAATGATTATGGTTAGAAGAACACATCTGAATGGTATTCATGGATTTAAAAAGAGACAGTTATAGGATAAAATTACCCTAAAATATGAAATGAAAGAAAAGCAAATTTGACAGGATGGTTCACTCTACTAGGTCCAGTTGTCCACTTCCACCAAGTTCCTTAAAAAATGGAATGTTGATCCCAATTGTTCTTTTCATTTCTGATACATCTTCGCTGCAAAGATTTGCTTTTGGTTTATCTATTTCCTTATTTCCTAGTTAATTAATTAATTAATCAATCAATCAGCAAAGTATTGTTAGCAAGTCTTTCGAAACCCTATTTTGAAAAGGCAACAAAACTGACCTTTGTGCTGTACCCTTTGTAATAGGTATACAGTAAATGTACATGAAAAATATGATAAAACATTTTGTCTATCGATCTTTCGGAATTAATTTAGCAATTTCATGTTAAGCTCACTGGATGATTAGCATCGTTTCTCCCGAAACCCTCCGAGTCTTTCAAGTAAGGGAAAGTGAGACCCTCCCCTCCCGCCCCCACCCCACAAAATCTCATTAAGAAATGTGTCATGGTTCACATACCAGGCAGGTGTAGACAGGATCAATTTACAGCAAGGGTCTAGAGAGCATAAATTGATGGAGGATATGGAAATTCAATTCCTTTGAAAATATATGTGCTCTTTATGATGAAAAGGTGATGTCAAATGGATGCATGGTTGAAAGAGGACTTAGTAGTGGTATTCTCTTCCTCCTCTCAGGATGAAGAAATCCTCTCTAGTGTTCCAAATCTGGAAATAGAGACAGTTTCCTCATAGTTATGAAGGTTAGACAATCACCTACCAAAGTGCAAAAATCCATATTCTCAAAATAAAAGAAAACTAGAAAACCAGGCCATTGAAATCAATCTGACATTCATTTATTTGAAGGAAAATGGACTCAAGGGGATTAGGAATAAAGCATAAAAATATCTAAAAAAGGAATGTTACCTGAAGAAACAAAGACTTAAAAAAGAAAGAAAGAAAGAAAGAAACACTGCTCAGAAAAAAAGGTTTAGTCAGAAGATGCATTTACCATTTATTTACCTCCTTTTAAATAAAATGTTTTTTTTTAAAAAAAAACCTTTGGTTTGTATCTGCTTCTAAATGAGTACAACTAAAAACTCTGGCTAATTAATCCAGCATAGTAAGTATGATTGCTTATTACTGTTTCACTTTTTTTCTTTACAATTTTTTTTGTTATCCCACCTTTATTATTTTTAATAAATGAACTCAAGGTGATGAATATACTGTACTTAATACAGTTAGTCCTTGACTTACGTCCTCAATTGAGTCCAACATTTCTGTTGGTAAGTGTGATGTTTATTACAGTAAGTGAATTTCGCCCAATTTTACAATCTTTCTTGCATCACAATTGTTAAATGAATCACTTCCGTGGTTAAGATAGTAACATTGTTGTTAAGTGAATTTGGCTTCCTCATTAACTTTGCTTGTCAGGAGGTTGCAAAAGATGATCACATGACCCTGGGACACTGCAACCGTCATAAATACGAGTCAGTTGTTAAGCATCTGAATTTTGATCATGTGCCCATGGGGATGCTGCAATGGTTCTAACTGTGAAAAATGGCTATAAGTCACTTTTTTCAGTGCCATTGTAACTTCAAATGTTCACTAAATGAATTCTTGTAAGTTGAGGACCACCTGAATTTCTTCCTCCTCCTATTTTCTCAACAACAGTCCTGTGATGTGGCTTGGGCTGACAGAGAGTGACTGGCCCAAAGTTACCCAGCTGGTGTTCAAACCTAAGACTGGAGTTGTTGTTAGTTGCGAAGTCATGTCCAACCCATCGCAACCCCATGGACAACGTTCCTCCAGGCCTTCCTGTCCTCTACCATCTTCTGGAGTCCATTTAGGCTCACGCCTACTACTTCAGTGACTCCATCCAGCCACCTCATTCTCTGTCGTCCCGTTCTTTTCGTGCCTTCAACCTTTCCCAGCATTAGGCTTTTTTCCAGTGAGTCCTTCCTTCTCATTAGGTGGTCAAAATATTTGAGTTTCAACTTCAGGATGTGGCCTTCTAAAGAGCAGTCAGGGTTGATCTTCTCTAGGACTGACCGGTTTGATTGCCTTGCAGTCCAAGGGACTCGCAGGAGACTTCTCCAGCACCATAGTTCAAAGGATTCAATTCTTTCGTGCTCAGCCTTTCTTATGGTCCAACTTTCACAGCCATACATTGTAACTGGGAAGACCATAGCCTTGACTATACGCACTTTTGTTGGCAGGGTGATGTCTCTGCTTTTTAGTGTGCTGTCTAGATTTGCCATGGCTTTCCTCCCCAGGAGCAAGCGTCTTTTAATTTCTTGGCTGCAGTCCCCATCTGCGGTGATCTTGGAACCCAGGAAAATAAAATCTGTCACTATCTCCATTTCTTCCCCATCTATTTGCCAGGAATTGAGAGGGCCGGATGCCATGATCTTGGTTTTCTTAATGTTTAGTTTCAACCCAACATTTGCACTCTCCTTCTTCACTCGCAACAAGAGGTTCTTTAGTTCCATTTCACTTTGCCATTAGAGTGGTATCATCTGCATATCTTAGGTTGTTGATATTTCTCCCGGCAATCTTAATTCCAACTTTTGATTCATCTAGCCCTGCCTTTCTCATAATGTGCTCTGCATATAAGTTAAATAGGCAGGGCGACAGTATACAGCCTTGCAGGACTCCTTTCCCAATTTTGAACCAATCAGTGGTTCCGTGTCCAGTTCTCACTGTTGCTTCTTAACCCGCATATAGGTTTAAGAATATTCTTTGGCATTGCCTTTCTTTGGAATTGGAATATAAACTGATCTTTTCCAATCCTGTGGCCATTGTTGAGTTTTCAAAATTTGCTGGCAAATTGAGTGTAGAACCTTTACTGCATCGTCTTTTAAGATTTTGAATAGCTCAGCTGGAATACTGTCACCTCCACTAGCTTTGTTGTTGCTCAGCTTTCCTAAGGCCCACTTCACTTCACATTCTAGGATGTCTGGCTCGAGGTCAGTGACCACCTCATTGTGGTTATCAGGGACATTAAGCTCATTCTTGTATAGTTCTTCTTTGTAGTTTTTCCACCTCTTCTTAATCTCTTCTGCCTCTGTAAGGTCCCTGCCATTTTGGTCCTTTATCATACTCATTTTTGCATGAAACGTTCCCTTCATCTCTCTAATTTTCTTGAAGAGATCTCTAGTCCTCCCAATTCTATTGTTTTCTTCTATTTCTTTGCAATGTTCATTTAAGAAAGCATTCTTATCCCTTCTGGCTATTCTTTGGAATTCTGCATTCAATTGGGTGTATCTTTCTTTTTCTCCCTTACCTTTTGCTTTCCTCCTTTCCTCAGCTATTTGCAAAGCTTCCATTTTGATTTCTTGCATTTCTTTTTCTTGTACAATGTTGCGAACAACTGTCCATAGTTCTTCAGGCACTCTGTCTATCAGATCTAATTCCTTAAATCTATTTGTCACCTCTACTGTATATTCAACAGGGATATGATTTAGTTCATACCTGAGTGGCCTAGTGTTTTTCCCTACTTTCTTCAGTTTAAGCCTAAATTTTGTGATAAGAAGCTCATGGTCTGAGCCACAGTCAGCTCCTGGTCTTGTTTTTACTCACTGTATAGAGCTTCTCCATCTTTCGCTGCAGAGCACATAGTCAATCTGATTTCTGTGTTGACTGTCTGGTGATGTCCATGTGTAGAGCCGTCTCTTGGGTTGTTGGAAAAGAATGTTTGCTATGACCATTGTATTCTCTTGACAAAATTCTATCAGCCTGTGTCCTGCTTCCTTTTGTACTCCAAGACCAAATTTGCCTCTTATTCCAGTTATCTTTTGGCTTTCTACTTTAGCATTCCAATCCCCCATGATGATAAGGACAACATTTTTTTTTGGTGTTAGTTCTATAAGGTGCTGTAGGGCTTCATAGAACTGGTCAATTTCATCCTCTTCAGCACCGGTGGTTGGGGCATAGACTTGGATTACTGTGATATTGAATGGTTTGCCTTGGATTCGAACTGAGATCATTCTGTCATTTTGGGGATTGTATCCCAGTATTGCTTTTCCTCTTTTTTTATTGACTATGAAGGCTACTCCATTTCTTTTGAGGGATTCTTGCCCGGAGTAATATACCTGATGGTCATCTGACTTAAATTCACCCATTCCTGTCCATTTTAGTTCACTGATTCCTAAGATGTCGATTTTCAGTCTTGTCATCTCTTGTTTGACCACGTCCAACTTGTCTTGATTCATGGATCTTACATTCCAGGTTCCTATGGAGAAAAAATCTTTACAGCATCGGACTTTCCTTTCACCACCAGATACATCCACAGCTGAGCGTCCTTTCGGCTTTGGCCCAGTCGCTTCATTCTTTTTGGTGCTACTAGTACTAGCCCTCTGCTCTTCCCCAATAGCATATTGGATGCCTTCCAACCTGAGCGGCTCATCTTTCAGTGTGATATCTTTTTGCCTTTTGGTAATGTCCATGGGGTTTTCATGGCAAAGATATTGGAGTGGGTTGCCATTTCCTTCTCCAGTGGACTAGACTGGACTAGAACTGGGCTAGAACTCACCATCTCCCGGTTTCGAGGCCAGCATCTTAACCACTACACCAAACTGGTATGGGGTTAAGATGCTGGCCTAAAAACCAGGAGATGGTGAATTCTAGTCCAATCTTACGTATGAACATCAGCTGAGTATCTTTGGGCCAGTCACTCCCTGTCAGCGCAACCTGGTGTAGTGCAGCCCAAACTGTACTATTTTAGAACTTTTTCTTTTCTTTTCCCAACTTCCCAACTTCATATTATCATATTATCAACTAACAACCTCACTGCCAAACCATCCGCTGAAAAAGGAAACACACGCATTAACTTAAATCTCTGAGAGTATTACCAGCAAAAGCTTCTAAAGTTTGTGATACTTAAATCATGCATGAGCATTGTTTATTTGATTGCACATTGGGAAAAATAGACTTTTCTTTATTGGGATCTTTTTCTAGCATCAATTAAGGCAGAACTACATGAGAATCTGCAACATCATGACCTCGTCTCCTTCCCATTTGCTTGGTTTCCTGTTTTTTAAATTGGGGAAGATCAGTCCATATGTCAAAGGTGAGGACTACAGTAAATTTGATAATGGTAGCACCCTGTTGCCCCATGGCAGGGAATGAATAATTTTTACTTCTCTATGTCATCTTCGCACCAATGAAGACTACTTATAGATAACCAGCTAGGAAATTGCCATTGTGATTATTATGGTTTTTCCCGTCCTCCTGTCTGAGGACATGCTGACATGCTATTTATTGACATGGTGGGGGCCTGACAGTTGCAGACACTGTATTTCAGTATATCAATTCCAACAGGTGGGATGAAACTCTAGAGAGATGTGTGAGATGTCAAAATGTCCCCTATTAGTCACACTGAGAGGATCACTGGTTGAAGCATGCTTCTTTCCTTGCTGCTCAAACTAAAGCAATACATTCTGTAGGAAAGATGATAGATATTCAACCAGCAGCATCTATGACAATTAATAATACATGCTTTGGAAAAACTAAAGCAGCCATGACCACAATGACTAATGGTCTTTTCCATCTGGATGTGGTAAGGGGTTGATAAAATACAATGCTTAGATTTTCTCTCTTTTCTATATGATACCCTTTCAATATTGGGGGAAAAAACAGTCAGAGGTGAACTATCCATTAACCAGACTGCTCAATATAGGATGTACATTATAGAATCTATTTTTATATAGATTCAACTGCAAAACTAGTACATACAGAATTTCAGTACCAGTTTTGCAGTTAAATCTATATAAAAATAGATTCTGAGATTTATGGAAGTGCGTTGGAATGTCTTTCTTGCATAAAAAGAGAAAACCAAAAAGATGTTCCAATTTTACATGGACTGGTGAACCATGATGTCTACAAGGAAGGCATAGAACAGTAGTACCATTAGCTTGGAATTTATTGAAATCTTACAGACTTGACTCAGAAATCACTTTAAAGAGAAACTGATTTTCCCAGGTGATTTATGTGTTGAGTACAATAAGGATTTACGTCCATTCTTAATAATTGGAGGTGACTGGGTTGTGACTTTGAGACAATTATTCTCTCTCAGTTTAACTTTTCTCTCAATTTTCCCCAATTGTTGTGGGAAACGAGAATTCTATGTATGCTAGTTGGAAGTCACATTAGAAATCTATTGAATGGATGGATGGATGGATGGATGGATGGATGGATGGATGGATGAATGAATGAATGAATGAATGAAGCAGATAGAGAATATAATTGGAAAATTTCTAGCATACTGAGCATATCAGTATGACATGGTATGATGATTAACTATTGTAATATAATGTATACTGTAGTTAACTAATCTTTAGGATATTCATAAGGGTAATAACTCTTTGGTTCAATTTTAAAAAACTATAAAATATTCTGCAAATTATAATTTAATTTAATTTAATTTAATTTAATTTAATTTAATTTAATAATTTGATTTCTATAACTAAATTTTACTAAGTGGATAATACATTCATTAAATAAATCAAGGGGACTAACCCTCCCCTAGTTTCCCAATATTTTTATTTTCCTTTGTATTTTATATTATGATAAATTAATAAAAGATTTCAAAGATCAGAAAAGGTAACTGACTTTTTGGTAGTAAGTTACCATATTTACACCTTGAGATATTCCTCAGTTAACTTGTATCAATTTTGCTAGAAGTTTAATTTTAACTGTTAAATAAGCAGCAAACTCTGGCCTTAGTTTTTTTAAAAGTTCATTAAAATTAGAATTAGTATTAGAATTAAGCAGTTTGTTATTTGCAAACGGCTCTAAAATCTCATTGATGCACTAAGAAGCACTAAGGCTTAAAGAAGACGCAGTGAATGGCACCCACTCCCCTACTGTCCAGTGGCAGGGTTCAAATATGTGAACAACTGGTTCTCTGTGGGGTTGCTGCTTCTGGAAGTCAGTTCTGGGCCTGGACAACAAAAAATTAGCTACCGGTATTGCCTAACTGGTGCGAACTGGCTGGATCCCACCATTGCTGCTGTCCGTTATTTACTATAAATATTCTAAAATTCTGCTATTGTTACCTCTAAAACTACTATATAATCTTTTTACACTCACCCCCCCCCATATATATATAAAATCCTGCTTGTTCCTGTCTAGACAGGGTCATTAACTTGGTATGTCAAAGTTAATGGTCAAAAAAGGCAAGCTGGGAGCACAACTGAAAGTCCAAAAGGATTTTTGATGCTTTGCAGTAGCCACTGTCTTTACCCTTTTCATCAAACCTCTGGTCCTAGATATTTTTCTACAATAGGCTGTCTTTCTTAGGACTAGTTTTTTTGTCACCTTGTTGTTTCAGTTCTGGAAAAAAGTGGAAATGTAAAGTTATCATACTTTCTGATTGAGAAAAACACCATAAAATCTATTTTGTGAAGGGTTGCATAGTGGAATTAATATTAATAAATCCAACTGTCAAAACAAACTACAGCTTAGCAGGGCTATAAAAATAACTTTAAAGATAATTATTTTAATGTAATAATGCTCTAATTAAAATAGCATTACTGAACAATTATACTCATTAGAATAATGATTATAATACAAAGGTTGTTAATATTTTAATAGCATTTTCAATGTGCAAACTTCATATCCCTTTCATCCAACATATGCAATGTATTTGCATCTAGAATCACTTTAGATAAATAGAAATAGCAAATGTAAGATCCATAATTACTGTAAACAAAGGGCTGTAATCAGATGTTTATGAATATAACTGGTGAATCTTTCCAGATTCCTGCCTTATATGACTTTAATCTGATTTTCATTTTTAAAAGATATTAATAATAACACCCCCCCCCCAGTGTGGCCATACCTTGATGTAGGGGTTATGTATTGTGAGGAAGATGAGAGCTATGTCAGGGTTTCAGCCATACTAGACAGGTCTAATCAGAAGAGCCAGATGAAGCGTGTCTCTTCCATAAATTATGTGCTGGGACATAATTTACAGAAACCCATGCCAGCTTGGTGGTCACCTGGGTCAACAAGGACCACATTAGGTGTTCGAGTTCCTGGAAATTGGGTGAAAAATGGGCTATAGGACTCAGGACTGTTGGCAGACCAACCAGAAGCAGCAGCTGCAGGACTACTGGAAGAAAATTGTTTTCACTGTTGCAAATATATGAACCTGAAAACAAAGAAACAATATTTTATTACAAATCAAGTCCGATGACAAAAGGATATTTGAAAAGAATGCATCAGTTCTGGAAAGAACAACCTCCAGAATCTGAAATAACAGAACAGAGGTTAGCAGATCAACATGGATTTATAATATGAAATATATTATTCATAGAAGAAGTGGAAGAATTGCGAAGATCTAGCCAGGGCAAAGAAATTCAAAGCCTAGTCTGAAGTAGTTCAAACCGTAAAGGCAAACCAGGGGAAGTTGGAAGCTGGAATAAAAGAACTTGTAATAACAGCAGAAGTAGTGGAGAAAAGGGCAAGGAAGATCAAGAATTGATCTGCATAAGATGAAGGTGAACTGCATGTTTTTTTTGTTGAAATATCTGACTGGTCTGCACCCATCCATTGCCAAGCAGTTAAACAACATACCTGATGGAGGTAAAAATTGAAGATTGGTTAACCTCTGGCAAAATGAAAGATCCAACAAAAGGGGCAGCCCCAGGCAGCTACAACTGCTTACCAACAATTTTCAGATTGCTAATTAATGTGGTGGCTGATGCAGACCAAAGCTTCTAGTTGAAAACAGGCTTTTTCCATCTGAGAAGAAAGGAAATGGTTCAAACAGCAGACAGACAGAAGATCAGCTCTGTTGACAACACGATTTTGGACAAGTGCAAGAGAAGGAAGACCAACATGACTGTCATGTCCTCAGAGTCAGACTTGGCTGCAAAACAGGCTGCTTCGGGCATTCATCCTGCCCCTGTTTCTCCTGGGATCTCTGCACCTCGCCACAGCTTGTGACTTGCAAGCAAGGAGCAAGATACTGAACTGACAAGCAAAGCTTAAAAAAAGATTGGAAACCTTTGTGTACATTTAGAAGGGAGGGAAGTTAAACCTCACATTAAGTTTTCCCTTGCTAGAAGCAACTTGAGCATCTGGTTTCATGTTCTGTGACTCTTGCCTAGAATCCAGTTATTTATGACCCCAGCTTGTGAACTGACTAAGACATTGTCTCTCCTTTCACTTAGCACTGTATACCTTTGGCTTGACCTTGGGATGCTTGACTTGGAATTTGCCTTTGTCCAACTAAGCTGTTATCTGCAAGTAATTCCTGTTTCCCACTTTTTGCCTTTTTCCCTAGCTACCGCCTTCTACACTTTGCTATAGGAACTTGTTGCAACAAATCCTACCTTTGACCCTGTGTGTGTTCAAGAACTGTGTCTAGCTCCTAAAGTGGTGCTAAGAAAACCACCACCTGAATATGAATGTAGCTTGAATTGATTACAAGAAGGTACCAGACTCCTTACTACATAGTGGGATAAGCCAATGCCTAGAAATAACAGGAGTTAGTAGAAATATCAGTAGCTTTGTGCAAAGATCAGTGGCACAATGGAAAATAAAGTTGCTCATCAATGGTGATAGGCTGGGAGAGGTTACTATCAAGAGAGGAATCTTTCAAATATACTCATTATCACTACTATTTGTCAATGCATAGACACCTCTGTTAACAATGCTGAAGAAATCAGGTCATGGCTATCAAACATCAAAAACAATTACCAGGTAACCCTA
This sequence comes from Vipera ursinii, assembly GCF_947247035.1. NCBI lineage: Eukaryota > Metazoa > Chordata > Lepidosauria > Squamata > Viperidae > Vipera > Vipera ursinii. The sequence continues at coordinate 60,203,756 of NC_139521.1, forward strand.
CCTTCTTTACATGGATAATTTGAAGCAGTAAACATTTCAAGCCAAAACAGAAAAGTCCAGTTGCCATGATTCAACTCACAGACCATCTGAAACAGAATCACTTCTCAATAGGGTCTGTATATATGGCCAACATTTTGCAACGGAGTTTGGACTGGAAAATTTGTGCCACCCTTATACCATCAATAGGGGGAAAATATTGAAAACTGAAGGAATCAATATGTCCTATGGAAATAATATTAAGAGTCTGAATGAAGATCACTACAAATACCTGGGCATCCTTCAGGATAAGAACATAAAGTCAAGAGGAAGATTAAAAGTGAATGCATCATAAAAGTGAAGAAGATCTTAAAATTCAAAATCAGTGGAGCAAATACCATCAAAACAATTAGAGAGGACCGCTGGCTTGAAAGAGGGGTCAAAGAGGCCATTTATATCAAAACTGAACAGCCCTCTCTCAACAGAGGGGATGAGGTCCAATATCATCTATCTCCAGTCTACAACACAGTCCTTTCAACAGTTCCAAGAAGGTTCCACACCCATTTGCACTACTCAGATGACCTGAAGACCCAGATAAGCCTCCAGGTAGCATTAACGACTCACTAAAAGAATGCAAATGAGTATATTTGAGCCTGCAGGAGTATAAATCTTTCCATTCCCCACCATCCAGTCACAGCTGAAGAAGCTTCTTGGTTGAGAAGTGAAAAGTCTTCAAAGAAAAACAAGAAAGTCCAGTTGCCTCGTGAAAAAGAATCTTTGGGACAAACAATTGAAAAAGAAAGGGCATTGGAAGAATATCTGAAGGAAAATGAAGAAGATGTACTGCATCTAGTATACCATGAAAGCTTACTGATTATTGGAAAAACCCAACTGGCTTGCAAAAAGGACCAGATGAAGAATAGAATTGAAACATGCCAAGGCAAATTATTACATGGCCAGTACATAACACTCCAGACTTAACAATTTCAAACATCTGGATAGTGGATGAGGCAGTACCTAGAGACAGCAGAATAGAAGATAAAGAACCATAGAAGATAACAAAATACAAATACCTGTAAATAGAAATGGAATGACTATGGCAAAAGAAAACAAAGATAGTACAAATAGCAATAGGCTCATTGGGCACAATCCCAAAACAACTGGAGCACCATTTGAACAACATTGGCAATGACAAATTCACCATCAGTCAATTGCAAAAGGAGGTTTTAGTCAGAACAACTTACATTCTGCTACATTACTTTCAACACCGTCCAACATCCACACCTGTCTATCCCAGGTCCTCGGGAAGGACTTGATAGGTGGACAAAAATGCCAAATCCAATCTAAACATCTGGGTGACTATGCAGTGAACCATAATAAGTTTGTAAGTTTTGAAACCTATTTTCAGAAATCCCTCTGGGACTATGCTAACTTTTCAATAAAAGAAAAAACAGAAATGGCAGCAGTCCAGTGCTTACATCATGTTCAATTGTGCCCAGAAAAACAAAGAAAAGAAACAAAAATAAAAGAAATATAGGGAATATAAAATGATGGGGGTAGTCAACCTGAACAGTTGTGTTTTGATAAATGAGTGTTTACTTTTTGACCATGCCCATAGTGCGAACCATTTTATAAGAATGTTTTAAATGTTAGGTTTAAAATTAAGATGGGCAAACGTGTTGGGCTGTGACCATTCTTAAGTGTTAAATCACAGCAGCATGGTTGTGATATGGGTTATTGTCATTATGTGAGTCTATTTCAAGAGTAGAATATTTCCAGAAAAATGCGAGCAGCATGGGGACACTTCTGGTTAGATAGAGCAATCCATTTCAAAACCAAAACAATTGTTTGAAATGTGAAGTGGGGCATTTTAACCTTGACAAGTTTTGAAACCGAACATTTTTGTAATGTGAATTCTCCCTTCAAGAAGCCAAAATTTGGATGTCATCTATTTCCATTATATCAATACCACATTCTCTAAAACTGAGAGGCATTTTTTTATGTCTCTACTACTACCAATTCTTATGAGAAACAGTTTAGACAGCTCAGAAGGAAAAGTTGGGGGAAATGCCTGCTTGACAGCTGTCAGGGAAGACCAATAAAACAAAGACATAATCTGAACAGCTTTAATAGTAGTGAGATATGGTGAAATTGGAACTTAAACTCCGGGAAGGAAGTTCCAATGCACATTATGATATGCAAGGTTGATTTTGTTTTCCTCTGGTTCAATGGGATATGTTAAGGAGAATTAATATGTGTTGAGAATCCCATGTAACCCCATGGTTATGGAATCTGCTGTCACAGAACTCTTCTACCAGATTTTTTAATATTTAAACATTCAATTTTCTAAAGGGAATCTTAATTCAATTTCTAGTAACTTACAAAATCCCAAAGCAGTTATTAGAACTTTCAGCTTTCTAGTTCACTACAAATTAAAATTCCATCAGAAAGAGTGCTGGCATTGCAACCAGTCGCTTCCTCCAGAAAATGATTTATTAACCAGAGTTCGGCTGCTTTGTGCTTTTGTTACAGTTGACAAAAGGCATGTTTAAGCATGTTAAATTGGCTTAATGTGGTAAACAGAAGTGATGCCCAGGAAAGGTTGAACTTGCTGCCAATACATGCTATTTCTTTGTGCTGGATGTAAGGAATAGTTAATCTGACCTAAAAGAGAAGAAACATATGCTCTAGCAGATAAGGTGCTTGAAATGAATGGATGTGTCTGCTATTGTTCAGCATTCTTTGATACGTAATCAGGAAAAAGTGGATTCTTAACAAAAAACAAAACCACAAAGCCAAAAAGTAGAATTGGATGGAATAGGAGGAAAACTACAAGATTCCCATTATCCAAAGAATCAAGAAACTGATATCCAAAGACTTGGCTTCTGCACAGTGAGAACCAAACAGAAAAATGAGGGGATGGGGGGAGGAATGATGTCATATTCTGTGATGTTGTTTCAGAGTCATGTGTGTAATTTGCCCTTCATGGAAATGTGATCATCAGGAACATCTGGAATCAGGCAGTATAAAATAATCTCACCACCAATCCAGCTCAGAGAGGATGTTGGGTTTTTTTTGACCCCCTGTAATATTCTGGAACATGTGATATTCTGAAATGAGCCTAACTACTAACTGGCTACTAACCCTCTGCTGGTGTGAGAGACTAGCAGAGAAGATTTACCCAGCAATGCTGCCCTGATCCATCCCAGGCTGGATCTCATGACTAGGTGAGAGGACAGTCATTGACTCTTGTCTGGACCGGCTCAGGTGAGAGCTGAGCCGGATCGACATGTTCCGAATCAAATATTTTACCATCTTAATTAATACTTAACATCTTATTAACATCTATCCCCATTTGTAAATAACGGCTTACACGGACATGATTATTGTTTAGCAAACAGGACACCTCCTGCTGATTTAAGACCCTCCCGAACGACCTAGGGACTGCCTTTTTTGCCGAACTTACTTCTTTAATATCAATGACTCCAATTTATTTATTTATTTATTTTATTTTATTTCATTTATATACCGCCCTTTCCCTGAGGACTTGTTCTCCAAGCTTGTGGGTTGGTTTACGAATGTTTCGTTACCAGACTAGGTAACATCAGTGGGGCTTAGTGGACGTCAGTGTCAGTGTTCTTCTGTTTATAAGGGCTTTGTGTGGTCAGACTAAAGTTTAATACATATTACAATTAAGACCAGCATAAGTAAAACATAGCAAGGATGACCTTACACATTCCCATTCTTTTTTCCCCATCATTGGTTAAGAGAAAAATCAAGTAGCAAGTAGCAATATAAGCAAGGCTTTTTTTTTTGGAATTACATAAAAAGAAGCTGACTGAATCTGCATGTTATACACTGAGACTTAGTTAGGCAGACCATCTCTAGATATAATGCCTACATCCATTGGCTGCAGCTATGAAGCAACTATTGCTCAGCTCAATGGTTTTTGTCCAATGTCTTTAGAAATTGCGCCTTCAAACTGGAGTGTAATGTGTCCTCCTTTCCAAGTAGTTATGCATTGGAACTTCTGTGCTACCTCTTCATGTCACAGTAGGTTGCCAGAAGGCCAGGGGAAAAAATGTCACTGGATGGTGTGGTCTTGTGTTTTTAGTGATTAAAGAGTTTCATAGCATGAAGACAAGAATTGTCATCTGCTAGTGTCTATAAAGCGTGGAAAACAAGACCATGGGTGAAAACTGCTCTTGTAGCTATTCTGAAGTTTTGTTTGCATTTATTGGGAATAAATTTGCTTTGGGGGTGACAGAATAGTTTCAGTGAAACTGGTGCACTCATATTTTGATACTCTGACATGCTAAAGATGTAAATTAACAGATTTAATCAGGACCAGGGTCAGTAATTTTGTAAGAGCAATATGAATTTCTTTGCATATGAGATACCCTATCCCTAAACCACCCCATGGGATATTTAAACCCAATGTTCTGTTGTGTTCTGTTCTGGAGCTGAAAAGAGTGAGGCTGACTTGCTGAACCCACTTCTTTATTCTGGAAATGAGTAGGATGAGGTGGAACTAAGTTTTCTGTTTTTGTTTTTGCTCATTCCTTGATCTCGGTACAGAGCAATCTGAGAAAATGAGTAATTACATGAAAGAATATTCAATCACTTGAAGGACTTTTGCATCCAGGACTTTGTTTTATTCTGATTTTTTTTCTTCAGGGAGGAGAGTGTTCCAACATTGCTGGTTTGTTATTTTTTGTTTTTGAACAGTGAAGCTCTGAAGATAAGAAGAGATTCCCCCCCCTCTCTATCTTTATCTCGCTTTGTTTTTCTCAGCTTCCCAGCTGGCAAGCCTGGCATTGTGACATGGTATGTCAGGTTGTATCAGTCACATTGTTCTACATGACATCATAGATCAGGAGGGGATGTGGCTGATGAAAGGTGATCATGTCACTTCACAATACAAGATTACAGCTGGGGAATGGAGAATGCTTTCTTGGAGCTATTGCTAAAGAGACCAAAGATTGATTTATTTGTGTTTGTGTGTGTGTGTGTGTGTGTGTGTGTGTGTATCTTTACATACACATAGAAGAATGAGTAACTATAACCCTTCTTCCCTTGTTTTACCTTTGAAAGTTTTGTCAGCTTGTCTTGCTCAAATGATATTTAGTTCAAGAGTTTTCAATCCTCTTCCAGAAATTCTGAAGGCTTAGAGTGCTGTGTCTGTGGGTGTATATTTCTGAAACACAGATACCAATCAACCGAATTCAAGATCTTTGCAGTCAGTATGTATGGCAGCCCAGTCCAAAGCAAAAGAAGCAGCTGTCAGAAATCAGAAATACTCTGCAGACTAACACTTGGTAGAAGAGCAATGAAAACGCGTTAGGTTGCAGGGAGTTGTCTATATCTACAAAGATCAGAATCATGCAAACCGCAGTTTTTGTGACACTCTATGGAAGCAAAAGTTGGACTTAGAGAAGCAGAGTAGAGTAGAAAAAGTCTTGATGCTTTTGAAGTTTGCCATTGGAAGAGAATCCCAAGACTGCCATGGAAAGCAAAGAAAACAAAAAACATGGAGCCAGAATGATCACTCAAGCCAGAAATAAAATGATACAAAGACCTAGCTCTCTGGAGAAGTGTATAATACTAGAAAAGGCAGAAGGAAAGAGAAGAAGAGTCAGCCAGGAGCAAGGTGGGTGGTTTCAGTTATACTGTAGTGGTGATATGTATGCTGCTGGAACATCTGAAGGACTAGGTTGGGGTTAGAATGTCATGAAGACAAGCTATCTGTAGATTGTAACCAACACCCACACAATAGCACATAATAAAACAGCACTCCAGATTAACTGGGGTGATATTCAATCTGGACCCATCACTTGTATCTTAATTACTCTGTGGATATTTGAATGCACTCTTGCTAGGAGTTGAAGAAGCTAGGAATATATTATTAGTGTTTCTCAATCCTTTGTTAATAATTTTGCTTGCCCCTTCCCTAGGGGAAACACGGGGCATTATTCCTTCCTAGAATATCTACTTTTTCATAATTATCTGAAAATATATATTTTTTCTTCTTGTACCCTCATGTCCAATACTTGGACACTACTTTGCGCAAGTCCCTGACGTTTTCTTGGTAAGATTTTTCAGAAGTGGTTTGCCATTACCTTCTTCCTAGGGTCGAAGAGGGAGTGACTGGCCCAAAGTTTCTCAAATTCTATTCTAATACCTTAACCACTAACTCTTTTTGCCTATATAACATTTTATATATACTCTTGTAATTTTATGTGCAACCTCATATATAATATTAGTTTGACACAAAATATAGGATTCAAGATATCTAGTGTTCTTCCTTGGTCATAAAAAAAGTCCTCTTGTGTCAGTTTCAAAAGTCACATTACATTGGTGGTTTAGGTCACATATTAGCAATCTCTACAGAGCCTGGAAGACGTTTAGTGCCCTGGTGATCTTCCTCTGCTGCCTGAGTGACCAGCCATCTGTTGGGAACTGAGAAACAGACTGCTTATGATTGGGATCAACCTATTTTTTTTTATTTATTTAATTTATATACCGCCCTTCTCTCAAGAGACTCAGGGCGGTTAACAGGGCAATACGTAAAAGACAGATACAAAAGTTAAAATTATTAAAACATGATTAAACAATGCCCATAGTACAAATTTAAAATTAAAGTCATAATAACAAACCCACCCCATCCCATCAGGCCATTTTTTTCCTTCTCCAGTCATCTAGTTCCTGATTCCTTCCCCCACCCCTCTTTTGGAGAAGAATCACTAGGGAGGGGGCAAAGTTAAAGATTAAATACAGTGCTTTTTTTGTAAAAGAAAAAGGTGCCGGAACTCACACATGCCATACAACCTGCCTTGCCTACCCTACAAGGTTCCATCCGAAAAAGGTGCCGGAACTCTGTTCTGAACGTTCTATGAGAAAAAAAGCCCTGATTAAACATATGAAACTAAACACTCTGGTCTAATAAATAGGTGGGAATTGGGTAACTAATACAAAATTTTCCATTAAAAATGTAAAAAAAATCCCGACACAGCCCCTTGTCCTACAATGTATAAAGAAAATGGATATTTTTTTAAATCATGTCATCCTCCCTCTATTGTGTTCTCCACTGAAACACTAAACATTCTGCTTGCCAAGAAGTCACTATTTCTGCTTTGATTAAATCCCAGGTTTAATGGCATGAGTCAACAAAATAATCGTCTTTTCCCTTTCCATGGCATTTTCTTCTTCCACTGTATTTTTTAAAATCATCATCATCATCACCATCACCATCATATCATATCATCCATGAATATATGTGATGGGAAATGGTGATCTATGGGCAGTCTTTCCCAGCATTCCCTCGAGAGCTGCAGCAAAAACTCAGCTAATTCATCCCAAGCTATAACCCTACTTGTGATTTGTTGATGGATCAACTAATATGTCTGGCAGATGAATCTTTTAACACTTCAGTAGATTAGCATGAGTGGGATTTGAAGCTTCAACCTAAAGCTTCCCTTTGCCTCTGCGCCTTCTCTCCCCCTCTTTTCCTCTCTCTTCTGCGATGGCTTCTGTTTTTCTGCTTGATTGCACTCGCCGCCTTCCTACTGCCCCTGGGGGAATTGCCCTCTTATTACCACAATTACAATCTGTACACATTTCATTAAACTAATATTGCTTCGCACAGGCTTTCTCTGCCGAAGTGCACAGCTGGAGGCCCATTCCTTTTCCTCAGCTTAAACACTTTGACAGGTTAAGAAAGCTATTATGGCTGAATAACAGGTGTTGCAAAACAATGTGCATTTGATGTTTAAATGAGAGAGCTTCTTTATTGACTGCCTTTATTGCAGCTAAGACTCCCCTTTTTCAAGATGACTGGATTTTTATTGGTTTTACTGCTTTTTAAAGTGTATTCTGTTGTTTCCGAATGGGTCCAGAGTGACTCTTTGCCATTATTTGTTATTCCAATGGCCTTTGTTTTATCTGTGCTGTTTAGGAAAAAAGAAAAGAATATTCACATATTATATCCAGGTGTGTTTTTATCAGTATACAGAAAAGATTTTATTTTGCTTCAGACTTGTATTGGTGCATAGCATTTCCAGTTTATGCACTACTCCCGGATGGGGAATCAATGAGCCAGAGCCGTTAGATTGGCGCAGCTTATTATTTCTAACCAGATTTGATTCACTTCCAGACTCCCCTAGTGTGACTCACATCTATGTATGTAGATTTATAGCTCTACTATACTAAATGTGCCCTGGGCCATGTGATCTATACTACGGTGGTGCAGAAATGAGGTTGATGTGTTGGAAACAATTCAGAAGACAGCTCTAGCAAAGGGGTAGCATAGAAATAATTTAGAATGCAGTTTCGGTTTTCTGAAAAGGTGAAGGCTGAATATATTGAATGTCTTCAATGTGTAGGTGCACAGACTATAAGTTACTTATAGTTCAGTAGGAGTGTTTTTCATATGCAAAATGCAGTGATGGGGAGGGCAATCTAGATTAGGACTATATCAATATATAAAGTTTCAAAGATCCCTGGAGACTTTGCCAAAATGATATTCTTTTCCTTATATTTGAATAATAATAATAAGACGTCTACATGTACTATATGTCAAATATCTGGTTTGATTTCACAGACTTTTGTGAGTGAATTTTGAACAAGTGCTGATGGATGTGAACAAATCCAGCTACTTTTCATGTTACGTGCAATGACAGACTGACTGTGAATTCACTGTTTCCATGCTTATATTATTAGAGGTGTAAATGAAACCTGTGGGTGGAAAGTGTCTCCTCAATATCAGGTGGGAAAAGCAGGGAACGTAAAACCAGATACCTGTACATGTCTTTATTCTATTCTGCTGGAGTCAATGAAGAATGAAGAGTAATACAATTGGAATGTTAAGTTACTCAATGTGTTTTAAATCTGTCTGTCTGTCTGTCTGTCTGTCTGTCTGTCTGTCTGTCTGTCTGTCTGTCTGTCTATCTATCTATCTATCTATCTATCTATCTATCTATCTATCTATCTATCTATCTATCTATCTATCTATCTATCATCTACCTACCTACCTATCCAACATCTATCATCTATTGGTTCATTTTTCACTTTTTACAGTAATATTGTTTTAGCATGATTCTTAACCAGCTAAGCTGGTAACGTAGCCATACATATCACAGAAGAGTTAGGGCTTCAAAGGGCCTTCAGCAATAACTTTGAGCATTGACAATGATGAGGCTGGTTTGGTATAGATCAAAGTTTCTCACATTTGTTTTTATACTTTAAGGATGGGGGATAGATGTGGTGAGAGATATGGTGTCGAAGTAATCTTAAGAAGGGGCTTACCAATTACAAGGTCTTTTTCAGTGTTAAAGTAGGAATGTTGTTACACAACAGTGATGGCAAAGAGAAATTTTAACATATGGTTTTTTAATGGATTAAATACTATTGCCAGAAAGGCACTTTCTTCACCTCTTAATTAGGAAATACGCTGCCAAATTACAGCCTCACGGCTATGTCATGTATGTAATCTTCAGTCAGTGGCTCCAATCATGGCTGGTAAACCGCCATAGCAAATCATAGGAGTGTTTGGTTTAGCTCAACTGCCAGACTTCCTTAAGAAACTATGCATGGATTAAATCTGGCATAGCCTGGATTATGACTCATATGAGTTCTCTGAGTTAGTCAAAGCAAAAGAGGCAATAAATCTAAATATATTCATAATGTGTATAAAATGTCATAGAGAAACATGAACTAATTTCGACACTGAGAAGAAGCAGAAGATTTCTTTTGTCTCTCTATCTCTCTACTAGCTGGTGATAAGGAAACAGGTCTGGTGAATGGATGGGCATATGGTTCTGCTTATATCATAACTTATTGCTTTCATTTCTCTGTTTGCTTTTTGTCATAGCTTTTACTAGCTCTAGACTATCTTTGTTTCTTCTAATTGCTTAGTATGACATAGGCGGAACACAGATCAGGATTAACTGTCAGTTCACTTGATTGTTTGAACTGAATCAGCAAATGTTTCTGACCCAGTTTTACCAACAATAAAAGCCTCTCTTTTTCTATAATAGCCTTTGGAATCTTTGAATTATAGTAATAACAGAAAGAGAGTTATAGAGGTGTATCATTCTAGCTGATAAGTAAGCAAGAACAGCTTTTAACTTCCCCCTCAAGTTATTGTTTTTGATCAGGGGATATTCGCATTCTAATATGGAAGTAAAGGGACGCGGTGGCTCAGTGGGTTAGGACGCTGAGCTTGTCGATTAGAAGGTCGGCAGTTTGGTGGGTTGAATCCTGAGTGCCGCGTAACAGAGTGAGCGCCTGTTACTCGTCCCAGCTTCTGCCAACCTAGCAGTTCGAAAGCACGTAAAAATGCAAGTAGAAAAATAGGGACCACTACGGTGGGAAGGTAACAGCGTTCCATGCGCCTTTGGCATCTAGTCATGCCGGCCACATGACCACAGAGAAGTCCTCAGATAAGCGCTGGCTCTTCGGCTTTGAAACGGAGATGAGCACCGGCCCCTAAAGTCAGAAACGACTAGCACGCATGTGCGGGGGAACCTTTACCTTTACCTATATTGCTTATGAATGTTGCATTTCTCATGGGTTTCCAATCAAAGTAGGAAACATGCAATTCTTCATTGTGTTTGGTTTTTTGACATAATGATTTTGTTTGTATGGCACTGATAGAGGGCTGTATTTGAAGGGAAATGTAGGGGTCAAATGATCATGAACTGATGATTTCTTTGATGCCTAGATTTAGAACATTATATGCTATTTAATTTTTTTATCTTAATTGGTCAACACTATATATTATTTTGGTAGGTTGATTACATAGTAACTGCTTATCATGGTTCCTACGAACCATCGACTAACATTGGATGTTTTTGCATTGACACTGCTCTGATAAATTTGTGTTGTAGATTTGAGAGCTCTGTCCACTATAGTCCCCAAAGAATACAAAACTTTGGTCCTTTGGAATATAATTGGGAGGAGTATATTTTTCTACTTGAGTACAGACTGCCAGTCAAAATTCAGGGTATTGTGCTGGATGGAGAAACAGTTTGGTCCAAGATAGCATATTTTCTTATTTTTGGCTACTCTTTGAAAATTCTGTTTCTCAGTCTCCTATTTCACCTCTTCTATAGGATTTTTCCTCCATCACCTTTCCCTCAGTCACTGCCTTATATAAGACTGAATATCTGTCTTCTTGAAGACATCCAGACTTTTCTGTGAAGCAAGACCTGGGAATGATGATCACTACTTTTTCTTCATTTACCTTTCCATCTATTTTCTGTTTGCCATTTCTTTTCCTGTCTTCTCTCTAACTCCCCCAACCATTGTGGCACATCTCATCAAAACACATCACTACCTAGCAGGAGGTCTTCTTCAGACAGATGATAGATAGGGCATAAGTCAGATAATGCATTTTCTGTCTCTGTGTGAGTCTGTTTCTTCTCTTAACTAGGAGAACTGGTTGTGGTTGACCTAAATCTAATTCCTGGGTCAGGAAGGATAATATCTGCAGGATTGCTTATTACGGAAAATAAAGACAGTTTGCTTGTGGGTGACCAGAGTCTGGGAGGTTGGATGAAAAAAACAACCTTGAAATGGAGTGAAAAGAGGTGAAATGGGTGAAATGTCAGCTACTTTCCAAACAGCACTTAGCAATAGCACTTAGACTTATATACCGCTTCACAATGCTTTACAGCCCTCTCTGAATGGTTTACAGAGTCAGCATATTGCTCCCAAGAATCTGGGCCTTCATTTTACAGACCTCAGAAGAATGGAAGGCTGAATCAACCCTGAGCCATTCGGAATTGAACTACTGGCAGTCGGCAGAGTTAGCCTGCAGTACTGCATTCTGAATGCTATGCCACCAAGGGATAAATAGAATGGAACAGACCAGACCAGTGGTGAAGTGTGATTGGACACAAAAGGAATTTGTTTCTGATGCATAAGCTCTCACTATACGTACAAATAACAAATTAAGTACAGTGTTAATTAGGTGTTCAGCAGAACGATGGCACAAGAGAAAAAGCTGTTTTTGTGTCTAGTTTGTTATTATAGTTTGTCTATAATGGAGGAAAACAGAGAGAACTTAATATTCAAGTCTAATCAAACATGTCCATATATACAGCTTTATTTCTCAGAATCTGGTCTATGGCTGAGCGGCTTGGCAGATCTGAGTGTAGGAGTTCAATTCATATGGAAGATCCTGTACTGAGGAAGGCTGCAGAAATACATAGGGAGTATTTTGGAAGAAAATTGAGATAGAGGCATGCTTTGAAGTGCTTTTAAAATCTTCCATCTGTTTATTCATTTGCTTAATCATTTGCTTATCCATTTGCGTGCATACATGCTTACTTATTTATTGTCATTTACTGCAAAAAAGAAAAGGAAGAATAATATCTTCTATTTTAGCCACTACTGTTCTTTTACCATTATACAGGATTAGAATCCCAAGGCTCAGGAGAAACTTTTTATAGACTTTACAGTAGAGTAAGTGAAGGCTCATATGAACAATAAAAAAAGTTATTTGACCCTTAAAATGGATTTCAGGCTTCCTGCCTAATGGAATCATGAATATAAATGTTCTTCATATCAGCTGCTGATACACTGAAATATTTTATTGTAGAGGCTGACTTGTTAGGCTTAAACCAACCTAAGACAATGAAATGGCCTATTTTAAAAAGAAGTATCTTCTTTATGAAGGTATCTCTTCCTGAAGATTATTTTAAAGCTAGAGAATGATATTTTCAAAGATAAAGGATAATCTTACAGAACCATGCAGTTAAACAAATTTTAGATCCTGCATTTAATGGTCTACTAGCATATACATATACATATGTATTGCTTTACTTGCTTTCAAAGTAAAATTCATTATATCCTAGTAGACTTATTTGCTCTTTCTGCTGAATGAGACTTTGGCTTTTTGCCCAAAGGGTTGCCTTGATGGCATCATGGACATCGGTGCTTTGATGTTGCCCATGAGCACTAAGCCCTAGGACAGAATGCAGATCCAAAGGTCACTCGGTCACAGACCTGTCCCCCAGGGTGAGATATGTTGCAATGTATTTAATTTAATTGCATGTATCTATTTCAATTAGTACATGGACATTTTAATGCAAATCTCTCTCTTGGGTTTGTTTGATATTGTATTTCATTTTTTCCTCTCATTTGTAAGTGGTATGCTGAACACAGATATCTTTCCTCCTATTCTCATAGTATGTACTCTATACGTACTATGGTGACGGTTTAATACCATGAAAGGCATATTTATTACAGGTAAGAAGATTGGATGCTTTCCTGCTGCTTTTGTAACAGTCATCTCTCATTAAAGTGCATTTTTGACCTGGATCACCAGGCTACCATTTCTTTTCAAACATAAATGACTTTCCAGGGCAAAATGACATTCTATAAATAGATAAAAACCTGTCACAATTAGTTCTAGAGAAACTGCAATATATATAGTTATTATCTTACTTTCCCCTCATGTTATTATCCTTCCTATGGATTATTATTGGCATATGGTCAGGCTGTCATGACAGAGTCCAATTAAAATTATATATCATTGCAGTTTTTCCTTTCACTTGTGCCAGTGTTCCCATAAGACAGGGAATCCCTTTGATAGCCCTGATGTCTACTACTTGGCATTTAATTTCCTGACAAATCCATCATGTGTAATTTGCCACTGGGAACACTTTGTTTCAATATGACTGTAAAAAAATTGCGGGTTCTGAGACTTTTGTCTTGAACTTTAACATAGAGATGATTTTTTTTAGCTGTGTAGTTCTGAATCATTAGGTTTTATCTTCATTTTTTTTCTTAAAATAATAAAAAATGCACACGCAATGTTAGTTTTCTGGGATTTTTTTTTACTTAAAAAGCAATGCACGCGATCCTAAAAACAATACTTTTACCACTATTTATTGGAATATAAGGATATTAGCAGTGTGACAATCAAGAATGGCCATTTACAGAAATTTTCACCAGCTTTTTTAAAAAATGGATTCTCGCCAGTCATCCCAAATGTCTAGTCCAGAATTTAGTCATATTCTTTAGGAAAAAGAGAATGAGAATTAAGGAAGGAGCCCCCCTCTTTCTGCTCTCCTGTCTGGAATGGCAGGAAAATCCAGCCAATATTGGTTTATTTAGTAAACTGTAGGGAAACAAGTCATGACTTGTATGACCTTCGCTTGTTTCACCGGGATTTAAAAACCTGGTTGTTTGAATTGTCTGGCCTGGACTGAGGGATTTTAGATTTTAAATTATATTAATTAAATCAAATTAAATTAATTTTAAAATTTTAATTTTTACTGTTATTATTAATTGTGGGCTTGTACTAATTTAATTTAATTTTATTCTCTTTTTGTACTGCTTTAACTGCCCTGTGAACCGCCCTGAGTCCTTTGGGAATAGGGCGGTATATAAATTCAACTAATAAATAAATAAATAAATAAATAAATAAATAAATAAATAAATAAATAAATAAATAAATAAATCTATGAAACAATGTAAGAACTTGGGATGCCTTGAAAATGCAGTAAAATCACTGGTAAAATAATCCCATTGTTTTTATTGTGACATAGCCTTCCTTGGGCCAGTGTCTATAACTGAGGGTGCTTCTAAGTAATTTATCATCACAAGAGGAGGCATAAATTGCAATCTTCTGATAATAATGTGCATAAGGTAGGAATCTTCCATGCTGATACATTCTTTTGTCTTTTCCTCCACGATCATTTGTAAATGCTAAAGAGTTTTTCTCTTTGGTTAATTCCCTTCTGAAGCTTCTGGCTATTAATTTTTCTTTAAACACTCTTTTATAGTTTTTAAATCTTTTTTTTTTCCAGAAGAAAACACTAAATGCCAGTGTCTCAGTAGACAACTGTTAGAACACACATGTGACTGACCTTCCGATTTATCATGCATAATTGCATAGTTTTTAATTGCAGTATGTTAAGCTCCACAGTCAGCTAAGGCATTCAGTAGAACAATTAAAGGCCAGATTCTCAGTCAATAAAAAATTGGCTAGAACTTCACATCTGAGAAGTGAAAAAAAAACAAAACAAAACCTAGAATGATTTACACTCAGCTTGCTCTACTTTGGCCTTCTTGCATTCAATTTAAATTAACTGCAAATTACTTCTGTTTAGACAATTTTTAACAAGGGTTCTCTTTTAAAAAATTAATGGGACTCTTTTCATAGGACACAAAGTAGGCAAAATAGAAAGAGTTTGGAAGAATTATCCATTGTTGAAATGACAGTTTTGAAACCAAGACATAAAGCACCAAACCAACCCCCGTTCTCTTTAGGGTGGCATGGGTCTGTGCTGGGGAGGACTAGAAATTCGAAATAAAATATAATCTATTATAAACAGTCATGTTCTGTCTCTGCAGCAACGTGAGCAGGTTATCCTCAGTGGTTGCCAGCTTCCTTGTCAGTCCAATTATTTTAAATCCATTGTTTCACTTGATATAGATGCCGTAGCACAAGTGGTAGTCCCTTGTCTGTGACACATTCAATTAAAGCAATCTGGAATAGATTTTGCAGGCCTACTGCGTCTTGTCCAATCTTATCACTCAAGAAAGAATAACCTTGGAGACTCACATGCAACTCATAATGACTGTCAGGTGGTTTGAACATGTTGCACCTTCCCAGGGTTCCTTGGTGGCTTCCTTCCCTGTGTCTTTTCCAGCCAATGGCAGGCATTTTCTCAGCAGCATTCAAGTTGGCTTGTGCCAAGAAGGCTTATGGCTGTGGAATAAGGTAGCAGCTGTCACAGCATGGACAGTTGGTTTGAGATCAGGGTGGCAAGATGAATTGGATTTGTAGCAGTTGGGGTAGCAGTGAAGTATGACCACTATTATTGACCAGCAGATGTCAGTTTCTACCCTGACAGTTATTACATTTGACAGACCTTTCACCCAAGTGCACAACCAGCCACATCTTTAAAGATGCTCTTTGCATCCCCTGTGAAGATTTCTCTGCTGTGTACCCTCAGTAAGAAAATATTTAATGGTTTAAGAAACAGAAAGAAGAAACGCCTGGGCCATAGCAACTTACTAATATTGTTATTTTCTGTTGCTAATATGCTATTTTACAAGATGTGACACATGAGAGATGGACCCCTGGCAAATAAATTTGATCAGTGTGGAAAATGAGAAGTTAGGGCTATGTGATTCACAACATGAGAAATATGTGATTGAATTCCCTGATTATTTTTCTCTTCCTAAAAGCTGATTGGGTCATGATTGTACAGTGGATTGACCACATATTTGTAAAGGATCTTCAGAAGTTGTATTTGCAATGAAAGGGGTGCTTTGAATGAGAAAAGAAAAGTATTGATTTTCCTTGAGACTAAAATACACTTAGGCTTTTGTTCACACGTGTTGCCTCTCACATTTTAGGAGCCATGTAAAATATCAATTAAATGTTACAATAAATTCTCAAGTTTCTTAACATAATTACACATCTCTCATTTTTCACAAGATTATTTGTTAAACGTTCAATTTAAATTGTATGCTGATTTCAAATTTGGATTGATTTTTTTTATCCTCTTTAATCTGTTTTAGTCTGAAATGTATTGCTGTTTTTGTGACCTACCATAAAATGCTTACACATCTTTATCCACATAACTGAGCTATTTTTGCAGATGTTGTATCTTCCCATTCTCATTTGGACTACCAAAACCACAGGGATTTATTGACAAGCATCCATTCTTCCTCACTGCAATAACATCAGCATGAAAAATCATTCATCACGTAATGATGTAAATTCTGCCTTTTTATACTGCCAGCACTACATCATACACAAATATGTGAAAGGGATAAAGTTGCATCATGATATTGTAATACCAATCCCTTGGTAACAAGGCCATCTGTAGATTGCTAGATTTTGGATTCCTCTGCTTCAACCCATCTGTATGAAGGAAACTGGAGAAGGGCCTCTGGTGAAAATCTTAAGGACAGGAAAACCAAATATGGAAGGAGATATCAGAATGGCCATGAATTATTTGGATCCTTAAATAGTTTGTTATTAACATTCAGAGAGAACCAGTACAAATATTAATAGGAAAAGAAAATGCAGAGTACTCTATAAAGCCAAGGTGTTGTAGTATTGCATAAGAAGGGATGCTTTGATCTAGTGCAGGGGTGTCAAACTCACAACATCACATGACGTGTTGCGATGTATCGTGACCTTTTTTACCATTGCTGGCAATGGGGTGGGTGCACCATGATGCATATGGCCCGCGGGCCGGCAGTTTGACATCCCTGATCTAGTGAGATGGAGTAAAGTAAGTAAATGTTTATTATGGTTTTTGACCTCTCTCTCTCTCTCTCTCTGTGTATATGTGTATGTTTGTAGATCCTGCTTCAGATTTCACCACTCATGGTTTCTCAGAAGATTATCAGTTTTACTTCAAGGTTGAAAAGCTAAGCATGTAGCAAAGGAATGCAAGCAAAGAAAAGGTTTGCTGCAAAGTTTGCTTCGAAATAGCAGCACATTAAAAAAAAACTGTCTACAGTCAGTCTGACTTTCAGAGAGCTGAATTAGGGTTGTCATCCAGTCCAAGGATCAGAAGTTCAAGAGCAGAACCCACACACAAGCTGGAGGTCAAACAGTCAGATATTGTTACCAGCAAAGAGAGCTCAATTCAAAAAAGGGTTTATTGAATAAGAAACCAGCCAGATATCAATAATCAGAAGGTTTAGTCCAGACATGTCAAACACAAGGCCCGGGGGCCGGATCCGGCCCGCAAAGTGGTTTCATGTGGCCCACGAAGCCATCCTGGAAACAGTGATTAGACAGCCACTTCTCATAGAGGCTTTAATCAGTATTCTTATAGATTACCGAGGATTGGACTAGATGATATCAGTGATTCTTTTCAAGTCTACAAGTTGAACATAAATATTAATATCATAAATTTATTCCTCCAACTCGGGGAGAGAGATGGGGGCAGGGGGAAGAGGGAACAGGTTGGATTATATGCTAGGTAGCTTTCATGAATGGCTGTGGATTCCATCCAATTCCTTAGAGCGGACATGTCAAACACAAGGCCCGGGGGCCAGATCTGGCCCGCAAAGTGGTTTCATGTGGCCCACGAAGCCATCCTGGAAACAGTGAGGGAATGGCCCCCACTGCCTTGGCCCTGGCCCAGAGACCCTCCTTCTGCCAGAGACCCTCAGATCTGTCCCACTCCTGCCCAGGCCCCCATAGGCACCCTTGATGTGAATGATGTAGAGCTGGCCACACCCACCCAGTAGGTCATATGCACTCTAGCCATGCCCACCCAGTAGGCCATGCCCACCCTGGCCATACCCACGTGGCCCCTTGAGGGCAACCACAATGCTGATGCAGCCCTCAATGAAATTGAGTTTGACACCCCTGGCTTAGTCCTTTGCTTGGTAAGGAGCCCAATAGGGCTTCACTGTTCTGCTCTCTTCTCTACTTGTCTAGTATGAAGATTGTGCGACCTTATGTCACCTTCATGTGTTTGATCAACCTCATGTGATTCCTTGCTTTGTCCTTCCTTGAGGATAACATTCCAGAGGCTCAGCTAGAGCAGATTCTTCAGGGTCAGTCCAGACTCAGAATTTGAGTCCTGAGCCTAGACCACGGCTGTATGTGTGTGCCTGTACACACATAAAATGTATAGTAAAGATAACAATTAAAATAATTTTTATGAGTTAGAATATTTTGCACCATGAGGGAGTAGTCTTTATTCTATCTCCTTCCTGCATGATCCCAGGAAAGTGAGTTGAAGTAGTCGTGAAGGAGAATATAAATTTCAAGCGTTTCCCAATGTCGTAAGGCTTGTTATGAAGAAGGAGCAGTATTATTACAGCTCTAAAAGCCACAGAATCATGTGAATAATGGCAATAAGTAAGAAAGACTTTTTAAATGGGTTACATGGAAATATAGAACTTTTAGTGCACGTTTTATCCTCCTGGATTCTTCCAGATGTATTGGTTTTCAAATTGCAGTGTTTCCTCTGCCATGTGGCACCTGGTTTGTTTGTGTTTTTTTTTTACTAGTCTTACTGTTTCTGTCAGCCCTTTGAGGTAGGCCAGGCCAGGATCCAAGGTTATAAATGCTAATACTACCTTTAGGTTTACAACAACATGAAGGAAGACCCTGCTC
The DNA here is from genome assembly GCF_947247035.1 of Vipera ursinii. Taxonomy (NCBI): domain Eukaryota; kingdom Metazoa; phylum Chordata; class Lepidosauria; order Squamata; family Viperidae; genus Vipera; species Vipera ursinii. Next base: position 60,222,840 of record NC_139521.1, read on the forward strand.
CTCAGAGAGAAAGAGAAATCTGGAGGCAGGTAGAAAATTTAATCACAACAGTTTAAATCTTTCCAAAGTAGAAATAAGCCCTCCTCCCCCCCAAAAAGAATTAATTAAACCACAAGTCCTTTTTAAATTAAAACAAACACCCTGTCTAGCTCATTTTCAGAACCCACAGCCTCAGATGAACCCAAGTGCAAACAAACAGCTACAAAGTATCAACTTGAACAAACTTTGAAGATAAGCTTAATCACAGGAATGCAGTTCCAGCTACCGGCAATTAAGACTGACGGGATTAGAACAGAAACACAGAAAAATACATAAAATTAATGAAACACATCAGATTCTTTCCTGAGACAGGGATTAACTTTTAACCTTTTTCCTAAACAAGATTGGATAAAGAAACTTAGCCCATCAATAGACACTGCTCCACGAATCAGGAATGACAGTTTGAAAACTCCGAAATTCAACGAATCAAAATTGACAATTTTGAAAACCCTGGAAAGGTATAAAGACACTCATTTGGAGACCACTCTTTCTAGCTAGCCAAGAAACTTTGCTGAATGCCACTCATCTTAGTTTCTTGCCATTAAATGACCTCTTTCCGGCAGCTCTGCCTCTATTCAGTTATTTCTCCAAAGCGCTGATAGTTGCGTCCAGGCTGGAAGAATCCCTAAGGGAGGGGCTCTTTCCTCCCCACAAACAGAATCTTGCAAGTCTGAATATGCCTTCCCTTCTCCCTGCCTTTATCCTATAGAACTTTTTATTGCTACAAATATGTATTGTTTTATTTCTGAATTATAAGCCACTCAATTATGGAGAAAATCCATCTGTGTGGTCACCAGGAGTAGAAAACAACTTAATGGCACATAAAGATAGCATTTGGCTTTAAGGTGGGTGGCTATACTACCGGTAATGTTTTAAATAAATAAATAAAGTGATTGCCTGAAAATGATGGGAATTAAACTCCAACACTATGTAGAAGATGAAAGGAAAGCATGAGAAACAAAGCAAGAAAATGATAAGAAAAAAAATGATTGTAAATGAAAGGCAAATGTATGCAAGCCTTGAAGATGAATAATGGATACTTTTGCAGAGAGAAGGAGCTGATGAAAAAGATGCCATGCCCTTTGAGAAAACAGCAATTGGGGAATAAATTGATTATACAAGCACCTGAATGTTGATGCAAAAGATTTCTTTATAGCTGACTTCAAGGAAGCCAGTGATATCAGAAGACTGGAAAAATAAGGGAAGGACTCTTTAGTGCAATCTTCTCAAAATACTGCTGTTCAAATGTGCTGGAACTACAGTTTCAGAATTCTATTGGATGGGGACTCGGAGAATTGTAGACCTAGCTTTATTTGTAGACCATCAGGTTTGAAAAGATTGTTTTGATGTTTCAATGGACAGAATGGCTTTGGGACTTTTATTTACTTTTCTCAGTGTGAAAGACCAGGTCCACACATGAAGTTTCAATAAAAACTGGTTAAAATTAGTTATTGTTTTTTAAATTTTAATTCCATTTATATCCCGCCCTTCTCCGAAGACTCAGGGCGGCTTACAAGCTTAGCAGTAGCCTTCATTCTATGTATATGCCTGCTTATTAGGGTTTTCACATACACCCCAAGCGGCATTATTACAAAGTCAGCTTAATTGCCCCCAACAATCTGGGTCCTCATTTTACCTACCTCGGAAGGATGGAAGGCTGAGTCAGGTAATGCATAGGAATCTTCTCAGCTAATGATTAGCACCTGCTAAAAGTTAGACAAGGGGTTATCTGCACTCAAGGGGAGGTTGGATTTAGTTCTCTTGTGCTTACATAGGGATTCTAGGCTGATTCCTCTTTTCACTCAGTCCCCAGGTACTGCCATCTCTTCTCTTACAGTTTAGGCATTTACAATGAATGATTATAAACTAAACAAATACAAAATTAGGTTAAAATGGAAAAAGTAGGCGAATGCTCTGTTTCTTAGACAGTAGCATAGATGTCAATGCTGTGACAATGGATGTCAATGCTTTGACAACTGAGAATCACCCATTTTACCTTTGTTTTTAGAGTGCCTTTTTTACTTTTTTGAAGTTTAGATGTAGAAGTGGGGGGGGGAATGAAGCAAATACTTGAGGGTTTAGTAAGCCATAACAACTGCAGCTGTGTGGGAACTCAAGGATATTACTTGATAAAGTTTTGGTGGGCTGAGGAGCTGGGAAGGAAAGCCCGTATTTTGTGTTAATTGGAGAATGTGATTTCTGACAGCTTCTTTAGGGTGGAAATTGCGACTAGTTACTCTGTATCTGAGGGGAGGGAATTTCAGTCTTGGGTTCAACTATGTAAGTGCTGATACTTTGTTTCCTAATAAAATGTTCTTTAAGGAAGAATTCTTGCCTTGAAGTTCTTTCACTGGTTTCATCTATTGGAACCATGACAATAAAATCATCATCACAACATTAAAACAAGTGAGAAAAAGCACGGAGAATATGACTTCTGAAAATCTTTCCAACATCTTTTGTTGTTGTTAGTTGTGAAGTCGTGTCTGACCCATCGCAACCCTATGGACAACGTTCCTCCAGGCCTTCCTGTCCTCTACCATCTTCTGGAGTCCATTTAAGCTCATGCCTACTGCTTCAGTGACTCCATCCAGCCACCTCATTCTCTGTTGTCCTCATCTTACAAATAGCTATACTCAAGTCCCATACTGGGAAGAAACCTATACTGGGATGGGGAGTGCTTAGAATGGAAGAGAAAACAACAGAAAACATTCTGAGCCACTGACCAACTACTTTTTCCATAAGGATGCATTGGAGCAATTATTTTCTGGACTTTTTCCTTTGCTACCCTTGGCTGAATCCACCCCATTTTTGAACTCAATCTTTTGTTGTTGTTCAGGGTTTTTTTTTCACCCTGTCAAGTTTGGTCCCATTTTGTCAAGTTTTTGAAGAGTCATCCTGCTGATGGAAAGACAAATAGGATGCATCTGTTTTTATATTTTCTTTCCATTTCCTATGGAGCTGAAAAAAAATAAAGAGGTATTCACTTGGTACCAGATGTCACTAGGAAGACTGTATCGTGACTGCAGTGTCACAACTTTTTCAGCCACTTAATTAGATCTTTCTGCTTGCTTATCTGTCTTGTTGGTAGATCTTCTGTGTTGTCTTGCTCTCCAGCATATTAGAAAGTAGTTATTTTTTTAAAAAAAACTAAACTAATGCCATTTTAGAAGGGACGTTTGTGCTTTGCTATTACACAAAAGCAAGAGAGTCAAGTACATAGATTAAAAAGGTAAAGGTAAAGGTTCCCCTGCACATTCGTGCTAGTCGTTTCTGACTCTAGGGGCCAGTGTTCATCTCTGTTTCAAAGCCGAAGTGCCAGCGCTTGTCCGAGGACGTCTCCGTGGTCATGTAGCCGGCATGACTGGACGCCAAAAGCACATGGAACGCTGTTACCTTCCCACCGTAGTGGTCCCTATTTTTCTACTTGCATTTTTACGTGCTTTCGAACTGCTAGGTTGGCAGACTATTATGCTCATAGCAACAGACACAGATGTGAGAATTAGGCTATTCATTATTAGGAAAGTAAAAGTAAAATTTGAAAATTCTAGAATGAGACATGTGCAAACTAATTGTTTATATCTGAATATTGACGGCTTTGCAAGAGGTTGCCCACATTTAATACTTTTGCCTTGTATGCTGAATAAAAATCTTGAATTCAGATTTATGGATCTGATGTTTTGTTGTGAGCAAATAATGAACTATAGGGAAGGAACAAGTGCAAATAAAGGATCTGATAATCATAAGAAGGACAGTGTTTGGACGTGGTCAATCTTTTCAATAGTTATGGAACATCTTTCTAGTTACTGAGAACCTGCAAAGGCAAGTTTTGAGTTATCCTTTTGATGTACACTAGACTTATCAGCCAAACCTCTCAGAGATTACCTATCTGAATCTTAGATCATCTGATTTGGAGTTGTGTGAGAGAAATTGGAAAATATCCTGGAAAAAAGAAGAAATCCTCACAATGGCAATTGGATGTTCTCATTTGAAGTATTGAACTTATTATTGATGGATATCTATACCATAAGGAAACCGAATACTGGAGCATTTTAACTGAAGTCTAAAGAGACGAAAATATATTCATTGAAAGAGGAGGAGGATATTTGCAGCTCAGGGATGAAATGAGAGGATCTTGGAGCTCTCTGAGCTTGATTGTTTTCTTGCAGATGTTTCTCAAAGACATTTTGGTCTTTGGTCATCATCCAGCATCGATGATGTTATCTTGTTTGAGTAATCAAACAGCTTGGAGACATCTTGCTCTAAAAGAGAGAATTCCCTTTCTGCAATTAAGTTATTATGAAGCTGACTTCCATCTTTCTGTTACCAGGTGACCTGGTTCCCTTGTTCAGATCAACATCTACCAGTTGGTATAAAGATTATCACTGCTCCATATCAGGCTTGAATGCCTTCTGGCATTTTCTCTCCCTTGTTTCATATTGTATCAGCAATTTTTTCCCCATTTGTGTTTTACATAATGTTTAATGTGTAGGTCTGAAATAATATAAATCATTACTTTTTTTAAAAAAAAAGACATAAAAATTGCTGTAATAACTCCTCTGTATAGACTCCCACATCTAGTAAAGATTAATAATCATGTATGATTGTAGTCCAATTTTTAATAAGGTGGAAATTAAATACATGTTTTCTGGATGTACCATTTCACATAGCAATAGTACTTGGGCTTATATTCCATCCCATAGCGCATGTATTTGATACAAGCTGAGAAAAAAAAAGTCCATCTACATAGAAAATTAATACTTAAAAAAGAAAGTTTGTTAGCCTATTTTATTCTTAAACCTAGTTTTTTTTATTTTATTGACTACTTTTAAAATTGAGAGGATGCGCTAATGTTCACTATTATCATTTCAGAAGGACACCATGTCTAATAAATGCAATTCAGTGGATATAATATTCAGTTGAAAGGCCCAGTAGAACAATAAATATTTTTCTTTAGTTCCTACCTTACTTTTTCCACCAAGGTGATCAAGGAATCTCTGGCCCATTACAAGGCACGAAGGTGTAACAAATTGGCTGTAGATATTTATGTCATCCAGAAAATCTTATTGCTGAGATGCCACCACATGCTGCAATACCCTTTCTAATTGCCTAGCCAGGTGACTGTGCTAACAGGCATTCCTCCCATCTGCTGAAAATTAAGTAAAAATATTGCACTTTTCCTTCTGCAAGGTTTACTGTGATACAGCAATGAATTGGCCAGTGTGAAAGCTTTTAATAAGGAAAAGTTTCAGGACATGTTTTTTTCTGAATTGCATACTATGGTTGTTCCACTCACCCAGCAGTTGCTATATGAATTTTTTATTATTATTTTAATTCCATTTATATCCCGCCCTTCTCCGAAGACTCAGGGCGGCTTACAAGCTTAGCAATATGGGCAGAAGGGCGGGGTTTGGAAGATTCTAAGAACTTCCAGACTGGTCCAGAATATATATATATATATATATATATATATATATATATATATATATATATATATATATATATATATATATATATATATATATATATATATATATATATATATATATATATATATATATATATACTTACAGTGGCAGGTATAGGATTTCCTATGTTTTCTATTTGAGAAGAAAGCAAAAACACAACTACATTTCCCATTCACAATCCCAGAGATGCCTGAATCATTCCAGGTAAAACAACACAACTGGCGGGCGGGGGGGGGGGAGAGGGGAATCTTTTCATAGGATTTTTCATCTCCCAGGACATGGCTAGTTCCATTGATACAATACCAACAGCAGCAACAACAACATTTTTGGGAAGAGCGTAGGACATTAGAGGCATGGAAGGAAAAGCTTTTTTTTTGCAAAATTTCCTCTTCCGTGATTTTTTTTCTTCCCATGTGAATACTACAGTGCATATGTTAATGGTTTTTCTATGGCTTATTTAAGTTGGGGAGGGCCTTTTAAAGGAAGAACATATACATATTATTTATTATTCAGTTCCACATTGCATTGTTGAACAGTATCAAGCTGTGCAGATGATTATGGGCTGATTGGCTTATATTTGCTCTGGCAAGGTAAAGATTACTGAGTGAGACTAGCAATTAAGAGCAGCATGAGAATGATCTAGCTTCCCTTCTCTCACAATGATCTGTTGGGGGGCGGAAGGGGTGTCCACAATATACTGAACTGCTGTTTTAAGGTTCGTTCTTATAGGAGGCCAATATTTCATCGGGGAAATCAACAACACAGAGGTGCTCAAGTTGGGTGTCTAATCTACCTAGCAGCAAAGAGAAAATAGCCAGAGAGGGCAATGCCCAGAAACCAGAGGAAGAAAACGTGCCCAGAGCAGATTTAGAGGCCAGTAAGAACAGAGAAGATTCCCTAACCCTGTCACTCTCAGATAAGATGAAAGAGATATAATCCGGACATATTCCTTAAAATGGCTAGTGAAGAATATTCCTTGTGTGGTTTTCAGGGAAGATGAGAAGGAGCTCTAAAAAGGGCACACTAAAAAAAAAGGCAAGAATCAGGCCCCTGAATGATAGGTTGTGTTTCTCCAAGGATCCAGGCCATATCTTCAAGTGGTACACTGGAAAAAGTGTTATGTGATGATGTAACAATATCAGCTTGCAGTCACTTATTAACAGCTTCTGTTTGTTGGAAATTGTGACACGAAAGCAAAACATGGCCCACTATTTAGACCGGTGTTTCTCAACCTTGGTAACTTTAACATGGAAACTGTGAATTCTAGTTCTACCTTAGCCGTGAAAGTGGGCTGGGTGGTTTTGAGCCGGTCACTGTGCCTCAGCTTAACTCACCTCACAGGGCTGTTATTAGTTTATTTATTAAGCTTAGATCCTGCCCATCTCCCTTAAAGGTGATGGGGAAAATGGGAAGAGAAAGAAGAATTAGGAATGCTCTCCACCTTGAATTACTTGTGAAAATATTAAAGACAGAATTAAAAAAGTCTTTTTAAAAATAGGATAGCTAATAAACAGAAAATAAATTCAGCACACACAAGTTCAAAGTTTTTCATTTAGAAAAAAAAATCAAATATATAGATACTATCTGGCTTGATGGTATTTGTGAAAATGACCTTGAAATTGTGGCTAATGACAACCTGAATATGAATCAGCAGTGTGAAGCAGTTGCAAAAAACCAAACAAAAATAAACCAAGCATATTTTAGCTTGCATTTGTAAGAAGTATAAAGGCTGCATCAACAGAAATACGGTTTTCAAATCATGAGAAGTAATTGTTCCACTTGGTTCTGCAAACTGCACCCTCAGTCCATTTCTGGATATTATATTCTGAGAAGGTTAAAGGCAAATAATACACATACAAAGAAAGATAATGAGTAGCTCCCAGAGATCGGAAATGAAGTTCCACAAAAAAAAATTGAGGGGACCTGGCATGGGTATATGAAATAAATATAAATGAATAAGTATCTCACAGAAGACAGATATGATCTAGAGTATAAGGAATCCCTGTGGATTTTACTCCACTAGTCATTGCTGACTATAGGAGGTGGTGCTCATCTCTGTTTCAAGGACCATTAAGCCAGCACTGTCCAAGGACATTTCTGTTGTCATCTGACTAGCATGATGTCATGGAATGCTGTTACCTTCCCACTGAAGTGGTACCTCTTTATCTACTCACATTTGCATGCTTTCAAACTTCTAGGTTGGCAGGAGCTAGGACAGCAATGGGAACTCACCACATCACATGACACTTGAGTCTCAAACCAGCCAACAAGCCCAGCATCTTAATTGCTGAGCCATCATGCCACCCCTAATGACTTAGGGAATACGTTATAGAAAACAGTTTTATTTATTTATCTATCAACTTTCTATACTACCCATCTCACCTGCATGACTCTGGCTGGCTTTAAGTTATAAGAAAACAGATTCAAATGTGAATATTGGTAAATATGTCCTAATGGTAAGATTAGTCTGGAATGAAAGTGATAGTCTCAACTTTGCTGTACATGTTTGAGCAGAGGCCAATTGAACTTTGGTGGGAATTAGTTCATTTAGATTGCTACACCAAACAGATGGCTGCCTGCTTGATTTTTTCCAACTTGATGGTTCTGTCATTCTAATCTTATTCATATGGAACAAAACCAATGTCCTCTCCTTAGCAATTGGATATCGCTGTGTTTTTGCCTCAGGAGCTATTGCTCATTGGCAGAGCAGCTGCTTTGTATTAAGGTTTCTAGTTCCACTGGTAGCATCTCTAGATAGGGATGGAAAATGACCTTGTCTAGAATCTTGCAAAACCACTGCCAATCAATGGGGACAACACCAAACTAGTTGGACCAACAGTGTGACTTGAATAGGAAGGTCTTCTAGTCCACCCCCCTGCTCAAGGAGAACCTATACCATCTCAGACAAGTGACTGTCTAGCCTTTTCTTAAAAATATCCACTATTTCTGGAGGCAAGCTGTTCCACTGGTTAATTGATCTCACTGTCAGGAAGTTTCTCCTTAATTCCAGGTTGCTTCTCTCTTTGACCAGTTTCCAACCATTGTTTCTTGCCCTGTGCTCTGGTGCTTTGGAGAATAACATGACTCACTCTTCTTTGTGGCAGCCCCTCAAATACTTGAATTCTGCTATCATGTCTCTCCTAGCCAAGCCAAAGCCCTGCAGCCATTCTTCCTATGTTTAGTCTCCAGGCATTTGATCATCTTAGTTGCTCTTCTCTGAATTTTTTTTCCACACTCTCAACATCTTTTTTGTGATGTGGTAATTTATCATAAGATAAATGACCTATGTTGCTGTAAATGTAGAAGTTCTGAATGCTGTAGTTGTTTTGACTGCTAAACAGTATTAAAACCTGTTCTTCATGAATTGAGTTTATTTTAAAAGATAGGTGACCAAATAAATTCCATATTTCATTTGCATTTAATGAATTAATCAGTACATGGTAGTGATTATTTATTTAAAGATTTCTGCTATAGAATTATAGAATGGTGTTATATTCATTTTCCTTCAAAGCTATACTCAAAAGGACAGTCATCATAATTATGTTTTATAGTTGCCAATATTTACTGTTAATCTTTAGGTAACTTGAGCAATTCCCAAGATCTCCTGAACTTACTTAAGAAAGACAAAAACCAACTTGAGCAGAAAGCATACCTGACAGCATGAATACCACATGCCCATTTTAAGTTAATTATTGAGATGTTTAAGTAGGTGCAAACCCACCTACCCACCAATATTTTTTACTTTTTCTGACTGTTGATTGCAGGGATTTTGATGGCCTCAAAGTTGAAAGTAGTCAATTCTAACTTTATTTTCATCCTCTGCAAATAAATCATCCTTGTCTGACTTGGACAATCTATCCTGTGCAAATAGATTATCCTGGAAGGAACTCAACTGAGTTCACAGAGAATTGCTTAATAGTAAATATATATAAACATCAGCTATGTAACACAATCCTATGAAGATTTTGTCAGAAATTAATCCACGGAATGGATTTTATTTTCCAAGAGGAATGATATTTGAAAAGTCAGAGCCTAATTTTTTTTTTATATATAGGATGTAATATATTGGGCTTTGTCTTGTTTAGGAATATCATGTGGGGTTAATTGCTGGCAGGTTGCTTAAGCAGGGAAGCTGGCTAATGGCTCCTAGCTCCTCAGACAACCTGTCTCCAGCACCGCCATTGGCTGCCTCTAGGGCTGCAATAGGATGCTTTAAACCTATTGGCCGCTGCCTAGAGGCCAGGGTATAAATTGCTGCATGCACAGCCCTGTTTCTCAGTTCAGTTCATGCAACCAAATAAACAATGATCCTTGCTGAACTCACTCACCTCGTCTCATCAATCAAGCAACGAACCCAGTATCTAACATAGGGAATCACCCTTCTATGGTGCCTTCTAAAATTGTTAGGATGACTATTTTTTTAATTTCCAGCCAAAATAGCTGCTGTTTGCACGTGGCACTGAATGCCTTTTCTTTCCCATTTACTACCTGTTTTATTAACTCCAGGTTTGGGACTTACATCACTGATTATGCTGGGAATACTGGTGCCTAAATGGATTTGATCAGAGCCACATAATTTATTACATTAAATTGGATACAGCTGGCTAAAATTTTTAAGTTTCTTAAATGGAATGGAAAAAAATGGGAATTAAAAAAACCAAAAAAAAATGTGTAACAAAATGAACCAAACCACTTTATGCATTCTGAAGAAAGTAGAGAGACAGTTTTAATAATATTCTAAGGAAGTTGATACTATTATGTCTTGCAATTTTGTTTTTGAATATCTTATAATATTTGAGATTTTCATTATAGTATTGGAAGAAAAATCTTCATTGTGGTTCCATCCAAGTCAGGGATAAACATGGAGACTGCTTTGGGAAGAGGGTTACAGTTTATTGCATAGGAAAACCAGACAGGAAGATGGATCCAGGAAAAAAAGGACTGACCACATGTGGGTAGTGGGTTTTTATACCCCCTGGACTCTATTGTTTGGAGTTATTTCCAGTTCCTGTTTGAGGCTATTTCCTGTGTGTCTTGAGTCCAGGTGTGCCCTTCTAGGAATCTTGCTGGTTGTGGGTATGTCCCAGCCCCTGCTTTCCTGGGGCTGGAGTATGTAGATGTTAAGCCTTTGTCTACCTAAGCTCCTGGCTCCAACCTTCTTGATGGGTCACGTTTGCATGTCTATAGAACTGGTTTTCTGCTTGTGGGGAACAAGACCTGAGACTATGAAGAAAACTGGGCATGCTTTCCTGGTTCTTCAATTTCTTTTTAGGAAATATATTTTTCTGCCCTTTTAATATTTCCTTTTCTGGGGAGCTGACTTCCCTCAATACTTTATATACATTCTTTAGCTTCTGCTTGGCTGAAACCCCTTCTAGATTTGACACTTTCTACTTCTTCTCCAGATATCAGTTCTTTTAATATAAGGTTCTTTTGAAAAAGAAGGAATAAACTGCAGTTCAAAAAGGAGAAAATTGAAGGAAAACACTTCAGGGTTTCTTAGAAAAACATTTGTTTTTACATCAGTTGTTATTGTTCAATTGATATTTTAGCTAAGTGAGTGAAAAAGCCCATATCTTACAGGAGCTGCTAGCCATTAAATAGAAATATTTTTCCATTCCTTTAAACGGCTCAATATAGAGAGAAACCTCCATTTCTACCTTCCCTCTTATCTTAATGTTAGCCCTCTGAGGAAGGTAAGGCTACCATAAAATAAAAAAAAATCTAAAGTCATAAAGCTAGAAACAAATGGCTTAAAGCAGTCACAAACAATATTTTCAAGGCTAGAAGATGCCTCTTTTATAGCTTTGAGGATTGCGGATGTTGTTACTGTGATATAGCCATGCTACTGGGGGAAGTAGACCTAAAACATCTGGCCTTTTCGCTGTTTGAAGGGACTGATATCTGGAGGTAAAAACAAAGTAAGTGTCATAACTAGAGGAGTTTTCAGCCTAGCAGAAGCTTAGTGTGCTGATTTTATCTCTTAAAATAACACAAGAAGCTATGCAGCCAGAAATTTTTCACCACTCCAATAGAGGAGAATATATGCAGCTCAGGGTTAAACGATGGAGTTGTTGATGCACCCTTTATATACAAACAATAATTTAAGATACAGTTCAGCAATTCACATTTTCTATCTCTGAACAATGGAACACGTGTTTAATTCATCAACAGTTTTCATGGTGCTGTCTGAACTTGATTGTTTGCTTGTAGATCTTTTGTTACTCAACTAGGTAACATCATCAATACAAGCAAGTGTGGGGATTGTTCCCTATTTATATACAGTAGCTTGCTCTGCTACTTTGTATTTTTATTATATGCCCTGTTCACCGCCCTGAGTCCTTCGGGAGAAGGGCGGTATAAAAATTTAATAAAACTAAACTAAACTAAACTAAACTACTCTAGATGGGGTTGTTCTTTTTTCCTGAGTAGTACCTTGATTAGGGTATTGTTTTCTTTTTGATTATGTGTCTGGTGTTAATCCCTGCTTATCTGGATGTTGATTGCTGGAGGGGATTGTTCTGGTCTTTTATTTCCTTCTTAGCTTTTTATTGTCTTTTTTGAATAATGTCTAAATATGTTTTATTTCTATGTATCTATTTACCATTGCATTTTGTTGTTAAGAGCCTGTTGGAAAACTCTGGGCCCATAAATAGCAATAGCACTTAAACTTATATACTACTCCATAATGCTTTATAGCACTGTCCAAGCAGTTTAAAATGTCAGCATATTGCCCCCAACAATCTGGGTCCTCATTTTACTGACCTCAGATGGGTGAGTCAACCTTGAGCCCATCAGGATCAAACTCTAGACTGTGGGCAGAGTTAGCCTCCAATACTGCAGTTTAATCACTGCACCACAAGGATTCCTAAATAGAGTTGGGAAACCACGCAAAATTTGCAATTTGCCTCTTCCTATGCCAAGGCTATATGTAGTCTTATTGGGCTCTAAAACGAAAAGCTTTGCTCTATTAGGTTTATCAAGAGAAAGGTCATGATAAACACCCTTCCACAAGCAAAACTGAGGAGTATGGAATTTCAATACTCATTCAATATTCACCATATGCATAAAGGTTGGAAGGGAGGGGAATAGGTGGTTTGATAGATGGTTAAACTCATGCTTCTCTAGGCAAAGAGAGAGTAGAGTATAGCCATGTATTCAAACCAGTAGCAGTTTAGCCAGTAAACTCACTCCTCTTGACTTCACAAGCTCACTACCTTGCATAGGGAAGCTAAACAGGTTTCTCCTTTACAGGTATGAACAGCACACCATATGGGGTGATTTGTAAAGTGCCTGGGACACTGGATTGAAGCCCCAAATTTGGACAATCTCAATCAAGTCAGGACATAGTATAAGCTAGATCATGTATTGTCCTAATTCATAATCACCTCTGATTTGAACTAGAGTAAAAACAATAAACAGTTAATCAGGATTTTCAATCTCTTGTCTAGACATTATTTTATAGATCACTGCATTTCAGTGATTTACTTCATTTCTGTAAGAAATAATTCCTTTTCCAAGAGAAAATCTGGAAGCCTTTAAATAATTGAATGAAACAGATCTATTTTTCATGTCTTTACCAGTAAGTTTTTTTAAAAAAGCACTTTGGGTATATTAGTAAGAAACCCATATTCTATCCAGATTGGCATGCATCATTAACAGTGTTACTCAAGTCTATGAAGTTTTCAATAGAATGCTAATGTATCAGAGCAGGCCATTAGGTCTCTTAATTAAGCCATTTCTCTCTTGCGCTTTAAAAACAAGTGTAACTTGGATATTGACTTAAAAATTCATTTATTTCTTTTACCTTGTGAACTCCCTCATTTCTTAAAACTGAAGCCAAGAGTCTCTACAGAATTTGAACACCTTCACTTGCCTTCATTTATTTATTTGATAACTTCTGCCCTGGATATTCAACCTGTTGCTTGTAAATTCACCACTTTAAAGAAGATTAAGAGTTTAAATTCTGAATGGGGGTAAAACAAATATATGCCAGGTTTGTATGAACACACACACAGATAAACTCACAGAAACTTTTCTTGACTGTGCATCTGTTTTTGCTGGATCAAATTGTACTGGATCATCCAGTCTCCAATCGTTGTGTTTTAGAGAAGGTTGATGAAATGTTGGAGGGGTTTTAATTTTAGAGGATTCTGGAGGAAACTAATTATATGGGCCCCCTTCAGCACCAATGTAGCACTGGCTACATCAGACCTCTTGTAGAGATGGAATGAGAGTAGTGAAACTATCCTAGTTCTTCTTGATCTTTCATGTGGCTTTTGATAACATTCAATGGTGTCCCTCTGCCTTCCTGTGGAGATTGGAAGTGGAAGCCTAATATTGTAGTAGTTTATCTGTTTTTTATGTGGTCACATCAAGTTTGGGTTGACAAGAATGGAGAGATTGAGACTTGAGTCCCTGTGTGTGGTAATTTATGGCTACACAATTTCAACCTTCCTACTTGATGCCTCAGGCCATTGGTTTAGGGTGAGGCATCATCAATATGATATAATATAATGCTACATATCAATCCCAGAGTAAGTTGGCAATGTTGCCAAAGTCTTGCCCAAGTATCTGGAGACTGTGGGGACTGGATGGAGAGATCAAAGCTCAACTCTGACAAGACTGAGTAATATTAGCAGCAGTTCAAGTGCTATGTTATTACAGTAAATGACCAGTTCAAAAAACTAAAAACTAAAAAAATTGAGAGAAAGCAAGTAAAAACTCCAGGAAAACACAATAAATAATACCGGAATCATCCAAGTATGATGTATTTTTCAAATAGTAAAGTAAAATTTAGCCATATTAGGCAAGATAAGATTAGGTAGCTATGAGTCTCTAATCCTCCATTGGGGCCAAAATGAAGATTTCATTTCCCCCTTTGGGAGTGATGTACAATTTGGAGTTCTTTTTGGATTCACATACACTCTTTAAGGAACAAGTGGCAGCTCTGACTAAAAAGGCAAAGGTTTCCCTTGCCCAGTTGAGTCCACTCTAAGGGGTGCTCATCTTTGTTTCTTAGCTGAGAGAGCCAGCGTTATCCACAAACATTTCTGTGGTCATGTGGCCAGTATGACTATATGCTGAGGTACATGGAATACTGTTACCTTCCTACTGAAGTGGTACCTATTTATCTACTCACATCTGCCTGCTTTTAAACTGCTAGGTTAGCAGGAGCTGTGGAAGGAATGGGAGCTTACCCTGTAACACAGTACTTGAATCTCAAACTCCCAACCTTTCGGTCAACAAGTCCAGCATCTTAGCTGCTAGGCCACAATACCCTTATTTGGCCTTTGTTCAAATCTATCTTGTGCTTCTGTTTTAGCAGTAACTGGATTGGATGGCCATCTTGTGTATGGATTACTGCAAAGTGGTCTATACAGGGTTACCCTTGAAATCCAGTTAGAAGCTATAGCTAATCTAAAATGTAGTAATGTGGACAATTATGGCATATCTTGTCAGACCCATGTGGCAGCTTTGCTCTGTAAGCTGCACTGAATACCAGTAACTTCTGGGTGCAATTCAAGATGCTGCTTATTACTATGAAACACTTCATGGCATTGGACCTTCTGTGTTCTGTGGCTTCTGTCCAGCCTGAACAATTGGCAGAGGGGGGCTGACTCAAATCCAACCCATTAAATAATGACAGTTGATGGGACCCAGGAAGCATGCCTTCTCTTTCACATCACCTGCCCTCTGGTACACTATCTCTTTCCCAATATGTTTGGCCTCCACCCTGGCTGTGTTTTAGTCTTCCAGGTCTTCTTTTAGACTCTTGAAAACCAGGCTTTTCTCCAGAGCTTGTATTAGGGTGGATCCCGTGAATCTGATTATTTATTAATAGCCAAAATTTCTTCTAGCATTTGGGTTTATTAAATTATATTTTATGAGTGTTTTTACTCGCAATTTGGTAAGCCGCCTCACTGAATGACTCTAGGGGGTCTCACAGTATACGCAATGTAAATCAGAAACATAAATCCCTCCTAAATCAGTACAAATAGACACAGAAACTCCATCAATCATTCCATCCTAATAGTTCATTAATTACTACTACTTCTATCATTCTTTTTTTTTTGAAAATTTTGAAAAGTTATTGAATCAAAATAAAAAGAAAGCAGACCCATGGGCTTTTAATATCTTGGGGGCAGTATCCACACAATCCTTTCTCACCTCGCTTGTGTTACGGAGTGCAGATTTTACTTGCGGTAGGCAGTCTTGCCATTCAATCTATATTATCTTGGGGCTATATTATTACCTACTATAGCTCCTGACTCATCTTAAACCCATCTAGATTATATTATAGTAATGCAACTGTAAGTGATAAAGACATGAATTACTTATCAAACAAATACTCTTGTATCATACAATAATACCATTAACAGGAATGAACAGTCCACAGGAACTGCAGTAGGAATTAAAATACCAGTGTTCATTAATGCACATGAAAGGAAAGAAGATGCAAATGACTGAAAAATTGCAGCAAGCCATGCCTAGGAAAGTTACTAACATTAGAAATATTCCTACTGAAACTGGATTAGGAGAATACGGAAAAAGTTTAGGCCTTATGGAACACTGAAGAAAATCATCAAAGATATTCTGGTCATTCCTAGAGTTAGAGAGGAGACAATTTCCTTTAATTTTTTTTAAAGTAAATCTGATGTAAGCCTTCCAAAAACCCCTAGTAGTCTAGAGACTGTCTTATTCAGAATGGAAGTTGCTACCCTTTAATACTGCAGATAAAGTATACTAAACTCAAAAATTCTATATTAAAATATTCTGTTAAGAATTAATGTGATTTGTGTATTTCATCATCCAGCAAATTCCATTATTTGTTGGATAAGATGTATTGATTGCCACTATCTATTAGTAGCAATCCAATCTCCTAAAAGTGTTTTCCAACCTTGGCAACTGGGGCAGCTGGGGAATTCTGGGAGTTTAAGCCCACATTTTAAAGATGCTAAGATTTAAAATCATTGCCATAGCAGTATCTATTCTATTGTATCTAAAGTCCCTCCTGACAAATAGGAACATATCTTTCATTCTAAACAATTTACAACATTTTATGATCCAGTTCATGGCAACATGAATGTCATAAAGATGAAATGTTCTGTGAAGCATCATAAAATGGCATGAACTCCATTTCATTTCTTTCTGTCTGGCTTCAGCTCAGGTAGAAGCATTCCAAATGCTGCCAAATGTTTGTTTCAGGAAAAGTATGTCACTGTTCACCTCTACCCCCTGCTCTAAACAATTCATTGCTCACAGTGAAAATTGATGCTTGGTTGGTCTTTATCACACAACTCATAAATGTAAATTTTGTGTGTGTTCTGCCAATATTGCTAGCTTTTGGAACTAAGATTTAAAGTCATGTGATACATTATAATTTTCTTAGTACATGTGATTATTCATGTATAAATTATAACCATCCTAGTATGTTAAGGATAGAGAGGTTGGATTTTCTTATTGGAAAATATATGTACATACAGTATAGAGACACAATCTTAAATAGCTTGGAGTTCAGATTGCTTGCAATATTCTTGTTGCTTGCTGATATTTTAAACTTTTTGACTCTGGAGTTGCTTCTTTTTATGACTACTGATTGTAACTTTGGGCTATCCAAATTGGTTTTTGCTTGATCTTTATATAGGATGTTTCTCAACTCTCCCTTGGATAATACTCTCATTCTTCTCCTATCAGTCTGCCTAATGATAAGGCTATAATTTGGTTTTGTTACCTAATCAGTTTCTAAATTTGCTAACTCCATCACCATTAAGATAAGTGTAGGAGAGGGCTTTAAATTTGTTTTGCCTTTTGCTTAAATTTCCTTGGAGAAAAAAAAATCAAACAATGATTCATGAAACCCCCCCTCCCTCCAATCAATAGGTTTGTCTATTTCATCAAGGTAAAGGATTTGGGTGTGGATCAAAATATTAGTTTTTAAGTCTAGGACATCTAACCAATTTTGTGAACTGAATTAGGGCTGCTAATTAATATTTTTGAGGTTTTGGCAGCTCCTTTATGAAGTATACTGTATATCGTTCTGTATTCAATTGGGTTTGGTCAATACAGAATTTTGTTTGGTCCATTTGATAAGATCTTACCAAAATTCACACATTTTTCATCATAGGGAAGATTGTCAAGTATCAGAATGAGAGAAATAATGAAATTGATGCTCTACCTAGTTCCTGATAGCTGCTAATTACAAAGGGTTTTGCTACAGTAGTCAGGACAATGGGTTCCTGAGGGGATTATTCCTGTCCGTGTGTGTGTGTGTGTGTGTGTGTATGTGTATTTGCGTGTGTGTGTATGTGTGTGTGTGAAAGAGAATGAGAGAGAAATCAAATAAGACTTGCACACAGAATCTCCTAAAACAGGGCTTTTCAATCAGTGGTACAGGTACCACCTGTGGTACATTGGCACCTGGCAGGTGGTACACAACCATCCTAGAAAAGTGGTAGCTGGGAAGGGGAATGAGCTGAACCGGTGGCAGCACCACACAAGCCTGAGCAAGAGATGGCTGGAGCTGCAGGGCTGTCAGGGCTCAGCGGAAGCAGCAGGATCAGCGCTTCTTTGGGAGTGTCAGGGCTCAGTGGAAGCGCCAGGAACAGCGTCAGACTCCAGCTGGAGCTTGGCACTGATCCTGGTGCTTCTGAGCCCAGAAGAAGCACCGATCAGCTGGACTGTTGCAGCATCTCCAGGGTCTTGTGATTTACATTCAGATGCTTGGCAACTGATTCATATTTGTGATGGTCACAGTGTCCCAGGGTCATGTGAAGTGACCAAAACCTGCTGCAACTACCCAGCAGACAGGAGGAATAAAAACCAACCCACCCCAACCCACCCCCGCTGCCAATCCTCAACAGAAATGCTCACAACAATGAAAACTTTGGACTGGAGGAAGATCGCCACCAAGCAGGCAGGCAGGTGTCTTGCTCGGCTGTGGCTTGGGGGGGGACTTTTTTCAGTGCCACTGTAACTTTGAACAGTCACTAAGTGAACTGTTGTAAGTTGAGGACTACCTGTACTTCATCACTTTTTTCCTTTTTTTTTGGTCATCAAGTTTTTGACACCTTGCTAGGCGACTGGTGGTACTCAGATGTTGCCATATCCTAAAAGTGGTACAATGGGTGAAAAGGTTGAAAAGCCCTGTCCTAAAAGCACACTTGTTTGTGGAAAAAATATTTATTCTAGTCTTAGTTCTGTTCTTTGACCATAACTTTTCATTTCCAAGAGTTAGTACTATTTCTGATACCATGGTTCTAGCATGATGGGGGATTGAATAAGAAAAATGTCTGTATGTGGTTTGTGTGAGTGGGTGGGTATGTATAGTCTAGCCATAGTCTAGAATCTAGCTTCTGGCAAGTGTGTCAAGCTCAGTAGCTGCTATTTTTATCAGTATGTAGACGTGGTGGCTCAGTGGGTTAGGACGCTGAGCTTGTCGATCAGAAGGTCGGCAGTTTGGCGGGTCAAATCCCGAGTGCTGCGTAACAGAGTGAGCACCTGTTACCCGTCCCAGCTTCTGCCAACCTAGCAGTTTGAAAGCACGTAAAAATGCAAGTAGAAAAATAGGGACCACTACGGTGGGAAGGTAACAGCATTCCGTGCGCCTTTGGCGTCTAGTCATGCCGCCCACATGACCACAGAGATGTCCTCGGACAAGCGCTGGCTCTTCGGCTTTGAAATGAAGATGAGCACCGGCCCCTAGAGTCGGAAATGACTAGCACGCATGTGTGGGGGAACCTTTACCTTTACCTTAGAAAAATTCATGTATGAAATATATATCTGAACATAAAGTGTCTTATATTCTAAACCACGGAAATGGTTGAGAGCAGGAACCATGAAGAAAGCTTTATGTCTAAGTCTTAAGAACAAATGCATACAAAGCCATTACTGAGAATACAGAATAGAATAGAATAGAATAGAATAGAATAGAATAGAATAGAATAGAATAGAATAGAATAGAATAGAATAGAATAGAATAGAATAGAATAGAATAGAATAGAATAAAGCTGGAAGGGACCTTGGAGATCTTCTAGTCCAGCCCCCTGCTCAAGCAGGAGAACCTATACCATTTCAGACAAGTGACTCTCTAGTTTCTTCTTAAAAACTCCAATGATGGAGCAGCCATGATTTCTGAAAGTAAGCTTTTCCACTGGTTAATTGTCCTCACTGTTAGGAAGTTTCTCCTTAATTCCAGGTTGTTTCTCTCTTTGGTCAGTTTCCAACCATTTTTTCTTGTCCTGCCCTCTGGGTGCCTTGGAGAATAGTTTGAGCCCATCTTCTTTGTGGCAGCCCCTCAAATACTGGAATACTGCTATCCTGTCACCCTCGTTTCTTCTTTTCTTTAGACTAGCCAAACCCAAGTCCTGCAGCTGTTCTTTGTATATTCATATGAAGAACTTCATATGAAACAGGTAGCAAATGCTGAAAAGGTGAAGTGGACAACTTAGTTAACTGCTGCAAGAAGATTACACAAACTGACTACAACCAATGGCATAATAAAGTAGCAACAATGGTGCACTGGACTATCTCAAGAAACAACATTTGCCTTCAAGAAACAACTGTTGGGACCACAAAACAGACAAATAGAAAACAAAGAAGCTAAAGTACTCTGGGACTTTAGTATTCAAACACACCAATACCTGCCACATAAAATCCCAGACTTAACCATTGATAAGAAAGATAAAAAAAGTCTGGATAGTAAAGGTGGCAGTATTTGGAGGCAGCAAAACAGAAGACAAAGAACTGGAGAAAATCACAAGTCTAAAAGTCAGCCCTTCTCAACCCTATGGAATTTAGAGATTGGGGGAACATACAAGAGAGCATCTGAAGATTATTTTGTTAGATGAGTAGGAAAGCAATTCTTTGGAGTTTATACAAGACACAAGTGTTTCAAAGTATGAGGGAGATTTTTAGAGCCTCTAATGCTCATAATGTTTGTGGCAAATGCTCTCTGTGTTATTAATCATCTTTGCTGCTTTCTTCAAGGTAACTTGCCATTTCCCAAAATGTCAGATATGGCACTCCTCACATTACATCTCAGGGTAAAACTGGATTATGAACATTTCTGTGGAAATTACCTGGAAATTAAATTTGAGGTAGGGAAGATTCAGAATAGAAGGATGAAAGTGTAGCACTGCCAATAATGGGGTCCATTACGAAGTGTTTACTGTTAAATCTAGGGCATGAAATGAGATATTATGAGCTCTTATATATTCTTTGTTCATTTTCTAGTAGATCAGAGACTGAATTTTTTGCTGTTGAGAAGCAATGATATAGCAAGGCCCTATTATGGACTGCTGAATAATTCCAGTGTTATATAGCTGACATTAATATACTGTAAAGTCTGATTCTTTGTCATTGAATTACTGATTATATCAAAGTACTCCTGGTGTGCTAATAACGCTGCCATTTATAAAAGAATAACTGAGTTGGATTATGAAAAGTAGCCATAGTTATATTGGGCTACTGAAAAAAGTATGGTTGATACTTTTATTAAAACATAAAAATATCCTCAAGATAAACTCAGCTCTGATAACTATATATATACAATTTTCTGGGCACTGTTTATGGAGATGGTTTGACATGCCTTCTTCTGGATGAATGCCACTATTTGCAGAGTTACCTTTACTAGGGCTAATCTTATTTGTATTCATCCAGCTGTTTTTAAATTATGATTATATAAATCTTAAAACATTACCAATGAAAAATATAATTTTGTACCTGCACCTTTCACCAGTTTAGCTAAATAATTTTCAGTCTCGTTCTCAAATTCAATATCGGTTCCTTCAATCACCCTGTAGTCTTTTAGTCACTCTCTTTTAAGTAGACATTACCTCACAGTTCACTTATGGTCTCATGGTTTTATATTGTGGCATAAGAATTAATGAGATAAGGACTTCCGGTAGCACTGCCACGCCGAATGGCGGCGTTTTGAAGCCGCCCGATCCTGGGAAGCGTCAAAGCGCTCGGAGGCAGCGAAAATCAGCTGTCCCGCGGCACTGGAGCTTCTCCCTCCGGAGAAGAGGGAGAGGCAGGCCTGCCTGGGTAGAGGTAGAGCTCCCCTGTGATTCTCCCAAGTAGTTTGGGGGATAACAGGGTGAGCCCCCTCGGAGCCCAGGCTTTCTCCGCTCTCAGGACATTTTCGCTCCGAAAGGAGTGGAACCAGATGCGACAACTGCACCTGCTGCTTAGATGGGACTGTGAGTATTTTGTTTCTTTGAGAAGCAGGCAGAGCAAAGCAGGAAGATCTGAACTTTCAAGTTGGATTTTAACTTTAACTCAGTTTCATTATCTTCTTCAAGTTTTAAGTTTGAAATGGAGTAAAAATGGTGCTGGAATGTTTCTTTCCTGTGTGAAGTGACTGCGTTGGAAAACTGTTATATTTTGCTACATAACAAGAGATACAATTTGCAACTGACTTTACCCAGTACCGGATTTTGTTTATTTGAAAGCCTGTTCCCTTTTTTCTTATTAAAGGTTAAGAACTTTGGGAGAATTTTTATTTTTTCTTTCCTTTCCCTTCTTCCCCCCCTTTTTTTTTCTGAACTTTGATTCTGCTGGGTGAAAGAGGAAATCGAAACTTAAGAGATGGCTGCAAGATGTGGGGGAGGGCCTCCAATTTCCAAGAATGTTATTTCTTCACCTTTACCACAAGCTGTAGGGCAGACTTCGATGAAACCTACAGTACAACCACCCTCCCCCCCACCTCCTACATTTACACTGACAGACATTCAGTGAGTTGTGATGCAGTCAACACAAGTTTTGCAGCAGGAAATAAAGGAAACAAGGGAAGAATTTGTTAACCAAAACAACCAGATGAGGGAAGATATAGTGCTTGCACTCCAGGGTTTGGCTGCACATATAGAATGCCTGGATGTTCGTGTGGACTCAGTTATGGAGTATGTGGAGAATTTGGAAAATAAAATCATTGATGCTGAACAGAAGATTGATAGAGCAGAGGCCAAGATTGACAGAACAGAGGACGAGGTTACTATATCACAATATAAGAACATGGAGTTTGCTTTGCATATCAGAGGCCTCAAAGAGAATCCTAAAGAAGATTTGGAATGGGAAATAGCACGAGCAGTGGCTCCTGTTTTGAAATGTGAACCTGAAGAACTACTTAAAGAAATGGATAAGACATTTAGGGTTAACTCCTGGATTGCTAGGCAAAAAAATTTGCCTAGAGATGTAGTGATTTATTTTTCCAGGAGATCAACCAGAAATTCTATTATCCAGGCTTTTTATCGGGAAAAATTTCAAATTGCAGGCCAAGACATTATGATTTTAAAGGAGATACAAAAAAAAAACATAAGAAAAAAAAAGAAAAAATAAAATAAAATAAAAAATGATAAATAAATAAATAAATAAAAAACAAAAAATAAAAATAAAAAAAATAAAAAAATAAAAAAAGAATTAATGAGATAACAGAAATATTATTGAAGGATTCAGTTACTTTAATATTCTTGACCATGGTGCCAGGAGGATCTTGTCAGAAAGTTCAGAAGAGAAGTGAAATTAAAAATAATCCAAATGGGAGTAGTTTAATCTCTTTAGATAACCCTTCCAGATAATGAAACTCTGACATCAAACCCAGAAGAAGGCCATGGCCAACCACTTCTCACTTGTTGCTGAATTCTTGCATTGCTGGACATAATGGTTTAGAAATATTTGGGTGCTGAATAATGCAAACTCCCAATACCAAAAGGAAGTCCTTTATTTACTGGACATGAACCTTAAACTTTTACAGACCGTAAATGCTTTAATGCAGGAGAGAAGTTGGCAGTGTCTTACTAAAACTTCTCTTTCTTTATTCCTGTGTCAAGCAATAAAAATGTAGACTTTACACTTGGCCATCACTAGATAAAACAGAACGTGGAAAAGTGCCATCCATTCAATTAGAACATTTCCAGATACGAACAATAGAACATATCATGAATTATTGATGTCAAATATTCAGGTTAGAGTTAAAAAATTAATAATAGTAGATGTACCAACATGATTTAACTTAGGGAATCTATAGTGAGAAAATAAGATCTAAGTAAGAGACACAGTCAGTATACTAAGTAATATGAAAGAGCCCCTGAGGAGTTATGGAAGAGATAAGAGACATTGAAAACCACTGAAACAACAATATTCTCAAAATTTCAGAAAAAAAGCTGTTGTGTAGCTAGAGAAATATCACCCCATGAGTGAGATGGCGGTCTCTAAATTTGATATATAAATAAAAAAAACAATGTAAAAATAATATGGAGGATGAAAATCCTGTCATGAATTACTAATTGTTGTGGTTTTCCTTTTTTAATCTTTCTTTTTAAATCTTTTTTAACATGTCAAATATTAAAAAATAGTTTGATTTTTATGGGGACAGAATTCCAAGCAAAACCTATCTTCAGGTCGAATTAGTGTGGCTCTTCTTTTATTCAAATTAGAAAAATACAATTGAAAGACACTTTGTAAATGAATAAAAATACTTAAAATGTACCCTCACCTTTACCTGAGGTTCTGAGGGGAATGTAAACAGATCAGTGATCATTTAAACATGCTCTGTTTTTTGTTCAAGAAAATATTATAACTTTGATGTACCGTATGAATGCTGATAGGAAAAGAGGCAGAGCCTGGGGTCAGAGTCACAAGAGAAATCAGCCTGGAGTTTTTATGTTTTTACAAATCATCTAGGTCCAATCCCTCTTGAATTGTAACTAGAACTTAATGTGCGGTCCTGATTCTTCACACCTAACATTGTTTTATTTATTCATGTAATATGTGAGGACTTGAAAGTTTGTATTAAAACTTTACTGCTTAAAAGATGGAGCATTGGTAATGAACAAAAAATAAGCCATATTTCTAGATTTGGGACTATCAGAACTATCTTTGTATTCAACGCAGGAAACCAAATGAAAGCATCCCCTACAGATTGCTATCCACTCAGGGAAGGATTGTTCACCTCTCCTTTAGTTATTAGTTCTACAGTTGAATTATCGTTATCACTTTTCCTTTTGTATTCAGTGAATTTTGTAACTTACAAGTCACTACTTTACGTCTTGTAGTCTTGAATGATAGAGTGAATCTGAACCTTTTCCCCCTAGTCATCAGGCTTCTGAGGTCAGTAAAATGAGGACCCAGATTGTTGGGGGCAATATGTTGACTCTGTAAACTGCTTAGAGAGGGCTGTAAATCATTGTTAAGCGGTATATACTGTAAGTCTAAGTACTAATGCTAGGTGCTATCAGATACTTGAAACGTGCTAGCATACATCCCAATCCTTACAACCATGGATTTTTTTCGGGGGAGGAAGGGAATTTTCAGCTGTTAAAACCCTTGATTATATTTTATAAGTAACAACTTAAATAATTAATTTTTAAAAATATTAAAAATGCAAGGAGACATGAATAATATAAAAAAAGCTGAGCTATAGTGGAAGATTCATACAACTTGATATTGAATTCATTGTATAGTTCAGCAAATGGCACTATCAAATGCTGAAAAGAAAAAAATATTGCTCTGCATGAAAAGGGTTTCCTGCCTGAGCAGGGGGCTGGACTAGAAGACCTCTAAGATCCCTGCCAACTCTGTTATTCTGTATATATTCCACTAGGCAAATAAGGGCAATCCTTTTATTCTGCTTCAATGTATCTTCTGTTCCTAATATAATAACTGAAAAAAGTACTTTGTTTGAAGTTAAGGATAGTTTCCCTGGACAAGATCAAAGAACTTTCTGATTCATGTATGGGTCCACCTAGTAGATGCTAATTGAAAATTCATTATATTTTCAAAAATATTTTGACATGTTGTTAAAAAAATGGTGGATTGTAATGACTTCATTTCCTGCAAAACTATTTTTGGGGGACCCCTCTATTATTCCTGCAATTGCGCTTCATTTCAATTTAGGTGAAATCTAAGAATAATCTTGATTAGGAATAGGAGACAGTTCAAGGAGCCTTTTAACTCAGAGTATAGTAGGCAAAAACAGGCTTTTCAAAATATAATGAAAATAATTTGAATGGAGAAATGGAAATGTCCAGTACAGTATTTTTCCTGCCACATGAAAGAGTATAACATGATATTTTCAAGACACATGTCATTTGTTTGATCAGGGAAGCAATTTTCTGATAAGAATATAAAAAACAAAGATGAAGCAAAGATTGCTTAGATTTTCCTTATCAACTAAGGATAAAGTCTTTTTTTAGAAAAACAACAAACAAATGAAGAGACAGGGAGAAAATAAATTGTTCATAATCAAAAAGTTATCCTGGATTGTACTTTTAATAACAGCCACTCAGATGCCTCCAGAAGTGGGATTAGATCCAATCCTAGTCCAAGAAGAACTAATATTACTATACCATGCATTGAGATCTGTTAACATCATCTAGGAAGAAATTATGATGTCCAGGACTTTCTGAAGTGTTGAAAAGTCTGAAACCCCCATGAACAGCCAAGACATGTGCATACATGTGTTCATGCCCTACATAAGTACTTATTATATAGTAGATCTATAGAGGACGTTAGCCTACCTATGCTAACTGATTTTATCTGGCTTTGGTGTTCATTATTTATTACATTTGCCATCTATCTATCCCTCTGTCTCCATCCATTAGATTTTAGATTAGCCTAATTTAATTTTTGAAAAATAGTTATTATTGTTTTTTGTTCTTTCTGTAAAGCAGAAAGACAGAATAAATTTATTTGTAAAGAGAGCCAGTTTAGTGTAATGGTTAAGGTGATGGATTGGAGTCATAGTGCAGAGATCTGATTTTAAGCCCACACTCCAATTCTGGGAGTTGAAGTCCACAAGTCATAAAAGAGCCAAGGTTGCCTACCCCTGAACTAGTCACACGTTTGAGCCCAACTTGTTGTACAGGAATGTTATTCAAGGGAAAATGGGAGGGGCAAACATGGTTTGAGTTCCTGAACAAAAGGTAGGATATAAATCTAACAATAAATAGATACAATCAACTAAGTAAATTACTATTTCCTTTATGCAATGCCTATAGGCTTTCTTGAGACTGCTGTTTATTAGAGAAGGACAAAACATTCACTATAATATTAGAACAAATCAGCTTTGGTACATTTTGATTCTCTTCTAAAATGTCTTATGCAAATCCTACATTTTCAGGAATGCTTCATATATTTCCAGTAATTGACTTTTCTGGAAAGGCATTCTGGCCCCCAAACTGTATTTTTCTTTTTAAAGAAGAAATACACTTAATTCCCATAAAGAATCATTTAGGATTCTTCCTCCATCCCCTCCCTTACTCTCTTGGAGGGATGGGATGCTTTTAATCTGTAATAAAAATGATATTGTGGACTTAATGGGATTGATTTTATCTTCTTTCCACTTCACATCAGGAAAATCTATATAATTAAAGATTGGTTTGAGTATATAAATTTAAAGGATCTAAACGTCTAAAGCTCACTACAATTCATATTCAGTGAGGTTGTGGCAATGTTAATGTCATATTCCTATATAATATCTCTATCTTTGTTTTTATATATTTGACATTAATAAAACAATATTGCAACTTTGGGCCCAATTTTGGATGGAAAAAATTAAAATTAATAAACTAAACACTAGAAATGTGAAATCCAATCCTATTTCATATGAATCAATAATTGGATTCTGAATATCAATTCAATTTTCTTTTAAACTGATTTTGTGCAAGCATCCCATTTGCCAACTTTTGTAAGCAGCAGAACTGCATTTTCAAAGTGGAACACTAAATCAAAGCTTTCTATACCCCTTATAAATTACCAGTTTAGGGTTTTCAACCATCTAGGCCAATTCTATAATCTGACTTTGGAGGATTTAACTCTTAATCAAATTATCCATCTTAGTCAACTTCCATAACTGGCTCTTTGATAGATTGGGAAAATCCAATCTTGGTAAAATCCAACAATTTCTAGGACACACATTGGAAATAGTTCTGAATCTGAAAGCTTTTTGACCACTTCCATTGGGAGGATTCAACAGCTTAATAATGGAGAGGGATTTGTTTTTGGTAATTAAAAATAAACAAACCAGATAAGGAATAAGCATAGATTCTTTTTTTTAGTTTAGCATGCAGTCATTCTGTTTTTAGTAAAGTTTATTTATTTATTTATTTATTTATTTATTTATTTATTTATTTATTTATTAATGGGATTTATATCCCGCCCTATCTCCCGAGGGACTCAGGGCAGCTAACAACAACAAAACTTAAAGGTCTCTGTACAGTAAATTCAAAATAAAATTTGAAATAAATTAAAATAAATTAAAGAATAGAGTTAGAATTTTAAATATAATTAAAATCCCTGTCAGTCTAGGTCAGCCAGGTGGAAAAGGAGTGTTTTGAGGCCGCGGCGAAAGGACTGGAGATCTTGGGCCATCCGAAGCTCAGGGGGGAGCTGGTTCCACAGGGCTGGCGCTCCCACAGAGAAGGCTCTTCCCCTGGGGGTCGCAAGCCGACATTGTCTAGCCTACGGTACCCTGAGGAGGCCTTCTCTGTGTGAGTGTACTGGGCGATGGGAATTCGTTCCCGGCAGCAGATGGTCCTGCAAGTATCCTGGGCCTAAGCCATGTAGGGCTTTAAAGGTAAGAACCAGCACCTTAAAGTTCTAGGCTTTTTGGAAAGTCCCTATACTGAAGTATTCCAAATTGGGCTCAAGGTTGCCATAAAGATAGATTTAAAGAGAAGAAAACAGAGTTCCTTAATTATGTCATGTTAGGGGTGAAAATGTTAAGTCTGCATTAATTTTACAGAGAACTATTCTTTTCTCCATTTTCTTCCATCTACACACAGATACAAAATTTTTGAAAATGAAAATCCGTATATGTTTAACCTGTGTGTTGCTTGTAATATATGCTACATAGTTATTTTAGCATAAAATGTATGAAAAAAGCTAGAAACTACATTTAAAAAAAATCTGGATAAAGACCAAACTGGATTTTTAACTCTGTTCTGTAACCTATTAATTCAGAATGGTGTGAACTGGCCCAATTTTCAAACCAAATAAAATAATAAAACATCCTTGCTTTATAAACAATATTTATTCCAAACAGTGAGCCTTCTGTTCACTTTCTTTCTGTTTGACTGAACACAGATTATTTGGAACTGATGGGACTTAACCTTCTTATTAGTAATTTACCTCACAGTGATTTTAATGGATCATATATGTATATAACTAAGCCTGAATCCAATTCAATGAACCAAAAAGACACTGAATATAAAATATTCAGATCCAAATCTGAAATAATGATGAAAGAATAATTTTGTACCCGGCCTTCAAAAATCCAGATGACTGCTAGATGGAAGCAAAGTGTTAGGATTTTCTGTATCCATTAATCCTTTCCAGTGGCTGACTGAGTTTTGTAGATCATGCAAGTTTTCTCTAGGAGAATAAAGTCTAGCGATTTTCAGGAAATTGAACAGCTGCCTTTATTGAAGCAAGGATTTTAAAACACTGTTTCATATATAGAGTTTTTGAGAGAAAAAAGAACATTTTTTTCATATTAAGGATAAATCACAAATGGCTACAACTTAAACAATGTTTTCTTCCCATAAAATGTATGATCATATTTAGTGCATCCATCCTCTTTTTTGTGAATGGTTTACAACAGACATTTTCAGTGCAGGAAGATGTTTTGTGGTAATGGAAGATGAAAGCTTTTCCAAAAGGCAGATTTTTCGGGTGTTTGAAGCATTTCGTAGTCTCTCTCTGTGAATACAGGTTTAAACATTAAGAGTGTAAACTGTCATCTGACAGTTTCAATGCATACTGACTATGGGTTATTGATGGTTTTATTCTCTGCTATTAATTTTATTTAATTGGCATTTTCTGGTGCTTGTACAGTAGCCATGTTCCTCCAATTTGTTTTGATTTCCTGAAAAAAAAGAATGGGATCTTCATTTTAACTACTTGAGGAAGATGCTGAATAAAACAATAAAGTGTCCATTACTCAAACTGATACCTAAAACTCATGACAAATGATGGACAAAAGAAGCTTAATAGTATGCCAAGCCTTTTAAATTCTGTATTTTTGTATCCAGATCATGAAAGAGGGAAGTTGGAAGTCACAGCTCTTGCAAGGCTATATATAATTAGCCTAAAAGAGGAAATACTGGTCAGTACATCAAAAAAAAAAAAAGAGAAAAGTTTTCAACTCTACCCTTTATTCATGGATCTATGTATTTTAGATCACTAGATAAAGTGTTTTAGGAGCTATCCAGGTCCTAATGCTCCAGTGACATTGCAGGAAGGAACATGTAGCACAGGATCTTTCCACTGAATCATTGCAACAAATGGATGTGCAGTATTTTGGATAGTGATGGTAAATTATATCTTAGGAAATAGGAAATTCACTTCAGTGGAAACATAGTTATCTCCCTCTGCCTTTTCCTTCTTTTTTTCCATTGTTTCCATTAGATTTTTAAATACAATGAAAGGATAAAGAATCAAAGAAAGGATAAGACAAAGAAAAGGAAAAAAGGAAGAAAAAAGATAAAGTATAGAATTATGACTTCTGCCCTTCTTTCTATGGAGTAATTATCATCTTACTCTTTCCTCTTCCCATCTTTTCATTAACTCCCTTCTCCTTCCCTTTTAATCCTTTTAGTCCCCAAATCTGCAAATCATCAACTCAGTCTTTTCTTCTTTCAGCAAAAACTCCATATAATGTATGTTCTCTTTCACAAGTTGTCTCAATTTTATAATCCAATTCTCCACAGTGGGTACAAATGCCATTTTATTCTTCGCTAACTGTAAAAGTGGTGTACTGAAGACGGCTCTAACAAGCACTTTGGGATGGAGACTGTATCTCATGAATAATCTGTGATCGAGAAGAAGGGATCAGACTATTTTTCTATTGATTTTACTTGTCCATGTGCTCAACCAAGGGCCTATATTTACTTACTAATTTAGTTTGCATGGCTGCTCATCTCAACAAGTTACTTAAACAAAATTAAAAAAATAAAATATAAATGTGCAATAATACATAGCAGCAAGAATATATTGTACACATAATTATCATATAATCAAGAAATTGGTTCCTGCACACACTCAGAGCCCCAGACCTGGGAACACAGACAGATCTCTAAAGACATATGAAAAACTAACAAGGTTGGGGCCATCCTGATCTACAGAGGGAGAATGTTCCAGAAAGTGGACACTACAAAAGAAAAGTCCCCACAGCTGGCAGTTAGAGATCATATGCCTATTGACAATATGCCTATTGTCAGTGCTGTTCTGCACTGACCATTCTGGGCTGTTGATATTTTAGTCGAATCAGTGGTGGGATGCACTGACCATTCTGGGCCTGGGCAACAAAAAATTAGCTACCGGTTCTGCCAAAGTGGTGCAAACTGGTTGAATCCCACCACTGAGTAGAATGGTATATCTCAGACATGTCAAACACAAGGCCCGGGGGCCAGATCCGGCCCGCGAAGTGGTTTCATGCGGCCCGCGAAGCCATCCTGGAAACAGGGAGGGAACAGCCCCCACTGCCTTGGCCCTGGCCCAGAGACCCTCCTCCTGCCAGAGACCCTCAGATCTGTCCCACTCCTGCCCAGGCCCCCATAGGCACCCTTGATGCCAACGATGTAGAGCTGGCCACGCCCACCCAGTAGGCCACACCCACCCAGTAGGCCACGCCCTCAATGAAATTGAGTTTGACACCCCTGGTATATCTAGTCTATTTTATCCTCCTTTGGCATATACTGTATAGTCACCTTCCCTTAGATTTTAGGAGGGAGGGGAGGGGAGGGGAGGAGGGGGGAGAGAGATACCTTTCTGATAGAGCTGTTATAGATCCATAGCAGAAATCCTTCATGATATCTTCTCTGGAAATTTAACATGTTTTAGAAGCCAGGGAGATTTTAGACGAGTGTAGATATGGAAGATAGGAGAAGACAATAACTGTGGGGTTTGCTTGATTGGCTATGGTCCCTCAAACCATTTTGACTTCTGGCAACCAGATAGAAAGATTTTCTTTGTGATGATCTAGCCCTAATCTAGACTTACAGGTCTTCAAATGGTGTATCTATTAGCACTGGAATTGAGTCCATTCTCCTTGTTGGTGGTTGTCCTCTTCTCTTTCCTTCCACCTTTACCAGCACTAGAACCATATCCAGAAAGTTAGGACCTCACCTAATGTGTCTAAAGTAGAAAAAAAATGATTTTGGTCAGTTGCGCTTTGAATGAGAATTCTGGGGTTTGCATCTAAGCAGGTGTTCTGCTTGAATGGGGAGTTGGACTAAAAGAACTCCAAGGTCCATTTGAACCCTTTATGCTGTATTCTATATGTAAAAAAAACCAGATTTATTCAAATTGAATAAATACCAGTAGAAAAAATATATACAAAAGAGTGAGGTGGGGTTTTCTTTTGGCATAGTCTAGTTCTATGCACTAATTTTTTGAAAGCTGCATTTGTACATAGCCCAATTAGCAATGCAATGTCCAATAGATTAGGCAGTAGAATGACAGCTCTATCAGCCATGATGTTAGCAAGAGAATCATAAAAGGCACGATTCAAGACATATGGGGACAGTGGTTGATAGAGGCCAAATAAATAGGGGTTATCTCTAGAAAGTGGATAACAGAAAGGGGAGTAATTTATAAAAAAGCAATTAATCAACTAAATACAATCAGTGTGCTATTACACATATATCAGGAATTCGGCTTTCAGCACATGAAAATATCTAATTGACATCAACAGGTTAAAAAAACATCTGAACCAGCAAAAATGTAAGATCTGGCAGTAGGAGAAAAAAATGAATATTTTTTTAAAAAAACCAACCGCAGTACTTTTACAGTGATTGGTATTGAATTGGTAGACTCTGTCAGTCAGAAGTGGAGATAATTATGATATCTTGAAGAAGGTTTTATCCACTGCGAGACAGTCAAGAGAGTTCACGGTGGTAAAAACCAAGAAAACAATGGTAATTTGCAACAGAATTAAATGAGGCACTCTGGGATTCTGTTTCAGGAGAAAAGGAAATAGAAAAGGAAAAAGAAGTCAAAGAAGAAATACAAATGCGTCTCACATTTAACCTTTTGATGCTTGTTTAATTGTAGAAGTAAATTTTAAATGGTTTGGAAGATGAAATCGGGCTACAGAGCCTTTAAGAGAAATGCACAAAGAGTTTGCCTTATAACTCAAAGACGTGTTCCTTCAGCTGTAACGGATCCATTAAGCAGTTTGTTCCATTGTGTTTATACATGATTGCTGATGCATGTTTGCATACATGTACCACCATCCTTTGGGCCCTTGCTTGTAAGAGGGATGGTTTCCCCAGGCCTTACATACGGAAGAGAAAGTATGGTTCAGAATGCTCAGAACGTTCAGTACTTTTCATTCTAAACAATTAAAATAAATAAATTTAAAAATGAATCCCAAGAGTTATTTCAAATTGTCCACACCACTTAGTGAGCTATTGATTTAAGCAACAGAGGAACAATTACACTGATATAGGAAGCAATGAAAAGGACATAGGTGAAGGAAGCAGAAAGATCATTTTGCATTCTTGAGCCTCTTTTAAGGATCCAACATTAATGATATTCTTGATTAAAGGAACAGAATGTGGAAAGTGCATTAAGGTAACAAATGATGAAAACATAACATCTTTGAGTCAGGCTCAATGCCAGGTGACTTCATAGACAAGACCACATAGTTAATGGGACAACAATGCAGAATTTGTTTGCCATCGTTTTTTCTCCAGGGATGTTTTTTCTACATCCCAGTCAAGCCTGCACCACTGGGTGGTCTCCTAGCAATCTTTTCTCCAAGTAACAACCAGATCTACAGTATCTTTGCTTAGCTTTTTGAGATTAGCCTACTAATTAAAGTTATATAAAGATAAGTCAGGATAAATAAAAAACTGAAGAAAACAAAACAAGTGTGTTAAGTTTTTTCCTAAAGATTATGCAGAATGAGTAGAAGTAGTGGCACTGACAGGATTACACCACCAGGTGGAGGTCCAGGATAACACATCTTAAAGGGACCCCTAAATATTCATATGTATATCTCACACCCCACATGATATTATGACTCAGCCTTCCATCCTTCCGAGGTAGGTAAAATGAGGACCCAGATTGTTGGGGGCAATTAAGCTGACTTTGTAATAATGCCGCTTGGGGTGTGTGTGAAAGCCCTAATAAGCAGGTATATACATAGAATGAAGGCTACTGCTAAGCTTGTAAGTTGCCCTGAGTCTTCGGAGAAGGGCGGGATATAAATGGAATTAAAATAAAATATTAGTCTATAGAAGAAATGATAATGCTTTGTCACATCTGAGGACATTTCTGAAGACTAAAGTTGACCCATGCAACTTCTGCTCTACGGGATAATCAAAAGTTGCTCTTTATCAAAAACTCAGTTACTGTTCTGTAACTCTAGTAAACTTTGTGGGTGGGGAGGATGGACAACTGAGGAAAGTGGTTTGGTAGTGGATAGAGAGAAAAAAGGTAGCTGAGGAAGACTGAAAAAGTTGTTTGTATAGCTCACAGGTCTGCAACCTGCAGCTCCGGAGCTGCATGCGGCTCTTTCAGCTGTCTCCTGCGGCTCCCAGTCCTCTGCCATGTGCAGTCCAAAAAAAAAAGTGGGACTAAAAAAGTTCAACCAATCAATTCAAATATGCAGGGTAGGTGCATATCTCACCTTGGCTCCACTCTTCAGTCAAATCCTGTTCTGCGCATGTGCGTATGTACGCCCATGTGCACACATTTTTTGCGGCTCCCAGTTTTTCCTTTTGTGAGGGAACCGGTTCCGAGTGGCTCTTTCACTGTTTCAGGTTGCTGATCCCTGGTATAGCTTAATGGATGGAGCACTGGGCCAGGTCAAGCACTGGGATGAAGAATGGGCAAATCAAGAAGAGAAATTTAAAAACTTAAAAACTGAAGAGCAACTTGGCAAAGTCCCATTAAACCAGACATCATTGTGTAAAAGGCTAAAAGGTAACAACTGAAATATGATATGACTACCTTATTTGGGCTTTAAATATTCATTCATTCATTCATTCATTCATTCATTCATTCATTCATTCATTCATTCATTCATTCAAAACATTTATATAGCGACCCATCTTTCAACCAACTCTGGGAAGCTCACAGTCAAACCTCTGGATGCCCAATTTATTTGATAGTAGAGACTTAGCGTTTTCTATATTTGTTTGTAGCCATTCAGAATTGTTCATATGCAGCCGAATATTTCCTTATATGAAAAGCTTTTACACAAAGTATTTTAATATACCATAGATAAAGCTTTAATGTAGTTGACTTTCTCCTTTCATTCTTACTAGTTTACTGCATTCAGGAAGGCTTTTATATGAGTAAGCTTTTAAAGAATATCCTCTCTTACTTACAATCTCAATTATGGTAGTTGTAAGGTTCAACTGCTTCCTATTGATTAATACGTGTATTTTGACGATGCTACAAGCACCATAGCAATAGCTGGAATAATCAACATTCCAGCAATTTGTTCTTTTATCCAGAACTAATTGATCAGTTTACTAGTGAGATGAACATGGGTGGGCTAAATTTAATTATTATGTAGGAAAGAGCATAGCATTTCACTAGAACAGAAAGCTTTACTCTGCTAGTTGTTGCCAACTATAGGGGGCAGTGCTCATCTCAAGGACATTGAGCCAGCCCTGAAGACTGTTTTGTGGTCATGTGGCCAGTATGACACCATGGAGTGCTGTTATCTTCCCACCAAAGTGGTACCTATTTATCTATTTGCATTTACATGCTTTCAAACTGTTAGGTGGGCAGGAACTGGGATGAGTAATGGGAGCCCACCCTCTCGCCTGCCACTTGTGTCTCAAACCTGGGATGCCAGCTTTTCAGCTGACAAGCCCAGCATCTTAAACATTGAGCCACTTGCCATCCTCTAACAGGTATGCATACTCAAAAAGGGAGAGTAAGCTGAAAAGGCAATTGTGGTAAGGAAAGTTTTGCCTTAATGATGTAAATGTGTGGCATAGAACATACACAATAGGTACATTACCTGGAATGCTACTGAAATGGTTACAACCACTTTTATTAATCACTCAGAACCAATTGTGATAATTTAATAGACCAATATGCTGATTCATTACAAGCATCCCTTTTTTTAAAAAAAAATCAAGTTTCTGTTGTGATTCCTTGCCAGCCAGTGGATCCGGCAGCTGAGTCTGAGGAAACAGATGATGAGGAGGAGTGACATTAGAGTCAGAGGAAGGCTCTGAGGAGCTCCAAGACTTACAGTCGGATGAGGAGCCTAGCTCCTCTACTTGTGCTCAGGCTGAGACACAGCTGTGCTGGGAGCCTGAGTTGGACAGTGATGAAGAACAGTTGGGACAAATCCAGAATGCACAAAAGTACAGGCAACAGAAGCAAGTAGAACAGAGGAATGCAATGGGGCGGCTCCAAAGGCAAAGGAGAAGGCATTAGGAAGCCATGCCTTGGCTGAATTATAAAAGGGAATGTGTGGGAGGTCCTGGTTGCCAAAGGCAACCATTCGTGTTGAGGCTTGAGTTTCTGTGGACTGTGTTTGTTTGTCTTGGACATTGACTCAGATCTCTGAGAATAAAAGGGGTTGGTTTTTTTTCTTGCAGTTCCTGCCTGTTTCTTGGAAGAGGGGTTTCTCCTTGTGAGCATAACAAGGACTCATGTAGGCTGGGACAGAACAGTTTCTAAGAGTATAGTTGGACTTTCTAATATACAGGGAGTCCTCAACTTACAACCATTCATTTAGTGACCATTTGAAGTTACGACAACACTGAAAAAAATGACTTATGACCAATGTTCACATTTACAACCATTGCACCATCCCCATGGTCATGTAGTCAAAATCTGGACACTTGGCAATTGGCATGTATTTATGAGGGTTGCAGTGTCCTGGGGTCTCATGATGACCTTTTGCAACCTTCTGACAAGCAAAGTCAATTGGGAAATCAGATTCACTTAACAAATGTGCTACTAACAGCATTTGCAGTGATTTACTTAACAGCTGTGGCAAAATGGGGCAAAACTCACTTAACAACTGTCTTAACAATGGAAATTTTGGGTTCGGTTGTGGCTGAAAGTTGGGGACTACCTGAATTTATAGCATTGGCACTTCACAGGCCAAGGCAAAAGAGTGCTTTATTTAAAACCTTGCTTAATCAGTTTTCTAGGATTACTGGATGTTAGTGTTTATTTATTATCTATTTATCTTAAGTTCAGCCCACTCCCTGAGAGATTTATTTCCATTTCAAAGACTTTTGCTAATACTCTTATCCCCAGCACTAAATCAAACACTCAGATGTTTCAGGAAATCAAGAAAATGGAGAATGGTGAAAGATATCCTGAAAATTAAGGACTTCTTTCAGTAACTTTAATAACAAACAATATATTGAAACTGAGATCCTGAAATTTGTCACAATCTGGTCTATTCTTTGTCTCTTTCTCTCCATTAGAATCAATTAATATCTGATTCAAATTCAAGAATCAAAGTTGATATTGTTTAATTAATATGTATAGTTCAAGATTCAAAGGGCAATTATTATTTTTTAGGGAGCAACAGCAAATTGTCCATAAAATAACCTACAGAAAAATTGTACTAAACTAGGATAGAAAGTATCTTATTATAGATTAAGGATTCAAAAGAAACAAGCATATTAACTAAAACCAAGTACTGTTTTAAAATAATTTCTGATTAAAATTTGAAGAGTCTACTATCCTCTGGATCAGTAGTGGCCGCGGACCACAGATAGGGGATCCCTGCTCTGAATCACTCACTTTTCTGATCTGCAGGGTAGTTGCATGGAACATTAATCAAGTTAGTGTCTTCTAGGACAGAGGTCCCCAATCTTTTGGGTGCCAGGGACCGGTTCCATGGAGAGAGGTTTTTCCATGGACCGGAGAGTGTGTAGTTTTGTGTGCTGCCTGCATCCCATGGATGGGGCTTTGCTTGTTTGTGCGGACTGGTTGCTGGCATGCCGCAGCCCGGTATCCATCCACAGACTGGGGGTTGGGGACCCCTGTTCTAGGAAATTATTCATTATGTGCTGCAGAATGACTTGAGAGGAGTTACAAGAGTCCAAAACACAAATAAACAATTGTAAAACATTATCCTTTTGGATCACTAATTACCACAACTATCCTATAGAAAAATGGACCCCATATAGAACAATCTTCAGAAGCCAGAAAAAAACTTCCAAAACATAGCTGATTCTATAATCAGGAACCAAATGCTTCTCATGAGAGAAATGTCTTTAATGCCTTGCAAAAAGTCACTAAAAAGAGAGCATTTGAACTTCATAGAAGCTGTTTGATGATGTCTCTCTCTCTCTCTCTCTCTCTCTCTCTGTGTGTGTGTGTATGTGTGTGTGTGAGAGAGAGACAGAGAACACGAAACTCTTGGGATGAAATCTGTTATGCCAGGTCATTGAGAATCAGTAGTTCCATGATGGCTCTTTTCTATTCGTTAATTACATTTATAATTCATCCTTCCTCTTAGAAGTATCTCATGATAAAGTACCTTCTCTTCCTCCTTTTGCATCCTTGAGGAATTCCTTGGAATAGATAAAGTTGAGAGACAGTGACCAATCAAGGTTACTTCTGAGTTATCTTGAATAGAGAGGACTTAACTTAAGGGCTATAGGGAAAAATAAGAATATCTTCATATTTGTATTGCCATATCCAATTCTGTGGGAGAGTCGTTCACCCTGCATGTCTCTTCAGAATGTTAATTTCTTCAGAAGACCTATTCCAGATGCTCCACTTGAATAAAGTTCACCTGACAGCAGCAGGGCCTTTTCAGTAATGGCACCCTGGCTGTGTTCTGTGCTTTACTGGTTGGTGTTATTTTGTGTCAGGATAATGATTTAAAGGCTAACCAGCTGATGTAATGTAAGGTGGATGATGCAATGATAGGAATGACTCAGCAGGTGACTATATCCCTTTAAGAGCCTAAGTATAAAAGGGAAGGCTTTTGCTGCTGTGTTCCCATTCTCATCCATTTCCTGCTGCAACTGCTGTGTGTTGGAGTTTGTTGTATTACCACATGTATGTATTTTCCTCCTAGTTTATATTGTAGATAGTGTAATATAAACCATCATTTAATGCAGGCTACTGTTTACTGTATTTACTCCTGGAATACCTCAGCACAATAAGACTGTGCATGCTCTGACATTTTGACTCCAAACAGTGAACTTTTTGCTTGTCTCAATCTTTGTTTCTCTTTGTTTTGTTTTTTTAGTCTGTGTGATAATTTGTTTTTGTGTTGCATTCATAAGCCAGTTATGTCCACAACAAGCTACAATGATGCTAAACTGACACGTTGTTAGATCATGCTGTAGACTTCACTATTATATATTTGGATCTTAAGAACTGGCACAAACATGTAAGCTGCAGAATTCCGTCAGATTGCCATGGCCTGTTTGATCATTTGCTTCTCTTGTCCCCACATGGATATCCAGGTGTTCCACATATGTACCTGCTAAAATTTTATGTTTATTAATTTTATTTAAAAGAGTTGTAAGGCTGCCCATTTGAAAGCACAACTCTGGCTGTGTCATTATTTTGTGTCATTAGCTGGGCTGAGAACTTTCTTTTAGAAAATTTCCAATATACCTTTTAAAAATGAAATGATATTTGACTGCAGTGAAAAATTCTTGTAAGCCAGGTGGGACTTTTGGAAGCCTGAGGTCATATGCTAAAAGTACATACTGTATCACCTTCCCATCCCAGTTGGCTGTTCCATGAATAGTAGCAATAATGGAAAGAACTGATTAATTCTACCTGTAGGATCTCAGAATTTTGACTCAATAATGAAAGAACCATGTTGCAACAGATAAAACTTCCAGCTGAGACCATTTCAGTTTACCTGTAATAATTAGATAGTCACCTTCTCATGGATGCCAAACCATAAATTTCTGGTGTCAGAATAATAACAGGAAATAAAGATAAGCAGTTAACTGATTTGCCTAGATTCTTCTAAAGGGAGATGAACTTTAGTGACACAGATAAATGACAGCAGTGAAATATCTAATTTCATGCAAATACATATTCAGTTCTATTTTGGGGAGGGATAAAGCAGCAATGGGAAAGTATGTATAAGCTGGTAGGTGAGGTTTGTGATGAGAGCTTTTCAAGGTAAGAGCACAATGTGAAGGTAACCATTGTGTCCAGAAGATGACAAATGACTAGAGGACAATGGACAGAGATGTTTAAAGGCAGCCAGCCAGTTGTTCATCTTCATGAAGAAAAAGTGTTGGGAACTCAGAAAGGCCTAAAGGGATAAAAACTGGAACTAAAATAATTAACCTCTGCTATACAGATCTGCATTTTTCCCCCCTCCAGCATCTCAAAGAAGAAAGCTCAGAAATTAGTTACCCATAAGCCTCCCCATTGCTAAACATATTGCACAATATTTTTTCCCTTTAAAAAATAATGAAGTGCCGCTAAATTTAATGCTTTTTTGTGACACATTAAAGATTGGCTCTTACCCTACCAAAAAAGTAGGTGGAGTGATTTACAGGGTATTATTGATGTGGTTATGGTCCTTGCTTAGACTATGATGTGTCTGGTTGGTGCCGATGTTTTTATTGTTGTTTCTACCTTGGTTTTTTTTTTTGCTTATTAGTATGGTACAGAATATTCATTCATTCAAATTAAATGTATATATGAATGAATATATGCATATAGGCCCATGTATCTTATATATGTAAAATATGCTCATCTATCTTCCTGACTGTTTAATGATCAGGAAACGTTATTGCATAACAAGTCAAATATACAGTATCTTGCTTGCTCTACCTTTTTTGATGATGGTGGGAAAGAGGTCATGGGAAGGAAAGCCAGGAAAGGACCATTTCAGGCGACCCTTTCCTCCTTGCAACTTTACTACAACTTTACTTCCAAGCAGCCTGTAGCCTAAGCAGTAGAAGAGAAATACAGTCTTCATCCCTCTAGGTACGGGTGTTGCTTGGGAAGAAAGCTGAGGGAAATGTATGAAGGGAGAGTGCAGGCTGAAGTGTTTTTCCTAGTTTATCTTCCCATAGAAGAAAGAAAATATCGGAAATTGCTCGACTTACAACATTTTTGTTTAGTGATGGCACTGAAAAAAGTGACTTATGACCATTTTTCACACTTATGACAGTTGCAGCATCCCCATGGTCTCATGATTTACGTTCGGATGCTTAGCAATTGACTCACACCTATGACTCTTGCAGGGCCCTGGGGTCATGTGATCCCCTTTTGCGACCTTCTAACCAAGGGACATGGTGGCTCAGTGGGTTAGGACACTGAGCTTGTTGATCAGAAGCTCGGCAGTTTGGTGGGTCGAATCCCGAGTGCCGCGTAACAGAGTGAGTGCCTGTTACTCGTCCCAGCTTCTGCCAACCTAGCAGTTCGAAAGCATGTAAAAATGTAAGTAGAAAAATAGGGACCACTACGGTGGGAAGGTAACAGCATTCCGTGCGCCTTTGACATCTAGTCATGCTGACTACATGACCACGGAGACGTCCTCGGACAAGTGCTGGCTCTTCGGCTTTGAAATGGAAATGAGCACCGGCCCCTAGAGTCGGTATCGACTAGCACGCATGTGCAGGGGAACCTTTACCTTTACCTTTAACCAACAAAGTCAATGGGGAAACTAGATTCACTTAACAACCGTGTTACTCATTTAACAACTGCAGCGATTCACTTAAGAAATGTGGCAAGAAGAGTAGTAAAATGGGGCGTAAAGCTCACTTAACAAGTGTCTCACCTAGTAACATAAATTTTGGGCTCAGTTGTGGTTGTAAGTTGAGGACTACTTGTAGTAGAAGAAAAGAAGACGGCATATATTTTGTTGCCTATTTCTGTCCCCCCATTTCTTTAACAACAACAACAACAATTGGAAGGGACCTTAGAGGTCATCTAGTCCAACCCCCTGCTCAGGCAAGAAACCCTATGCCATTTCAGACAAATGGCTGTCCAGTTTCTTCTTAAAAACTTCCAGTGTTGGAGCATTCACAGCTTCTGGAAGCAGGTTGTTCCACTGATTAATTGTTCTGTCAGGAAATATCTCCTGCCTTCAGGTCCCTTGGAGAATAGTTTGACTCCCTCTTCTTTGTGGCAGCCCCTGAGATATTGGAATACTGCTGTCATGTCACCCCTCGTCACTCCTTCTCTTCATTAAATTAGACATATGCAATTCCAGCAACCATTCCTTATACTGTATGTTTTAGCCTCCAGTCCCCCAATCATCTTTGATGCTCTTATCTGTACTCTTTCT
The DNA here is from genome assembly GCF_947247035.1 of Vipera ursinii. NCBI lineage: Eukaryota > Metazoa > Chordata > Lepidosauria > Squamata > Viperidae > Vipera > Vipera ursinii. Next base: position 60,264,561 of record NC_139521.1, read on the forward strand.
AGTCTCAACACTTTTTTACATCGTGGTGACCAAAACCGGATACAGTATTCCAAGTGTGGCCTTACCAAGGCATTGTAAAGTGGTATTAACACTTCACATGATCTTGATTCTATCCCTCTATTAATGCAGCTTAGCACTGTGTTGGCCTTTTTGGCAGCTGCAGCACACATTGCTGGCTCATATTTAAGTGATTGTCCAAAAAAAAAGAAAAAAAAAAGCAGGGCATAAAATAGTGGTGAGGGAAAGAGAAATGTGGCAGAGAATGGCCTGCTGATGCCTGATTTCATTGAATGATTATCCCATGGGTTGAGAGAACTGGGAGTAGAAGATCTGCAAGTTGTTTATTTGCAAGTTGTAAAAATCCTACGTTTACTGTTATCGCCGGTTCCAAGAAGATTCTCTTTATCCCTCTTTTCTTTTCTGAGCTTCTTAGTGTGGACAGGACATCTATTTTGTTTTAACACTGGATAACAGCGTTTTTTGTGTTGCTGGGTGGAAGTACCTTCAATTTCAAGGCCACAAAAACTATTCATAGCCTCATTTCTGCATTTTTCAGGGGGCAGATTTTTCTGTATGGCTTCTAACATGCCTGCCACAATGGAACTTACCTGGGACCTTGGTCTATGAACCAGTTTCTAAATATGAGAGGAAATGTCTGGAGAGTTGAGATTTATTGCCATGCCTAATGTGAAATCTGACAGAGAGATGGTTACTGCCTTTGATATTATCAGAAATCATCTAAAAAAGAATCTCCCCTTCAAGAGATTGGTGGAGCAGTGGGCTAATGCCTCCTTAAGTAACACCAGCTGTCTGCAATTAGTGCAGGTTCGCATCCCACCAGGCTCAAGGTTGACTCAGCCTTCCATCCTTCCGAGGTAGGTAAAATGAGGACCCAGATTGTTGGGGGCAATTAAGCTGACTTTGTAATAATGCCGCTTAAGGTGTGTGTGAAAGCCCTAATAAGCAGGCATATACATAGAATGAAGGCTACTGCTAAGCTTGTAAGCCGCCCTGAGTCTTCGGAGAAGGGCGGGATATAAATGGAATTAAAATAAAAAAAAGATGAATCTTACTCCCTATCTTTGCTTTAGAAGATCGGGGAGGAAAATATATATTGGTAAATATATAGTTGCACAAGAAGTCAAATGCTGCAGTTCATAGCAATGCATATCAGAATCGTTCTTGTCATTAGCAAGCTCTCAGATTAATTCATAACTTTCTTAGGAAGCCAAAATGGGAAAGGACAGAGAAAGAACCATGCAGACTGATCTGAGAATATGGGCATAAAAATATAAATGGAATCACTAAAATAATTTAATCAGGGCCTTTGAAAACTGTCAAAACATCAGCAAGTTAGAAAATTCAGGATTTGCTTTTCAGGTGTTTCTCACCTTCATGCATGTTAAACATGTAAAGCAATCCAGAGTTTATTAGGAATGTATGTTATTTACATCTTGGAAGTCTTTGGAAGCTGCCAATTGTTATTTTATTAAAAACAAAAAGAGTGAATAATCAGTCTGCTATCATTTAGTGGAGCTCTGTTTGCTCTCCGTATTTTTTCTTCTAGGATGGTTCAAGGTCACTGGAGTTACAAAGACAAATAGGAGACTGCATAAGCAGAGACAAGAAGAAGGAGGAGGAGGAGGTTGCCAAGAGGGCTGAGGGAGCTTTTTATACAATGCTCCACAAACCTACAGAATGACATGTTATTTATTATTTTCCTATTAGCAATACTATTTAAAGTGAAAGGACGGAGTTCAGCCCTTCCAGAAGCTGGGTTTAGCTAAAAAAGATTGCGTACAGTTCCTCTGTGCCTTGTTCTAATGACAGTAAGGAAAGTTGCAACATATGCTAGTTGAAAGTCTGACCCTGAATTACAAGGTTATTATGCTTTCTTGGGGGCCTAGAGGAATTTTCCCCACTGGAATCCAGTGAGCTAAAGAGAATGAGACAGTAACCTCTGGCAGTTCCGCAATTAATCTTTGATGCATCAATTAATCTGGCTGTGTGTGTTAGCAGAAATCACTTTTGCTTGCTTTCCGTTCTCTCTCCCCAGTCTATTATTTTGCTGCTGTTCATTTTGGGCTATGACGTTTGCCAGACCATCTATAGGAATCAGTTCAGCTGGTCAATGGGAATTTTCCCATTCAGCAAATCATCCAGGTGATTGAGTTTAATTATGCTGATTTTACATAAAATGTCCCCACCCTGTACCCTGCATGCATGCAAGGTGTGAAACATTACATTGCATCAGTTACTGGAGCCAATGAAACAAGGCCAAGAATCAGAGCACTGGTAGAGCTGACAATGTGTTTTGTTTCCTACCGACAAAATGGATGTTATGGAATTTAACAGTTCTTAATTTGGGCTGGATAGTGTACCAGATGTTCTATGTGCATCAAATTGCATTATCAGCTAATATTTCTGAGTGCTTCTGAGATGTTTGCTCCACTTATACAATTTATCCTACAACCCTAGCATTTGTGTAAAGGATATGCAGACTTCTGGATGCACAGAAAAAGCAAAGATGTGGATATGGATATGGATCTGATATTTTCCCATTGCAGTGAATGGGGAGAAGGGATGGTGAGCTTTAACCTGAATGCTTTTAAAAGTATAATGCCCCAAACTGAACACTGTGCTTAATATGAGAACTGATCAACATAGAATGAAACTGGTACTTCTGACAAGCTGTAAACTATACTATTGAAACATCTTAAAGCGAGATTTACCTTTTTTTTGTAGCCATGTCATGGTAGTGGCTTATATTCAGCTTCTCGTTTGAAGACTAATTTCATAAATATTGTTATTAAGCTAGATCACCCCCCTATACTGGATATACTTTTGCTTCATGAGCTGCACTGACTTCTGATATGCTTTTAGGTGCAATTCAAGGTGCTGGTTTCACCCACAGAGTCCTTCATGGCACAGGACTAGGCTATTTCTCCAATTGCTTCATTTCATTTTAAATCGTATTTTATTCTAATTCCATTTTAAATTGTATTTTATCAAATTCCATTTTAAATTGCTCTTATCAAATTTTAGTAACAATTTGTGCTGGAACTTTGCACTTTGATATGGCCCAAGGGCTAATCAATAAAGTTGTTGTTGTTGATATACATGCAATATACACCAGAGCTATAATTTGGTGGTGACGGTAGTGGTGGGAAACAGATTGGGATCAACTGAATTTGGAGATCCTATTGTGAGCGATCATACATGTCTACCATAGTGAGAAACATTTGCTCAAAAATGTACCTTCCCTGATGGATCCAGCCAGTTAGGAAATGACATCTATCATTAAATAACCTCAAGAAATGCTTCTCTGGCATACTTACTGCAGGATGCAATTTTTTTCTTTGGGATAGAAGGGCAAGAGAGTGCATTCACACTGTTTTAAAAATAGCCGTGTGACGTATTTTTGAAAATAAAGATGATTTGAGAAGACAGCACTTGGTATCGTGGCAAGCCTTTTCTCCATCAGATTTCTTTTTAAAGATGGAGACAGTTTTGAAAACATTCAAGTCAAATAACACAGGAAGGCTGCCAGACATCAAGGAAAATGTCTGTTATTGTTACTGTTCACATGGACTCCATCTTATGGCATCCCTTTCCTCTCTATTTATATCTCTGCATGTCTCTGTTTATCGATACCCACATTTGTACATTGATATATACAGTAGGAACTTTAAGCACAGATGCTTTTTCCCTGCCTGCAAATGGTGAGAATTATGGGATGCACTGAATTCCAGAGCAGAAGGAAAGAACACGGGGGATTATTCTCTAGTTCACTTGATTTTTACCTGATGATTTACAGAGTATGTAAATTAAGAGACAACCACAGAAGGTACATTTAATGACATCTTAATGCATCGCAGGATTTATGACAAGGCACGAATAGCTTGTGCACTCAACCATTGGTAGCAGATGCTGCAGTAACTCTACTTAATACTTAGAAGCAAAGTAAAGCATATTGTTTTTCATACAAATGTTTATGAAACATTAATAAGAATAATATGCACCATGCAGCATTGAACATACCATGTGAAATGTTCCCCTATCAATATTTATAAGCAAGCATTTTTTGGTCTTCTGATTTCCAGCAGCAGTTTCCAACTTTCCTCTCTGCCCATCCATCCCTTGCTATTTTATTTCCTCCTTCCCCTCCTTAGTGAGTTTTGCTTTCCCAAAAATGAAGTTTTCTTTTATATGTTACAGGCTATTCTGGAATATTCCATTGCAATTAGGTAAAACTTAAAAACAGGACATGGATATGTATAAGTGAAAATATATTGAAAATTCTTCTAATTGATTATGTCACAATTAGAAATGCATTAATTTGATTAATTTGATTATGTTATAACTAAGGGAATTGGAGAGGGAATCTTTGTTGACGTAACTTGAGCTATTTACAAATAATTTGTTATTTGCTATTGTTTACTTTTGACCCCTCCTTAGTGAGTTTTGCTTTCCCAAAAATGAAGCTGGGAAATGGGCAATTATAGCTATCTCATACACAAACATTATGGAGTGAAGTTATTTCTGACAGCCAAAACATTGCTATTTGCATGCCTAGTACTATTGTCTAGTATCTAGTATTAGGGAATGACATACTGGAAACTTGTTATTCCCCCATTTTTAAAACATGATTATATAAGGTCACTGCCACACAGATGGATAGAATTAAAGGGGTTCATTAAATGCAAGAGATTACATGGACTGCAGACTCTTCTGTAGGTTTCCATATAACAACACGATAGGGGGGGCTTCCGGTGGCTCCGTGGCGCCGGAGACAGCCTTCCCGGGCTGCCCGCAGCTCAGCTGTGTGATTTTTCGCCCGAAACAGCGCCGATCAGCTGTTCGGGCGAATTTGAAGCCCCCTCCTCGGGAGAAGAGGAGGGGGTGAGCCCCCAGGTGGGGGTTGAGTTCTCCGGGGCCACCTGAGCTTGGAGCTTGGGCGGCTGAAGGATTGAACTCCCCCGTAGCCTGGGCTGCTCCCAGCTGGCTAGCGTCTCTGCTCCGGACTTTATGGAGCAGAGCCAGGCGTCTGCGACCATCCCTGCTTGAAGGAGAGACTATGAAAGGAAAAGAGCAGGCAGAGCAGTACAAGAGGGAAAGATGAAGAGATGAAGAAGATTATTTTATTTTACTCTCAAGCTTGATGGACTTTGCTTAAAACTTAAAGTGAAAGTGCGTCACAATTGTAAGTAAAAGATGGCGGCTAAACCTCCCCCTAGAACTTTTCGGAGTGCTGGAAATTCTCCGGTGCAACAACAATCATTACTGCAGGCGTTGCATTCTCCTGATGTATTGACTTCGAAGGATCTTGAAAGACATACCCAGTTAATTCTGGAGTCAATGGGTGCTAAATTTGCACAGATGGAGGAGAAATTGGAGAAATTGGAGCAGAGAATGGAAGAAAGGATGGAACAGAAACTTAGAGAGATGAAGGCAGACATTTTGTCCTCAGTGCATAAAGTTGCTAAATGTGTGGAGGTGCTGGATGACCAAGTGCAAGACTTGACTCAAAAGAATGCTATATTAGAAGCAAAAGTTTTGGAAATTGAAGATTTAAAAGACAAAATGGATAGTGAACAGAGTCTGGCCCAATTTTACCAGATGCAGTTTGCTGTGAGAATTAGAGGCCTAAAAGAGAATATTAAGGAAGATTTAAAGCAGCTGGTTTCTGAGGCTTTTGAGGGGGTATTGAATCATCCAGCATCTGAAATAAAACAAGGTATGGACAAAGTGTTTCGTGTGAATTCGTGGATTGCTAAACAGAGAAAGTTGCCTAGAGATGTGGTGGTTTATTTTGTAAAAAGGGAAGTTAGAGATGAAGTTATACAAGCTGCCTATGATACCAAAGTTGTGATTGCTGGTCAAGAAGTTTTGGTTCTAAAAGAAATTCCTCCAAAGATTTTAAAGAGAAGGAAGGATTTTATTTTTCTTGTGCAAGAGCTCAAGCAAAGGGATATAAGGTTCAGATGGGAGATCCCAGCTGGGCTGAGCTTCATGTATGATGGCAAAAGGTACTGTTTGGGTAATGTGAAGCAAGCGCATGACTTTTACAACAATGTTTTAAATGTAACCCCATCAACACTTCTGGAAGCTGCAGAGGGATCTGGAGAAGGAGAACATCAAGAGGATGAAGATGGACTGATAGACGAGAAGGGTACAGGAGGAGTTCAAGCTGCAACTCTTTTGGATGATATTAGAGAACAGAGGGTGACGCGTGCTGCCTTAAAACGCTCAAAAAAGACAAAAAAATAAGACCAGCAGAAATCTATGGAACTTCCACAATATACTTATAGACAAGTGGTAGTTGTGTTTTTAAAAGTTTTGGGATGATATGTATGGTAACAGAATCTTTAATTTGGAATTAATGGACAATTTATTACAGAGGAAGAGGAAGAAAGTTTTGTGGGTTAATGCGGGTTAATTTGTGTAAGAACTATCTATTATAGTCTATTTTGGCTAGAGAGGTTAATAGGGATAGGTGTTTGTGATGTGTAAATGAGAATATGTTTAGGTAATAGGGAAATGTGGAAGAACATAGATGGGAATGATGCTAGTTTTCTTTTATTGTAGTTTTTTATATATATTTAGTATTGTTAAGGATTGGTTTACTTTATATAAGCTAGAGAGTGATGGATTTTAGAGTTTATAATTGTTAGTATATGATTGTTTATGATTGCTTTTTAGATATATACCTTGTATTTTGCTCTGGGAAGTCGGAGGGGGGGGAGGGGGGGAGGAGGGGAAGTAGAGGGGGGGAGGCAGGGGAGGGAGGAGGGAGAGGGGGAGGGGGGGAGATAGGGGGGAGGTAGGGAGGGGAGGAGGGAGGGGGAAGGGGGGTTTCTTAAAGGAAAATTGTATTTTTTAAAACTTTTCAATAAAAAAAAAAAAACAACACGATAGGAAATATGCAGTTTCCCTCATGGATAATTGAAGGGTTTGAATTAGCCATTCACCATTGCCAATTGTAGACCTTTGGGGAAAGACTGTGTGTTTTCAGCACACACAGACAAATCTATGCTCCAATTTTACTGTAAATTTGATCTACCACTCAGGAACACTTACAGTCTTATTTTACTTGCTAAATAGAGCAGCAAGCCTTTTCCATCATGTGACTTTCATTAAGGAAGTATCATTTCTATTCACGCTTGTATAGTGTTTCTCCTAATGATTCTTGCCCACCACGAACTAAACCTTTCACAGGAGACTGGATATAGGCAGTTCTTCCCTTGCCATTTAAAAATTAAGGCCTCCCCCCTCTAATTGCTCTTTGTTAGTCAAGTTTTATCTTCAATGGTTCTGAGCTAGGCAGAAACTGTCCAATGAATCAAGCTTGTAAGTTTACTTTAGATAAAGCATCCCTACTCCTTTGAGAAATCTGACCCGTTGTTCCCAGAAGAAACAAAGGATTTAATGAAGTGCAGCCCACTGGTAGATGTGGTCTTAAATGCTTGAAATAACATAAAATGATAATTTTATCTCCTGGGAGACTTGGAGTTTTATAATACCCAGAGATGTAAAAAATCACTCTCCATCTAGGCAGTTTAACTACCCATGCTAGTTACAATGCACACAAAAAACCCTGCAACTTTTTCGTTTTGCAACTTTTCTTACACATTTCATTGTTGATGTAAACCTCCTGAGCATATTTAATGTAATGCAGGTCCTTTACTTTTAAATGTCACTAATTGTAATACATGCATTTTTAATATGCTGTCTCTGCTTCTCCTTTTCCTCAAGTTTCTAAAATATGCATTATTTTTCAGATGCATCCTTCATGCAAATTATGGATCAGAAGGAAAAAAACAACCCTGGTAGGTATCAGTGGTAGCAGTTGTGTATTAGAATATAGAATAGTAGAGTTGGGAGAGACCTTGGAGGTCTTCTAATCCAACCCCCTGCTTGAGCAGGAACCCTATACCATTTCAGATAAATGGTTGTCCAGTCTCTTTTTGAAAGCCTCCACTGATGGAGCACCCATAACTTCTGAAGGCAAGCTGTTCCATTGGTTGCTCTCACCATTAGGACATTTCTCCTTAGTTCTAGGTTGATTCTCTCTTTGGATAGTTTCCATCCATTGTTTCTCATTTTGCCTTTTAGTGTTTGGAAAATAGTTTGACCCTCTCATCTCTATAGGAGCACCTCAAAGGCTTCAACTGGTGCAGAATGCAGCCGCGTGAGTTGTGTTGGGGGTCTCCCGATACTCCCATGTTACACCTCTGCTCCGCGAGCTGCATTGGCTGCCAGTTGCCCTCTGGGTGAGATTCAAGGTGCTGGTAATGACCTATAAAGCCCTACATGGCATGGGTCCGGATTACCTACGGCAGCACCTGCTGCCGGCATCAACTTCCCTCCGTCCAGTGCGCTCCCACACAGAGGGCCTCCTCAGGGTGCCTCCAATCAGAGAATGTTGATTGGTGGCCCCCAGGGGGAGGGCGTTCTCTGTGGGTGCGCCAGACCTGTGGAACCGCTTGCCGGTTGAGCTCCGGATGGCCCCCGACCTTCACTCCTTCCGGCGTGATTTAAAAACTTATTTATTTGAACAATCTGTCCTGGTCTGATGGGTTTGGGGTTAGATTTAGTTTTAACACAGTTTTATTATTGTATTATATTGGGCATAATTATTTAATTCTTTTTAACTCTTTTTTAACTTTTGTATTTATATTTTGATATTTATTGCCCTGTACACCGCCCTGAGTCCTTCGGGAGAAGGGCGGTATAAAATTTTTTAAAAAAAATATATTGGAACACTGCTTTCATGTCTCCCCTAGTCCTTCTTTTCATTAGACTAGACATACCCAATTCCTGCAACTGTTCTTCATATATTTTTTTGTATGTTTAATATCATCATATCATTGACCCATCTAGTTCAATACAGTCTACACCAAATTCTCCTGTCCTAGAGCTCTCCTTTGTAGGTTTCAGTTCCCATAATCTCTCATCAGCAAACATGTTAGAATAATAGATAATGAAATTTAACACAGTTGGGTATAACACAGTTCTTTTCATTAGACTAAAAGGTAAAGGTAAAGGTTCCCCCGCACATGCGTGCTAGTCGTTTCCGACTCTAGGGGCCGGTGCTCATCTCCGTTTCAAAGCCGAAGAGCCAGCGCTTGTCCGAGGACGTCTCCGTGGTCATGTGGCCGGCATGACTAGACGCCAAAGGCGCACGGAACGCTGTTACCTTCCCACCGGAGTGGTCCCTATTTTTCTACCTGCATTTTTACATGCTTTCGAACTGCTAGGTGGGCAGAAGCTCACTCTGTTATGCGGCACTCGGGATTCGACCCGCCAAACTGCCGACCTTCTGATCGACAAGCTTTCATTAGACTAGACATACCCAATTCCTGTAACTATTCTTTGTATGTTTTAGCCTCAAGTATTGGCAGAGTCCATTCTGAAAAAATCACTAATATGAGATAGGTGGCTATATAAATTAAATAAATTTAATGAATAAATATATTTTGCAAAGCACATCCATAGAATCTCTTCTTCTTCCCATTGTTACAGTTTATCATTATTACCAGTGCTTTTTTTGTAAAAGAAAAAGGTGCCGGAACTCATACATGTCATACAACCTGCTTTGCCTACCCTACAAGGTTCCATCCAAAAAAGGTGCCGGAACTCCGTTCTGAGCATTCTATGACAAAAAAAGCCCTGATTATTACAGTTTATTCCATCTCTCTCCTAAAACTACCCAGCACTAATTTAGAAAGAAAATCATTGCTTCATTGTGTAGCTTATGCTTTGGATATATGAATTCATATTTTCCCTCTGATAGTTCCATGGAAAATTTTTTTGAGTATTTCTGATAGGAATAATTTTTTCTTGAAGGTTTCCCATAAACATATTCAAGGTCATAATTGACAAAGCAAAGGTAGACAACTCCTTTGGTCTGATTTAATAAAAGTACCTTATTTAATCTTAAACCACAATTTAACAAGCACTGTTGTGCCCTCAAAAATAGGACCTGTTGTACTCTACCTTATTTATTGTTTAGATTGGGGCAAGCTGATGGGAGAATAGTAAGCAGCCACAAGCAAAAATGCTGCAAAGAGAGTAACTAATTGCATGCCGACTTTTGGAGTACAGTATACATTTCTTTATCCAAGATGCCAAAGAATTCAGATTGATGTTTGTAGAGGACACTAACCCAATACCAGGAGGAGCATGTAATGTGATTTACAGGCAACTGCTAAAACTCCAAATTCTAATTAAAACTTCCAACAGAAAATGCCAAAATGGAAACCTTAGACAATTTCTTGGAAATCTAATGAAATCTTGCATACAGTGTTACCAAAATTCCAGGAACCTTTGGCAGTTAGCCAGCCAGAGAAGCCCCATGGGAAGATAGGCAGCAAATCAATTTTAACAAATAAATCAATAAAATATTAGAGGTAGAACTGACCATGCCTAGAAGAGGTTGCTGCTTCCTAGAGGATGGAACATGCTTGTGCTTTCCTCTCTTTGCTGAACTTTCCTACTTTCAGCAGGAAAGTAAAAAAAAAAAGTTTGTCAGATGCCTATCTTTGCTTTCTTTGAAGCATGCTAGCGACTGCCATAACTGGGGGGGGGGGGAAGGGGAAGGGGCATTTGGGAGAGGAAGAGCGCTGGAGATGTGAAAAAATGCTATGAGAATTTGGGGAGTATGGACACTAACAGGAACTGGAGGTGCCAAACCAAGTCATCTGCCTGCTTTTAAGGACACCGGCCCTGGGAAAGGAATTTACAATGGCACCTGAGGCACCAGGTTCCCAAAACATTGGACCAGGATGGGATTGGATTGCTCTGGATAGCAGGAGGGCTTTGAACTTTGGGGATTGCTTTCAATATATGATTTCCCCCGTGGTTTTTCTTCAGAGCTTTCTTCATTCATGCTGCACTCAGTATCTCTAGTAAAAGTAGCTTTTCTCTAATGTCCATGGAGTCAAGGGTCGTTCTTTCCTAGGAGGTAATCTGAGGCCAGTCTGACTGTTCCTGCAAGAACTCGCACTGTCATTCATATCACTTCCCATTTAATATAGCACCAAATGCAATCCCTATATTTCTTCCATGCCTTATTGTCTACCTGGAGTCTTTGAATTAATGCTTGCCACAACTTAACTGTGCATTTTTAAAAAGATTATTATTTAATGTTGGTGAGAAAATGGGCCGCTAGATAAATGTCTTAAACAAATAAAACAAATGAATTATACCATCTTATAAAAGAGGCGTCGGCTTTCTTCTTCATTTTCAAAGTGCCAGGTTTCTTTCAAATTTCTCTTGATGGATTCCCGAGTAATTCTAGTATTTTGTTTTTACTAAAAATGTGGAGAACGTTACCACTGGCATTGCTGCTTTTGTCATTCAGATGTCCTTCTCTGAAAAGTACAGACAGGAGGTATTCTCCTGTGACATTTTCACTTGGAAGATGGAAAACCTGGGAGTAAGCTTCCTAAGAAAGGATTCTACAGTGAGGGACACCACAATCACAATCACAATCAAACACACTCACACTCATCTCAAGGATTTTTTAGAAAACGCATCAGCGTATTCTATTGACAAAAATTTTGATCTATACTTTGTTCTGTTTTGGGAAAAAAAATCTGGAAGTAATTTTTCCTTTGTCAAATCATATGACAATGGATAGAAGTGTCTCATGACACTTCTCAGAATCTCTCCATTGGGCTACTGTTTTATTGCTGTGCATTATTATTACTACTACTACCACTACTATTACTCCATTAGTAACTCCTCTGAGAACACTTCTGTGTAAGAGGAAAGTATAATTAAAAATACCTCCAAAGAAGAATAAAGGGAATTGGGGGCTAATAAATTCTTAGTCTAAAGAAAAAATGCTGTCCCCACCCTTATTCCTACATATCATGCCATGTTAATTCAATTCCTATTTGCAACTTGGTTTTAGGTTGGCTAAGCTGCTTCCAAATATTCTTCCTTATTTGGGCCAAAATATAGATGCCTGTATTGAAAACATATTTCTATTCAACCTCAGTCAAAATTACTCTCAGAGGCTTACAATTTAACACATTTTAAACTATGGAGGAACAATGACAAAAACAACCATCCGCCAAAACAATGCAACAATAAAAATAAAGGATAGCTTCATACCTAAACTTTAGGAACATTTCTGCAGCAATACTGTGTACAAAGGTTTCTGAAAAATCAGCATGGAAGGGGGAATTGGTGCATCGTCTGCATTCATCTATGCAAATCTCTAAAATATGGGGATGTGCTTCTACTAGTTGTTTTAATAGGTTGAGCCAGTACTGGTTGGAGTAAGTATTCCCATAGGTTCCATAAACAGCTATAGATATAAAAAACAGCCCTATCTAAAAACTGATTGACAAGTAGTACATGGGTCACAAAAATGCATTATATGCAACACTGGAAATGTGGGCTGCTGCATTTGGAATCTGTTGTTGTTTCTGAGTGGTCTTTCAGGGCAGCTCCAAATGGAGTACATTACATTGATAATATCAAAAGTCATTGAGTGGTCCAATGAACTAAGAGGGGTGGTACACCCCATAGAGGTCAGGACATCCAAGAGAGCAGCCAATGATGGCTACATCTCACACTCAGGCTGAACCAAGTGAAAAAGGTCAAAATGATCTACTTACTCTAGGATACTGTAAAGTTGATCTGCCACTGCCAGCTCAGGAAAAGGGAAGTGTGAAGATTATCTGATAGTCTGAAGAGTAAGGAAGATGATCTAGAAGATCTAGATAAGATGATTTAGAAGTTCTAGAAAAGATATATGACCTCCTATTACCTAAGCAACAAGAAGTAAAACATATTTTAAGTCCACAATAGACTGATAGTCTTTGAAAGCAGCTAAGACAGACAATTGACAACTGAATGGGGAGGAGGTATAATGCAATCAGACTTTCAAGTTTCTGTCACAGTAAAAATGTTTTAGCTTTCTTGGGTAATTGATTTCTTGAACTTGTCTGCTACTCCCATCTGAAGCAATATTTACCAATTGATCTCAGGAGAAAACAAGAGAGGCTCTGTAGAGATAATCCCCCCTTTTCACAGGTGATTGGATCCCCCACCAGTTATAATCTGTTGACTGGACATGTGAGTATTGGTTTCCTCTTCTCCCCATACCTTCTTACCAGCTGTAGGTAATCTAGTGGTAACTATCCAGCCTATCTCTCTGGATCTGGAATGTACAAGGCTCTTTTGCAAGTGCAAAAATGCTGGCTCCAAAGCCTGCAAATCAGATAGCCAGGTTCCATTGCCACTCAACCATAGGCTTTACCTTCAGAAATTGTGTGTGTCCCAACACTGGGGTTTTTTTAAAGTGAGATTGAACAACCGCTTGTCTGAAATGGTATAAAATCTCTTGCTTAGGCAGGGAGTTGGACAAGAAGACCTCCAAGGACTCTTCCAGCTTTGTTATTCTATTATTCTGTTATAGCCCAAAGATGAAAAGCATAGAGATGAGCGAGGCCAATAATTAGGACTGACACTAGTAAGCTCAGAAAGTCTTAATCCCCAAGGGCAGGGGTGTCAAACTCAATTTCATTGAGGGCCGCATCAGCATTGCGGTTGCCCTCAAGGGGCCAGGTGGGTGTGGCCTGGGTGGGCGTGGCCTACTGGGTGGGCGTGGCTAGAGTGCATATGGCCTACTGGATGGGCAAGGCCAGCTCTACACTGTTCGCATCAAGAGTGCCTATGGGGGCCTGGGCAGGAGTGGGACAGATCTGAGGGTCTCTGGCAGAAGGAGGGTCTCTGGGCCAGGGCCAAGGCAGTGGGGGCCGTTCCCTCACTGTTTCCAGGATGGCTTCATGGGCCACATGAAACCACTTTGCAGGCCGGATCCGGCCCACGGGCCTTGTGTTTGACATGTCTGCCCAAGGGAATCTGAACAGGGGGTTGGACTAGAAGACCTCCAAGGTCCCTTCCAGCTATATTCTGATTGATCCATTGATGTCACTAAAATCTGAGCCATCTTCCATCCATCACTTTTATATCTAAACAAGGTGTTTTTGTCTCTCATGCCAGCACCAGCAACAGTACCCTCTCCAATAGCCAATAATAGAATAAAACATCTCCAATAGCCAACTACTATCCTAAAACAACCTATAAATAGTCACCATTCAATGTTCTTCCCCTTCCAGACAAGAAATGCAAAAAACCCTAATCAAGGATAAGTAAGACTGGAGGGGCTAAGCAGAGATATGCTCCCACATTGGACACCATCAATTTTTGAAGCTGTGGAGCAAAATGGTTTGCAAAGAGAGTAACAATTTGAAGGGACTGACTGTCTGAAACTAACTTATGTTTGGGAAGGGGAAGAAAACTTACCATTTCTGAAAAAGAGATCAGCTGTCCCTTGGCAGATATAGTTATACCTCTTTGCTCCCCCTTAAAGGTAAAAGTAAAGGTTCCCCTGCACATGCCTGCTAGTCGTTTCCGACTCTAGGGGCCGGTGCTCATTTCCATTTCAAAGCCGAAGAGCCAGCACTTGTCCAAGGATGTCTCCGTGGTCATGTAGTCAGCATGACTAGATGCCAAAGGCGCACGGAATGCTGTTACCTTCCCACCGTAGTGGTCCCTATTTTTCTACTTGCATTTTTACGTGCTTTCGAACTGCTAGGTTGGCAGAAGCTGGGATGAGTAACAGGCGCTCACTCTGTTACGTGGCACTCGGGATTCGACCCGCCAAACTGCTGACCATCTGATCGACAAGCTCAGCGTCCTAACCCACTGAGCCACCACGTCCCACTGCCCCCCCTTACCCCCTCAAATGGTTGAAAAGAGATCTATCTCATCTTTTGCCAGTTATGGATGCTGTTTAGATATGGTACATGTGTACTGTATGTGAGAGCAACTCCTCCCTCGATGCAACCTTTTCATAAAGTACTAACATGCTTCAGGTTCTTTTTAAGCAATAAACAGGGACTTGGATCCTTTTCTTTTTTTATATTTCCATACAACCAACAGAAAAATAACAGTCTTAACCTAGCCTCAGCCAGACATGCAGCTCATGGGAAGGTCAATAAATCTCCTCCCCCCCCCCTGCATAACAAGGACTGCAACAATAAAAAAAGCTCTCAAGCACTAGCAAGTCGTAATATATATATATCCTGTCATGCAGGTGCTAGACAAAATTTTGAAGAGACTTGTGATAACGGATAAAATTGCAATCTATAGAATTCAACTTGTTTGGCATATGTCTCTATTTTGGTTCTGATCTCACTGTTGTTTTAGGCAAACAATAAGGAGAAAAGACAATTATATGATTTTTTTTTCCTGAGCCCTACATCTCTCACAGTTAACATGAATATTCCTCCCTTTGTTCTCCAATCCACTTTTTCCCCCGTGCTCTTCCTAACACATTCCTATTTTTCAATGAGGAAAAACATAGGCTAAAGCTAATCATCCATTTCCCAACTTGAAACAAGATCAAAGCTTTGGAGAATAGACTGGAAATAGCAGGCTTGGAGGCTTAAAACATGTAAATTAATTGATATTTTCTTTCTTTCTTTCTTTATTAGGATGATTTATCCAGTGATTTCATTAACCCTGGACCTCATCTAAGCACACCTCCTAAAACCTTCTGCCTTCTTCTGAATGATGATCTCTATTCCCTAATGGCAGCAGGAGGAGACGATTAGGTCATGGGAGACAAGACGATATGTGGTTATTTCGCTTCTCAGTAGCCGTCGTAATGGAAAAGTGCAATTAAATTTAATTAAACAGGTTTAATGAACAAAATGTTAATACAGTACCAGTTTATTATTACAATCAGGCCTTAATGTGTGTTTGGCTTAATTGATTCAAGGCTGTTGCAAACCTCCATTATGCCTGGATATGCAGCTTTGGGGCTAGATTCCCATCAGCCTCTCTTTGAACTGCTCAGAGAAAAATGGTGAGGTGTTTTCATTGCTGGCAACCAAATTGCTCTGCCTACACACTTAATCAACTGTTACTTCATCCTTATATCTACAGCAATCCAAAGTGGGCCAAACTGTTCATCCACACAATAAGACCTGCAAGCATGGCATTTTCTTTATGACATCTTAGAGATTAATCAGCAAAATGTAGTTACGGAGTCATAGCATTTCATTTGCTGTTCTAAAATGGCCAGAATAGAAGAGCAAAAAATATCACAAAGGAAAAACATGAGCCAAAGTGAGTTTTCTGGATATCCTCCTCCTCCTCCTCCTCCTCCTCCTCCTCCTCCTCCTCCTCCTCCTCCTCCTCCTCCTCCTCCTCCTTCTCTTCTTTGTTTTTTGTTTTATATATATTTATAAGTTGATGTCTGGACTAAAACCATACTTAAACATTTCATCTTTTTCTAGTCCTTCTAACAAAAGATGGGAAAATATCCTTTCTAGATGGAATTGCATCTCCATGCCTACTATTTAACAGTCTTCAATGGTCTTGGCTGGTTAATATTTTATTTGTAACTTTATAATTGATAATAATAGAATGCTCCTTCACTATAATGGTACTTTGGTAATCTAACATCAACATCATATTCTATACTTAGTGTTATGTACCCACTACACAACACTTAGCATCATTATCATTCAAGGATATGCAGGGTATCTCTATTCAGCTACAAACTCTTTTTCCTTAAAATTAGCATGCAATGTTGTTATTATAAAACAGTACCTAAATCATATTGTTGCAGTAGAATATTGCTAATACCATTAATAATAGTAACTATTGCTATTGTTTTGTACAACTTCTATAGGCAAGGATTTGCTTTGTTAGATTTAGATACTCTGAACAGTTACGGGAACTGGGAAACCTAGTATTTGTCAGAATCCATTTATATCATATTCATAAATGGAATGTTTCAAACATTATTCCATGGATTCTGCCATCTCCCGAAGAGAAGAGAATAGATGTGTATTGAACCGGCAATAGGCATTTCAAAGGAAAGGAGAAGCCTTTTGAACTGGGGAAACAAAAGGGGGGGCTATCATCTGGTTTTTGTCACGGAAGACAGCAATAAACATGAAGGGTCCTAAGTTCCTTTTTCCCACGAGATGGATGATACGAGAGAAAGGATGGGGGACTGACCAAATGGGGGTTAAGGGGGTTTAAACCGGTAACTCTTTATAAGGGTTTACTTCATGGAATAATATTAAGTCCTGTCTCGTTCCTACAACCAAGCATGTCATAGTAAAGATTCTTTTTGGAATAGATTTGACTCCAAGAATTTTGTCTTCCTAAGACGTGGTTTGGGGTGGGTCCTGACAGTATTGTCCAAATATTTCCGAACCTCTGTGCCGTGAAGCCCTAGGTAATATGATAAAGGATAGAGGGTCCTGGGATTTATAATCCATCAACATCTAGGGGGCTACAGTTCCTCAAACATAAACTAGATGCATGGCTTCCCCTACCCTACTTTAAAGATACTTACATTTAAATTTTAAATGAGATGGGAACCAGGTAAATGAAGAAATTCAGTTTCCCTTCCCTTGAGATTCCCTACGGAGACATTTCTTCAAGAGCCTTCAAAAGGATTCATCCACTTCTTTGCAAGTAGGCATATTGATACTGTGACATTGGAACACATACGTGGATTTTCAGTGACAGATCAAAAACTTAAGACAAAAAGTTCTTCTGTAGAAGAATGACAAATCGAGTTATGGGAGTCTATGTTCTTGTCAAAACTGATTTCATAATTTGGACTAAAATTTTATGAACGAGTTTGTATCATATCCACAGTTTCAGTTTTTCCCAATATAAGACTAAAATATTTAATGTCATTATGATCTGTTCAATATGCCAATTTTCTTACATTATGTATAAATTATTCCCTTTTAAAATGTCAGTTCATAATTTATAGTTTGAGTCATAAGGATTACATTTTTAACTAGTGCGTAATAATTTGATTCTAATATTGACTTATTTGATGTTGACTTAAAATTTTTAAAAAAAGCTGACATAAGATATGCCAATATGCAGATTTATGTCAATATTGTTGGTTGGAGAAGTCTGGGAGTTGAAGCCAACACCCTGCCAAGGTTGAGAAACATTGTAACATACAATGTAGTGGGTATGTATGTATGTATGTATGTATGTATGTATGTATGTGTGCATGTACTTGTGTGTATATATTTTGTGTATGTATTTATAAAAGTTTTAACAATGATACCAATTGAAATAGAATGAAAGAGAAGAAAGAGAAAGGGAGAAAATAGCTAAAGGTGCAGAAAGAAAAGAATAGAAGAAAAATAGAATGAAAAAAATATAAAGCAGATATAAAGAAGAGGCTTCTGATCTCCTTCACACATATAAGTGGAATTATATGTTAATCTTTCTCTCTAATCCTACATTATGACTTTCTTCTTTCTACAATGTATTCTGTCTATCATCGAAACTATAAATCCATTTTTTTCTTTATACCAAAAGTCCATAAGGGGTTTCCAGTCACCAATAAATGTAGACATTGTGTTTCCTCTAATCAGACAAGTCCAGTTAGCCATTTCAGCAAGTCCTGCCATCTTCACCAACCGTTCCTTTATTGTAGATATTGTCATATCTTTCTGCCTTTGTGCATACAATACTCTCACTGCAGTTATCTATATAAAAACTGTTCCATGGCTCTTTTCTAACTATTTATTCATCAGTCCCAAGAGGAACAATTCTGGTTTCAGCTTAAGCTTAATGTAGTATTACTCTAGAACAGGGGTCGGCAACCTCGGCTCTTTTATGATTCGTGGACTTCAACTCCCAGAATTCCTGAGCCAGCATGGCTGGCTCAGGAATTCTAGGAGTTGAAGTCCATGAGTCATAAAAGAGCCAAGGTTGCCTACCTCTGCTCTAGAACCTTTTGGAAAATGTAAGTGACAGTTTGCAGATACAGGTATTTGTGTAGGAGGAGAAGGAGAGGGCAAGCATCAGTGCTGATAGGTTCTACAGGTGCTCTTGGATTAATGACTCTGAGACATCAACTATTCCCAGTTACTAAAGTGATGGCAATATAACTTTAGGACTAATGCCTACATTGGCGATCATTGCGGTGTCTTTCTGAGTCACATGTTCCAACTGTGGCCACTAAATAGGGACTATCTGTATTGGTCCTTGGCAGTTACACACTGTTGCTGATGCTGACGTTGGACCTTTCAGTATTAATTACAAAGCCAGGCTAGAATCCAGAGAAGTGACAGCATGTACAAATAAGAATATGTGTAGCTCACATGGAATAATACAATTTTATTTATTGTTAATTAAAATATAGGGAAATGGTTAGCCTGTGTCTTCAGCAGTGAAAGCAATTGAAAAAGCCTAGATGACCAAAGGTTATCCATGATTTCCTATCTTTTCTACAAAATTTGCTTTATACAGTTTTACGTATGTGTCCTCTGGAAATAGATGGCAAAGTTCATGCTTCTAAAAAAGCAAGGAGATCAGATCTGTGGGGAATTACATCTCATTCACAAACAGCTAAGCTACTTCAACACTTCATGCCCAGAACGCTACTCTAATCTTCTTCAAAAGAGAAAATAGTGCCAAAGCTGCTTACGGTAAAAGAAAATGTTACATAAAGGCCTCTGCACCTTTAAATCAATCCCTAAAATACTTTTTATTGTTCTTATTGATTGATTAGACAAGCCTGTGATCTTGCACCATTTCCTCATTAAAGGTAAAGGTTCCCCCACACATGTGTGCTAGTCATTTCCAAGTCTAGGGGCCGGTGCTCATCTCAGTTTCAAAGCCGAAGAGCCAGCGCTTGTCCGAGGACGTCTCCGTGGTCAAGTGGCCAGCATGACTAGATGCCAAAGGCACATGGAACGCTGTTACCTTCCCACCGTAGTGGTCCCTATTTTTCTACTTGCATTTTTACGTGCTTTCGAACTGCAAGGTTGGCAGAAGCTGGGACGAGTAACAGGCGCTCACTCTGTTATGCGGCACTTGGGATTCGACCCGCCAAATTGCCGACCTTCTGATCGACAAGCTCAGCGTCCTAACCCACTGAGCCACCGCGTCCCTTATTTCCTCATTACCTTGCTATAAATAGTAATTCTGGCAGACTCGTTGGACTCAAGTCTTGAAAATTTCAGTAAAATGAGCAATAGGAAAATGTACTCTGGACTCTTATGTTTTGGCTGATCAGTAGAAAAGAGCAAGGCATACATGCTGGGATTTATGTTAGAAACAAATCAGCCCTTCAAAAAAAAACACCTACCAGTTAGATAGTATCTAGAATTGTTGCTCCTTATGTAAATCTCATTCATGTGTGCATGTAACAAGTTAGAAATGCTGATTGTGGGAAACTGTTCCATTTCATATTAAGAATGATATTATAGAACATAGAACAACAGGGTCGGAAGGGACCCTGAAGGTCTTCCAGTTCAATCCCTTGTTCAAGCAGGACACTCTCTACCATTTCAGACAATGGTTGTCCAGTTTTTCTTGAAAACTTCCAATGATGAAGCACTCAAAACCTCTGAAGGCAAGCTGTTTCGTGTATTTAATTGTCCTGTTAGGAAATTTCTCTTTTGTTCTAGGTTGCTTCTCTCCTTGATTAGTTTCCATCCATTACTTCATGTCCTGCCTTCTGGTGCTTTGGAGACGAGCTTGACTCCCTCTTCTTTGTGGCAACCCCTGAGATATTGGAACACTGCTATCATGTCACCCCCTAGTCCTTCTCTTCATTAAACTAGACAGTTCATCATCATCATCATCATCATCATCATAAGTGGAAGGGACCTTGGAGGTCATCTAGTCCAACCCCCTGCTCAGACAGGAAACCCTATACCATTTCAGGCAAATGGCTGTCCAGTCTCTTATTAAAAACCTCCAGTGTTGGAGCATTCACCACCTCTGTAGGCAGGTTGTTCCACTGGTTAATTCTTCTAACTGTCAGGAAATTTCTCCTTAGTTCTAGGTTGCTTCTCTCCTTGACTAGTTTCCATCCATTGCTTCTTGTCCTGCTTTCAGGTGCTTTGGAGAATAGCTTGACTCCCTCTTCTTTGTGGCAGCCCCTGAGATATTGGAACACTGCTATCATGTCACCCCTCACTAATTAATATCATTTCTCCTCCTAAATCTAATCTAATCTAATCTAATCTAATCTAATCTAATCTAATCTAATCATCTAATCTAATCTAATCTTATCTTATCTTATTTTATCTTATCTTATCTTATCTTATCTTATCTTATCTTATCTATCTTATATTTTATGTGCTCATAAAAATCTGGCAAGTGGTCGAAGTTGGGAAAAAAGTTCCACTCTAAGGGAAAACAAGGTATGTTTAATAGCAACTAAAATGAAGCCCTGTGTACAGAAAGACTAGTAGGAACAAAAAATAAAAATGGTATTAAATGAAGCAAAAATGATCTTTACATTGAAGATTGGAGAGACTCTTCCCTCGTGAGCTTTCCCAATGTGGATAACCAAAATAAGTTTAGCTTTAATTGACTGTAATTCTCTACAATTGGTTTTTTATGTAGCCACAGGCTTATAGGTCTGAAGTTGTATTTTCTGTTAGTTCATTCAAGCATGGAATTTTATGACCATGCTAAGATGCTGTCAATTATTTAAACTTAGAGAATATATGCCCTTAGCGGAGGCTACAGATTCAGGGCTGTGTAATGCTACTTCCTTATCTCTCTCCATCCTTCCACAGTAAAATACAGAATCAACATGCTAGAATAACAATTAGAGCTTTGGCATTTCCCCTCTTTGAAATATCAAAGCTGCTGTGTTACATTTCAAAGAATGTTTTGTAGTGTCTTCCCACTTTGAATGATACTCAACTTTCCCTTTTTATTATTCTGCATCCTTATCAGTTGTAAAGCAATTATTTCTGCATTTCAGATCTTCTGTGAATATAAGAACAGGCTGAAATTATCTTTGATTAACTTGCTATAAAAGGCCTATGAAATCCTGAAGGTCTTGCTTTTTCTTAATTTAAATGCAGGAGATTCAGTGTAATCTGGTCGTTTAAGAATTAAAATGGTGGTTGGGTCCTGTTGACTCTTTTGTGTGTGGGGGAGTGACTTTTGCACTACAAATTCCATAATTCCCATGTTTGTGCTTACCCTGGAAATAACCTTCTCTGGGCCACTTGATGATAACCCCTGTCAGGGACTGGAGTCTAGGCAGTGTGACACCCCACCCCACCCTCAAGTGGACAGAGGCCTAGCAGGGTTTCTGTTGAGTTCAACATGTAGATAAAACCTCATGGAGATTTTTGGGCCTTATCAGAGCTGAATTTACCCTCTCCTCCATGTTAGTTTATTGGACTTTGAAGCATAGTTTTTCTGGGTCCCTGAAAGCAGCCTAATCAGATGGATCCAGGTCAGGCAAAGAAGTGGCACATTAATGTCCATTCTTTGAACTGGTATAACACTCTATCTCCACGAGAACTGTGGTTTCAGTTGCTATGATTCACACCTTACAAAGCATCTGCTAGGACTCTTTGTATAAATGGGGCATAGTACCCTTCCCTCAGTGTGTCTGTGGGTCCTGTGTCAAACTGTAGATCACATTGTGACTGGCTGTAAGTTGAGGACATATACTGGGCCAAAATCTGATTATTTTTTTTTTAAATTAAATGTTGCTTCAGTGGTTAGATGGCCTAGACCAGGGGTAGGCAACCTCGGCTCTTTTATGACTCATGGACTTCAACTCCCAGAATTCCTGAGTCAGCTGACTCAGGAATTCTGGGAGTTGAAGTCCATGAGTCATAAAAGAGCCGAGGTTGCCTACCCCTGGCCTAGACATTGGTATTTGAACATATTTTTAACATGTATATTTTATTACATTTTACTAATTTAGGTGAAATGTTAATATATATCGCTAGTGCATGTATAATATGCCATAACCTAAATAAATAAATCAGGAAATCAAGTAGCACACAAACTGAACCAGTCAACCAATCAGTTACTGTTCAGAATATCTTCATGCCTTACTGTGCAATTATTGAGTGATCCAGCTGACATCAACTTGTGAGGACCAGAATCATATGCTAATATTGCATAGGGCTCCCTCTTTTCATCTCCAATCAAGGAATTCCTTTATTCTCCATTCTTTAATGCTGAAGCTACCCAGAGTCGACAGGCACAAATAAATTAAATAAACTGAATTTATTGAAAAGGTGTCTGTGTAAAAGTGGCTCCTCTATAGCAGGGGTCCCCAAACCCCGGTCCATGGACCGGCACTGGGCCGTGGCATATCAGAAACAGGGCTGCGCAAACAAAGCACCATCTGTGGGATGTAGGCAGCATGTGAAACCATGTCCACTCCAGTTTGCGGAAAAAACTCTCTCCACAGAACCAATCCCTGGTGCCCAAAAGAGATTGGGGGCCACTGCTCTATAGCACATTTGTGTGTGTATGTGTGTGTGTGTGTGTGCTATATCTTGCTAATTCCTCTCTCCCCTGGCTGTAGCTTAAAGACATGTTCTTTCTTTCTTTCTTTCTTTCTTTCTTTCTTTCTTTCTTTCTTTCTTTCTTTCTTTCTTTCTTTCTTTCTTTCTCTCTCTCTCTCTCTCTCTCTCTCTCTCTCTCTCTCTCTCTCTCTCTCTCTCTTCTTTCTTTCTTTCTTTTGCATAAGTCTCCATTTTATTTCTACCTGCTACTTTTATAACTGAATTTTGAAATTTGAAGCATTGGTGAAAGCCTTCTACTTCCCCTGCACTCTTTGAATTCCTACGACCTGAATGTTCTGTTGTCTGAAACTTTTTGCTAGTTGAATAAAGTGCTAAAGTCCTGTAGACAATTGTGAGTGCATCTTTGTGTATGTAGGTGATTGAATCATTAGTTGAGTAAATAATAATAATAATAATAATAATAATAATAATAATAATAATAATAATAATGTTGGAAGGGACCTTGGAGGTCATCTAGTCCAACCCCCTGCTCAGGCAGGAAACCTTATACCATTATTATGCTATAGAGCAGTGGCCCCCAATCTCTTTTGGGCACCAGGGATTGGTTCTGTGGAGAGAGTTTTTTCCGCAAACGAGTGGACATGGTTTCACATGCTGCCTACATCCCACAGATGGTGCTTTGTTTGTGTATCCCTGTTTCTGATATGCCGCGGCCCAGTGCTGGTCCATGGACCGGGGTTTGGGGACCCCTGCTATAGAGGAGCCACTTATACCACTTATTGACTCCTGGACATTGCTGGACTAGTCTCTATATGTCTATGGATATCCATAGGTCATGGTTGCCCCAAAGGTGCTTTTTTTCAAAAGGAAACTGGACTTTGTTTTTTTTGCCTAAAGACATTTTGCTTCTCATGCAAGAACTGAAGAAGCTTCATGGATAAGAAGTGAAACGTCTTCAAGCAAAACAAAGGAAGTCCACTTGCTTTTTGAAAAATCACCTTTGGGACTAGTCCCTATAGTTTTCTTTGCAGCAGAGAAGTTTCAGAAGAGGCTTACCATTGCTTTCTTCTAGAGCTGAGAGAGAGTGATTGGCCCCTAGTCCCCTAGTGGGCTTCGTGTTTAAGGCAGAACTAGAACTCACAGTCTCTTAGTTTCTAGCCTGGTGTCTTAACCACCAGTGGCGTAGCGTGGGGGGTGCAGGGGGGGCCGGCCGCACCGGGCGCAACATCTGGGGGGGGCGCTCGGTGACGAATTCCTAATTTGCATTTAGAGGTGCAGATTGGCACACGCAACTTTCCTTTTCAATCTGGATCCTAGTTTTTGGTCTTGGGGCTTTGCATGAAGGGTGACGGTCCTTTGCTGTTCCCGCTTGGAGCACTTTAGCATTGCTCGGCGGCGCCCCAGTCGCCCCCTCCCCGCAGCGCTTCAGCGGAGGAGTTAAGCGCAGAGTTTTTGCGCCTAGAGAGGAGAAAGGGGGGCTGGGAATCCAGCTTCCTGCCCCTCCATCTCCCCTTCCTGTTCTCTCGACGCCTCTTACGCCAGGGCTGCGGAGGTTCCCCTGGCGGGGGAGGGGCGCCAGGTGGGCAAGGAGGCTCAGAGAGGGGGAGGGCAATCAGGAGGGGGGAATCCCGGGGGGGGAAGGGGAGGAGGGATTCCTGTGGCGGGGGAGGGGCGCCAGGTGGGCAAGGACGCCGCGAGAGGGGGAGGGAATAGGAGGGGCGGGAAGGGGAGGAGGGATTCCTGGGAGAGCCAGGTGGGTTTCCCCCAGTTGCACCCCCTCCCCTTCCGAGTCTCCACCTTTCCTCGCGAGTTTTTCTGCTCCGTGGGAAGCGCTGCGCCTTCGCTTCTCCTCCTCCTGGGTTGCGGCTTCCACGAACGGCTCTCCGATCCCCTTCAGATCCTTCCCCCAAGACCCCCTCCTGCCCTGCAGCCCCACCTCTTGGTGCAGCCCAGCTCCCCGCCTGGGAGATCCTGGTGTTTCCCGGAAGGTTGGGCACCCCCGTTCCCATGTTCGGAGGAAATAAAATAATTTTAGGTCAAGTGACAGGTCTGGGAGCTCTAATTGCCTCCACTTCTCTGAGATCGTTCTCAAAACAACTCAAATGCAACTGATTGATGTTGAAAGGACAGTGGGAGATCCAGGGAAGAAAGGAGGAATTTGTTTTATGACTTTTACAAGCAAAATGTTAGAACTGGATTTCCCACTTCTGTACCCACATGGCTTTTCAGTACCGTATTCTCTTGGAGGAAAAAATAAACCCAGGAGTTTCTCTTGTTGACTATCAGAGTGGGGCAGTTGACAGATACAGAAATGAGCAGGCACTGTGTAACTTACTGTAAATAAGAAGCTGTTTGAGGCTTTATAGAAGTAAAATAGAATATAGATTATTAACAAAGTGCTTTGACATTTTAACTTTGCTGTTGGTTCACCTGTTAACTACTTTGCCTCTCTATCTACCAAGTAGATTAAGGTCAAATTGGTTGTAAATAGAAGTAGAACTTCATAAATTTTGGGCCTACTTCGTAAGGGAAGGAAAGTAATATTGCTCCAATATATTTATGAATATTCAAGTGGAGGGGAATAATATATGTAAATCTGGTTTTGTCTTATTGATGCACATATTTTCCTTCTATTTGAATGTTCTGTATATCCTCCGCTGCGCCGCCCGCCTCCTGGCACGGCCCCGGGTCCCGGCGCTTCTGCCGCACGTGAGGGAGGGGATGCCGGACCTTCCCCCTTTTCCCGGGGGAGGCGTGGGTGGGGGGTGCGGCGGACGCCCAGGATGCGGGGCTCCCTGCGGCAGACTCGAGTGCTAAAATCCACGGGTTAGGGGGCGCAAATTACTTGCCTTGCCCCGGGTGCTGACAACCCACGCTACGCCACTGTTAACCACTACACCAAATTGGTCTTTTATAGTTATTTAACTGCTTCTTATTTGACTGTTTTTAAGCTAATAGCCTCAAATACTGCTTGTGCTAAATTCCCCGCAATGTAGACCGGTTATTATTTGATTGCCTTTATAGCCTCAAATATTATTTTGTAAGTTGCATTTGTTGGTTATTAAGTTTCATTTTTGGTATTTCAGTCCCAGAACACCTAAGCCAGTTTAATAATCTATAGAATTCAAGGCTGCAATACAATTGGTGCTGTACAAGAACCTTGTTTGTAATACTAGTTTAATCAAACTGCCTAATGAGACACTAATTCCATTTTTAAACGTGATTATGCATAAACCTAAAGATGAATGTTTTTGAAATTTTATCCTACCCAAAGCAGCAAGACTGAGAAATAAATTTTCATATGTACCTATATCTCTTCAAGTAGCAATTTACAGCTGTGGAGATATATGCATAAAGCTATAGAGTTATATCTGTTTATGTGCACAGATTTTCTCAAATAGATGACAGGAGTCCCTAGGCTTTAATACTAATGCTACATTCAGATCCCATTTATAATGCACTTGTTTCCAATCATGACAAATTAGCATATCATGCTTCAACCCCTGTCCACACAGATCACAGAAATACCAAGTAATAGCATGGAATAGATTAACTCCAAACTGCAAATTAATATCACACTGAATTGTTAAAGATAAAAATAAGCAAGCAGGAAAACAAAACCTGACTGAGATTCAAAGGACAGTGAACAAGAATTAAATAAAATCTAAGTATGATTGTGTGCAAGAGAAAAAAAATCTTATTAAAAATGTCTTGTTAAAATGCAATGTTCAGACAAGAACATTAATTTGAACCTGGGCAACAGAATGAAAAAGGTAAGAAGTCCAGGCATCTGCAATTAGTTAGGTTTCATATTTCAAAAATAATTTATCCAAAAACAAAAGCACATTTATTCAATAAGCAATAATGCAAATGATTAAAATCTTTCTTTTCTTGAAAGCAAATCAGTCAGGTCAGTTGCAAGCAACCACTGTTGTCCACTAAGTGATTTTATGATAGGGGTAAGAAGAAGTATCAGCCACTTTTGCACAGATTCAAAATCAAGAGTGGCAAACAAAGCAGGAGGGCCATAGACATAGGTTTTGTCCAAGTGAGGCAGAAATCAAGATTCAGGAGATAGAAATCAGGAAAAAGGAAAAGGATAAATTGCAGAATTCTTTCTTAGGCTGAGAAACAGATTCTAAGGCTAACAATGTGTAAGTCTGTGATAAATACAGGTTGGCCTTGACTTTGATGCTGCAATATAGGTAGGATCCTTGAAGCAAGTGCTTAATCTTAAAGTGGAATAAAATTGCTATTGACCATAAGCAAGTCCTACAAATGAACACCTTTTAGCATAATACCAGTTCAATGTCCAGGACCAAAATTTGGGAATTTTATCATCATCCTGAAATCCTGCAGAACCTTACAGACTTCTGAGGTGGCAAAATTTGAGATAGCTTTCTAAAGAGGGTGGAACTGACCTCAAAGTAAAGATTCTGTCTTGATTGTTCATGCTGTCTAAGCTTTCTTTGAGAGGAAGGCATAGGATGGAAAAGTGGTGAAAGTTAAAATGCATGATTCAAATTTCTGAGGACTCTAGAACCAGATGTCAATGTTGTAAACATTGACATGTTTTTGCACTGACAATATAAGAGGCAGCCTTTTGCTTTAACTCTTTGGCTTTGAATCACTAAAGTGCAGGAGGAATTCAACCCGGATGTTTTGAGAAGATAAGGGATAGCACGCTTCAGAAGGGAAGTGAAACTTTATGTGTTAAACTAATTGGTGAATGTGATTCATGATGTGTAATTAAGGGAGGGAATTCTGTATGATATGATGTGTCAAGGGGAGGAGAATTCAGATTCTGGCATCCATCCATGAGTGCCGATGCTTTGTTCTCATTATTATAGATTTTTTTAGAATAAACAATCATGCAATGTTCTTTGATCTGTCTTATTAGTCAGAATCATGACACCAGTCTTATGAGGTAGACAGGCAGGAAACATTAGCAGATGAGCTAATTCTACTTTATTGTAAAGCTATATTGAGAAACCTTGCAAGAATAAAAGTACATCTTCCCACCCCTCCCTGCCCAAAATCTCATTTACATCCTCCAAAACTACAATGGGTCTCTTTTGGGCCTTTTGCCTTGTCCACATTTCTGCTGTGGGTTCAATTGCCTTTTATCTGATCATTACCTTGGTTGCATCTCTTTGCTATATCTCTCAAGGTCATTCCCACATATCATCACATCTAGCTTGAGATTTTTCTTTATCACAAAGCACTTTACAGTGTAGGAGATAAATCTTATTCATTCCCTATATTGTAGTACAGGAGCCAGCAACATCTGTCCCTCTGGATACTTCTGTAATCAGAGCTTTCAGCCCCCCTATGCAGTATTTCTAATGGTGAGAGATGCTGGAAGTTGAAATTCAGCCACATCTAAAAGGACACATGTAGTACCCCCTCTGCTCTTGCTGGTGTGGAAAACAATGTTCCTCCGAGTTTCTGTGGCTCAGAGAGTTTTAGTTGTACCAAAATTTGTCCATTTGACACCATCATTGCAAAATCTTCCACTACAGTTCCAAGTGCAGTTCAAGGTCCTGGTTATCACCTTTTAAACTGCAGATGTCACAGGGCTAGGTGGCTTGCAGAACCATTTATTTCGAAGAGTCTCTTCCTATTCCACCACATCCAACAGGGTCAGCATATTCAAGGTCTCCTCTATGAAACAGTATCATCTTATGGGACTGAAGAGATACACCTTCCCATTGCACCATCTGCCCCTTTGAAGATTTGAACAGATCAATCCTCTTGGCTCCCCCCCCCCCCCGCAGATATTAGGGCCAGGTTACTACAGGAGTTGAAGATATATGCATTTATATTATGAATTTCTTATGTGATATCTTGCTTTTTGTATTGGTTTATTTTTAACTTCATTTTTTGGTCTTGTTTATGTATTGCTCCTTGGCTTGCTAGCTGATCAGAGTTGTGTCTTTAAGACAGATAACCATACAAATCTTCTGAATAAACAAACAGGTGTAAACAATTGTACAATAATCAAGTTTGAACTTACACTTTGCATGACCACTGTTCTCAATAGTATAATGTCTAAATTGGCATGCAGCTCTTATTACTAAAGTAAAGAATGCCACACTTTTGACCTATCATCATGTAACATTGGTAATGCTTAAGTAAGAAATTATGAATAAAGACAGAGAGGAATAAATGTTGGGTCTTAAGGCATGCTTGAGGTAAATTGCCTCTGCAAGCACTGGTATTTCTTGTGCTATCTTCGCTCAGACTGAGCATCACTCTCATTAACCTGCAAATAGCTGACAATGCACATTTTAATCCAGCTGGACACAAGTGTGAAAAATGCAATGGCCATGGTCCATGTATATTTGAGAATAATCCATCATCATTTATAATGTGTACCTAGATGAAATTTGCATCTCTTCCAAATTTAAGAAATGAAAGTGCCCAGCTAGTTCAGTTGGGTGTATATTGTAATGTGATGCACAACTAAATTTTCATCAGTTCTATGTCCAGAACTGAACAACATGCTGACAATGTCAACCCTGTCTCCAAGAATAATTTTTAAACCAGTTAGAGAAGAAAGGCATGGTGTCCACAAAACTGCAGGGCTCCATCCACTCTTCCTAACATCTGTTCTCACAATGACTTCCTGTAGTTTTAAAAGAAAGAATTACTTCTTTCTAGAAGAAAAGGTACCAGCTTGGCCTGGGCAGGTGAAAGTTCTCCCCTTGCATGTCCTCTGAGCGTAATGGTTTTATAATTTGTATTTATATTTTCTCCTCACCAGTAATTCAGTTGCGGAGGCTGTATGCATAAGGCTAATAAAATTATCACACTGAGTATATTTAAAGGCCTTTCAAACGACCCATTATCATACTGTATAAACTTCTGTCAGAATAAATGGGTAGTGATGATGAACTGTGCCTTGCTTCTTGCTCCAGAGGAGGGGGGGGGAAGAGAGAGAGAGAGAGAGACAGACAGAGAGAGAGAGAGAGAGAAGCAAAGCAACAGCAGCAGACTTTTCTCATTTTACCAAAGGCAGAGCTGATGAAATGCAGCTGCCCATGAAAGGCTTCTAGTCCAAATACCATTCCATACATTTTCATTACTGAGATGGCTGGGCCTACAAAACCAATTGTACCAATTGAAATGCAGCAGTAAATCCAATTAGACAGGAGAGCTAGATTCTGCTTCCCCTTTGCTAGGGAACATTAAGGGTAGCCTAATAGAACTCAAAGTAGTTATTCCAGATTTACAACTGAGCTAAGCAGGGCCAGCATTTTGAAGAGTGACAGCAGTACACAATGCTTTATATGCACACTTGTTGCAATGTTGCAGAGGAAAACCAGAACCAAGTCCGTGTCCTGTCCGACAAGGCTCATGCTCAATTCCTGTTTAGTCCAGCATAAGGAAGTCTCACCTACTGTTTCTGATGCTATGAATGCAGTGTCATCCTCAACGCATCCTGGCCTCATGCTCTGGCTAGTTTCTTGCTATTTTATTCCAACCCATACTGCTGCCCCAAGTTGTGTAATCTATCACCTTTCACTTCATTGTAGCCAAAGCTTCCACACTGATAATGTATGTTCTGAGTTGGGTGAGTGCTTTCCTCTTTGAACTCTGATCACTGCCCTACACAGCTCTTTTATGGGCTGCTAGATAGTGACATGTTTGTTGGTTTGTTGTTTAATCAATCCACTAGCGCAGGGGTGTCAAACTGCTGGCCCACGGGCCAGATGTGTCATAGCGAAACCGCACCCACCCCATTGCCAGCAATGAGAAAAAAGTGATATGTCACGACACATCACGTAACAGTTGCGAGTTTGACACCTCTGCACTAGTGGGACTGAAGTGATGAAGTGGTGGCTCTTTTTTTTAAAAAAAGTGTAATTTTTCCAACAGCAAATTGGTTGGCCTTTCTTTTTCCCTTTCCTTTTTATACCAATCCAACTGAAATTACCAAAATGGCAGAGGGAAAAGAGCCAGGAGGTGGCTGGGAGAAGGGAAGAAAATGTTGCATGGTGGGAAAAAAAGGATGCAGGAGGGAAGTTCTAGTCTGTCTGTTGATAAATTCACATAGTGAGCATAGCAAGGAAGCAAGCAAAGGCCTAGTATAGGTCACTGGATGGAGAGAACCCCTGGCAAACAGGATTGTATTAATACAATAACATAAGTGTCTTCAGAATTCTTTTTATCCCCAGAAAACACATATGGATTATCTAGAAAGATAAAGACTTGAATTAATTTGATTTTTAAAAAAATATCCTTAGCAAAGTATATGTGTTTTTCTCTCTTTTTTTTATCCTATTGCCCAAACCAGACATTCTGTGTTCTGGGATTTCGGTATACGTTTGTTTTTTAAAGTAAGCTGTTTAATGTAATCAAAACTGGTGGTTCAGCTATAAAGTTGGTTTTTCCCCATATGGCTTTTTCCCATCCATATTTGTTTTGTTATTCATATTATTTATGTTCACTGTTATATTCCCTTTGTACAGTGTACAGAATAGTGTGTGCTTTGCTTTTCTGGCAAGCCTTTTAGGTATATTTTGTGTTTAGCATTTCCAATATTTTTCTCTCTTCACCTTTATTGACCATTTCCCCATTGTGGAGATCCATGGGCTCAGCATTTTTTGATAGCTGTTTTGAATGATTCCGATTCTTTTTAATATTTGTTTTTATTGGCCTTGTCGATCTGAAGGTCGGCAGTTTGTCGGGTCGAATCCTGAGTGCCGCATAGCAGAGTGAGCGCCTGTTACTCGTCCCAGCTTCTGCCAACCTAGCAGTTCGAAAGCACGTAAAAATGCAAGTAGAAAAATAGGGACCACTACAGTGGGAAGGTAACAGCGTTCCGTGCGCCTTTGGCATCTAGTCATGCCGGCCACATGACCACGGAGACGTCCTCGGACAAGCGCTGGCTCTTCGGCTTTGAAACGGAGATGAGCACCAGCCCTTAGAGTCGGAAACGACTAGCACGCGTGTGCGGGGGAACCTTTACCTTTACCTTTTTACCATTGTCAAAATCCATAAGTGTTCCAATGCACGAATCTAGACTGATTTTTTTTCATGATCAACAGTACTGTCCTATGTAGGTTACACATCAATATTCACTGAATACATCTAGGTTTTCATATCAATGCTTCTTTTCAGTGCACTGAGTAGATCTTTTCACCTAAAAGATGAGGATGTCTTCTTAAAAGAAATGATCCATTAGGTCAGGGATGTCAAACTGCTTGCCTGCAGGCCGGATGCATCATAGCAAAACTGCGCCCACCCCATTGCTGGCAATGGCAAAAAAGTCACGATACGTTGCGACATGTCACGTGACATTGTAAGTTTGACACCCCTGCATTAAGTCATCAGAAATCCTGTTACCATATCAAATTATTGAATCAGTGTATAAACTTACCCTGAGAGAGAGAACTAAGTGCTAATTTATCTTGAGTTCCTTAGTAGAGTTTGCCTATAGAGCAGTAACAGGCCAGTTATGTCTTTTGCATATTTGCCAATAATGTTCTTGAATTTAATAAAAAAGAATTTTCAACATGTCTTTGAAAAGGCAAAGACAATGACAACAAAATCTTCATGACTAGACTGCATTGCTTTAGATATGGAGTAGATAAGTGCTTGTCTTTCACCTAGAATAATCTCTTAACCATCTGATTTCCTATACTAGCTAGGACTATTTATGGAAAGGCTACGAAAGGCAGTAACTACTTCATCACTTTGCAACAATAAAGTAAACTCAGAAATACCACTGAAAGATTTTCACCATCAAAGCTATTTAAAGCATGAGATTTTTTAAAAAATAAAGTCTTTTCTAGGGAGAGAAAGCTTTAGATAATTTGAAAGGGATATTTTGACCTACCACTAACAAAGTCCAAATTAACCATTTTCGAAGGATGTTGCCTGATAATTGAGTTGAGTAAAATCAGGATCAGGATATTCTATCCTATGACAGCACATAATAAGTCTTAACTGTCTCTGCTGAGCTACATTGAAGTTGGTTTAAAATTATTCTTGGCTCCTGAGGCTAGTAAGTCTATTTTGCTTCTGAACCAAATAACATTTTCTAAATTTTGAATAAAAATAGCAACAGAGGTACAATTCTATTAACTTCTTTGTTTCTTATTTCTTATTCAATCATTATACTAAAAAATTCTAAGGAAAAAGCATAACTCAGTAGCAGAAGCTGTGATTTGCATACAGAAGATCCCAGATTCAAACCTGGATGAAAATAATTCAGAGTGTTGTTTGGAAATAAATGCAGTTACCTTCAAATCAACCTTGATTCTTGTTAACTGCATCCAGGGACCCATGCAGCATCCTTATCAACAATATAAAAGTAGTTTACCACTGCCTTTTGAATTCATAGTCTATTTCTTACCTGACTTTATAGCAATAAAATATTATGGGCCTATAATCTTTCTTAAACAACAGAAATGATTGGTGAAATCCAGTGCTTTAATTCCAAATTGTCTACATCTACCCATAAAAAAATGAAAAGTAAATAGGATTATAGGCTAGTGAAAATGTGGGGGAGGGAAGCAGGGAGAGTCACAAGTAGTATTCTTGAAAATTAGGTTCTTGTATCAGTTTATGCTACTCATGATATCTATGGTCTAAGTGAGTAATCTTTCCCATCAGTCATTTTACAGGGAGATTCCAAATACATTCTCTAAATTCCCATTAAGGCTCCTGTTGCATAGTGGGTTCTTGGAGACATTGACCAGGCCGATCTAATGCAATGGGTTTATTGCAAGAATAACATAACTCAGGGCTTCTCAACCAGTGGTACGGGTACCACCTGTGGTACATTGGCACCTGGCAGGTGATACACGACCATCCTAAAAAAGTGGTAGTGGGGGAGGGAAATGGCAGCACTGCACAAGCCTGAGCAAGAGATGGCTGGAGCTGCAGGGCTGTCAGGGCTCAGCAGAAGCGCCAGGATCAGTGCCAGGCTCCAGCTGGCATGTTGCAGCATCTCCAGGGTCTTGTGATTTACATTCAGATGCTTGGCAACTGATTCATATTTATGATGGTCACAGTGTCCCAGGGTCATGTGAAGTGACCAAAACCTGCTGCAACCACCCAACAGATGGGGGGGAATAAAAACCAACCCACCCCAACCCTGCTGACAATCCTCAACAGAAATGCTCATAACAATGAAAACCTCAGACAGGAGGAAGAGCGCTGCCAGGCGGGCAGGCATGTTGCTCGGCTGTGGCTTGGGGGGCACTTTTTTCAGTGCCATTGTAACTTCAAACAGTCATTAAGCGAGCTGTTGTAACTCAAGGACTACCTGTACTTCATCACTTTTTTCCTTTTTTTTTTTTGGTCATCAAGTTTTTGATACCTTGCTAAGTGACTGGTGATACTCGAATGTTGCCATATCCTAAAAGTGGTACAATGGGTGAAAAGGTTGAAAAGCCCTGACATAACTGAAAACTGACAGACTGACAGATATTTATATGTGCTGCCACTAGGTGGCGACCAATCAGATTTAAAGCTGGTTTTCCCGCTCAAATACAACTTCAGTTTCCCTCCAAAACAGTTGGAGACACATTTAAACCAAAACACATTAACAGTTAATATCAGTACATAACAGCTCCCACCTCCAAAGATTGGAGACTTCTAGCCAGCCAGTACTGGGCTGGATGGACAAATAGTTTGATTTGGAGCAAAGCAGTTTCCTACCAAGGGGTGGCAAACCAATTGAAATATTACCTTTGCAGCAATGTGAGAAAAGCTAGATGCATGAATAAGGATGGAAGATTTAATTTTTAAAATTTTAATCCCATTTATATCCTGCCCTTCTCCAAAGACTCAGGGCGGCTTACAATCTAAGAAGCACAAATCAATGTATATACAGCTAGTCCTTGACTTACAACAGTTTGTTTGGTGACTGTTCAAAGTTATAACAGCACTGAAAAAATGACATATGGCCGTTTTTCACACTTATGACCACTGCAGCATCCTCATGGTCAAGTGATCAAAATTCAGGCACTTGGCAACTGATTCATATTTAAAATGGTTGCAAGTGTCCCGTGGTCATGTGATCCCCTTTTGTGACCTTCTGATAAGCAAAGTCAATGGAGAAGCCAGATTCACTTAACAACCTTGTTACTAACTTAACAACTGTAGTGATTCACTTAACAACAGTGGCAAGAAAAGTGGTAAAATGGGGCAAAACTCACTTAACAAATATCTCATTTGGCAACATAAATTTAGGGCTCAATTATGGTCATAAGTCGAAGACTACCTGTAATTGGTTTTCTGGAAGAGTTCTCCTGAATGAACGTGTGAAGAATTTCTGAGGTAAAAGAGTTGGTGCAAATGATAAGGCAAAGGAGAGGCCTGTGAGCAGCAGCAGCTGACGCAGGCTATTAAAATCAGAAAACAAAGCCAACTACAATAATTGTATTCAATAGCAAGTCAAGCAAGGCTGGATCATTATGTGTTCAGGCAGTGGAAAAAGGTGCTTCGGTAAAGGATCACAGTGTCCTTTATTTGACCTAGTTTGGTTTTAGCATAACTGGACTTGTTTCCAGATGCCATTCATAGCTGTTCATGGTGGCTGTCGCAGTCAGAGGCACACTAAGACTGCAGCATGCTTCATTAATTCACAAGCAGTTGCCATGGGTCTCTTGCCAAAACTACAGCTCTTCAGTTAAAAAATGCTTATTAAAAAACCAAAGTTAAATCCCACCTTACTTATTTTCCCTTGGCTTCAGTCTCATCTCCTTCAAACAATCTTTTCATGAGATGAAACTTCAAGGGGTGTTGGTGATATAAAAAAGAAGAAAAAAAGAAGAAGAAGAAAAGAGCATTTTTGGAGAAACACGAAGAGGCACTGTTGCCAAACTCATTTCAGCTGGCAGGAAAGTTGGCATCTCCATTTTAATGCATTTCAACCCTCCCTGCAGATTTTCACTGACTGATCACCTACATCTGTCCACCACTCCATTGCCATTTTTCTGTGTATTTGAGGAGCAGACAGGTGGTAGCCTTGAGGCAAACTATAGCTGAATGAAAATTGGGCCTTTTCCCCTTTCTGAAATTCTGGGCTGGATGCAACAATTCAAGTGAAACCAAGCCCTTGTATTTTACCTTTACGGTTAGAAGAGTAACAAAAAAGCAAATACACCAAAAGCTGGAGCCAACAGATTGCAGCCACCTCCAGCTCTTTCAAGTCATAGTTTAGCAGTCACCCTTCTAAATCCTGAATGACTTTAATCTGACTTAATAAAACTAATAAAACATGTATTAAGTTTATACTTGTTTTATTTTTATTTATTTATTTTTTGCTTCCTGTTTTGTTTAATTCTGCCAGCTATTATAAGTGTTGTTAGTGGTATACCACTAGTGAGTTAACCTGATTCATTGAGTCTAGGGCAGGGGTAGGCAACCTTGGCTCTTTTATGACTCGTGGACTTCAACTCCCAGAATTCCTGAGCCAGCCATGCTGGGTCAGGAATTCTGGGAGTTGAAGTCCACAAGTCATAAAAGAGCCAAGGTTGCCTACCCCTGGTCTAGGGGTTCAGAGCCTTTAACAGTGACTTTTGCTTCTACTACAGACTAAGCAGGATAGTCATGTTGGAAGTTCAATCATCACCTTGACTGAGAACGAATTGTACTGGACCACTGGCCTTCCCCAAGGCCCTCAGTACCTTCCCTGTCAAGGAAATGTGGATCCTACAGATCCTATCTTTTCTTCTCTCTTCACAGTTACAATGCGTTCTACATGGGTCTGCCTTTGAAAAGTATCCAGAAACTTCAATTATTTCAAAATACAGCAGCCTGCATTGTTTTGTGCAAGTTTAGATTTGCACTAAATCAGTTTGAGATGCAGACAACACAGACTCATCCCCAACAGCCTGCGCCAGTCTTCAACAGTGAAGGGACACAGGGCAGAAAACATCCTGCAGCCAAGAAAGCTCCGCACACATTTGCACTACTCAGGTGAATCTGAGGACACAGGTAAACCTCCAAATGGCTTCAATGACTCTCTAGAACAGACATGTCAAACCTGTTACATCATGTGACGTCGCATGACATATTGGAGCTTTTTTCCCATTGCTGGCAATGGGGTGGGTGCGGTTTCCTGGTGATGCGTCTGGCCCGCGGGCTGGCAATTTGACACCCCTACTCTAGAAGAATGCAGATGACTACTTGTCTGCAAGGAATATAAATCCTTCCATTCCCCACCATCTAGTCAGAGCTGAAGAAATTTTTGGATAAGAAGCGAAATGTCTTCAAAGAAAAACAACTTTGGGACAACCATGACCTAGATAACTGAGAATCTCCATAGACATTCAATCATACATTGAATGAATATCTGTGACATTTAGATTTGCACGTTTGCATGTTTCTCCTGGTCCATTGGCTGCCAATTTGCTTCTGGTTCCAGTTCAAGGCGCTGGTTGACACCTTTAAAGCCCTACATGTCCCGGGGCCAGATAGTTTGAAGGACTGTCATTTCTCAGTTACATCTACCTGACCCACCAGATGCTATGGGTCCTCTCTCCTAAGAACATTCATCTAGTGGGACCAAGAAGAAGGGCTTTCTCCATGACAGCTCTTTCCCTATAAGATATCATCCCTGCAATAATAAGATTGGTCCCCACCTTGACAGTCTTTTGAAAGGCCCTGAAGGCATGGTTTTACCAGCAGGCCTGGGAATCCCAGGGTGATATGGTGCCCCTCAAGTGATTTGCCATGGGGGGTAGGGGTTTAATTAGGTTTTATACCTGGGTTTTATTTTTGTTAAGCCATGGAGTCACCGTAAGTTGGGTGGCCATATACATTAATCAACAAACTAATAAAGAATGCAAAACATATAGAAAATTCCTGACTGTGATTCCAACCAACATCTCAGCTTCTCAGCTTCTTCATGGACCAATCTATGATAAGTCCACATGTTGCTGTGCCTTAACAACTAGGATTCATAAGTTTGCTATCTGAAGGCAGCATGCAGTCCCTGTAAATAATCATTATTGAATAGGCTAACACAAAGTCCATTTTCTTTGGTGCATTCAATTTGTCCTAACTTCTTTCTGTAGATACATTATATTTTTAGGTGATCCAGTTGTTTTTAATGATATCATTGATCTATAGCTTTTATCCTATTGTTTTCCTTTGTGCTTTATATTTTAAAAGAAAATTTCAGATTCTGAAGGACAATGAAATGCAGTAAATAAAACAGACTATGTGAGTTAAGGAGTATGGAGCTTATAATGAAAAATAGCACACATGCACTATTATAATTGTTTTACATATTACAAAAGGGATGGTTGGAAAAGTTTGAGTCTGTGGCTCAGTCCCAAGCCTCATTACCTGGCTTCATTTAGCGCGCAAAGCCAGAGTGGACACCTGTTCTCCCCAAGGCTACATGGAAACCCCAAATGTCTTTCATGTTCAGCTCTTTGGTTCCATCTAAACTACAATTGCCAAAAATTACCAAGATTCCAATGCAATGCTTCCTATCATTTCAAGGTGAAAAAGTAACATAAGCGTGAACATGAAAATTGAAATTTCAGGAACATGTCCCCAATTCTCCAAAGAAGAGGCCACTGTCAAGATTGAATCGCTATGATGCCTGCCAGCTTCTATCACTAATCAACTTGTCATAAAAGGGGGGGAGGGGTAGAAAGTGGAGGGAGGAAATGGAATTCCAAGAAGCTATTCACGGGCTGTGAGAGCCTGCAAAACACCAAGGTCACTACTGCAGGTGCTCAATGGAGAAGTGAACTGTTCCCATAATAAAAAGAAGTATTGCTATTGGACAGTGTGAACATTGTGGTGGCAGGGGAATCTACTGTTTAACTAAGTAAGCTTTCGCGCGGGGAAAACCCAGAGCTGGGTTAGCTTCTTTAGTTCCGAAATGGTGTGTTCAATAAAGTTTTACCTTTTGGGTCTCAATTGCCTTGAGGAATCCTTTTGTTGGGTTGGCTAGTTGGACTATTGACACACTCCCTGAAAATGTTAATTTGTGAAACTATGTCAGTAAGAATCTCACTACTAACTTTACCAAAAAAGCTGCCCATACTTTAGCTGTTACAGTACTAAACTAACCCATAAACTGCCTCTGTCTCTGTCTCTGCCTCTCTGCCCCTACCCCTGTCTTTCTTTCTTTGTCTGGAAATCCTAATAAGGAGAATGAGATTGCCCATTTAGACCAGAGAGTTAAGTCTGGTTCAACTTTGACTGGAAATTTTAACCTAAGCCTTTCCACTTCTAGATTAGTGTCCTAATCAATGCTTTGCACATTCTCTGTGCAAAATTGGGAAAAAAAAATCCCATCCTTATGGACCATACCCCCTTTTAAAAACTATGTGTAGCCATTTTCTCCTGCCAAATTTAACTTAAAATGAAGGAAAATACTTGCCAGTAATAAATTAGTTAACAAGTGTTATTTTGGCAAAGAAACTTGTATGTAAATAGATATTAGCTCATAGATCATTTTTCTAACTGTGAAATATTTAAATGCTATTTATGTCACAAATCGGATCATACTGTGTGTGTGTGTCTGCCTTTAGTATCCAAGGCTGCTATCGTTGGAATCAGTTGTTTTTCAGGGGGAATGCAATCAGGAGTTTTCACTGCATTTTTCTCCTTAAGATTTCTCTTTAAGAATATTTTTTAAAAAAATATATTCATTTATAAAGGAAAAATACTGGCTTAAAAAAAACCCTCCTTTCCATTCCTGGCTAGCTTTCTATTCCCAGAATCATAGAATCATAGACTGGAAGGGATTTTGGAGGTCTTCTAGTCCAATCTCCTGCCCAAGGCAGAAGACTTTACTGCATCCTGAACAAATGGCTGTCCAATCTCCAGCGAGGGAGCATCCACAACTCTGGGTTGTAAGCTATTCCATTGATTAATTGTTCTTAATTAATTAATTCCTAATCAATTGATTCAGAAGAACCAACTGATTTATATCAAGGAAGGTTTATGGGTTCTTTC
Source organism: Vipera ursinii (assembly GCF_947247035.1). Taxonomy (NCBI): domain Eukaryota; kingdom Metazoa; phylum Chordata; class Lepidosauria; order Squamata; family Viperidae; genus Vipera; species Vipera ursinii. Next base: position 60,304,823 of record NC_139521.1, read on the forward strand.
AATTCCTCTCTTGTTCCTAACTGCAAAATTAATCTCTTAAATTACCAGCTTTAACACCTTATTTAAAGCTTTTAGGAATAAGATGGGATGGATCTCCACCAAAGCAATGATGGTTTTTTAATCTGGGTTTAACTTTTCTGAGACTCATAGAGAGTCATCTCAGTGATGCAGTGATGAAAACAAGCCCCACCACCCCTCGTGGTTTTGTTTTGAGATGCTTCAACAGTTCTTAAGATCAATATGTGTGTGTTACATGGAAGCATTACTCACTTAGTTTTCACCTTGAACATTGAGGAAAAAACTTCCAATTTGCAGTGAAAATTTGAGGGCAGCATTTAGAGAATCTGGGGTCTATTTCCATATCCTTGGGCTAAAGCAATTGCACTTTTGGTGCAAAGACATACTTCCATGAAGCTCCAAATGATCTTCCATGCCTTATCTGGAAATAAAAGCTAACCAAATCTAATTTTCTATCATGCATCTCTTCTTTTTACAGAGAGGAATGTGAAGAACAGGAAACGTAGTATATGACATGGATTTTTTTTCCTTGATCAAAGCTTGTTGCTTTTGTAGCCAAGCAGAACATTAATTCTGATCAAAAGGTTTCATAAAGCACTCGAGACTAAAAGCACTTTCCAGTAAGGGTTTAGGTGTTTCTTTTCTATCTCACACGTTCCATTGTGTATCTCATATCCATATTTTTAATGATCTGAAAGACAGACTGTACTTTGCCAGATTTAAAAACAGAAAATATAATGTTTACTCCTTCTTCTCTTCTATAATTGTATTTTGCAGTCATAGTCTAGCAGTTTATTCTAACTAAAGTTCCTGGGAGTTTTGCCAAGCAACAATGGAATAAAAATCAATTTAACAACCGCAGGGTGTCAGAGAGTAATCAAAATCCATTTTGTTTCATTAGAAAAAAATAGATGCCACTATTTTAAGACTTATTGTCATTTAAATGTGATTCCTTAAAACATCAACATCTTTGTTTCAGTCTCATGCAGAATCCGGAAAAATGGGCTATTTTAATTATGGGCATTTTTCCTAAAGGTATGACTTCCCTTCCCTTTCCCAAATAAACAAAAATAAGATTCAGTTGCACATTTCAAAAACCAATATATCTCAGATATATTTATTATTTATTCCTTTATGCTTCTTAATAAGCAGAAGTTAGGATCTTGGGAAGTACATCATAACTGAAAGGAGATGAAAGGAGATGAGATTACAGTGAGCAGGGCTTTTTTTCTCATAAAACGCTCAGAACGGAGTTCCGGCACCTTTTTGGGATGGAACCTTGTAGGGTAGGCAAGGCGGGTTGTATGACATGTGTGAGTTCTGGCACCTTTTTCTTTTACAAAAAAAGCACTGACAGTGAGCAATCAGAAGAGAGAGTGGGAAAAGTTATTTACTTAAATGTAAGGTTCTGGGCTGGGGGCACTAACAAATTCTTTTCATCATAGCACCACATATAAAATAGTCAAAGGCTTTTCAAATAAAAAATTAGGAGAAGTTTAAAAGATTCTTGAAAAGAGAAAGTTTCCATAGTCCTATGTTCTACAGATGATCACATTCCTCATTATTTAGCATTCCTCAATGGCATCTGTGTATGAGGGTCCACATAGGCAAGATGGAGAGTTGTGAAACAAGTCCTGCTTCTTTGGAATTTGTGTGCAACTCATATACAAAAAGAGTAGCAATTGCATTACAATGTTTCATCTGCCTATTTTGTCTATTTTGATCCCCCGACACACACCATCTATGGATAGTGTTCATCTCTGATTGTCACTTTAGGGCTTCCATATCTGGGCTGCTCAAATCTGCCCAATCATTAGATGAAAGAAAAGATCTAGAGTTTTTTCTGTAAATCTTTGCCTTTATCGAGTGGTTGACTAAATGTATCATCCTAATCCTTGTTATGCATCATTCAATCAAATATCAGTTCAGGAGAAAAAAACATATTTGGTATCCTAAAGAATGTTAAAGAATGATAGTTTTCTTAATGTATAAGAAAGAAGAACCAGCTTAGGGTAGTGGTTAAGGCACCAGACTAGAAGTTGTGAGTTATTGTAGAAGAACAGGCAAGCTGGAGAGCAGAGTTATGCACATCATTAGCTTAGATTCCTTGTGCTATCACAAATGCTCCAAATTCTCCTGAATTCCATTGACTCTGGTGCCAATTTACTGTTGAACTTTATTTGACTAGATTCTTGTGTATAGGCTTGAAGAAATCTTTTATGCTGCAAACTTATGAATGATCCTGATTCTTTGTGTTTGACATTAATCATGCACTTCACTCCACCCACAGCTCTGCCTGCTGTTCTCCTATAGCATGGGTGTCAAACTTGCCACATCACGTGATGTGTTGCGACGTATCATGACTTTTTTCTCATTGCTGGAGCTGGGGTGGGCACGGCCTCGGTATGATGCAACCGGCCCGTGAGCCGGCAATTTGACACCCCTGTCCTATAGTTAGGACAGGGCACAAAGCCAGTGAAATGACCTTGGGCTAGTTATTCTTTCATAGCCCTAGGACACAGGTCTTCAACCCGCGGCTCCGGAGCCACATGCGGCTCTTTCAGCCGTCTCCTGCGGCTCCCAGTCCTCTGCCATGTGCAGTCCCCCAAAAAAAAGTGGGACTAAAAAAGTTCAACCAATCAATTCAAATATGCAGGGTAGGTGCATATCTCGCCTTGGCTCCACTCTTCAGTCAAACCCTGTTCTGCGCATGCACGCGTGTACGCACATGTGCACACATTTTTTGCGGCTCCCAGTTTTTCCTTTTGTGAGGGAACCGGTTCCGAGTGGCTCTTTCACTGTTTCAGGTTGCTGACCCCTGCCCTAGGAAGAAGGAAAGAGCAAACCACTTCTGAAAATTTGCCGAGACTTGTCAAGGAAGCCATCAGGATTCAACATTGACTTAAAGGCATAAAATATAATAATTGTATATTTATTTTTCTTGATTACAGCAAACTGAGTCTTAGCATCAGAAACAGATTAAAAGCTATAGCCCAAGATCACAAAAAACATTTTCAGAGTGCTTTCCTTTTATTAAGAAATGATCATAAAGAGGCTCACCTGATAAGAATTAAAGGAAGTTAATTTCTTTAGGCAGTACTGATGTTTTTTTTTAATCTTGCAAAGTAAACTTTCCTTCCGGCTCTTATTATTTCCATTTATTTCTGTTTAATTTCTGCTTAAATGCAAGCATTGCACCATGTGTTTATGGACAACAAGGGCTATGATAGGCTTAGATGAATATTAATGAGAAATGACTCTAGGAGATCAACATTTAAGTAGAAGAAGTGCTGAGACTACAGAAGACTTAATCCCTAACCCTTCCAGTACACTTGTTGAAAAAATGTTGGTAAAGAAACCCACTTTCTTTTAATTGAACCAGAACTAGATACATTAGTACAAAATGGAAAGGGAGGAGAAAACCAGTTCTATGGGTTGTCTCTACAGCTCTTATTGGTATGGCTTACCTCCAGATATATAGACCAGTGCTTCTCAATCTTGGTAACTTTGAGATATGTTTTCAGGATGGATGTGCTGGGGGAAAATTCTAAGAATTAAAGTCTACCCATTTGGATTTATCTGATTGGGGAACACTGACTTAAAGGGTTAACTCATGAAGGCTAACTTCCTATTCATCTTTGATAATTTTAAGCCTTGGAATACGAGGATTCTAAATTAGGAAGAGAACCTACACTACACAACACTGGCTCTCTATAAGATTTGTAAATATTACAGGAAAAGATAGCAGGTTAGAAAGGAAATTCAGCTTTTAGAAATTGCTTCATTCTATTATAAATAATTTCCTAAAATTCTTAATATTTAAAGCAATATATACCTAAACACCAAGCATTGTGACATTTTATATGCAAACCTCTATCATCTTGTGTTGCTTTTTTATATACTGTATATATAAAAGTTGATCTATATTGAAATGGTTAGATTAAAAAGAAGGCTTGTAGGTGGAAAGGGCATGGCTGAAAATTCATTGCTTTGATAAATGTGATAATTAAGGGAAGTGAATTTTGCTGTGCTGGAGTGTTGAGCTTCATCACACTGACATGAACTCAGAGTAAATTTGATAATGACTTTCCTAGAATTATTCAAGATTTAGAAGACTGTGAACACCCAAACATCTTCCCTATATATTGCACATTGCAAGCAAATGCAACTAGGAGCCATATTTTTGATGTCCTCTCTCTTCCATCACCAATCATCTTGGATTCCAATATTAAGGGGGGAAAAATAATAGCACGTCTACACAACCTGACAGAAAAGCAAAGCTCTGTTGGCAGCTTACAATGAGAAAATACCAAAATACAATCCAAATTGATGATATAAAGCTGTAGTATGAAATCTCAGCAGCAAGAAGGAAACTTTATACCAGAAGATCGGGATCCAAGGTCTTTAAATTTTGGCAGCAATATCTTGGTCTTTGATAAGGCATCATAGGGATTACAGGATTTTTGGATTTTTGTGTGTGTCCAATTTGGGAGAACGAAATCCAGCCGCAGAGCTTTTTTATTCTACTCGTATAAAAATCCAAAGGTGTTAGTTTTCAACACAGAAACCTTGGTATCGGAACAAATACAGGCCTGCTGGGAATGTCTAGGACTCTAGAGGATGTCCTCTGAAAAGCTGGAGATGCTTTTTTTTCTTCTCCCCTCCCAACAGGAGATTAGCAGACATCAAGATCTTTGGGCTCCAAGGGGTTTCAAAGAAGCTCCCTACCGAGATGGAAATCTGAAACAACTGGCAGCGAACAAAGCTGCTTATCAATATGCAGAGAAATAACATAATGATTAAATCGTTCACAGTTTTTGAAGTGTATCCAGTTCCAAACACTTTTTATTGCTAGACTTAGAGGGGGGTATGAAGTTGGCTAGTAGCACACATAAAATAAACTCAATTAATATAGTTTAGCCTGGAGAAGAAAACCAAGGGAGCACATGATTTGTTGTTCTTCTTTTATTCAGTTGCTGCTGACTTTTTGTGATCTAATGGACCATTTTGCCAGGAATGTTTGTCAATAACTGCTTCTCAGAGTTCTTCTAAGCTCATGCTGGTATCCTCAGTGATAACATCTCTTCTTTTAGACAAGCATCTGTGTCTTCTCAGTTCACTCTTTCTGTGTCTTATGTGTCAAGACTATTTAAGGCTTAGCTTTATTATCAATGCTTTCAGTGAATACTTTGCTTTTACTTCATCTAGTACTAAACAATGTCCTATTCTTGTGATCTAAGGACTTCTCAACAATCTGCTGCAGCACTACAATTCAAAAGCATCATTTTTTTCTTCATTTAGCCTATCCGATGGGTCCAGATTTCACAGCCATATATTGCAACTGAGAAAAATCATGGTTTTGACAATATGTACACGGTGACAATAGGGACATGGTGGCTCAGTGGGTTAGGACACTGAGCTTGTCGATCGGAAGGTCGGCAGTTTGGCAGGTCGAATCCCGAGTGCCGCGTAACAGAGTGAGCGCCTGTTACTCGTCCCAGCTTCTGCCAACCTAGCAGTTCGAAAGCACGTAAAAATGCAAGTAGAAAAATAGGGACCACTCCGGTGGGAAGGTAACAGCGTTCCGTGCGCCTTTGGCGTCTAGTCATGCTGGCCACATGACCACGGAGATGTCCTCGGACAAGCGCTGGCTCTTCGGCTTTGAAACGGAGATGAGCACCGGCCCCTAGAGTCGGAAACGACTAGCACGCATGTGCGGGGGAACCTTTACCTTTACCTTTAACCTTTACTAGCAGTGTGGTGACTCGGCACTTTATATTTTGTCTAGAGCTGTCGTAGTCTTCCTTGAAGCTGATGTTTCTCCCAATTGTTCATTTCTATTTCATGGCTCCAGTAACCACCCCTGTGAATATTTGAACTTAGCAATAAAATAAAATGATTTGCTGCTTTAATGTATGCTCCGCTTATTTGTGTAAGTTGGTTTGGTCCTATTGAGAGAATCTTAGTTATTTTAATCTTGAGCAGCAGATTAGCTTGGCATTCTCTATGCTCACCTTCAACGAGAGATTAAGCCTTTTCTGTTTCAAGCAATCTAAGTGGTATTATTCTATAAATGTAAACAACAACAAAATCCTTGTGCACCATGGGTAAGAAACATTAACTATCATTAAAAATGTTATTATGTCCTCACATAATTCCTTGCCAATTTAAGATCTGGTTGTTAAATCCAGTTATTAATCAGAACAGACATTTTTTTAAAGAATTAAAAGCAGCTGCATTATATCAAAGATTATCTTATCCAGCCTTTAGTGGTCTATTATACCTAGGATCTTATAAATAAATCAAGAAGGAGCTATCTTCTGTTACTCAGTCCCTTCATTTTAATAAGAGATGTGCTATTGAGTCACATGATGGTTGTATATAATCCTTATAGATATCAATCATTGGTAAACCTACCATTTGCTTGCTGATGAAGAAGGCATTTAAAGTAATAGGAGGGGGAACCAGAAGTGTCACACATAATAGTAAATTTATTCTGAAACAGTCACCTTAGAGTGAATAAAACATGTTTCAGATCCATATTTCACGAGTTTAATTAATTATTTGTCTAGAATTATATGTTCCTCCACTCCTTTTCTGACCCAATGTGATCTCAATTTAATTTAATAGGTGGTGTAATCAATGTTTTTCACCATTCATTTCTGTATTTCCATATGAGGCTTCAACAAATGGAAAACACTATGGAAAATATTAGTTTTTTACTCACTGTGATAAACAAAAACTAAGCATAAAAAATAAAACAGTTCTTTCTCTTGATTCCCATAAAGTCTTCTGATTGTCTTGCCCATTTTGTCAGGGAAATTTTTGTAGGGAAGAAAAACAGGTTGTGTCTACGTGTTAGTGGGAGTGAGTGGGATGCATGAGTGGAAGTGGAAGAACAAAGGACCTATAATGAAGTGATCCATTTAGAAATAAGTTGTATCTGGAGTGCTGTTGAAAGCTTTTCAAATGAGACCTCCCCCTTAAATGATCTGATTTTCCAGCTGCTGACAGTGCTCTCCAGATTAAAAGCTGTTGCCTTCTATTGAAATAAAAAAGTATCATACATTTAACCTGCTTTGTGCTACATACGTCAAGAGCAAAAAATATTTTCCAGAAAAAATATGACCTGACTTATAAAAGCAGATAACAAATGATAGCTTGTTCATGTTTCCAATGTATTATCCTTTCTCTTGTAATTTTTTGGGGGGGATGGAGTACAATACCATACTACATTTTTTTATAATAATGGAGTTATACAGTATATAGAATGTTGGCATGTATTTGTGTGTGCCCATGATTATAGGAAATGTTATTATATATTCCTTATTGTTATTTTTCCCCTAAAAGATTTTAGTTTGTTTTTCAACTGAATTGAATTGTATAGCTTATATGTTATATTAAAGATGGGAACAAATTCTACTTGGTCTGATTTTTTCATATCTCAAAAACATAGCATTTTAATAGGGGTATGACTTTTTGTATCCATTATATATATTCTATGTGTGCATACACACACAGAGACAGAAACAGCCATGCATGCAAATATATATACAAAATACCTAAGGTTGTCCATTGCTTCCCAAACCTGCTCCCAGAATGTAAAAAATAAAATCTGTGTTAAATTTTTCATTATTTTATTCCATTTCAGACCCAATTAGATGAGGGTGCTCCATCACTTTCACAAGCATATTTGCTACAACATCAGCTGCTGCAGATTAATCAGTCCTTTTCCTCTTTCTACTCAGCAGACACTGGTGTTAAATCATATGGTTTGCCAAAAAGGGGATGAAAAAGTGATACAAGAAATGGATGCAAATGAATACCAAGGGAACTCCCTTTTGTGCGATTATAGTAGGGGATTATTAGAATGGGTGACTTCCAATCTATTCCTCTGCCCCAAAGGCTTGGAAATGCATCAAGTGGCTGTCACACATCTGTCTTCATTGCCTAACTGAAGGAGACAAGACTATATGCCTCCTGCTGCTTTAATGTACAGTTGCCACTTTACATCACTGAGTCAGCACCTTTGAATGTGGCTGTGGGCACTGGCTGCCTTGTGTTGAACTTTCAAAACTTAATAGGATAGTAGATTGTGAAACAACTGCTTTACCATCTCAGTCTGCCTTTCTAGAACTGAAAGCTGGTGTCCTGTTTCTCTATCTATTGGGGAATCTAAATGAAATGAGATCATAAAGAGTGGAGATATTGTATCTTAAGCCATGTGATTAATGAGGAATGTCTGTGAGAATGCTACGATTTCAATTGTTGAAAAAGCTGCCAGTGCATTAAGCAGCATGTTCCTTGCTTCACTCTTGTCTGTGATCAGCAAAGAGGGTGAACTAGAAATTCAGGTTAATGAGGGCAGATATGATATTGTTGCCATTATGGAAACATGGTGGGATGAAACCCACAAATGGAACACACAGCTAGAGGGATTTAAATTATTTAAAAGAAACAGACCAAATAAAAGAGGAGGTGGAGTTGCCCTCTATATAAGGAATAACTACATCTCTACAGAAATAGAGCACAACAATAATGAAAACTGTAAACTTGAATGCATTTGGGTCAATATAAAAAGGGGGGGGAATGACATTGCCATAGGTGTATACTATAGGCCAACCAACCAAATAGAGGAAATAGATGAACTTTTTGCTAGTCAGCTAACTAAGGTATGTAGAAAGCACATCACAATAGTAATGGGGGACTTTAACTACCCTGACATCAACTGGGAGACAAACTTCGCACCAAGTGGAAGATCAAACAGATTCCTTACAAACCTAGCAGACAATTTTGTTACCCAAAAAGTAGAAAAGGGAACTAGGGGATTAGCCATTTTGGATCTAATTCTCACTAACAGAGATGAAATGATAGAAGGTGTTGAAGCCACAGGAACCTTGGGGGAAGTGATCATGCAATATTGGAATTCAACATTATGGAAGCACAAGCAATAGAACACAGTCAAACTAGAGTCCTGGACTTTAAGAGAGCTAATTTCAATAAACTTAGAGAGGGCTTGGGAAGGATTCCATGGATGAGAATCCTCAAGGGGAAAACAACTCAAGAAGCTTGGGAAATTTTGAAAAGTGAGATTATAAAAGCCCAGTCTAACACAATACCAACGAAGAGGAAAAATAACAGCTTTCAAAAGAAACCAGCATGGCTGCATAAAGAACTCTCTGATAAATTGAATGATAAAAAGGACAAGTATAGAAAGTGGAAAGAGGGGCACATAACTAAGTCAGAGTATCAGCAAATAGCCCGAGCCTGCAAAGATGAAGTGAGGAAAGCTAAGGCTCAAAATGAACTAAGGCTTGCGACCAAAGTCAACAATAACAAAAAAGCTTCTTTCACCATGTAAAAAAAACAACAAAAAAGTAAAGGAAATGATTGGTCCATTAGTGGGTGAAAGTGGCAAGAAGGTGACAAGCAACAAGGAGAAAGCAGAACTATTTAACTCATTTTTTGCATCTGTCTTTACACAAAGGGAAAAAACAGACCAACCTATCAAAAATAGTGCTATAAAAACAGAATAGAAAAACAAGTTAAGATAGGCAAGAAAATGATAAGTGAGGACCTGTCTAGTCTAGACGAGTTCAAATCACCAGGACCAGATGGATTACACTCCAAGGTTCTCAAGGAACTGGGAGATGTGTTCTCAGAACCACTGAACTATATTTTTCAAAGATCCTGGAGCACTGGGGAACTACCAGAGGATTGGAAAAGAGCTGATGTAGTTCCCATCTTCAAAAAAGGGAAAAAATGGATCCAGGAAATTACAGACCTATCAGCCTGACCTCAATACCTGGGAAGATTCTGGAAAAGATAATCAAACAATGAATCAGCGAGCACCTAGAGGCAAACAAAGTCATTACTAAAAGCCGACATGGGTTTGTCAAAAACAGATCATGCCAGACAAATCTTATTGCATTCTTTGACCAAGTGACAAAATTAGTGGATCAGAGGAATCCTGTGGATATAATTTACTTGGACTTCAGTAAGGCATTTGATAAAGTAGATCACAACCTTCTACTTGATAAGATAGAAAAATGAGGGTTAAACAGAATCACCACCAGATGGATTCATAGCTGGCTGACTGACCGTACTCAGCATGTGGTCCTCAGTGGAACTGCATCTACATGGAGGGAAGTATGTAGTGGGGTGCCCCAGGGCTCTGTTCTGGGCCAAGTGCTCTTCAACATCTTCATCAACTATTTGGATGAAGGGATAGGTGGGGAACTCATCAAATTTGCAGACAACACCAAGCTGGCAGGAATAGCCAACACTCCAGAGACAGGCTTAAGATACAGAAGGATCTGGACAGACTTGAACACTGGGTGCTATCTAACAAAATGAAATTCAATGGTGAAAAAAGTACATTTAGGCAAGAAAAACCAAATGTATAGGTATAGTATAGGGGGTACCTTGCTCAATAGTAGTAAATGTGAGAGGGATCTCGGAGTCCTAGTGGACAATCACTTAAATATGAGGCAGCAGTGTGCTGCAGCTGCCAAAAAATCTAAACAAATAAATAAATAAAAAAGCCAACACAGTGCTAGGCTGCATTAACAGAGGAATAGAATCAAGATCACGTGAAGTATTAATACCACTTTACAATGGCTTGGTAAGGTCACACTTGGAATACTGCATCCAGTTTTGGTCACCACGATGTAAAAAAGATGCTGATACTCTAGAAAGAGTACAGAGAAGAGCAGCAAAGATGATTAGGGGACTGGAGACTAAAACGGCTGCTGGAATTAGGTATGTCTAGTTTAATGAAGAGAAGGATGAGGGGGGACATGATAGCAGTGTTCCAATATCTCAGGGGCTGCCACAAAGAGGAGGGACTCAAGCTATTCTCCAAAGCACCCAAAGGCAGGACAAGAAGCAATGGATGGAAACTAATCAAGGAGAGAAGCAACCTAGAACTAAGGAGAAACTTCCTGACAGTTAGAACAATTAATCAGTGGAACAACCTGCCTCCAGAAGTTGTGAATGCTCCAACACTGGAAGTTTTTAAGAAGAGACTGAACAGCCATTTGTCCGAAATGGTATAGGGTTTCCTGCCTTAGCAGGGGGTTGGACTAGATGACCTCCAAGGTCCCTTCCAACATCATCATCATCATCATCATCATCATCATCATCATCATCATCATCATCATCATTATTATTATCTCTAACCATATTAGATCATTGTCCTGATGTTTTTTTTTCATCATATGATTATAATGATGCGTTTAAAGAACAGGTTTTGGCAGGTTTGTGCTGTAATGCTCTCAAATTCTAAGGCTGCCATTTAAAGGTTCTGTTTATCTGAAAAGGATATATGCAAATATCCTTTTTAAAATCACAAATAAACCCCCATGTGGGTTCAACAGCTCTCAGAGGATGCTAATGACCAGATGACTGCAAAGAAATACAATCCTTCCATCACCCTTCACCATCCTATCAGAACCTATCTTTCTATCCCCCCACCATCCAGTCTCAACTGTCAGCACCTATCCTTCCATCTTTCCCCCACCATCAGAACTGATGAAGCTTCTTGTATAAGAAGCAAAATATTTTCTTCTTCCTCCTCAAGGAAAGAAAACAGTTCAGTTGTCTTTTGAAGAAAAAATCACGCCTTTGAGACTCTCCACAGATGATTATATGTAAATGTTCTGCTAGATTAAAAATCTTTATATTTCACACACATTTTAATGAGTTTTTTTAAAAATGTGAGAAAATGTGATGCGATATATCATGGATTTGATTTCTAGTAAATGGACAATTCCAATGACTGTGGGTTGGATCAGGAAGAAGAGTAAATTATTTCCTATTCACTACTAAGAATGTATCATTCGTGGTTATTGCCTCATTTTTTGAAATATCTTTCTGACTGAGGCATTAGTTCAGCCCAATTCTTAAAACTGCATGATCCGGTCTTTTATTTTCAGGAACTAGAAAGTGGAAATGCTCCTGGCTATTGTCACCTCTGGGGCAACTGTCCATACCAGCATCTTATCTAAAAAATCTTAACAAAACAAGATTTAGTAAGCCATGTTGGAGAACTTTACCTTGTTTTCTCCCCCTCACTTTTCAGAGCAAAGCATTCAGAATACATATTGAATCATTATTGAGTAGTTCATCATCAACCCACCGAAGCAGGAGACCCTATTCAATTTCAGACAAATGAATGTCCAGTCTCTTCTTAAAAGCCTCCAGTGATGGAGCACCTACAACTTCTGAAGGCAAGCCATTCCACTGGTTGATTGTTTTCACTGTCAGGAAATACCTTCTTAGTTCTAGGTTGGTTCTCTCCTTGGTTATTTACATCCATTATTTCTTGTTTTGCCTTCTGGTGATTTGGAAAATAGGCTGGCCCCCTATTCTTTGTGGCAATCCCTCAATTATTGGAACACTGCTAGTCACCCCTAGTCCTTCTTTTCACTTAGGCTACACAGACCCAATTCCTGAATCCATTCTTCATATGTTTTAGCCTCCAGCCATCATTTTAGAGAAATAGTGAAATAGTGGCTCAAAGTCACATTGTAAACGTCTATGGCTAAGAGGGATGTAAACCTCATTGTCCCCAATTCTAGTCAAGATCCTAACCATTCTATCACACTGTCAGAGTTGAAACAAGTGCTTAATGCAATAAATATATATTGCTCATTTGTAAATGGAAAAATATTCAGTTGAAGCGGCTTAAAATAAAAGATGTCTTCTCGTCTTTCTTAATAACTGCCAAATTCTAGGTATTATGCTTTTTCTTATATGTGCTCTGACATTTCCATGATAACATCAGATTTAATTTGCTGAAATGTACATTTTCTAGAAATGGAAGACATTAAAGTATGCTTAAAAATTGTATGTGGAGGAAAGCAAGACTAAAATTTGTTTATTCACTGTCTAGAATTTGCCAATTTAGCTCCTAAAAATGAATAAAGATGTAGCGTTAATGATCAAAAAATTGTCCTTCTTTTTAACTTAAACTTTAAAGCTTTATGGCAGGCAGGCTGGAACAGGAGATAAGTATGCGTATTAAACTTGCCGAATTTAGATCAGTTAGAATTTTGTTTGGTTTTATTTTTTATAGGATTCTGCAAAATTTGCTGTGTGGCAGAAAGAGAATTATCAGAAAAAGTGGACATTTCCCTTATTCTCACAACATGCTTAACTGGTCAAGGAAAGAATTCGTATGTTATAGAAACATTTAAAATATTCCTTTGATTCAATTAGATTTATAGATTATATTTAGCTCCAGAGAGACCTCTTCTTTTCACAGAGGTCAAAATGAAATTCTTCATTCAAAGTAGATTTATAGGACAAGCATTGTGCTTGCATTGATTGCTACAGCTGTTTGGAAAATAAAAGTTTACTTGATATGCTGATATCTCTCTGCAGTTTGAAAAAGAATCCATGGAGACAGAAAGAGAAGTACTTGATAAATACTAAGGAGAAGGATAACACAGTGTTTCTAATTCTTTTTTACATTTTTAAATTATATATAATAGAAGCAAATAAGTCATGATCCAGCAAGTGTCTTAAATACTGTGATTTTCCCAAAAAGAATTATTATTATTATTATTATTATTATTATTATTATTATTATTATTATTATTATTATTATTATTATTATTATTATTATTATTATTATTAATTTAATTTGTATACCGCCCTTCTCCCGAAGGACTCAGGGCAGTGAACAGGGCAATACATATTAAAAAACAAGATACAAAATTAAAAACGAATTAAACACAATGCCCATGAATAAATTAGTACACATTAAAAGTTAAAACAAATTTATAAAACCCAACCCCATCCCATCAGGCCAGGCCAGCTTGTTCAAAAAGGTAGGTTTTAAGATCGCACCGGTCAGGTGCCATCCGGAGCTCGACCGGAAGATGGTTCCATAAATCCGGCGCGCCCACAGAGAACGCCCTCCCCCTGGGGGCCACCAGTCGACATTCTTTGACTGGTGGCACACTGAGGAGGCCCTCTCTGTGGGAGCGTACTGGGCGGAGGGAAGTTGACGCCGGCCGCAGGTGCTCCCCAAGGTATTCCAGACCCATGCCATGTAGGGCTTTGTAGGTCATTACCAACACCTTGAATCTCACCCGGAAGACAACTGGAAGCCAATGCAGCTCGCAGAGCAGAGGTGTAACATGGGAGTGTCGGGAAACTCCCAACACAACTCTCGCGGCTGCATTTTGTACCAGTTGGAGCCTCCGAGTGGTCTTCAAGGGTAGCCCCATGTAGAGAGCGTTGCAGTAGTCCAGACGAGAGGTCACGAGCGCGTGAGTGACCGTACGTAAGGCATCCCAGTCTAGATAGGGCCGCAACTGGCGCACCAGGCGGCCCTATCACTATGTGAATTCTTATTTCCAGAAAGGTAAATGTTTTCATGGTGGCTGCAGTGTAATGTTCTATGATACCAAAATCTGATATTAAAAATGCAAATACCTTTGTAAATAAGCAGACCTGTGCTAAACAACTACCTGTCTCCACTGAACAGATTAACTGAGCTGAATGATAAATTTTTCATCTACTAATGTGGTGTAACTTAGTGTGAAAAGAGAGATAAGTGGTAGCTGACACCATGGTGTTCAGGAATAAACAGCAACAAAAGCCTGAACACCACCTGTCGAAAAGGTACCATGGTTAGTATAATCCTATCTTGTCAATCAAGTGCAATTTTTGTAACATCTTATTAACAGATCACAATTGGCAGCTCATCGGAAAATTCAGCAACTGATACAAATGCTCCAGTCATTATAGCAATGTAAAATATGTTGCTGTTGTAGCTTCCTCTAATAATTTAACCTTAATGGATCAGACACAGAGAGAGAGAGAGAGAGACATACATACACACACACACACACACACACACACATGATCAGTATCTTTGTCTAGGTTTCGTTTAGCATCAGATCAACAGTTCCACATAATTCCACCTATATGCTTAAAGACTACAATATCCAAGTCCTTCCTCCCATAATTCTCATTGACAGTCATCACTTTTCATAACCACTTGATGATGGCTACTGATGGAAGCTGCATTGTTTCCTTCTTCTGTTTCAATTTCATTTAATGTGGATCTTCACTAGACTTTATATAACCACTTCCGGGTGAGGTTCAAGGTTCTAGTTATGGTCTTTAAGTCCCTACATGGCATGGGTCCGGAGTACCTTGGGGACCACCTGCTGCCGGCGTCAACTTCCCTCCGCCCTGTGCGTTCCCACAGAGAGGGCCTCCTCAGGGTGCCTCCGGTCAGAGAATGTTGGCTGGCGGCCCCCAGGGGGAGGGCCTTCTCTGTGGGCGCTCCGGCTTTATGGAACCAGCTGCCGGTCGAGCTCCGGACGGCACCGGACCTTCGCTCCTTCCGACGCGGTCTGAAGACCCACTTATTCGAACAAGCTGGCCTGGCCTGATGGGGGGATTTTAGGGTTTTAATGGGTTTTTATACTGTATTGTTTTACTGGGCGATTATTTAATTCTCTTTTTAATTTTTGTATTTGCTATTTATATGTGCCCTGTTCACCGCCCTGAGTCCCTCGGGAGAAGGGCGGTATATAAATTTAATTAATAATAAGAATAAGAATAAGAATAAGAATAAGAATAAGAATAAGAATAAAGAATAAAGATCAACTAAATCCATCACCAGAGTTCAAAAGGATCACTACACAATCTTTGGCCTCTGATCTAGACTTATTAGGTTTTCTGTAAGGCAGAAGTGGTAGGTAGTGGTGCAGGTGATGTTCTGGGTGTGGGCTACGGCTTGTAGAAAGTGGTCATATCACTGCAAGCATTTTTCCTGCATTTTCTTTTTTACTAACATAATGCCCATCTGCTGCTGGATGGTATCATTACTGACATGGTCAAGAAGAGAGACACCCAATGACTAATGGAGCAATCACATCTTCCTGCTCAGCACTTTCTGGTGGCTGGAGAGACTCAGTGCCATTCAGTGCTAGTAGCTGAACTATCATTTTATACAGTTTTGATTTTAGATGATTGGCATACACGTATTACAGAGCACTCCAGTGATCTCTTTCCCTTCTTTATACAAATGTACATTTATATGCAAAGTTGTCCATATGCTAGCACAGACCCAGATAGGAGATTAACCAGCTGTTGGGGTAAAGACTTTGATGTAAGGCTTTATAATGAGTGGACATGATTTGGGTAAGATATATTAATACAGTAGATATTGGGAAAACCGTTCAATGTATCCTGTAATAAAAGCCTGTTGTGAACTTTGGACCAGCAAACTGAAAACCTGAAGCAGACTGAAGGAAACAGCAGGAAGAGCCCAGGACTTTTTAACTGAAATGCTTCCATCAGAGCTTTTCAACTGAATAATCAATTGATGCTCTGCAAGGAAGAAATCATTAGCTGCTTTTCAATCTTCATGAGTGGGTATGTGCCATGGATCATAACTGACCATCAGTTGTTTTTTTAATCTGAATTTCACTAAGTGATTGAAACAATGCCATTCTTCCCATCATGAAATCCATGACTGCTATTGTTTTCCAATGATACCTGGCAAATAGAACAGTTCAGGAAGATGTGATGGTTTGTAAAGATGTTACTTCTGGAAAAATGAGACAAATACTTAAAAGCAAGTATATGCTTGTACTTCGTAAATGGATGCCTGTTTTAAGCTAGTGCACAGTTTAGGCTGCTTTCCTAAACTTGAATGTATAAGACTATATTTTGTTATTATTTTTGATTCAGTGTGCATTGAATTGGGCTGCAAGCAATAAAAGCAATGTAATGTTTCATGTCCCATCTAAGTAGAAAACATTTTGTTCAAGTTGAGATACATAAGAACATAGGTAGAAGCATAGTTCTCCTAAGCAACAAATACAGTACTTACATAAGGAACTGCCAAAATTTGCTAAATTTCATTTGATCTAATCATGAATTAAAATTACATTTTACTATCTGTTCATAAACTCAGGGAAGAGTATTTTTACTATTATGCATACAGCTTTAATTCTTAACTTGGTTTTTAAACCTGATTTTACACATTTTAAAAATTCATTCTTTGTAAGCCGTGGTTAGTTTAAATTTAGATGTAAGTTACAGGGAGCAGTTAAAGTTGAATCAATGAATTATTATAGGAACTACAAAATAATTCTACAGAAAAATTCATGAACAGGTATTTTTTTTAAAAAAAATTGGCTGTTTCAGACACTGAATCATTTTGATATATCATTTTTTTCATCTCTAATATTATAATGATAGAAAATGAGTGGATGAAAGCTGAGGACAGCCTTCTCTTGCAAAAAGAACGAGTTGCCTCCAGAAGTTGTAAGGGGATCCAACCCTGGAGTTTTTAAAGAAGAGATTGGACAATCATTTGTCTGAAATGGTATAGGGTTTCCTGCTTGAACTAGAAGTTGGACTAGAAGACCTCCAAGGTACCTTCCAACTCCATTATTCTGAGTTGTCTTCCAGACCAAACAATCCTAATATGTCTTGTGAATAGCTATTCATCTGAAAGAGATGACTGGTATGAGAAAGTTCCTTTAAGACTACTGGGCTGTTCCTACCTCTTTCCACTCTGCTAACATGTAGTGAGGACCTACAGTGGGAAAGAGCCAAATCACTTCTTCCAATAGTGGGAAAAAGCTGAGAGAAACCATCACTCTTTGTCTTTGACTACTGGACCTGCTTTGGTTTATACTCAATCTAGAATCCCTTCAGCACACATTGATGGACTTCTAGGCAGGGTGACTTCAGCAAAGCTATAGGTCAATTTGAAGCCACTTAGGCTGGAAGCTTTTGGGCCAATAATCCCCCCCCCCCGAGGGCTCCTTTTCCCTCACCTTCTGGCCCAAAGAAATTTGAGGTTACATAGTTTACTTCACTGAACCAAACTGAATATTTTTTGAGTGAAATGAATGATGTCACCATCAGGCCCGAATAGCTTTGTTAAAGCAAATCTATGTCACTTCAAACTGGTCTCTTTTGCATGCCTGATTTACCAGGTTAACTGCTGTCATTTTTGACTAAAAGAATCAGGTTGAAGATAATGGAAAACGAGAAACCTCTGCTTAAATCCCTGCACATATAAATTTGTCTTCCATAATCTTCCATCACATGAAAAATTAAACTTAGTGACAGAGCACATCCTTTGCATTATGGTCCTGAGAGGATCTGGCTCAACTGATGAAGTACCAGATTGGGGCGGGAAGAAGGAAGAGGAATTTGAACTACCTCTTTTCTCTTTCTAAAAAAAAAAGGAAGCAAAGAAAGGAAAGTTTATGATGCCCAACTAACATATAAAGACTTGGAGGATTATTCACTAAGCAACTAACACACACACACACACACACACCAAAGGCTGGCGGTCTAAATGAGAGAGATAGTGGGTAAAGTATGCAAGCTACATCCCCTTTTAAACATGTGTGCAATGCATGTACATAAGGGTGTGACATACAATGCTCCACTACCACTCTTCTGATTTTGATGCCCCCTATGCAGATACTGTTTAAAAACAAGTTCATGTGTTTGGAAAAAGGATACACAATGGAATAATAGGCATGTAATCAGTTAAACCAAACAAAAATGCAGTATCTGCTTGCTTTATCATACAATAGAACAGTAGACAATAGAAAGTAGAACAAGGACAATAGAAAAAGGATCCACAATATGTTCCTGGTTGTCTTCATTCAGTTTGGTGGATTAGATGTGCATTTGTACAGTTAGTCCTCAACTTACAATGGTTCATTTAGTGACCATTCAAAGTTACAACGGCCTTAGAAAAAGTGACCATTTTTCACACTTACAACCTGTATTATATCTGTAAACAACATTAATATAAGTTAAACAAGTTATTCCAGTTATACGGTGAGGGAAAAAACAATCTGACAGGAGAACACGCGGGAACTTTGACAGCTGTCAAAGTTCCCCGCACGGCGCAGGCGCAGCCACTGACAGCTCGTGGCTGTCAAAACACCGAGCCATGCGGAAGCAAGAACTGTCAAGAACAGACGGCGCGGATTGGTCCGGTTAGACGCGGCGCCAAAAGGAACGTTCCTGATTGGCCCTCACTGACAGCTGCCGGCTATAAAAGCCGGGCAAGTTATCCTGTTTTTGTCTTGCTCTAAATAAACCTTTAGTTAAGTAGCCTGTCGTCCCGAGTGGTCCTTTCGGCTACTTCACTGGCGACGAGGGTGGGATCGCTCCTGAGCTGAAGTCACGGCCGAGGAAGAGAGTTCCCGGCCAGAGCTGACACTGGAAGTTTTAACTTCCAACAGAGCGAGACCTAGGACCGGACGACATGGCAAACTTCGGGCGTGTGAGGGAATTCGATACCCGCCATCCCGAGAGGTGGCAATCACACCTGGGACAAGTCGAAGGATTTCTCCTCGTCAGCAAAATCACCGACGACAGAGCAAAGGCCGCCGCTCTCCTATACATCAGCGGACCCCCGGTGTACGACGCTGCCGTCGGGCTGTTTAGCCCGGTACCCATCACCGAAGTCTCCTACGCGGACTTGGTAGACCGGCTTAACAAGCATTATATGCCGGCACGCTCAGAACTGTACTGGCGAGTACAATTCGCCCAGAAGAAACAGCGACCAGACGAACCCGCGAATGACTTCATCGCAGGGGTCAGGCACGCCACGCGGAACTGCTGCTTCCCCGACCTGGAAGACCGCATCAGAGACCAGGTGGTGATTGGGTTAAGGGACGAGCGGCTTCAGAAGAAACTGACATCTAAACCCGACATGGGTCTAGCAGAATTGACCCGAGAAATTATGGCCTACGAGTATAACCACAAGAAGAAATCGACTACCACGACCCCAGAGAGCCCAGCGACCGTATACCAAGAGAGCGCAACTCTCAGTGACAGCAACGAATCGGTGGACTTCACTGACGGGGAAGCCCTTCAGCGCAGGATGGAACGCAGACAACAGAGAAGAAGCGACACATCGGATCGCCGAAGAACCAGGAACTCCCCTCCACCACCACCACCACGTTACGAGCAACGGGCCGCCTGCGCCAGCTGCGGGGGAAATCATGCCCGTGGAAGCTGCCGGTTCAGAAACGCTAAGTGCCACAATTGCGGAAAGACCGGCCACATCAAACCGGTGTGCCGAAGCCGGGGCCGCGACAACGTGAATGATCTGGAGGCCAATTACCCAGGTTGGCCAGCTACCCGGGCCAACATAGAAAAAACGCCAGGGGCCCTAGTAGAAACAATTGATAAGGTACACTGCCTAAGCTCAAAGGTGAGGATCAGGGTAAAAATTCAGGGAGTCCCCTGCCCCATGGAGGTGGACTCCGGGTCAGCAGTCTCCTTAATTTCATTCAAAACGTATCAGGAGATCTGCCAACAAAGCAAGGGAAAAATTCCTCTGAGGCAAACTCAGGTCCACCTAGCAGATTTCCAAAAAAACCCCATTCCTCTGGAAGGAAGGGCTAGGGTGGCTGTAGAGTACAAAAAATTCAAGGGGCCCCTAGAAGTTCTAGTGACGCCAGGGAACCGCACCAACCTGATAGGGCTGAACTGGTTCGGGCCTTTAGGGATCGCCATTACTGGGGTAAATACAGTCCAATCCTCTAGCCTCGAAGCCGTTTGCAACAAGTATGCAGACGTCTTCGATGGCACGTTAGGGAAATACACCGGTCCCCCCATCTCTTTACAATTAAACCCAGCAATCCAAGCCATAAAGATAAGAGCTAGGAGAGTACCATTTGCCCTTAAAGAAAAAATAGAAAATGAACTAGAACGCCTCGTAGGTCTTGGGGTGCTAGAACCTACAGAAGGGGGAAGCTGGGAGACCCCAATAGTCACCCCAGTTAAACCTAACGGTGAAATAAGATTATGCGTGGACTATAAGGCGACCCTCAACCTAGCTCTCAGCCCCCATGCTTACCCGGTGCCAGCGGTAAGGGACGTATTTGCTTCCATCCGCTCCGGCGCCATTTTTGCGAAACTTGATCTGACGCAGGCGTATTTGCAACTGCCTGTCACAAATGACACCGCGGAAGCCCAAACAATTGTCACCCACCGTGGTGCCTTTAAAGTGAAAAGGCTCCAATTCGGCATATCGGCAGCCCCGGGTATCTTCCAGGGTATCATGGAGAAAACCCTGAAGGGAATACCCGGGGTCTGCCCCTATTTCGACGATGTTCTCATCGCCGGAGAAAATGAAGCAAACTTAGCTGACAGACTGTCAGCTGTGCTGAGCCGGCTCAGAGAAGCCGGTCTCAAACTTAAACGGGAAAAGTGCTCCATCGGAGTCACATCCACAGAATTCCTAGGGTACAAAATAGACGGCCAAGGCATCCACCCCACCACAGAAAAACTAAGGGCTATTCAGACAGCGCCTAGCCCAAAGAATAAACAAGAACTCCAAGCCTTTTTAGGATTATTAAACATTTATCACTCTTTCCTTCCCCACAAAGCCACCATAGCGGAGCCTCTGCATAGGCTCCTGGACAAGGGAACTGCCTGGTCCTGGACCAAAACACATGAAAATAGCTTCCAATCATTAAAAAAGATTATTTGCAACAGTTCAACGATCACCCTTTTCCGAGAAGACACACCAATATGCATCGCTTGCGATGCATCTCCCTATGGGATTGGGGCAGTGTTAAGTCATCTATACAAGGACGGCACCCAAAGACCCATAGCCTTTTATTCACGCACTCTGTCAAAAGCAGAAAGGAATTACGCACAAATAGACAGAGAAGCCCTAGCAATAGTCGCAGGGGTTAAAAAATTCCATGACTACCTCTATGGGAGACCCTTTACTATATTCACAGATCACAAACCCCTATTAGGAATATTCACGTGGAATAAAGCAACACCACAGATTCTTTCACCGAGAATACTACGGTGGTCCACCTTCTTATCTGCCTATTCTTATCAATTAATACATAAACCAGGGAAGGAATTAGGACACGCAGACTGCCTCAGCAGACTGCCAATTCAAAGCAAGGACCCAGACCCAGCCCCAGCTGGACTGATTCTAGCAATCTCTCAACTTCCAGACTGCCCCCTCTCTGCAAAGATTATAGCTAACAACTCAGCTAAAGACAAAATACTCAGCAGAATCCTCAGGTGGGCAACAACAGGTTGGCCAGCACAAAACCCACACCCCCAATTCCAGCCATTCTATAACAGGAGAAATGAAATATCTTCACATATGGGATGCCTTCTATGGGGGAATCGAGTCATAATACCTAATAGGAACATAAATCAAACATTAGACATCTTACACGAAGGACATCCAGGCATTGTCAAGATGAAAGCTATGGCCAGAAGTTATGTCTGGTGGCCTGGCATAGATAAAGAGATAGAAAAATATGTAGGAGGGTGCTACACCTGTCAAGCAACACGAAGCGAGCCACCCCAAGCACCAATTCACAAATGGGAAACTACAAAAAACCCATGGTCACGCATACATTTAGATTTCGCAGGACCTATCCAGGGACAAAGTTTCCTAATAGTAGTGGACAGCTATTCTAAATGGTTAGAAGTCACTCCCCTTAGAAAAACAACGTCAGGAGCCACTATACAGGCCCTAAGGAAAATATTCGCCACACATGGCCTCCCAGACACCATGGTTTCAGACAATGGACCTCAATTCACCTCTCGTGAATTTCAGATGTTCGCTATGAAGAACTGTATTAGGCTGGTCACGTCTGCACCATTCCACCCATCGACGAACGGGATGGCTGAAATTATGGTGCGTTCCACAAAAGAAGCTCTAAAAAAATTTGTCAAGGGGAACTGGCAGCGGCGACTCAGCCAGTTCCTAATGTCACAACACGCAACTCCATGTACAACAACGGGCAAATCACCCGCGGAACTAAGATGGGGGAAGAGACTGATAACGCGGCTCGACAGACTACATCCTGACACATACCCGGAAGAAAACGATCACCCCCACCCAAACCGCACCCTCAAACCTGGGCAAATGATATGGGCACGGTCATACACAGACAAAAACAAATGGGTCCAAGGGACAGTGCTAAAACAAACAGGACCCATTTCTTATCTAATATCCACACAAATTCACAGCAATCTACGCCGCCATATTGATCAACTCAGACCAAGACAACCACCGCACAACCCAGAACCCCAACACGAGCTGCAAGCCCCCGCAGAAATACTGCCGATACCAAACCAAGAGGAAGAGGGGCAAGAAAACTTACTGCCACCTGAACCAGACATCGCCCCACTTCCAAGACGCTCCAACAGGAACAGAAGAGCCCCCACATACTTAAAGGACTACCAGTGGGCAGGTTCCAACGACCAAGGGGGAGGAAACGCTCCAGGGGAGGGGTAAGGGGTGTATTATATCTGTAAACAATATTAATATAAGTTAAACAAGTTATTCCAGTTATACGGTGAGGGAAAAAACAATCTGACAGGAGAACACGCGGGAACTTTGACAGCTGTCAAAGTTCCCCACACGGCGCAGGCGCAGCCACTGACAGCTCGCGGCTGTCAAAACACCGAGCCATGCAGAAGCAAGAACTGTCAAGAACAGACGGCGCGGATTGGTCCGGTTAGACACGGCGCCAAAAGGAACGTTCCTGATTGGCCCTCACTGACAGCTGCCGGCTATAAAAGCCGGGCAAGTTATCCTGTTTTTGTCTTGCTCTAAATAAACCTTTAGTTAAGTAGCCTGTCGTCCCGAGTGGTCCTTTCAGCTACTTCACAACCAGTGGTCGTATGGGCAAAATTCAGATGCTTGGCAACTGATTCATATTTATGATGATTGCAGTGCTTCTGTGACCTTCAGACAAGCAAAGTCAATGGGGAAACCAGATGTACTTAACAACCATGTTACTATCCTAACAACTGTGATTCACTTAACAACAAGAAAGGTCATAAAATGGGATGAAACTCACTTAACAAATGTTTCACTTAGCAACAGAAATTTTGGGCTCAATTGTGATCATAAGTTGAGGATTACCTGTATTATGGTCCCATTTCAGCTATTTTTTCCCACTTGAAACTGCAACCATGCACAGTTTGTTCTCTGCCTGCTCAAACTAAAACCCCTAATTCCTAGAATTTTTAATCTTCCTTGACATGAATAATATGTCTGCCTACTGCAGTGACCCCATGGATCTTTGAGGAGAGTAATGGTTCTAGCAGATATTTGAGAAGTACCAAAGGTGATTCTTTTAAAATGTCACCTCAAACTAAGGACTATATTTATAGCCCACAATAAATATTTGTAATTTTAATATGTTGCTTTCCAGAGAAATGTATTTCATGACTGTTTTTATTTGAAGATGTTTCTTTGAAACCACCATTTCCTTCTCAGAACAAGTTGTAGACATTATGGTATTGTTCTGGCAAAACGATTTCCATAAAGAAAGCAAGCCGCAATGAAAGGGAACATGTATAAAGATTAATGCATCCAACTTCTGAGTGTAGAGTGAATAATTGCCATTCTGGAGACTTAAGTTATTGGAAAGAAAATCTCTGTTAAGGAAAACAGACAAATTTAGACTACCTGTTCAGCACAGGTAATTTGCTTACCTGTTATTTTTTCTTTAAAGTAGCTATATAACCATTTTTTCCTGGTCTTATTGATTTCACGTGTCATTTTGTACAGTGATATAATGCAGCTGGGTACATGAGCCCACACACATACATGCACAGAGGGGAGCAAATGCTGGCATCGTTTGTCATCCTGAGCTCCAGTCCCTGCTTTTAGTGTGCAGGATTTCAAGGGGAGTGATATTTTCAATCTAAATGCCAAGCATGACGGCAATAGAAAGAGATAGATCAGGGAGAGAGAAAGGTATTGCTTCAAATACCAAAGGTTTAAGTTATAAAAGTGGGCTACGACCTCCCTTGCGTTGTTCACTTACACAACTATAATGGACTATAAATAACAAGTAGTTTATGTAAAGTTATAATTTTTGATTGGCCTAACAAGGAGATTGGCCTGTTTGTGTTCTGCATCTCAAGAGTTGTCAAAGCTACACATAGAGACCATTTTCAGATAAAGTAAAGCTGTCCCCTGTTTAACTCTTTAGTACGTAATAAAGAAGCAGAAAGGAAAGAATATAATGAGGACAATCAGCAATAAGATAGACAGATTCAGTTACAGTGGTGATGGATATACAATTGGGAGACCTGAAAGACCAGGTTAGGGATAGAGCTTCATGGAGAAAATCTAACTATGTGGTCACTAGGAGTAAAAAATGACTTAATAGTACATAATCAAGAGACGCTGAGCAGAAGGAGTGAATGCTTTGAGACCAATTTTTAACGATGCTTTTTGCTCAAAAGGTAACATCTCCCTTGAAAAGATTTGACTTCTAGTGATAAGTTGCATCTATGTAGTTTTTGTGCTAACAGTATGGAATTGGTTTAGTATTATTTCTTCTGTGATTTTTTTACTCCCCAGACCAGGGGTGTCAAACTGTCGGCCTGCAGGCTGGATGTGTCATGCCGAAACCGCACCCACCCCATTGCCGACAATGGGGAAAAAGTCACGATACATCGCGACACATCAAGTGACGCTGCGAGTGTGTCACCCCTGCCCCAGACTAACCTGAGATTTCTTGCTTGTTTCCTATTCAGCTATTAACTGTTAACCTTTGTTAAGTGTTTGGCATTTCTGTGCATTGATGAGGTGGGCTGGGTGCTACAATTTGCTTAGAATCAATTGAACTATTAATTGATTATTGGTAGAAGGGGAGTAAATGGGTGGGATTAAATAGATAGGCTTTTAATTTATTGTAATTCTATTAATTCTGTTTAATTCTATTTATTTTGATTCTGTTGATTAACATAAGAGAAATAACATGATGATTACATTGATATTATTATATTACATATTTTAAGTAGCATGAAATAAAGTATTTCTTGGTTGTAATTAAGGAACAAATTTGAAGTGACATCAGACATCTGTTATTGCCTTCCTGCAAGGTTGACTCAGCCTTCCATCCTTCTGAGGTAGGTAAAATGAGGACCCAGATTGTTGGGGGCAATAAGCTGACTTTGTAATAATGCCGCTTGGGGGGGGGGGGCGAAAGCCCTAATAAGCAGGCATATACATAGAATGAAGGCTATTGCTAAGCACATTGGTTTGTGCTTAAATTGTAAGCCGCCCTGAGTCTTCGGAGAAGGGCGGGATATAAATGGGATTAAAATAAAATAAAAAATAAAATAAATTTATTATGATAAAAGGAGTTTTCCATTCTTCTCTGAAATCAGAGTAAGATGGCCAATATGTTGATTTATATTTTTATGTGAGTTGCCAGAATCTGGAATTGTGTGTCAGTTATGTAAGTGATTTTTTTTTTTAAAAAAATAATTACATCTGTTTTCTTATTCTGAATTGGTTCTCTAGATTTGTAATTTCCTTTGCTTGCAATTCTGACCTGTTTTTGAAAAAAAGGAGAGAAAATAGAAAAAAGGTAGCATAAAGTATATAATTAAACAATGTGAAATCATTTTTGTTTATAAAATAGAATTCATTTTTTAAAGGATTTTTCTTTAAATAATTAATTCTGCATTTGTTTGATGCTTGCTGGTATTTTTCCCCACATCAATTATTATGATATCACTTTTCATTTGTAATATACTTTTTGTTGATATAATTCACTGCCTAATTTTATACTTATTTCTCTATATGGTAATTTTTCTGCATGGAAAAACTGTCCTAAATAATGACACTACAGAAAAGCATAAGACCATATCCTCAAAAGTCATTAAATTAAAGCAAGAAACAAATTGTAATCCCTTTACACTTGTGACAAAATGAAACTTTAAGTATATCTGACCTGGACTGAAACAATCGCCACTGTATGCATCCTACTAGGCTTTTGGTTTTGTTCTCCTTTTTCTATGGTTTTATATTTAATTGTGTTACATTTTAAAATAGAAATAATAGAAATATTTTCAATTTTTTTAATGTCAGCGTTAGTAAAGGTTTTACAATGAAACTATGACAGAACAAATATATCCAAGTATTGTTGGAACAGATGGAATTCAAAGAGCACTCCAGCATCTTGAATAATTAATTTTCAGAACAGTTTTTGATTTCCTTAGTACAAGGTGACACTTAGACTTACATTGCCAGATGAAGACTTGGCAACATGGTGACTATGCTCCTTCCTTATTGAGCCTAGGGCTTCAAAATCAAGTCCATTTGAAGATTAAGGACCGAAAAGACAGAGCAGAAGCCTACAAACAGCAGTGCCCTGACATCTAGAGAAGTAAAGTAAATAGACAGGCACAGGGGTAAAATAGTTTCAGTCTTTCACATTATGATGAGTTGTGCTACTAACTGTCTTTACCTTATGGCAGGGGTTTTCAAACCTGGCCCTTTTATGACTTGTGGACTTCAACTCGTTACCTCCCGTATAGACTACTGCAATGCTCTCTACATGGGGCTGCCCTTGAAAAACACCCGGAGGCTTCAGCTGGTGCAGAATGCGGCTGCACGGGTAGTGATGGGAGCTCCCCGATACTCCCATATAACACCTCTGCTCCATGAGCTGCATTGGTTACCGGTTGCCCTCCGGGTGAGATTTAAGGTGCTGGTACTTACCTTTAAAGCCCTACATGGCTTAGGCCCAGGATACTTGCAGGACCATCTGCTACCGGGAACGAATTCCCATCGCCCAGTGCGCTCACACAGAGAAGGCCTCCTCAGGGTACCGTCAGCTAGACAATGTCGGCTGGCGAACCCCAGGGGAAGGGCCTTCTCTGTGGGAGCACCAGCCCTATGGAATCAGCTCCCCCCTGATCTTCGGATGGCCCCAGATCTCCAGTCCTTTCGCCGCGGCCTCAAAACACTCCTTTTCCACCTGGCTGACCTGGACTGACAGGCATTTTAATTATGTTTACAATTTTTAATTTAATTTTAATTTTTAATTTTAATTTATTGCACAGAGGACTTTAATTTTAATTTTATCTTAATTTCTGTACTTATTATATGTTATTGTTGTTAGCCGCCCTGAGTCCTTCGGGAGATAGGGCGGGATATAAGTCCCATTAATAAATAAATAAATAAATAAATAAATAAATAAATAAATAAATAAATAAATAAATAAATAAATAAATAAATAAACTACCTGGCTGGCTGAGGAATTCTGGAAGTTGAAGTCCACAAGTCATAAAAGGGCCAAGTTTGAAGACCGCTGCCTTATGGTAACATATACACATTCACAATATTATAGCATTATCTCTTTAGTAAGAATGCAAAAATGTCTCAGTTGGCCTAGTTTTGTGTGTGTGAATGAAATATAACTATCTACCGTTAGTTCGTAGGTTTGTAGCACTTCAGCAAGGTTTAAAATCAACTCTTTTCCATCTCACTGCATACATACATCAGTAATGGAAAGTTTTTTTATATATATTCAGGAAGCATTGCCATCATACTGCATTTACAGATTCACTTGGCCAAGTTTGACTGATTATGTAACATCCATGATATATTCTCATGGATGCACATGATCACTGGTTGGATTGGTTGATATACAAGTAGTATAGAAAATAATAATCATAGTAATTAGAAAGAAAAACCTTTCAGGCAAGAAATGTGACAGGAGGGCAACATTGTGCAGGGGAAAAAGGAAACATTTTCAGTGCTGGCGAGGCAGATGCTAATTAGAAGTGAAAGGAAAAGAAGATTGTGGTGTGGAAGACCAAAGTCAACCATATATATGGAAAATTTCTTTTTAATGACACTGCTCCAGAAATTCTGGGCTCATTGTCCAACAATAAGTGCTAAGCATTCAGTGTTTACTGCACTTGTTGGAGACAAAACTATCCTGGTGTTAAAAATGTGGAGGTTATGGACAAAAACAAAGGAGGAGAACCTCAAACAAGACCAAAAAAGAACTCAATTTATTGGCACAATCCACTTGACTGGGACAATTTTATGTGGAAGGTCCAAAGAGCCTTTTGATATTGGAAAATAATATGGTTGCTTGCCAAAAAAAATATTAAAATGTGTAGAGCAATCCATTTGATATATACTGGAATTTTATCTCTTTCAGTTTGCTTTCTGATTCTTGCTAGCATTTATTTTCAGATGCTTGTCAAAAAGAAGTTTACTGTTTTCACTTAAGGAAGTTGCTCCCTGATCATTAGGGATAATAAATACAGGTGAGCTGTACGCCATAATCATCACAATTGTGACAAATCAGGGCTTGAACTATCTTGCTTTGCATGTAATGAGTCTATCTCATATATTAGTTTCCCCTTTTAAGGTGCATTACTGAAATAAATGAACTTTTGCATGATATTCTAATTTTTTGAGTTTCACCTGTAAAATGAACCAGTTTCAGTTTGTGACAGAAAGGTTTGTGACTTCACAGACATAAACAAAGCAACAGTAGTTTAAACTGCGCTCTTGAACAGAGAGTCAGTGAAGGATTCTCTGTTGTACTGAGACTAATATGGTATATCAAAAACACATTTAGAACATGAAAACCCCAAATCCACGATCTCAGAAAATTAGAATATTACATGGAATCAATAAAACAAGGAATGTACATAGAACAATATCAGACCTCTGAAAAGTATAAGCATGCATATGTACTCAGTACTTGGTTTGGGCCCCTTTTGCAGCAATTACTGCCTCAATGTGGCGTAGCACGGAAGCTATCAGCCTGTGGCACTGCTGAGGTGTTATGGAAGACCAGGATGCTTCAATAGCAGCCTTCAGCTCTTCTGCATTGTTCAGTCTCATGTCTCTCATCTTTCTCTTGGCAATGCCCCATAGATTCTGTATGGGGTTCAGGTCAGGCAGGTTTGCTGGCCAATCAAGCACAGTAATCCCACGGTCATTGAACCAGGTTTTGGTGCTTTTGGCAGTGTGGGCAGGTGCCAAGTCCTGCTGGAAAATGAAGTCAGCATCCCCATAAAGCTCGTCTGCGGAAGGAAGCATGAAGTGCTCCAAAATCTCCTGGTAGATGGCTGCGTTGACCCTGGACTTAATGAAGCACAGTGGACCAACACCAGCAGATGACATGGCTCCCCAAATCAACACAGACTGTGGAAACTTCACACTGGACTTCAAGCATCTTGCAGTGTGTGCATCTCCATAAGGAGGGAAAGCCTCAAAAGGTAATTGCAAAAGAAGTTGGATGTTCCCAAAGTGCTGTATCAAAGCACATTAATAGAAAGTTATGTGGAAGGGAAAAGTGTGGAGGAAAAAGGTGCACAAGCAGCAGGGATGACCGCAGCCTGGAGAGGATTGTCAGGAAAAGGCCATTCAAAAGTGTTGGGGACTTTCACAAGGAGTGGACTGAGGCTAGAGTCAGTGCATCAAGAGCCACCACACACAGACGGATCCTGGACATGGGCTTCAAATGTCGCATTCCTCTTGTCAAGCCGATCCTGAACAACAAACAACGTCAGAAGCGTCTTACCTGGGCTAAAGAAAATAATAATAATAATAATAATAATAATAATAATAATAAGAATAAGAAGAAGAAGAAGAAGAAGAAGAAGAAGAAGAAGAAGAAGAAGAAGAAGAAGAAGAAGTTGGAAGGGACCTTGGAGGTCATCTAGTCCAACCCCCTGCTCAGGCAGGAAACCCTATACCATTTCAGACAAATGGCTGTCCAGTCTCTTCTTAAAAACTTCCAGTGTTGGAGCATTCACCACTTCTGGAGGCAGGTTGTCCCACTGGTTAATTGTTCTAACTGTCAGGAAGTTTCTCCTTAGTTCTAGGTTGCTTCTCTCCTTGACTAGTTTCCATCCGTTGCTTCTTGTCCTGCCTTCAGGTGCTTTGGGAAATACATAGAAAATATTTCTGAGGGGAAATAATGTAGATGTTTTCCTGACTAGCCAATCAGCTTATATTGTGATTCTTGTGGTTTGGCCTAAAGAAGAGAAAGGAGCATTCTTTCATGTTTCTTAAACATTACCATAGAAAGAGGAGAGACCTTGCCTAAAGAAAACAAAAGTGGAGAATAGAACACTCACCATTTCAATATTAATTATAATGATGACAACAGAATAACAAAGTTGGAAGGGACCTTGGAGGTCTTCTAGTTCAATGCACTGCTCAGGCAGGAAGCCCTGTACCAGGGGTGTTAAACTGCCGGCCCATAGGCTGGAAGCATTATAGCAAAACCGTGCCCACCCCATTGCCGGCAATGGCAAAAAAGTAATGTTACATTGCGACATGTCACGTGACATTGCCCTGCCCTATACCATTTCAATCAAATGGTTGTCCAATCCCTTCTTAAAAATTTTCAGTGTTGGAGCACCTACAACTTGTGAAGGCAAGTCATTCCACTGATTAATTGTTCTGTCAGGAAGTTTCTCCTTAGTTCTAGGTTGGTTCTCTCCTTGATTAGTTTCCCTTCATTTCTTCTTGTCCTGCCTTCAGGTGCTTTGGAGAATAGCTTGATTGCCTCTTCCTTGTGGCAACCCCTGAGATATTGGAACACTGCTATCCTGTTACACCTCATCCTTCTCTTCATTAAACTAGACATACCCAATTCCAGCAACCTTTTTTATATGTTTTAGCCTCCAGTCCCCTAATTATCTTTGTTGTTCTTCTCTGCACCCTTTCTAGAGTCTTTTTTACATTGTGGTGACCAAAACTGGATGCAGTATTCCAAGTGTGGCCTTACCAAATATGATGATGATGAGGAGGAGGAGGAAGAATGGTCATTTATAAATATTTACTATAATTTCATAAAAATACAACATATTATCATAAGCTAAAGACCAACAGGTGACCCATGCATCTGTTTCATCTGCTGCCCAAGCCTTAATGTGCAACTTCAAAACCACAGTCTTACGTTTTATGATTTTTTGGCATGGAGAGGCCTTTAAATTAGAGACACCATCAAATAAAATACTGTCTACTGTAAAGCAGGATACATGCCCACATATTCAGGGATAAATATTCTGACTGAGAACTGGGAGTTTAAATGGAATGAGATAAATGGAACATACGCTTATGAAACTATAGAAGTGGCTTTCTAAGAAATGTGATACAGGATTAGTGATGGCACTATCTGCTATAAAAGTCTGTTTGCTGCCTTATGTGCTTTTTTATCTACTTTCAAATAACTTGCAACATTGCAAAGGCCAGGTTTTTCATTATAGGGAAATAGACCTGTAAAAATGCTACTTCTTTTGAGGCAAAGGGTGAGTCTCTTTTTTTGTAATAATTCTGTAGATATATAAAAATACAGTGACCAGCCTGTTTTGCTATATTTAAAAGGATTATCTGGGAATCAAATTGTCTATGAAATACAACTTCATGTTTTGAATAAATTAATGTTATAAATTGTTTAGGAAAGAAGAGGATTTTGCATATGTCACAACCCAAAACAGATGCGTGTGGAAGAAGATACTGAGCATAAAAAAATAGAACAATTATTAGAAATAAATAAAAAATAAATAAAAAATCTATTGGAATAGATTTTCTTAGCAAATCACTTTCCTTATTTGATTCATTCTTTCATCCCACCATAATTTCTTTTCCCTTGATTAAGTGCCATGAAGTGGTGGCACTATTTCGATACTTGGAGGTCATTTAGATAGTAATCTTTGGATATACTCTCTCTGGAATCACCTGTCCAGAAGCTTTATATAAATATCTCAAAAAAAGCAACATTAATGTATTTCAGAAGGCAGAAGCGAAATCTTTAGAGTGAGAACCAAGATTGTTATTTATTTTAATTTCTTATTTTTTTCCCTAGGACCCATTATAAACACACCCCACCTATGCAGTCAAATTAAAATGAAATTAAATTCAATTAAAACATCTTTGGCAAGTAGGAACGCTAAATTATCAGACCCTTGCAGTTTAAAACTAAATAACAAGAGCTTTTGTGGCATCAAAGAGTTCTTTTGCTCAGAGCTTTGATAAGTGCCTGTGAATAGGAATTGTACAAAAATTGCCCTTTTGCAAATGCATTCAGGTGATTCAAAGGAGGGGACAAAGGAGAGTGCAATGGAATTATGGTTTCATTTGATGTCACAGTACTCTTCACATCCATAGATCCAGAACCAGCAAAATAATCAGTTGCACCACTACTACACAACACACAACACTCCCAAAGTGACCAAAAACACTAAGACTGAAATACTTAGAATAATGGACCTCAGGCCTTTGCCTCACTGCCTATTTTCAGTTTGATGGACAAATACAACCCATCTCCAAAATCAGCATAATATCCATGGGATTATGACTCTCGGGATTCACAACAGGGGCCATGGTACAATGTTTAGAAGCTATACAACTTCCAGATATACAACCAAAAGTGTGGAACCATTATGTAGTTGACATCTTAGTAATATTAAAAAAAGAAGCAACTAGAAAGGACATATAAAAAACATCTTCAAGGGAATAAAACTCAGAAGGGAAGAAGAAAAAAATAACACACTACCCTCCCTGAATATCCTCATCAATAAAGAAAGCAATGGCAAATTAGAAAACTAAGTCTATGTGAAAACAACATTACAAAAGTAACAAAACAAAGTAACAAAACAACCTCATTCAAGAGAAGCTGTGTAAGAACATTATTCAGACGAGCAGAAACAGATTGTTATAACCTGGAATGTCAGAAGGAGGAAACAGTTCATCTATAGTATAGATTCTATAGTATAGATTCTATACAACTTCTTCCAACATTCCAAAATGGATATACAGATAACTTTATCATTAAGTGCCTGATCACACCACCTGCTACAGTGCAACCAATATAAGTTATGGAAAGGATAACACTCCCAACACCAAAAACATCTCTGAACCCCCCCCCAACAGACTATTAAAACCACACAGCATTACCATAGAACACAAACGAAGTAAATCCCTCTAAAACATCTTAAGTAAATCAAAAGACCTAGGAGGCCAAGAAGAAAAAAACAGGAGTCATCTACAATCTACAATGTATGTATACATACACCTACTATGCATTTTGGCAGAAGACTAGCAGAGCACATCTATAAATATCAGCAAAGTCAAAGGAACATGATGAAAAAAAAATCCTTAATCTCTCAATAAAATCCTTCATTTCTCAATTTGGGCAAGGTTAACCACAATTTCAACTGGGAAATTAGCATCTTAGATTGAGGGAAACCTAAACATTTAGGGAATTCCAGGAATCTTGGCATTCAGAGAAATCAGCCATCAATAGCCACATTAAAAATAAATGCACCATTCAAAAGATACAATAAAAAACTTGGGAAGGAAACACAGATTTGACAATGTTTTGAGGGAATCTCTGAGGTCCTAACTTGAGACTCAGATTCCTGTTTCTAGTTGCCAAATCCTTCTTTACAGCTAATGTTGCGAAAATCCCAAGTTCCCTTACTGTTCAGATGCATTACTCTTTGGAGATTGATTGTTTCATAAAAAAACTATGCTGGTTATATTTGTAACAATAGCACTAACACTTAGACTTATATACCACTTCACAGTGTTTTACAGCTCTCTTTAGAGTAGTATACAGAGGCAGACTATTGCCCCCAACAATCTGACTCCTCATTTTATCGACCTTGGAAGGATGGAAGGCTGAGTCAACCTTGAGCTGGTAAGAATCAAACTGCTGGCAGTGGGCAGATTAACCCGCAAAACTGCATTCTAATCACTGCACCACGACAACTCTTATAAGTGTTTCATTGTGTTCTTTTCTTTCCCATTTAATGGTAGACTTCAGTATGTCTGAAGATGGCTAAAGCAGAAGAAATTTTAGCAGAAATAATCCTACAGCTGTCAAAAAAGTTTCTATTGCTGCATTTCAGCTCTACTCAAGAAGGCCTGATGAAAAAGCATGGCTTTGCAAAGGAAAGGAGGGATTACTACACATGAACATATCATAAGTAGCTTCATGAAATACAATAGTTCATACTGAAACACTGGTAGGTATCCAGTTATTGTAAATTACCTTGGTGCCTCCTTCCACTTGTTTTCAGCTATTTTAGCCTTTGGTGGCAGGAAATGCTTTTGCAACTTTCAGTTGTTGATATTTGATGCTATAAAAGCATGACAGTTCTCTTATGTTCAATATTCTAACATTCAGACATGTTCAGGGCAAATGATTTTCAATTAATATCAATGTTACATTTGCATATTTTTTCAGTAATGCTTGGTCATATCAAGGTCAACGTTTTATTTCTTTTCTAAACCAATTCTCATTCCAGAACTGATGTGCTCTTCTCAAAGCCACATCTGGAACCTGACCAGTATGAGTTGTTCTTTTACTCAACAGTGGATAAGACAGTGCTGGCCCAAACCATAGGCTTCATTCTCTAAATACTAAGATTTTGTTTTATAGAGGGACAAGATGTGTCTTTGTCTTTGAAATCCTTTGAGGGATATCAACCAGATATAATTAAGGAGCTGAAAAGCTATTTTTAATTTCTCACTGAGTAGTATGCTTATCTCAGAAAAAAAGAATACAGGTCCTAAATCCTATTAGGATTGATTGTGAATGTTAATATATGGTGCTATCATCTGCTATGATTAGACATGAAGCAGAATCTTTATCCAGTATCTAACTAAGGAAAATAGCATTTGAATATATAATTCATGTTAAGAAATGAATAAACCATGGCAATAAGCATTACCAAAAATTCTTTTTATTTCAGTCCTAATTCTTGACACGTATTTCACTGTTTACATTTCCCTGGTTAAAACCTGTCCTAGTTGTAGCTAATTAACTATTCTATTGAATTAATTAAAACTTACTTTTCAAAAATGACACTTAGAACTGAAACCTTAAATTAATATGCTTTAAATACTCAACCGACATCTTGCAACCTTTATTGTTCCTCATATTTCCTCTCACATTGGTCTTCTTGTCAGTACTTATTTTTCAAAGCTGTTTTTTATTCATTTGTCCCCTGCTTGCAAATAACTTTTACATACAGTGTGTCTATCTTCCCTATATAACAAACATAAAAACTGATTCTTCCCTCCCTCCCTCCCTCCCTCCCTCCCTCCCTTCCTTCCTTCCTTCCTTCCTTCCTTCCTTCCTTCCTTCCTTCCTTCCTTCCTTCCTTTCTTCCTTCCTCTGTAACTGAATGCATAAATGCCAATTGAAAAAATCCTACCCATGATGTACTTACTGTATATCATATAAAACATTTGATAGTAACCTGTTATTAGTACTTATGATTGTTCAAAATGTCCTCTCTTGACTCTGTTTTGAATCTGCTTATATTAAGACATTTCAGAATATTCAGATTTTCATCTTTCAGCTGAAGCTCCAAATGTAACCCTCTCTGGTGTCTCCATGACTCTTCTGCTTTGCAACACATTTTTATATTTTTCTGATACTTCATTGATCTTTACTTTGGGCATATTATGTATATATCTAGTTCTCCAGAGAAGCTCTAATGCTGGGGAAAGTGGAAGGAAAGAGAAGATGACAACCATCACTAAGGTGGATGGACTTATTAACAATAACATATGTATACAATTGGGAGATTGTATACAATTGTATACAATTCCCTAACCCAAAAAGCTAGGTTAGGGACAGATCATAAAGGAGAAATTCTATGTATATGATCGCTAAGATCACAATACTGACTTGACATGTAATCAGTAAATCAGGGGTCTTCAAACTTGGCCCCTTGACTTGTGGACTTCAACTCCAGAATTCCTCAGCCAGGCACACTGGCTGAGGAATTCTGAGAGTTGAAGTCCATAAGTCATAAAAGGGCCAAGTTTGAAGACCCCTGCAGTAAATCCATTCATCACTCAGTCGGTTTAAATATAGTTCATCCTACACTGTTGGATCAGGGCCAGCTGATTGTAATTTGATGAGCCTAAAAAAAGAAGAAAAGTTAATAGAAAATTTCCTACCAGAACATATTGTCTCAATCAGAAACTTGGTATAAATGGCATGGGTCCAAATTATCTCAGGGAGCACCTGCTGCCAGCATCAGCCTCCCATCGTCCTGTGCGCTCCCACAGGGAGGGCCTCCTTAGGGTTCCGCCGGTTAGGGAATGCCGGCGGGTGATTCCAAGGGGGAGGGCATTCTCTGTGGGTGCGCCTGCCCTATGGAATGAACTACCGGTGGAACTTTGGACTGCCCCGGACCTTCGCTCGTTTCGCCGGGACCTGAAAACTTGGTTATTTGATCTTTCTGGCCTGGACTGAGGGGGTTTTAATTTAACTTTAAATTTTAAATTTTAATTTGTTTTAATCGTGGGCTAGTCTTAATTTAATTCTATTTTAATTGTATTTATTTGTATTGTTTAATTTGCCCTGTAAACCGCCCTGAGTCCTTTGGGAATAGGGCGGTATATAAAATCAATTAATAAATAAATAATAAATAAATAAATAACAGATTTTTTAACTGTATAATCTGTTTTTTTCTTTATTGAAACACTTGTTCTTTTAGGAGTCACTAGATTTCCTTCGCTACAAATCCCAAGATTAGCATATATTCGAAATATATTATAAATATGCTTTTATAGTATATTTCATTGAGTCTGAAAATTTTATGTGATTCTTGGCATGTTTACATACCTTTTGTGTTTAAAGAGGGTATTCT
Organism: Vipera ursinii; assembly: GCF_947247035.1. Classification (NCBI taxonomy): domain Eukaryota; kingdom Metazoa; phylum Chordata; class Lepidosauria; order Squamata; family Viperidae; genus Vipera; species Vipera ursinii. The sequence goes on from NC_139521.1 coordinate 60,342,305, forward strand.
ACTTTGTAAGAAAGTTTGATGGCACATCCAAAACAATTCAATTATATTATAGGGATTTTTTTAAAAAAGAAGCAAAGTGAAAAAATATTCAGCCGTTGGCGTGCTGCCACATGTTTCTGAAAACCCAGAACTAGAACTTTAAGACCACTTTGCAAATAATGTGCAATTAGATATCATGCTAACATTTTTTTCCTGTGCAGTATGGATGCGGTTTTTAGTGACTTTTCCTTATAGTGAGCCTTGAACTTCACATTCCTTCAAAAAGCATGTTTTAAAACAAGCCACAACTTGCACTTCCTTCTTCAAGAAAAATTTGACAGACCTACTTAGGCTGCAATTTGAGAGGGTCTGTTTCCAGTACATTACCTTAAGTAATTTCAAAGTACAATGTAACAGAAGTCAAATTAATCCAATGTGTGCCAAAAGAAAGGACCTATTATGCATCAGAAAAAACAGGCTTACTTTCTTATATAACATTAATCTTTAGCACATCTGTTCATTCACTGACATATTCAATACAAAACAATGATGATGCAGAATAGTATTATTGTACTGTGTCGATACATCTTCCAGTAGACTAAGGAAAGCTATTATGATTTAAAGTACATGGGTAACAAAAGGAATGAACAGAAAACTTGGAGAACATTTTAAATGTGAAAGTGACCATTTTGTAATACAGTCATTGTTAATATTCAATGCTTCCATCAGTTTTGCCATGAACTCATAGAACTGAAATCAACAATAAATAAACAGTTACAGCTGTTTTCAAAAAGAAATTGGACAAAACATACTTTTCACATCTGATCATCGACAATGCTCATTTTCCTTTTACTATGGAGTAGCAATCAAGATTCTAGAAATACAACTACTTATAATGAGTCACTTTTCTACAGTATGTTCACATTCCTGTGCTTTCTGAAGCAACTTTCCAGAACCAGATCCAAAACCCAGCACAGACTAGTATATGTGCTTTGCAAATTTGCATACTTATCTTCAGATTGCTTTCATCTTCATGGTTCCCAACCGTTTCTCAAATCAAATGAAAGCTTCTGTACAAAAAGTGCTGCCCATTCCTGCTTCTGCTTCTTTTTAAAATATACTTATATAGATATTTAAATATATGCTTGTCTGTACTCATGAATGCTTCCTAACTGATGTGCTATGTATATATTCTGTATTTTTTTTTAAAAAAATGCCGTTCTAGACTTTCTTATTAATAAACCAAGCCTTGGAAGTGTACATGACTCCACAAGGTTTATCGCAAATCAAAATTAAAACAAATTCATCTGACATCCACTCCACTTAGATGCCAAAATGAAACAATTGAAGAGAAAAAGAAATGACGGTATATGAAATGACTTGTTCACAAGAGGACTGTGTATGATGACACTAGAGTTTAGGTGGTTGCAAATATATTGCTTTTAATCTCTAGAAACTTTCTTTGTTTAATCGTCCTCATATTTGCATGAATATTTGGTATCTAGGAGAATGGGAGAGAACGGGGAAAATTATTTGAGTGAAGAATTTGTGACAGGTTTAATTAAAATTAAAACAGATCAAAAATACGAAGGGGATCAAAACTGAAACATTGAAGCAACTTCTGAATCATAAACACTACTAAGGATATTAAGAACTCTACTTCCAACTCAACTACCCTGAAGCTGTGAAAGACTTAATACCTCCTTCAGTTACAGTGTTTTATGACTTACACTGAGTGACTTTGGCCAATCTGGTGCTTACATAGGCACCAAAATGTCTGGGAGCATTTAGGAGAAAACAGTAAGCTAAACATTTCCAGCAAGGTCAGTGGCTCTAATCATTCCATCTGCCCAGGAGCTGAGAGTTTGTGGACTGCTCAGCAGAGATGGTTGTTGACTGTAGGCCAACAAAAACTAATCTTGTATCAACAAATGTAAACAGACACCCCATTGTGCTAATGAAACTATCACATTTTTCATTAGTTGAGAACGTTCTTTTTTCTTTTCTGTTTTTTAGGGGAATAGTTTTATTTTCTTCCAAAGTTTTAAGCATGTTACCTGATCTGTCCCTAACAATGGATACCACTTAGACTTCCTTCCCTCCCTTGCACTTTCACAACCCCCCCCCAAGCTGCCTACACATGTACATATAAAACACATTGCCTGAAGACATTACAAAAACATAGCATTTTGATAAGACTTTAGGGACTCTGTGGGGATGGAAAATTGGGAATTTCTTGAGGCAATTGAAATATCAGAATTCTTATATATAAAACAAAAAAAAGCTGATTTAGAAATGGAGTGTAAGGCTTAGCATTCAATTTGTTAACACTTCCACATCAATACAATCACTGTCCAATCGTACATTGCATGGATTGTGTTTTACATTTTTAATGTTGAAATTAAAGTAAATGAATGAATGAATATCAGTCTGACTATAGGATTTCTGTTCCTGAGCTATAGAATTGTATTTCCCTTGCTTCCCCCTTTGCTGTTACCCATGCTCTAAGCTTATAAAGGGAGATAAGAAAAAAAAAGTATTGACAGAAGCATCTAACTAAATTATAAGGAGATGGGAAATCCATATTTGCATCAATGTTATAGTTTTAATTGCAATAGTAATTGCTGTTTCATGTTGCTGCAATTATCCTGATCTATGCATCTGAATTATCTACACCTGATGAATACAGAAAAATTGGACAGACATAATAAAGTTGAAAATATGACATACATATTCAAAATAACTTTGGCATGCATTTGGTTGGGTTTAATTGAGACCAACAAATTTTATCCTATGTATGCTGAATTGTTTACATACTGTGGTCCCAAGCTTAATCATCATCTTCATCATCATCATCATCATCATCATCATCATCATCATCATCATCTCAAAAACAAACCTAAATCTCTCCAAGCTTCATTCCAACCTTACTGTACATGACTTCCAGGTTACACCTTTTTTGTCACTGTGAAATATTTGTCTAGAAGAATACCATATCATATTATGCCAAAGTCAATGTACTTATTATTTGGAGAGCTGGTGATTTAGTAAAATGAATCAGATGCACTTCCATTATTTCACTTCCTCCAGAATAATTTGCTCAAAAAATGCCAGTCCATCAGTCAACTGATTTTGTTTTGTTATTAACACAGTAACGTTGCCTGATGAACCTTTTCACAATCTTCAGAGGGTCCAAACATCACATCTTTTTAAAAGAAGACTTTGCGTTTTGTACCTTTGGCTATCTAAATCAAAAGGAAATAAAAAAAAAGTTTTTCTCTCACATAGCCAATTCAGTTACCAGAAACAATGGGATGGCTTATCAATTTTATAAAGAGTATCCAAGGGGGCAGAAATTACATCTTCAATCTATGTGACTGCAAGAAACCTGGTTTCACTAATAAGGTTAGGCATTTTGTTATGCTTGGAGGATAGATAAGAGGGTGCCTATTGATTCATGTCTTTAGAGGTAGTGCCAAAGTAAAACTCTGAAGGGACGGATAAGCTGGCCAGTCACAGTTCCCCACAGTGCACTGAGGCCAAGTGTCCAAAGCCCATAAACCTCTTTGCAGCTCCCTGGCTGTTTTGCAGGGATGGGTTGAAAAACTTAAAAGTCTTGGTGTACAAAAGAGATTTCAAAGTCAGACCAGATTTGTGCAAAGCCCTTCTTCATGCATGTAGGCTCGAGGAAACAGAGATTTCTAAGGAGTTTAAGGAGTTATGCCAACAGCAGAGGATTTCTTGGGAAAGGATAACACTAAATAACAGAGCAGCAATGTAATACAACACACGGACACACACACACACACACACACACACACACACACACACACACAAAGAATTTAACTTGAACCTGATTTCTTAGCATATATGAGGTATAAATCTTTGGAGAACACATATATTTTCTCCAAAGCTTTGTAATCATTTATGCAACAATATCCAAATCTCATTAAATGAAAATGTTTATATGTCAGCGACTAAATCAGGGCATTTTTTTAATTACCAACATCCACTTCTATTGGACAAGTTGTATTTAAAATTTATATTTATTATTTTGCTATCCTCTGAATTTGAAGTGTGAGAAAATAGATTTTAATTTCCTGGACCTCCCTCACATATAGGCTGATGGCACTTTAGAATCGCCAGCTGTCATGGTCAGTCTGTTTTTCAACAAACTAAATTTGCAAACCAAAAAATAAATAAATACTTGGTTTGTGAAGAAATGGCTGCTTGGGCTGAGGAGCATAAATCTGAATTTCTGCTTCAGATGACATAGTAAAGAAATATGTAGACGTATCTACACATCTTAGTTGGTAGTTGACTGAAAGGATATATAGGATTGCAATGATAAGAAATCAGATTCAAGTTAAACATTTCTTGATAGACCAGTTTGACTGTATAACCAATTTTCTATCAAGGGTAGACAGCCATCTGTCACAGATGATTTCATTTAGATTTTGGCAGACTAGATGTACTTGGCCCCAAACAGACCCTTCCAACTCTATTGCTCTTTGATTTTAAGAAGGAAACAAAGGAGATATATAACTTACACATATAACATATGCATCCAACTAATGTAAATACTAGATTTTATAAATTTATGACTTATTGCTCCCTGGGCCCTCTCTATTTTCTGCTTTTTTTTGTAAATGTGAAAAATTAATAAGGTCTTGTGACTTGAGCTATAATATACAGAATAAAAATGAAGACTAAAAAAATGATTAAGTTCTCAAGTAAATAGTACAGAGACAAATTAAACATTCTTCATTTAGGAAACAGATGTACAGGTTTAAGATAGATGGCATCTGACTTAGTAGTTGTGAAAAAATATTTTGGAATAATATTTTATTCCAAAAAAGCATGATAGTTTCAAACCAAGAAAACTAAAATATTTATCTTATTCTTTGTTGGTCAGATCACACTGTGAGTGTAAGTTTACAAATCTGGAATAGCTACAGAGAAGGACAATGTAGATAATCAGGGAATTAGGACCAAACTGCTATGAAAAGAAATTGAAGTCAGTGGGCATGTTAAGCCTTCACTAAGGCTGACTAAGACAGAATGGAAAATACACGAAATAATGTCAAACAGAAGAAAGTCAGGACTGGTTCTCCTTACACTGGACCTGAAATAGCAATAGCAATAGCACTTAGACTTATATACCACTCCATAGTGCTTTACAGCTCTCTCTATCTGGTTTACAAAGTCAGCATATTGCCTCCAACAATCTGGGTCCTCATTTTACTGACTGCGGAAGGATGGAGGAAGGCTGAGTCAACCTTGAGCCGGTCAGAATCAAACTCCTGGCAGTAGGCAAAATTAGCCTGCAATACTGCATTCTAACTACTGTGTCACCAGTAGTTTAGCTTATAGGATGACAAATTTTGATTGAATATTAGAAAATAACTCCTAACAGTAAGAGCCATTTTATACATGAATACAGTTAGAGAAATATGGTGGAATCCTCTTCACTAGATAAGAGCAAGAGGAAGCTTGATAGCTATCTCTCTTGAGAGCTTTATCATATTGAGGAAGGGGTGAGACACAATGAACTGAGTAAACCATCCAACTCTATAATTTTATGACTCCCTAAATAGATAGAAGGACCCTAAATAGACAGAAGGGTCTTTTAATTTTCATTGACAATTTAAAATAAGGTATCTTACATTATAATACTTGCAACAAAATTATTCTTATGCATATTCTAAAAGCTAAAGATACCTGTGTTCTAATAAGTACACTGTGAGCTCACAAATGTTTACAGAAAACCACTAAATGAGCAATCATTCATAGAGAGGTGGTAAAACAATGGGACTCTGTGCAAAAATCAGTCTGCCATTCATTGAATCAAAGATATATGAGATAAAACCATCAAAGAGCATGAATTCAACCTAGCACCTTTTGGGTAATAACACTCTTGGTTGACCTTTTTCTTGATCTACTTTTAATGAGCAGGAAGAATTGTTTTGTATCATATTTTGTTATTCGCTCTGAGTCCTGAGGCAATAGAAGAAGGGGACGACAGAGAATGAGGTGGCTGGATGGAGTCATTGAAGCAGTAGGCGTGAGCTTAGATGGACTCCAGAAGATGGTAGAGGACAGGAAGGCCTGGAGGAACATTGTCCATAGGGTCGCGATGGGTCGGACACGACTTCGCAACTAACAACAACAACAACTGAGTCCTGAATTCTTGATTTTTGGTCCTGTGTTTTAGGAGAGATCTTTTAGGATGCATGTTTGTGTATTTAGCAAAGAATGAGTCCAGTCAACAATGAATCAACAATATAATAATCATCTGAATAAGAGAATTTGAGGGAAGGTTAGCAAGAAGTCATAACCAGATTTGATGACGCCCCTTCAGAAGAGTTTTTTTAAAATACAAGTGACTCCAAAGATCATTAAGAAAAACTTATTATGAATTATTAATACTATGCTAAGATATATTTGCTGTATTTTAGAGGTTTTTGATCCTTTTGGAAGGAGAGGTCTGTGAGTTTTTTTTTAAATCACTATGAACTTGGAGTTCTTTAGAATTTTTGTTGGGAGAATTCAGTTTAGTTTATTTTTGGGTGTGGTAAAGGTATCTTGTTTCCATAATGGAAAAGGTGGTGAAAATGATGGAGTTAGCGGAGATGGAAAAAATAACTATTTTAATTAAAGAAAGAATTTATCTAGTTTTGTTTCTACTTGGAAATCACTTCTGGACTTTTTGTTCAAAACGGGGGAAAAATGAAACTTTGATTTTAGGTTTTGATGATTAAAATGATTTTGTAATTACATTGAAATAGCCTGAACGTTGTGAAATGTCAAACAAAATGTTGATGTTGTGCTATTTTTGTAAACTACTGCACTGAAGAAAGTCAGAAGTCATTACTTTTTAAAATGTTTTTGCACTTTTTGCTTTTCCCATTTTTCTAACTTTTGTTTCTTCTGTATTTTTATCTCACTATGAAATATAGTAAAATTATTATATAAAAAAGATAACTTGTTTTGTTCTGTTATCCATTTTTTCATCATTCTGAAACCTTTCATATTTCCCATATGAAAAAAAAATATGGGAGAAGTTCCTTTATAAAGTCTTTTAGAATTTAATTAAAGAATGGGAAGTCAAGGCAGTTGCATCAAAGATTGTTATTCAGTGAACACATTCACACATTGCTTCTGGCTTATTTTTTTCTAAAATGGAAATTATCCATGAGGATATCACCAAAATGTGATTCTCTTCTTTAAGACATTTCAAAAGCAATCCATCTTTCCATTCAAATGAACTTCTAGAAAAATGACAAAAAATGCTGATTGTATATATGTTCCCATGTGTCCGCATGTATTATATGAGTTATTATGAGGATAATAATTCTGAACGATTCTATTGCGTCATTCATTTTCTGATCTGTGATTGAAATAAATTTTTTTGATTTAATTTGACTTGTTTGAATTGCATCATAATAAAAGTGCATTAAATCTCAAAGAATCCATTCAGTCATGCATCTACAACTCAAATATATGTTTTGTCATTATATTCTATTGCAATGTACACTACACTTTTTTATAACACTTTTCTCACTTATCTTTAAACCAGTCAAACAAAATCAGAACTGGAGAACTAGACCTAAAAAATTGGGTGTTCCCTTGAAGTTTTCAGTTCTATAGAAGGTAATTCATACACGGAATTAAATCATAACGTTATTATACAAGTTTTAGTCTACACACTGGTCATGGTAATATTATTATAGTTCACAATATATACAAAATAAATACATAAATAAATATTTGTATATCACCTCATCATAATAACGCTGGGCACCATACAATACAGCAAACCCATAAAACCCCAGAGCATCCCAAATAGCCTAAAAAGAACAAAGCAATACTAGTAATTGATGAATGTTAATTAATTAGCACAGTGTGAGATCTGAAGGCCTATTGGAAAAGTGGTTTTAAGGGCCTATTTAATGAGGATAGAGACTAATCAAATTTCTGGAGGTAATGTGTTTCATATTGCAGAGGCTACTACTGAAAGCTGCCTTTTGATCCAATCCTCCCCATTGAACCACTTGTGAAGGTAGGATATTTGATGTTGGGCTGGATGGACAGAATCATTATTGGTAATGATGGCTTTTGGTGCATTCTAGTCCCACACCACAGAGGGCTTTTTAGGCAAAAACCAGCATAATAAATTGGGCCTGGAAGAATTCACTGTGTCACAACAGACATTAATTTGTTCTAGTTGGTTTATTCTGCAAAATTGGAAGTCCTTGTAGAAACCTGCTTGCATAGCTTACAATAACTTTTCTTCCAAACATATTTGAAAAATCATATGTATGTATGTATGTATGTATGTATGTATGTATGTATGTATGTATATGTATATACAGTATCTGTCTGTCTGTCTATCTATCTATCTATCTATCTATCTATCTATCTATCTATCTATCTATCTATCTATCTATCTATATCTATCTATCATCTATCTGTCTGTCTGTCTGTCTGTCTGTCTGTCTGTCTATCTATCTATCTATCTATCTATCTATCTATCTATCTATCTATCTATCTATCTATCTATCTATCTATCTATCTATCTATCTATCTATCTATCTATCTGGCTCTTCGGCTTTGAAACGGAGATGAGCACCGGCCCCTAGAGTCGGAAACGACTAGCACTACCTTTTATATATATAGTGAATGATCCACCTATTTGATAAAGTTTCATTAAATATTTTCTTTTACCAAAAGCTATTTTTGAAATAGCTTTGTTTTTTTTCTGTTCTGAAGAGGACAGCAAGAATTAAAAGTACAGGAGAAACATAAGTTTAATCCTCTGTGAAGGAGCAGCATTCCAGACTGTTAAAGAACTTGCATCTTGTTTTGCAGCCTCAGGGATTTGTAAAATTGGTGGGATGGAAGCTGGAGGTTGGATGGGAAGGCCACAAATGTGGAACATAATGATTTTCCATTAGCATTTAGTATTAGAATCTTCTGCCACATATTGAAAAACTCCAGTGATTAGAGAATTTGACAGATTTTAGCTTGGCATCTCAAGTTGGAGCCTACGCACTGAGCTAAATTGTATCATGGATCTTGTTCATGGTCCAATCTTTGGGCTTACTTGAAACAGAGCTGTACAGTTTTGGCCCATTTTATTTGGAAGAAGCATGAAGGTTCTGCATTCTACCAAATCCAGTATAAATGGGGGGGAAAACCCAAGCTTTCTGTCTTGTCAACAAAACAGTACACTGCTTTGTTTGCAACTGAAGCTCCCATCCTTTCTAGCTTTCGAAGGAAACCTGCAAATCTAAACTCAAATGTGGCGAGGCACATCCTATTATTGTGCAATGGCGCAAATTTACACACTGATGATTTGAGCCAAATTAGAAATGAAAACATGGTAGCTCAAATAAATGGGTGACTGAATTTTATGTGACACATGCACAAACTTTTTTCCTGTTGTCCTTCAGAAACTATTCAGATATTAGCAATTTTAAACACAAAGAGAAAGATTGTAGTTTTTCCCTTTCCTTTAAGCTTTGCAGATTAAAGCCATCTGTATGATTTAACATAGAGGAAATTCTTCCTCCTCTTCTCTTCCAGGAGCCATAAGAATTCAGAGAAGTAATTAAACAAGTTGTCTCGTGCTGGTTACAGCTCCTGTGGAGAGATCAAATCCCATTCTATTTTATATCTCAGGCAATTATAGGGCAACATGTTAAAACTTTAGAAATACAGAGTGATGAATTTATTATTTTTTTAAATGCATTGTTGCTGAAATTGAGTGATTTTCAGTGCTGCTACCCATCCTATTCCTTTATGCCAGCAGTAGCAATTGATTCATTATGGTTAATATTGAGAATAGAATAGAATGGGACGGGATGGGACAGGAATTTGTGTCTGGTGCAGAAGCTCTCAATGTACATGCAAAGCAACAGAGTAATAATTATTGTGTAGTGTAGTGGGTCCGACGCAAGGAAGAGACGCCAGCCGGTGTGTGAGTTCAGCTCTTTATTGGAGGGGGGTAGCGAACTGGGGAATCAGGGTTACCTGGCCTCCTTAAATACCTAGCCAGGTAAGCGGACAGCCAATGGGGTTGGCCCTAGGTTTCCCGCCGAAACTGGGTTTCCCGCCAAAACCGTTCAGGCCAACGCCCCCTGGTGGCTGTTGCTATGCAGGTGCCTGCATACATAACAATAATAATCAAAATATGATCACAATAAGAGTCCCCAGGGAGTCCCCAGGGAGAAGGGCGGTATATAAATTAAATAAAACGTAAAAAACGTAAAACGTAAGAGGGTGGTATTAGAGAAGATAAGAAGAATACAAATAATACTATAGCCATACAACATGGATAAATATAAAAAGGTAAAGTTTCCCCTGCACATGCGTGCTAGTTGTTTCCAGCTCTAGGGGCCACTGCTCATCTCCGTTTCAAAGCTGAAGAGCCAGCGCTCATCCGAGGACGTCTCCGTGGTCATGTGGCCGGCATGACTAGATGCCAAAGGCACACGGAAAGCTGTTACCTTCCCACCGTAGTGGTCCCTATTTTTCTACTTGCATTTTTACGTGCTTTTGAACTGCTAGGTTGGCAGAAGCTGGGACAAGTAACAGGCGCTCACTCTGTTACGCGGCACTCGGGATTCGACCCGCCAAACTGCCGACCTTCTGATTGACAAGCTCAGCGTCCTAACCCACTGAGCCACCGCGTCCCTTAGATGTAAAATAATACTTTGAGGATTAGGTGTTCAGGAGTGATGGCATGAGGGAAACAACTGTGTCTAATTGTTTAGGCATGCAATGCCTTGTGGCAGCATCCTGAGGCAAGAAATTGAAACAGTTTATATCCAGGATGTAAGGGGTCATAGATATTTTCTCAGCCTTCCTTCTGGGTTTTTCCCCGCAGTTTTAACTATCTGTTGGAGTCTGTACCTGTCCTCTTCAGTTGCTGTATCATATGAATATAAATATGAATGAAGTGGAATATCACCATTTAAGTGGCTAAAAGAATCACCCTTATAATAGGTAAAATAGACAGAATATTGGACATATTAAGGGTGTAAAACAGTTCCAGATGTTAACACAACAAATGTATCTCTGATTTCTCTAGTGCTTTTGAAAAATCAACTTCTGACAAATATCCACACATTACAAGATTTATTTATCCCTTTCATTGTGTCCTTTTCTTGGTTTATAAAATACTTTTATGTTTATTTTCATTAGATGACAGAAAATTCCAAATATCAGCTTTGGTGATGTTTTGGATCTTTGAAATAATTTTCTGAATTTTGTTGAAACTGTTTAAAAGGCAAGAGCTGATACTGCTTTTGTACAACTGAAACAGTTTATGCAAATACCACTGGATTTTTCTTCAATAGTGTTTGCTTTCCTGGGAATTATATCAATCCATTTGCCATGACAGTAAATAACAATACACAATATTTTTATGTTTTCACAATACTTGGGAAACAATTTTGGAGAAAGATTAGGTAAAGAAAACTATTGCCAATGAGCTACTTTTTAACTGTGTCTGTGTGTTTATTAAAGGTTTTTTCCTAGTAAAGTTTAAATCTAAAAATCCCTTTCCTATACTTTATTTAACATGACTTCATTCTTATTGTATTAAATTTTTATTTTTATTTTTACTAAATGAATGTATATTTTGAAGTATAGATTTTAAACGAGAAAATTCATTAAGGGTGTAAGAAGCACAGAGTTTATTGTTGTAAATTCTAAATAAGTGATAACAATGTACTTTGTAGCTGTTTCAACAGTTAACAGCTTACAGTAGCTAAGGCTAAGAATCTATATAATCAGAGATGTGATGTGATGTAATGTAAGACAAGAAGCTAAATCCACTCCAGTCCTGGAAGTGGAACAACATGAACTTCCTGCTACTGATCTCATGAAATCATAACTGGTCCTTGCAAGTGCAAACCATTTTGAAATATCTCTGTGCCATGTCCATAGTTTTTATGGACATGGACAATTAATTTCAAGCAAATACGTCTTCAGAAATGTCACCCATCACCAAGAAAAACTTTTGCTTTCATTGCAGGAGATGATTTTTTTTGCTTCTTCCATCTCCAAGCTTCTGAGATTTCATTGCAGCATCATGCTGGCATGATTAGGCAAAGGCTGTCGTGCCAAAGCCATGGAAGGCCATGAAATTTTGTCACCACGATTAGCACATAAATATAGAGAAATGACAGCAATTTATTCTCTTTTATTTTTATGAAAACAGTATGTGCTTCAAACTGAGACCTGAGGAGGCTTGGCTCAAATACTCATTTTCTGAAGAGCAAGAGGGGGAAAAAATCAATTTTCTGGAAAGTCTCTCTGCTCAGCCTTTGGCCAACATCATCTATCTCCAGTCTACAACACAGTCCTTTCAATAGTTCCAAGAAGGCTCCACATCCATTTGCACTACTCAGGTGACCCTGAAGACACAGATAAGCCTCCAGGTACCTTTAATGACTCACTAAAAGAATGCAAATGAACAGCTGTCTGCAAGGAATATAAATCCTTTCATTCCCCACCATCTAGTCAGAGCTGAAGAAGCTTCTTGGATGAGAAGTGAAATGTCTTCAAAGAAAAAACAAGAAAGTCCAGTTGCCTCATGAAAAAGCAACTTTGTATGACTGAGAATCTCCATAGACATCTGTTTAGTTGTAGACATGTAGAGGATGCATCTAGAGTCCCACCACTCAGGTTGAACTGAAAATGATCAAAATCAGTCTTGAATGCATTTTAAACTAAATTCAAGAGGGTTAGAAGATGGAAAGGCTAGTTGTCTGGAATTTTCCAAGAATGGAGTTGTATCTTGAAATCATAGATCTCCTGATTTGTAATGGTGTTAATAAAGCCAAAATGAGCCTCCTGAAGAGATATGATCATGAGAACTCCAAAATTTCCAGAAGGTTTTATTTAACATACTGTGACTGCCTTCAGGTTCTTAACCACATTTATTAGACTATTCTATTCTCCACAGATAAAGAAGAACTTATGCAACTTTTGTGATAAAATTGCAATACTTCTGGCTTGGTAGTGTAACATTTTCAATATTTTCAATATTTTGAGTTGACTGAGACTATCAGTCTCATTTGCATCTAGGATCCCTTAGTTGCAAGGTCTCTATATGACACTTCAGTGTGGTGGCCAGTGATATTGTAGGATAAAAAAGTGGCTGTTGCAATCAAGCCATTAAGTGAACTACCACTAAACTATTTTGTACTATTATAAACATAATTCACCTTTGAGTCATAGATGGAAGGGACATTGGAGAAAATTCGTGGTGTCCTTCAAACTCATTCCCTTAAAATTTGAGTATGTTTTGATTTTGCTGATAAACTATCTTGTACTGCATTGGGTTATTTCCTTATTGGTTGATTAATTATGATCTTATGCTGCTGCTTGATTATCTTGGCTTGCCTGTACTGTATATGTTGTAGTCCATGTAGAGCTAGTGCTTCTAGAAATTTCTTTAAAACAAGCAGCATAATAATTTACTCTTGACTTTTGTGTTCTTGTCTGATCTATAGAAAAGATACGACATTGTTAATGAAGTGGGTTCAAAAATTTGTATGAACTTTTATGACATCCTTCTCCTCTTCCTCTCATGTCTTACTTTATCTCCAGAAGGGGATGAGTATATTGTAAAAACAGAGAGGGAAGGATGTGGATGAGGATTAGAATGATGGTGAGGATAAGAAGAAATAATGTTGAATTGAATGCAGAAATAAAAATAAACAGAAAAAGACGCCCAAATGCACTTACAGTATTTCATTGAGCATTATACATGGTAAAGCAAGTAGTTCATTAAAAAGCTGAAGCTCTTCACAAAAGCTCTCAAAATTCAGCTTTGAAGAGCTAGTAAATAATAATAATAATAATAATAATAATAATAATAATAATAATAATAATAATAATAATAATAATAATAAGTTGGAAGGGACCTTGGAGGTCATCTAGTCCAACCCCCTGCCAAGGCAGGAAACCCTATACCATTTCAGACAAATGGCTGTCCAGTCTCTTCTTAAAAACTTCCAGTGTTGGAGCATTCACCACTTCTGGAGGCAGGTTGTTCCACATACATACAGTATATATATATATATATATATATATATATATATATATATATATATATATATATATATATATATATATGCAAGAACATTCTGTGTCAAAAACATTACTGATTGCAGAGCATCTCAACACCAATAGGAAAAAAATCCTCTACAAATGAATAGGCAAAAGGAGGGTCCATTACAGCATATGAAGTTGAATTTAGAAAGATAGCTGAACACTGCAAATGTAATGGTAGACTATATGTTGTACCTGAGAGGTGGAATTCTGAAATAAAGGATCAAAAATAAGCCAGATTTGAAATCACTAGTACCATGGAAACTGCTGCTAGAGATACTATAGTACTTCAGTTAAGAATAAAAGCAAGTGTAAATAAATGTGACAACAAATAAGCAGAGAATAACAGGTCAAACTGAACTGGGCTATCATTGTGGCAAAGATTCACAGATACCATCTCAACACAGTTTTACAGAAAACCCAAGAAAATTGGATGCATTCAGAGGGTTTGTTGCTCAATGAAAAGCAAACTATTTGCTAAAAATAAGCAAGCAAACCAACATTTTAAAAGGAATACAGTGGCGAATACTATAGATGAAACAATTCATAATAAAAGGGAAATAGGAATATTTAAACCAGAAATCTATAATAGCAAAGATGAAATGACAACAGCAACATAGTTTAATACCACAACTAAATGACAAAACTATGTAAATGCAGTTGCTCACTGCTATTGTCAAGAGGGCCTTGCACAGGTTCAATTCATATGTTAGTTGTGCCCAGTCTTGGATCGGGAGGGTCTTCAGAAAGTCACTTGTACCTTGTTTACCTCTCAGTAGCACTACTGTAATGTAACCTATGTGAGGGCTGGCCTTGAAAATCACTCAGAAACTATACCTGATCCAGAATGAAGAGGCCTGGACTGTGATAGATATGTGGTATGAATATGTGTCCCCTCTCAGTTGTTTTCCAGGTGTAATTCAAGATACTGGTTATCATGGTATAGGGCAGACATGTCAAATCCGTGACATCACGTGACATCGCGCAATGTATTGGGACGGTCTTGCCATTGCCAGCAATGGGGTAGGGTGGCTTCTGGATGACGCATCTGGCCCATGGGCTGGCAGTTTGACAGCCCTGGTATAGGACACGTTATTTGAATGGGGTTGAGTACCATTGGTTTGTCACTTATTCTTTGAGTTTTCATGTTTTGTTCTCTAATCCAGGGCTTTTCAACCTTTTCACCCATTGTACCACTTTTAGGATATGGCAACATCCGACTACCACCAGTCGCCTAGCAAGGTGTCAAAAACTTGATGACCCCCCCCAAAAAAGGAAAAAAGTGATGAAGTACAGATAGTCCTCGACTTACAACAGTTCGCTTAGTGACTGTTTGAAGTTACAATGGCACTGAAAAAAGTGCCCCCCAAGCCACAGCTGAGCAAGACACCTGCCTGCCTGCCTGCCTGCCTGGCAGTGATCTTCCTCCTGTATGAGGTTTTCATTGTTGTGAGCATTTCTGTTGAGGATTGGCAGTGGGGTGGGGTGGGAGGGTGTTTGCTTTTTATTCCCCCTGTCTGCTGGGTGGTTGCAGCAGGCTTTGGTCACTTCACATGACCCTGGAACACTGTGACCGTCATAAATATGAATCAGTTGCCAAGCTTCTGAATGTAAATCACAAGACCCTGGAGAGCCTGGTGCTGATCCTGGTGCTTCTGCTGAGCCCTGACAGCCCTGCAGCTCCAGCCATCTCTCACTCAGGCTTGTGCAGTGCTGCCACCAGTTCAGCTCATACCCCTCCCCCGCTACCACTTTTCTAGGATGGTCGCGTACCACCTGCCAGGTGCCAATGTACCACAGGTGGTACCCGTACCACTGGTCGAAAAGCCCTGCTCTAATCAGCTGCCTTGTTTTTCTCTTTATATATTTTACATTCTTTTAATGTAAGCCATCCAAAATCTCTATGATTTGGGCAGCCTCAAAATTTAAGTAATAAATTAAAAAAATATGACAAATGGGTTGCTGGTATATAATTTCCTTTTTCTTTTTTTTTCTTTTCTTTTTTTAAAATCAAGTCTTCCCTAGAGACCTCACATTAACATGTTGATAAATATGTAGTAGGTTGGCTTCCAAAATGTGCTAATGTGTCAAAATATGTTTTCCCTGCACATTCCCATATATTTACATACTGGCAAATGAAAGTAATTTGGTGAATAACTTGAAAATACCCCTGAAGCTTTCCTTTCCTCCCATCCCTTCAGTAGCAAACTTTTCTTAGACCTAGAATTTCCTTGGAATGACTGGTAAAAAGTCAAGGATTAACTGATAAAAGAGCAGAATAAAATGTTTCAAAATATTTTTTACAACATAACTTGCAAGAATATTTGCAATTCTTTTGGCAAGAATACTGCATACAACTTGGCAGCAAACCTCACTCTGGAAACTGGTATTAGGAAGAAGCCAATAGAAAATGGTCAAATCTGTTACAAAATCAGCCTTTCTGAAGAATTTATCTACAAAACAGTATTGATTTGCTAGAATGGCATGGGGCCTAAATTTTAAAACTTAGGTCTCAAGAAATCATTTGTAGTTCTTTATTTTGAATTTAAAACATGTTCGAAGTCTTGCAAAATCTTCTTCTTCCTCCTCTTCATCATCATCATGAAGCAGTGGGCTAATGCCTCCTTAAGTAACACCAGCTGCCTGCAATTAGTGTAGGTTCGCATCCCACCAGGCTCAAGGTTGACTCAGCCTTCCATCCTTCCGAGGTAGGTAAAATGAGGACCCAGATTGTTGGGGGCAATTAAGCTGACTTTGTAATAATGCCGCTTGGGGTGTGTGTGAAAGCCCTAATAAGCAGGCATATACATAGAATGAAGGCTACTGCTAAGCTTGTAAGCCGCCCTGAGTCTTCGGAGAAGGACGGGATATAAATGGAATTTTAAAAAAAATCATGATTACCACCATCATCAAACAGAAATCAAGTCATATGGGAAAAGATAATGGTATCAAGAGCGATGGATGTGTTTGATGCCATACCTAAAGCTCTGAGAAGATACCTGGACACACTAGGGAGAGACAAAACTTTAACACATGGTCGCTCAACAGCGAGATACTGGTGAAGCGGGCACAGCAGCGCCTACATTTTCTGTGTTGCATGAGAAAAGCACATCTTCTTTCCCCTGTCATTACCACTTTCTACAGAGGGACGATCGAGAGCATCCTGTCATACAGCATCACAGTCTGGTTTAGAAGCATCACTGCTTCAGACAGGAAGGTGGTGCAGAGAATGGTGAAGATGGCTGAAAAGATCATTGGCAGTTCCCTCCCTTCCATTCAGGACATAGCACAGAAGTGTTGCTTGAGCAGGGTCCGTAAGATTGTCTGGGACACTACACATCCTCTTCATGACCTGTTTTCCTTGTTACCTTCTGGGAGGAGGCTCCATGATATCCAAAGCAGAACATCCAAATTCAATCACAGCTTTGTTCCATACAGTATTAACCTTGTGAACTCTAAAGCTTCTTCCTTCCGCTATGTATTCAGGATGGACAGTGAATAATATTTATATGTTACTTTTATGTTACTTATACTTATATACCCCTTCATGGATTACTGCCTTGTCGTGGCAAAGGGGCTTGCGTAATTCAATGAAGCTATGAGCTATGCCGTGCAGGGCCACCCAAGACGGAAAGGTCATAGCAGAGAGTTCTGACAAAACGTGATCCACTGGAGAAGGAAATGGCAAACCACTCCAGTATCTTTGCCATGAAAATCCTATGGACAGTACCAAAAGGCAAAACAATATGACGCTGGAAGATGAGCCCCTCAGGTCGGAAGGCGTCCAATATGCTACTGGGGAAGAGCAGAGGGCTAGTACTAGTAGCGCCAGAAAGAATGAAGCGACTGGGCCAAAGCCGAAAGGACGCTCAGCTGTGGATATGTCTGGTGGTGAAAGGAAAGTCTGATGCTGTAAAGGTTTTTTCTCCATAGGAACCTGGAATGTAAGATCCATGAATCAAGGAAAGCTGGACGTGGTCAAACAAGAGATGACAAGACTGAACATCGACATCTTAGGAATCAGCAAACTAAAATGGACAGGAATGGGTGAATTTAATTCAGATGACCATCAGGTTTACTACTGCGGGCAAGAATTCCTCAGAAGAAATGGAGTAGCCTTCATAGTCAATAAAAAAATAGGAAAAGCAATACTGGGATACAATCCTCAAAATGACAGAATGATCTCAATTCGAATCCAAGGCAAACCATTCAATATCACAGTAGTCCAAGTCTATGCCCCAACCACCGGTGCTAAAGAGGATGAAATTGACCGGTTCTATGAAGCCCTACAGCACCTTATAGAACTAACACCCAAAAATGATGTCCTTATCATCATGGGGGATTGGAATGCTAAAGTATGAAGCCAAAAGATAACGGGAATAACAGGCAAGTTTGGCCTTGGAGTACAAAATGAAGCAGGGCACAGGCTGATAGAATTTTGTCAAGAGAATACAATGGTCATAGCAAACACTCTTTTCCAACAACCCAAGAGACGGCTTTACACATGGACATCACCAGACGGTCAACACAGAAATCAGATTGACTATATGCTCTGCAGCCAAAGATGGAGAAGCTCTATACAGTCAGTAAAAACAAGACCAGGAGCTGACTGTGGCTCAGACCATGAGCTTCTTGTTGCAAAGTTTAGGCTTAAATTAAAGAAAGAAGGGAAAAGCGCTAGGCCAGTCAGGTATGAATTAAATCATATCCCTGTTGAATATACAGTAGAGGTGACAAATAGATTTAAGGAATTAGATCTGATAGACAGAGTGCCTGAAGAACTATGGACAGAGGTTCGCAACATTGTACAACAGGTAGCAACCAAAACCATCCCAAAGAAAAAGAAATGCAAGAAAGCAAAATGGCTGTCTGAGGAAGCTTTGCAAATAGCTGAGGAAAGGAGGGAAGCAAAAGGCAAGGGAGAAAAAGAAAGATATGCCCAATTAAATGCAGAATTCCAAAGAATAGCTAGAAGAGATAAGAATGCCTTCTTAAATGAACAATGCAA
Organism: Vipera ursinii; assembly: GCF_947247035.1. Lineage (NCBI taxonomy): Eukaryota > Metazoa > Chordata > Lepidosauria > Squamata > Viperidae > Vipera > Vipera ursinii. Next base: position 60,361,419 of record NC_139521.1, read on the forward strand.
AGAAATAGAAGAAAACAATAGAATAGGGAGGACCAGAGATCTTTTCAAGAAAATTGGAGAGATGAAAGGAACGTTTCATGCAAAAATGGGCATGATAAAGGACCAAAATGGCAGGGACCTAACAGAGGCAGAAGAGATTAAGAAGAGGTGGAAAAATTACACAGAAGAACTATACAAGAATGAGCTTAACGTCCCTGATAATCACAATGAGGTGGTCACTGACCTCTAGCCAGACATCCTAGAATGTGAAGTGAAGTGGGCCTTAGAAAAGCTGAGCAACAACAAAGCTAGTGGAAGTGACAGTATTCCAGCTGAGCTATTCAAAATCTTAAAAGACGATGCAATAAAAGTGCTACACTCAATTTGCCAGCAAATTTGGAAAACTCAACAGTGGCCACAGGATTGGAAAAGATCAGTTTACATTCCAATTCCAAAGAAAGGCAGTGCCAAAGAATGTTCAAACTATCGCACCATTGCACTCATTTCTCATGCTAGTAAAGTTATGCTTAAAATTCTACAAGCTAGACTCCAGCAGTATGTGGATCGAGAACTACCAGAAGTACAGGCAGGATTTCGAAGAGGCAGAGGAACTAGAGATCAAATTGCTAACATACGCTGGATCATGGAGAAAGCTAGAGAGTTCCAGAAAAACATCTACTTCTGCTTCATTGACTATGCTAAAGCCTTTGATTGTGTGGATCATAACAAACTCTGGCAAGTCCTTAAAGAGATGGGCATACCAGACCATCTTATTTGTCTCTTGAGAAATCTATATGCGGGCCAAGAAGCAACAGTGAGAATTGGACACGGAACCACTGATTGGTTCAAAATTGGGAAAGGAGTCCGGCAAGGCTGTATACTGTCACCCTGCCTATTTAACTTATATGCAGAGCACATCATGAGAAAGGCAGGGCTAGATGAATCAAAAGTTGGAATTAAGATTGCCGGAAGAAACATCAACAACCTAAGATATGCAGATGATACCACTCTAATGGCAGAAAGTGAAGAAGAACTAAAGAGCCTCTTGTTGTGGGTGAAGAAGGAGAGTGCAAAACTTGGGTTGAAACTAAACATTAAGAAAACCAAGATCATGGCATCTGGCCCTCTCAATTCCTGGCAAATAGATGGGGAAGAAATGGAGGTAGCGACAGATTTTATTTTCCTGGGCTGCAAGATCACTGCAGATGGGGACTGTAGCCAAGAAATTAAAAGACGCTTGCTCCTGGGGAGGAAAGCCATGGCAAATCTAGACAGCACACTAAAAAGCAGAGACATCACCCTGTCAACAAAAGTGCGTATAGTCAAGGCTATGGTCTTCCCAGTTGCAATGTATGGCAGTGAAAGCTGGACCATAAGAAAGGCTGAGCGCCAAAGAATTGAAGCCTTTGAACTATGGTGCTGGAGAAGACTCCTGCGAGTCCCTTGGACTGCAAGGCGATCAAACCGGTCAGTCCTAGAGGAGATCAACCCTGACTGCTCTTTAGAAGGCCAGATCCTGAAGCTAAAACTCAGATACTTTGGCCACCTAATGAGAAGGAAGGACTCACTGGAGAAGAGCCTAATGCTGGGAAAGATTGAGGGCAATAGAAGAAGGGGACGACAGAGAATGAGGTGGCTGGATGGAGTCACTGAAGCAGTAGGCGTGAGCCTAGATGGACTCCAGAACAGGAAGGCCTGGAGGAACATTGTCCATAAGGTTGCGATGGGTCGGACACGACTTCGCAACTGACAACAACAACAACATACTTATATACATATGTTGTATATAGTATGTTTTAAATGAGTGTTATGTATGTGTACATTTTGAGAGGAAGCAATTAAATTTCATTTTTAATGTGTGCCATTGTGCCCACAGGAAAAATGACAATAAAGGTTATCTAATCTAATCAGTTCCAAAATGTTGAATTACTTGGTACAGAGGTACGCTATGATGACATCTTTACTATCCTAGATCCTTGGTCAGGATCTGATAGTTGAACGTACCAAATCTATTCAGAACTATCTGGTAGGCTGCATGTAACAACAACAACAACAACAACAACAAAATTGTTTATCTACCACTTTCTTCTAAAGGAGACCAGAAAAATATACAAAGCAATGGAAACAACAACAACATAAAATAAACCAATAAAAGTGTAACACATTTAAGTGCATTGCAATGAAAAACTCGTTATCAGCTTAAAAGAACAAAATACTAACCTGTAATGTCATCTCATCTTGCAGGAACCATCACCTTGTCAATTCTGAGGAAAACAAATATGTCTTGGGCTGCTATCTAAAATTAAACAGCATATTCATCTTAGTTCTAAAACCTTGTTTTGCTGAATATTTGGCCAGAACTTGCTTTTCTGATCTTTCTGTGCATTGATTTTAATTTCCTCACCATTTGAAGAGAAGGAAACAATATAGCAAACATTGCTTCTGATTATATCACATAAAACTATTTATTACAATGTTTATTCTGTATACCAAATAAACCCCACAGTCTAACAAACTTGGGCTGCCATGAATGAAACCTGCCTGTATGGTATATATTTCTTGGTTACAGAATGCATACATTATTTTAAACCTGCACAAAATATGTAACATATACACATCTAACCCCATTCCTTTTTAAGGTATGCATACAACCTGTTTGGTTTTGATCAACATTTTGCTGTAAAGGAGATCCTTTCCTCTCTGTTAGTCTAATGCAGGGGTGTCAAACTCAATTTCATTGAGGGCCGCATCAGCATTGCGGTTGCCCTCAGGGGGGCCGGGTGGGTATGGCCAGGGTGGGCGTGGCCTACTGGGTGGGCGTGGCTAGAATGCGTATGGCCTACTGGGTGGGCGTGGCCAGCTATACATCGTTTGCATCAAGGGGGGCCTATGGGGGCCTGGGCAGGAGTGGGACAGATCTGAGGGTCTCTGGGCCAGGGCCAAGGCCGTGGGGGCCGTTCCCTCACTGTTTCCAGGATGGCTTCACGGGCCACATGAAACCACTTCGTGGGCCGGATCCGGCCCCCAGGCCTTGTATTTGACATGTCTGCCTTAGTTCATACTCATTGTGGGATGTTCTTCTAAACTTCTGATATTAATTATTAGTAACCATTTGGTCTTTAAGCCTCTAGACATTTCAGAAAAGTTAACCTCAGGATGAATAGCATCAGAATCCTAATGCTGCTGGTAAAAATGGAAATAAATCTCACAATCAGAAAATTCATATCCAGATAGTAAAAAACAACAACAGTGATACTACTTTATTTTGGCTGGTCAGACTTCAGTTTTGTCTAATTCTGATCACTGAATTTTAGGAAAGGACTGAGAAATTAGATAGGATTCCAAAAAAAGGTTTACTAGAATATAATAGAAGCCATTTCTAGAACAGTCAAAAAGTTTAGCTGGGCCAGATCCGGCCCCTGGGCCTTGTGTTTATCATGTCTGGTCTAATGAACTGAAGGTTAGCTGAATAAATTAGCTGAATTAAACTCTCCTTTGCAGAGTTTTAGACTAGAGTCTATCTCATCCTTGCCTAGAAAGACATAAAGAATGAACCAAGGACTTTATGCACCCAAATGCAGTTTTATATTGCTTTGTTTCTATGCCAGCAGTGACCAGAGGGTCTGGGTTACAGTCATTCCTTAGTCTACTTCAGTTTTTAATATATTTTTTTGAGATATTTGGAAATGGTAATTGTACCTTTTTTCCTCCCTCCCAGCTAAACTTTTTGACTTGGTTACTAATCATTAATATCGGAAGTTTAGAAGAACATCCCACAATGAGTATGAACTAAGGCAGACATGTCAAATACAAGGCCTGGGGGCCGGATCCGGCCCACGAAGTGGTTTCATGTGGCCCGTGAAGCCATCCTGGAAACAGTGAGGGAACGGCCCCCACGGCCTTGGCCCTGGCCCAGAGACCCTCCTTCTGCCAGAGACCCTCAGATCTGTCCCACTCCTGCCCAGGCCCCCATAGGCACCCTTGATGCCAATGATGTAGAGCTGGCCACGCCCACCCAGTAGGCCATACGCACTCTAGTCACGCCCACCCAGTAGGCCACGCCCACCCAGGCAACGCCCACCTGGCCCCCTGAGGGCAACCGCAATGCTGATGTGGCCCTCAATGAAATTGAGTTTGACACCCCTGAACTAAGGTAATGAGTTTCTTTCCTGCATATGAATATGTTGAGAAATTATAGTAATTCCTCTCACCAGGAACTAACTAAAGAGGAAGAATACGAAGCAGACTGAATCTTCTCCCAACATAACTAGAATCAGAAGAGGGAAAACTAAGCTCCAGCTGCACATAAATTTCCCCCACAAGTTTTTGTAACAATGTGGGTGCTCTTTATTGAGTATAAGGATGGATGGTCCATGGCATGTCAGTTTGCTACAGGAAGATCTGAGGACCTTTGCTTCAAAGGATGCTGGCAGTTGTGTGACCTTTGACTGTTCAGGGGCTTTTCCACCTGTCAAAACATGGATACTATTTCTCTGCTCCATAGGGCTGTTGTAAGAATAACTCATTGGCAATTGTGACATAATTACTTACTTCACTGTGGAAACCATATAAATATCTCAGACAGACATAGGATCTCCATTTAGTTATAATAAATGTTAGCACAGGCTTCATCTTGAAATTCATATCTTTACTTTGCTTGAGCTGCTCTAGAGAGGATGTTAATAATATACTGTAAAGAGACCTTTACAGTTTTAATTAATGAAACTGTATCTCCTCTGTCTCCAGGTCTTCTCCCAGTTATATTAATGTGCCTTCTCTGGCTCATGAAGTGACTGTTACACAATCAGATTTTTTTTAAAAATAAAAGGAATTCTAATTCAGCCCCATTTTGTGCATGTAATCCTGCTGTGTTTATGTCTTAACAAGGAAAACTTTGATCTTCCTCCAATAACAAGCAATTTTAGCTGTTTTGTGCTGACATATCTGAGGATCTTAGGTCCATATCATTTAATATTACATTCACCATGGCTTCTCCTGCAGACCTGCCAGCAAGAGTTCAAAATCGCAAATATGGCATTTCTAAGATATAAAGTTACGAGATAGCCTAGGAAATAAAATATTTTTTTAAAAAAAAGATCTTAGAGATAAGGGGAAAAATGAAATTTGATAAAATAGTCATTGAGCAAACAGGAGCCATGCTGATTTACTTAGAGTGGGCCAAATGAAAGCAGACGTTTATGTGATGACACATACTGAAACATCATTTCAGTTTCAGTAAGGAGACGCAAAGGTGATTATATTGCATTGACAATAAGTATGAGATAGGCATTTTTCTTAGATATATTCAAGCTTAAATGGAAAATAAGATATTCTATCTTATTGAGGTGCAACATAAAATGCTACAGTGTATTAACAGGAGTTAAGCCAAGTTTGTTTAATAGAATAGCAAAGTTGGAAGAGACCAACTTTTTTGGTTTGGTGTCCCGGAAAGGGAGGCAGGCACCACTACGTGTGAGAGTGCAAATAGGCTGCATGCATGTGGGCTCAAAAATGACCCATGCACGTGCACACTAACGGGCCATGCATGAGCTCATGCACACACAGAAACGGCTGCACGTGAGCCCATGTGCATGTGCAAACAGGGCTGCACGGCAATGGGGTGGCGCTAGTGCCAGCGGGATGCTCGGGGTGGCGCTAGTGCTTGTGGGATTCTTGGGGGCGGGGTGGTGCTAGGACCGGCAGGATGCTTGGAGCAGCTCTAGTGCCAGTGGGATGCTCAGGGACAGGGTGGCACTAGCACCAGTGGGATGCTCAGGGCGGAACTAGTGCTGGCAGGATGCTCAGGGAGGAGTGGTGCTAGCACGAACTAATCACTAGCGTGAGTGTGGGGGGAGAGTGTGCATGTGCACTGGCCATCCCTTCACGTGGCCCTTGGCCAAGTGGCCGCAGTCCTGTAGTGAGCTGTGGCTCACAGATTGGGGACCCCTTACCCTATACCATTTCAGACAAATGGTCGTCCAATCTCTTCTAAAAACCTCTAGTGTTGGAGCATTTACAACTTCTGAAGACTGATTAATTTTTCTAACAATCAGGAAATTTCTCCTTAGTTCTAGGTTGCTTTTCTCCTTGATTGGTACCATCCATTGTTTCTTGTCCTGCCTTCAGGTGCTTTGGAAAATAGCTTGACTCCCTCTTCTTTGTGGCAGCCCCTGAGATATTGGAACACTGCTATCATGTTGCCCCTCGTCCATCTTTTCATTAAAGTACACATACCCAATTCCTGCAACTTTTCTTTGTATGTTTTTGGTATGTTTTGTTTCTATGTTTCATATCATCGTATCAATGACACATCTAGTTCAATGCAGTCTACACCAATTTTTCCAATCCTTAGAGCTATCCTTTGTAGGATTGCAGTTCCCATAATCTCTCATCAGCAAACATATTAGAATCATAGATAATGAAATATAACACAGTTGTGCAGTAATAATGATGGAAATAAGATGGAGTACACATATCAGACTTTGGCACAAATAACATTTCTGAATGAATCACAATATCTGTAAACAGAAAAATAGGGATGATTTTTCAGAGGAGGAAGAAATTCTCCAACCATTTACCAATAACAAGATTTTCTCCTGCTATTACTACTCATATAGTTCCCTATGAATATCTTTTCTTGGGAATTCATTAAACTATGGAAAGTCAAGAAATATACAGACTGCTTGAGAGATGATTGAGCAATAAATAACTCATCATTCACATTTATCTATTAGACAACTCACAGCTAATGTAAATAAATGCAAAAATACAACACTGACACATGAGAATTTCTTCAATCTCCTGTTGAATAATTTCTAATGCCAATTCTCTGATTTCATATTGAATAAGAGCTCCAAGGAACACACAAAAACCCCTGTATTTATTTTAAAGTGAGGTTGTTTCATATCTCTTCTAAACATATCAGAGAGACCCATTCAGTCAAACAAAGGGTTGTGGCATACAAAGAGCTTTCAAACTTTATCAGAAAAAGTAATATTGGAGAAACATTTACCAAGAAAAAAGCAAGATTATTTTTCTGCCTGGTACTAAAGTATCAAGGATTATTTTCTAGGATTTTGGGAACATAGGAATTTGTTTTATACTGAATGAAATCTTGGTCTGTTTAACTCACAATAGTCAGTAATGACTGGCAATAACTGTTGAGGTATTTCTGGCAAGAGTTTTCCAAGTTCTTTTTGAACTTTCCCATTATTTTCATTTGTTGCAAAAATCCACAGGAGGTCTATGGCTTAGCAACTGTTATGACTCTGCATGCTTCAAAAATTATTGCAAAGATTTGAATAATATTCCCAATCTCTCTTGTATTTGGGCCTGAAAAGGTCCTCTCTCTTTTTGTTTTAATTTTTGTTGCCATGAATTTTGAAAGCTAGGAAAATCTACAAAATACTCTGGCTGCTAGCAATTGCTTTTTATGCTGTCCTGCGATCCAGAGTGCCCCAGGAGAAAGTGAATTAGCTTCACACTCTAGTATCCTCCCCTCACTGTGACTCATCAGGGTTTCATGTCAAACTGTAGATCAAATTGTGACTGGCTATAGGCTGAGGGCATATACGGTCCAGTATCTGACATTTTTTTTAATATAAATGATGCTGCACTTTAATGGTTAGATGACATAAACATTGATATTTGAACACAAATCTTTTTAACATTTATATTTTATTGGGTTCCACTTGCCATATGTTAAATAAATAAATAGTAGTAGTAGTAGTAGTAGTAATAATAATAATAATAATAATAATAATAATAATAATAATAATAATAATAAAGTTGGAAGGGACCTTGGAAGTCTTCTAGTCCAACTCGTTGTTTAGGCAGGAAACCCTATACTATTTCAGACAAATGGCTGTCCAGTCTCTTCTTAAAAATTTCCAGTGTTGGAGCATTCACAGCTTCTGGAGGCAGGTTGTTCCACTGATTAATTGTTCTAACTGTCAGGAAGTTTCTCCTTAGTTCTAGGTTGCTTCTCTCTTTGGTTAGTTTCCATCCATTGCTTGTTGTCCTGCCCTCAGGTGCTTTGGAGAATAGCTTGACTCCCTCTTCTTTGTTGCAGCCCCTGAGATATTGGAACACTGCTATCATGTCCCCCCCTCATCCTTCTCTTCATTAAACTAGATATACTCAATTCCAATACCCAAATATTGCAAAGAATGCTTTAGAATGGAGTATTCCATACAAGTTTTAAAAAAGAGGCATCAAAAGTATTAAATGTGAAGTGGCCATATAGGTAAATGAGGAAGGCCTACCTGCGTTCAACAGACTTTCAACTAATCCTAAGCATTCAGAAGTTGCAAATGATTGCAAACTGTAATATCTACCTAGGGGAAGTTCAATAAAATCAAGATGGTAGTGACGACCATATGTTCAAAGTCCCATCCTTTGTACATGTGTATGATAGCAATTCAAGTTTAGAAAGAGCAGGGTTTTAATTGTACTGTTATGATCACCATCTTGGTTTTCTGCTTATGGATGCTACTGATTGCAATATCTCCAGTATGTATGTGAATTTTGATGGTGTGCAGATTAAAATTTCTTAACTGGATAAAAGGCTAGATTTCTTTTATCTACTTTTGAAGAAGTAGATAAAAATGGCTGCTGTTTGCAATGTAACCCGTGATTCCAGTAAATCAAGGACTTATGAATGAGGTTTGTGTTTGTGTATCTGTTCGCTTTCCCACTATAGAAATAGATACTTCTGAAATAGGCATTGATTGCATAAATTTGGTGGATGGTTATCAAATGTTAGAAATCAGTTGTTGATCAGGAAGATAACATTTGAATCACTATATTTCTATTCAAGCCTTATTCAAACCTAAGAAGGTAAAACAGAAAGGGAAGTACCCATGTGACTGCTTGAAGGATACCCCAGGGACAGGTAAGAATTGAAAATTTGTCCCCTGGCTAAAGAAGGATTTTTTTGTTTTTTAGTATCACTTTAATTGCTCTGAGGAAACTCAAGAGACATATACACAACTGCAGCTAAATAAAAATTTTCCACTTCAGCAAGTTATTCAACTACAGGGAATTCTCACATCCTATGCAATTGAGTGTATTCTTGCCCAGAAAATAGAAATCATTGATCATTCCACACAAAAATATATTGTTCTTTCATCTGTCTGATAGGCTGTGATTTAAGCATTTCATCCCATTGTCAGGGCTAATATGAATTGATGGGAAGACTAGGCTATTATTCTGTATCATTTAAAGCTTGTTTTCTGTAGTCAGACCTAGGAGCTCTTTATTACATTGTGCAAACACTAACGGAAATCCAAAGCGCATTTAGCTTTGGGAGTGAGAAGATAGATATTAGGAAAATATATATAGAAGATTGAAGCAGAGCTTCACAGACCTTTTATTTAGCTCCTTTGAGATTTAACAGCTTCTCAAACTGGAGTTTATAAGGCTTGAGTTTTGTAGATCAGATTTCCTTGTAGCTATAGTTTGTGGTTTGATGTATCTATTGCCAATTTTGTTACTTTCACCAGAGTTCATTCATAAGTTGGTGTGATCCTGTTTTTATTGGATTTTATTTATTATTAGGATGCTTCTCATTTTCAGCTGTTAAATTATAATTTGTTAGACACATTCAATAGCTGAATATTACTTGGTAAGGGAAAAAAACAACTCTGATCACTTATTTCTAATGCTTCTAAAGAGGTGCAGATTAATATTAATTAGGTGATTAATGGCATCACTGATAACAGTGCTCTGCAGTTATTAGCAACCAGTAGACAGGTCCCTGAGAAACTTTTGATCCTTCTTATTGCTTGTAATTTTTGAGGGAGAACTCAAAGGTGCTTTTTCAAAAGGCAACTGAATTGTTTTTTCTTTGAGGAAAGTTACTGACAGTTGAAATGGGATATCTGGGGGGCAATGGAAGGATAGAGTCTACTAGGATGGTGGTGGAGGATGGAAGGATTGTATTTCTTTGCAGTCATTAGCACTCTCTTTGAGACTGTTGAGGCCACTTGGGGGTTTATCTGTATCCTTGGGGTCACCTAAATTAGGGTACAATTGGTTGTAGAGTCTTCTTGGAACTGCTGACTGGACTGTGTTGTAGACTGGAGATAGGTGGTGTCTTATTCCTCTGCCTCTGCACTCGGTCAGTAGCTATCTTCCTATCAGAACTGATGAAGCTTCTTGGATGAGAAGTGAAACATTTTCCTTAAGAAAAAAAACCCCCAGTCCAGATGAAAAAAACACCTTTGAGACAGCTATGACCTGGATGATTGAGAATCTCCACAGACATTTCAAGAGAGAAGAGACAGAATCTGTATAATACCAACTACACATAAACAAGTAGCCTAACAGAAGATTTTCTATAAATCCATTTTTTTGAGTGCACCAATTATATTAGGTTAGGGCACAAGTCCTGACATACTTGTAAAATAGAGCACAGTAACACTTTAGATTGCCTACTTTTGTAAATTTATAAAAGCCCACAAAGAAGAAAAAAAAGATAAATTGCTATCTATTATGTCAGATTGAAACCAGGAAGGAGGTATGGATATATTGGAGTACTCCACTGTCAGAATGTCCTGACCTACTCTCAGAATTGCTGTTGCATTTTCCTCTTCACAAACTTCCTTCTGCAAGGAGGTACTTCTAACAGTGCCCTAATGGTCTTCTGAAAGGGGAACAAATCACCTAAGTGACAAGAGTTGAGCTGCCTGTTCCTCTTGAAGCATGCTACTTAGTGGTGGGATTCAAATAGGTGAACAACTGGTTCTCTGTGTGGATGCCACTTCTGGAAGTCCATTCTAGGCCTGGGCCACAAAAAATTAGCTACCGGTTCTGCCGAAGTGGTGCGAACTGGCTGAATCCCACCACTGATGCTTCGAAACAAATTTCATCTTCCTGAAAGTGTTTTCAGTAGCAATCGCAGCAGCCATGAGCTTACTTAAGCTTTCAGACAGCAAGCTTCTAAGCACCTGGAACATATAGAATTCTTTTAGAACAAAAGGCTGATGAAAATTAACTAATTAAAAAAACAACCAAGGAACCAAATATGTAGGTAGGAAAAATAAACAAATGACTACATAGGAAACTTCAATAGTCATGCTGGTCTTGTCTGGTAATGTTCTATGAAGTGGTTCCATATCTTTACCTTTCTCCTCACCCCATTCCCTATCTCCAAGTTAGAACTTTTTTAATGGTTGTCTTGAATCCAGATACTCAAGCACAAGCTGTTTGTTTTGAAATCAAGTTCTTTACCAATCTTACAAGATGCAATACAATATCACTTACAATATAACTGTTATGCTGACAGTATAACCTAAGTGTGCAAAGCTAGGTTGTTCTTCTGACTAATGATGTACAGCACAAACTGTCAATAGAGAATGGGATGGCCAACCTATAATGGCAGCATCTAAATATTTTATGAGCTTTCCAATGTACTGTAAGTGACGAAACTCTGCAATGAGTGCTAAGTATGAGCAGCTTATGAGATGAAGAGCATAATGAATGCCTTTCATAAACATGAATATTTAATTGGTGTTGTTAGCTACTGTAAAATTATTCAGCCCTGTGTGATGCCAGCCGATTTTGCTGCTTCTTCCTGGGTCTTGAGTCGAAGAAGTACTCTCGGCATTTTAAAAATGTTAATTGATCAGATGCAGACAGAATCTGAAAAAGCTCTTTTTTTGTCAGTTGAGTCCTATGGAATCTCTTAGCAGCTCACAGTGGGTGAAACTCAAAGCAAATAAAGGATGGGATCAGAATCAAATTATTTCCAGCAACCTATTCTAGAACATTATGTGCTAACACTTACTCTTCTCTTGCTTTCTTAACCTGGGAATTCATCTTAGGAGAAAATAATTATTCTTGCTTTAGACATTAGGCCAAAGATGGCATGGTATTAAGCTCATGGTCCTACATGACCATTAGCACAAGTCATCTATGTTTTCTTTTGCAAATCCCATCTGCCCCAGCCCTTATAAATGGCTACAAGTTTGCCTCTATTAGGAAACTAGCTAAAAGTTAATTACATGTCAACCAAATTTTCCCAGAGAAATAAGTGATTGGCTAAGCTATTTGAATTCTATAATGAAAATGTTTGAATGAATTCAGATTTGATATCCCAAAGGTTACTAATCAGAAAAGGTATAGATCAGAGCTTCCCATTTTTATCTGTCCCCACCCTCAACTATCCATTGCATTTAGCATTCATAGGTGTGAAAATTATATAGGAAAAGCTAGGGTAAAATCCACAAAAGTTTCACCATTTATTCATGAGGATATTACTCTACCTCTTTTATTGAATACTAGAACTAGTGTTCAAGAGATCATAGTTCAGAATCTGGTCATTTTTTTCCTTGTCTGTTCAAATCATTGTTCAATCCCACTTGAAAAAATGTATCTGCAGTTTTCTTGGCAAGATTTCAGAAATGGTTTGCCATTGCCTGCTTCTTAGGGCTAAGAGAGGGTGACTGGCCTAAGGTCACCCAATTGGCTTTGTGTCTATGGAAGGACTATAGCTAGCCTGATGCCTTATATTTAGCAAAATGTTTGAAATAATTCTTATTGAAGTTCTCTAATTTACTTAATGGGTTCTGTATTTAGCAAAACAATACATGTGAGTGAAACCAAGCCCTTTAGGCCTATCTAGAAAGAGACAGTTAAGTTCTAGATACACCAATACAATTTATTAAGTAATAAAGTAATATTCTCTTAGAGAAAGTCTGCATCTCTGATCTTTTGTCCTCATGATGCTTGAAAGGAGAAGAAAGCATATATGTAATCTTTCTATAGAAAGTAGGCTGAAGTAAACAGCCCAATGATATTAATTTAACAGCATGGCAAAATAAACAGATATGAGCTGAACAACAAAGGGGCAATTCCTTGTTTCTCTCTCCACCTCCTGGCCCTGATTAATAAGGTAAAAGATGTAAAGAATCAACAGTTCTTGAAGTGCATCTTCAACAAATGGGTTGCCAAATACATGGATACCAGAAAAGACAACACTGAGCGGTGGTGGTGCAGTGGTTAGAATGCAGCATTGCAGGCTAATTCTGCTGACTGCCGACTGCCAGCAGTTCATAGTTCAAGTCTCATTGGCTCATGGTTGACTCAGCCTTCCATCCTTCCACGGTTGGTAAAATGAAGTCCCAGATTGTTGGGGGCAATATGCTGACTTTGTAAACTGCCTAGAGAAGACTGTAAAGCACTGTGAAGCAGTATATAAGTCTAAGTGCTATTGCTATTGCTATATATACTGTGAAGCAGTATATAAGTCTAAGTGCTATTGCAATAGGGTAAGACATGATTTATACAAACCCCTAGATCAATCATCATCCAGATTAAGAATGACCCCACTATATGTTGGAGTTCCTAAATATCTGGTGACAAATGGGCTACAGGACTCATGACACTTGACTGAGCAATCAAGGCCAGCAGGTTGTAGGAAGAAAAGATATTTTCTTGTTGCAAATATGCGAATATTGAAAACAATGAAATAATGATCAGCTATTAGTTGTAAATTCATCATTCAAGATGAAGATCTTTTTTATGAATATTTCATTAATTTTCTAGTTTTACAGTCAAATACTTCATAGACAATGTGTTGTCCGAGTCCATTAGTAATTCAGTGGTATATATTAACTGCTTCAATCTAGATACAATGTTACACCATCAAATGTTTCCTCTCTTCTTCTGGTAGTACCTGTTTTCCCATATTAGGCAAATATAATTCTTATTGTTATTAATAAATATACAATTGAATATCAACATCTTTGTTACATTTTTCTCATAATATCAATAATGTCAGTTTTAGATAACTTTTCTAACCAAAACATATCTTAATTGCATTTGCATTTAATATCCATATGTTCAGCTAGTATCCTGTTTTTGCTTTTTTTAAAGTTTAGTTTTAATTTCCCCTCAGTGTTCAAAATGTCTCTATTGTTTATAATTTAAAAGTAAGTTATATTTGGGTAACCAAAAGCTTCCCTTATTCAAACTTCTTAACATTTTCCTGTTTCCCTTCTGATACAAAAATCTAATATTCTAATTACAAATCTTATCTTTCTAGTTATGATAATACTTCTGTTCCTAGCAGTTATCTTCAAACATCTTCAAACATCTAGTTAATAATATAATATCCCATGTAATGGATCAAAACCTTTATTTTGTTCAGTCTTACTCTAGCTTTCTTTCTTTGCCAACTAGCTTTCCAAGTCAATGCATTTAAATCATCATGTAATTTTTCCTCTGTTTTTTTTATATTGTTTGGAATAAGAAAGACCCTTTGGTTAAAGTATTTTTTGGAAGAACAAACCCATTGATATTCATTAAACAGCCTCCTTCCTTCTCCAATTCCCCACAGTTCTCCTAACAGCTCTATCTTCCATTCAATCAGTTTTTCTTCCTTTTCCTCAAATGTGGTTTGAATTCTTGATTGGTAAGATGTCTTTTCCATTTCCAATATCGCTCCGTCTTCTAGTTCTTCAGTTGTCTGAATCTGTCGGTTAGTTCCTTCCTTTAGGTCCTCCATCTTTGGATCTGCTTCCTCCAGTTTTCCTTCTATTTTCTGAGTTGCTAGTTCCTTCTTTGTAGTCATGTTCTGAGTTTGTAGATTTAGATTAGAAAATTGTTCTTTTATCTCCTTTGTGTTATTTCTTGTCTCATCATGAGCTAAAGCAATAGTCTCTTATATTTCAACCTGGAGAGAATTTCTTTCTGATCTTCATCCATATTTTCTGGGTGGTATATCAAACTTAAGACTTTGGGGACTGGTGTTAGAGATCGTTTTTTACCATTTAAAGCTGAGTGTGGGACTTCCATTTCATTTTTGTAGGTGGTCTTTATAGTAAAAATTGCTCATCAATCAAAGATTTGTAATCCAAAATATTTCATCATCTCAAGCAATGATGTGTGTTTCTCCTGCAGGGAAATAGTTCCACAACACAGCTCTGAAAATCAGTTAATATTTATATTTGTAGTTCAGGCAGGCTGGTTTCAAAGTAGTTCATTGTCTCTACCACATCAATCAGCAGCCCAAAAGTTTTTTTTCCCCTTTTCCCAGCTGCAGTCTTGAAAAGTGAAAGATCCCAAGGTCAGCAAGAGTCTTATCTAAATCTGGACTTCAAGCCAGGTTTCCTTTAGGCATAACAAATTGTAGTGCCATAATTCACCACTAAAAAGATGTTGAGACTGTAGAAAGAGTACAGAGAAGAGCAACAAAGATGATTAGGGGACTAGAGACTAAGACATATAAGGAACGGTTGCTGGAATTGGGTATGTCTAGTTTAATGAAGAGAAGGACGAGGGGGGACATGATAGCAGTGTTCCAATATCTCAGGGACTGCCACAAAGAGGAGGGACTCAAGCTATTCTCCAAAGCACCCAAAGGCAGGACAGGAAGCAATGGATGGAAGCTAATCAAGGAGAGAAGCAACCTAGAACTAAGGAGAAACTTCCTGACAGAACAATTAACCAGTGGAACAACCTGCCTCCAGAAGTTGTGAATGCTCCAACACTGGAAGTTTTTAAGAAGAGACTGGACAGCCATTTGTCCAAAATGGTATAGGGTTTCCTGCCTGAGCAGGGGGTTGGACTAGATGATCTCCAAGGTACCTTCCAACTTTATTATTATTATTATTATTATTATTATTATTATTATTATTATTATTATTATTATTATTATTATAATAATATATCATTAGTGCTGTTTTCCAGCTTTTGAAATCCAAATTTATATTACAAGCTTTTTTTTAAAGTCTCAAAAGCATTTTAGTCCCAAAATTTCAAAGCCATATATATGTGTATTAATTCCAAATTAATCTTGTAATTTTCTCTATTTCCCCCAAGTAATTAGTTCACCACTTTTCTTTTCCTGAGGGAATGGGGTGGAAATTCTCCTTCCCTCTCTCACCGAGGAGGGTGTTTTGGACAATTTTTTCATGAAGAAATCTTAAAGTCATAAAGAGAGGATAGAGTCTCACCCAGTTTCATCCATGTTGCTGAATGGTTGCTTCTAAGTGCTTATTGTTTTCCATTGCCAGCAGCTTCTGACTGGCTATATGAATATAGCAGGCTTTCCCCTGCTGGTTTGGAGGGCTTTCTCAGTCAAACAGAAGGACCGCCACCCTTTCGCTATCAACGAGGGTCCCCTCTTTGCTTGTCACCTCTACAGGGCAACTTTCAATCCTTTCCAGGATCTCCAGTGAGGCAAAATCGAATGTGAAAGATGGAGCCCCATCTTCCTGTGCCCTTTTCACCACAACGTCAAACTGGAAGCCCAAGATGAAGAAGATCTTAAAGTCCAAGTTCAATGAAGGAAATACCATCAGTGCCATCAACACATGGGCAATTCCAGTCACTGAGATACACAGCTGCAAAAGCTGACTGGACTCAAGCAGAACTAAAAGCTCTGGATAGAAAGACCAGAAAAATAATGACAATGACTCAGGCTCTTCATCCACAAAAGACATTTGTCAGACTCTACCTACCAAGTAGTGTAGCTGGGCATGGAATTTTGCAAATACACCAGACAGTTGAAGAAGCAAAAAAGAAGAAGCATTGGAAGAATATCTGAAAGCAATGAAGAAGATGCACTGAAGCTAGAATACCATAAAGGCTTACTGAGGACTGGAGAGATCAAAAGGACAGTGCTAATAGTAATAGATACTTAGGTGCAATGCCAAAGCATCTGGGACACCACTTGGACACCATTGGTGGTGACAAAAATCACCACCAGTCAGTTGGAAAAGGCAGATTTACTTGGAACAGTTTACAATCTGTGGCGATAACTTTAACGCCATCAGAGAACAATATCTGCTTTTCCCAGGTTTTTGGAAAGAACTCGATAGGTGGATAAAAATGCCAAATCCAATCTAAATATCAGGTTGACTGTGGAACCTACTATAATAATAGATATTTTTCCATGCCATTTTGGTCTACTGGTATATAGGCACCAGGCTAGAAAGCAGGAGACTGTGAGTTCAAGTCCCACCTTAGCTATGAAAGCCAGCTGGGTGACCTTGGGCCAGTCAGTCACTTTCTCTCAGCTCAATCCACCTCATAGGGTTGTTGTTGTGGAGAAAATAGGAGGATGAAGGTGTGTGGGATATGTTCACTGCCTTGAGTTATTTGTAAAAAACAATAAAGGCTGGAGATAAGTAAAACAATAATAAATAAACATTACTTTCCTGCCCCCAAAAGATGTATTTGGATGAATCTGTGCACATGGGTGCTTTGCATGCAAATGATTCCAATAAGAAGTATTGGATTGGATGATTACAATAAGAAGTAATCAAACTCAGCATGATAGGAAGCAAAAGATAGCACGTTCTTGGGTTACCTGTTTGGTCGCTCTCTGATTAGGCAAGTTATAATAATATTTAACAGCCACACAAAAAGCATTTTATGTAACTTAATTGAAGGACAAATTAAAGTGGGATAGGATCAGAAAGATACAGAGGACAAAAAAAAAAGTAGGGCAAGGGAACTAAACAAAAATAAAGCATTAATAAGAATCATTAGAGACCAAAAAAGCTTTTTTCTATAATAAGAAAATGTGACTTGCTTTGTGGACCCATACAGGTGTGAGGGAAACTCTGGGGAAATATAGTACCACAGAGCAGAACAATAAGGAACCATTCCCACATTGGAGCAAAACAGAAACTGTTTTAAGTGAAGGAGGAAATATTTTTTAAATTTTAGTTTCTGAGAAGAACATTGATTTTTGAGGATTCCAATGCCTCTCTAAAATATTTGCCTTTTACAAGTCCTAAAGTTTCCTCATCTATTCTTGGCTGAGCACTGTTCCCTCTCCCCTTAATTCCTTTCCCCCCCCCTCATTTCTCAAGTACTTCTAGGAATGGTTTCATGCAACTCAAACAACACATTATTCTTTCTGCTTCTGGTTCCCTGGATTGACTGTGCAACACTGCACCTCCATGTGAGCATTCTAGGACAGTGATTCTCAACCTTTGCTTCACCATGGACCTCCTATAAATACCTATTGTGGCCACCGACCACAAAGACTTAACTCAAGATTTAAATCATAACATTTCTTCGAGCCTTCGCAGACCCCCTATGATGACACAGCAGCCCTTCAGGGGTCTGCCAACTACAGGTTGAAAACTCTGTTCTAGGAAATACAGAAAAATAGGGGTGGGGTGGGAGTGAGGGAGAAATGGGACCCATCTATATTGATAGCAGATAACTCGGTGCTGTCATAAGTGGGAAAGTCTTTTTAAAGGTTAAAGAAAGTTAGAAGAGACTTCTTGATTACCTGATACACTTTAAACAGTGAGTGCAATTCCTATCTACTTCAATGGCCTGTGTGTATGTGCATGCATGAGTGTGTCTGTGTGAAAGCCTTCAAAAATTTAGAAGTTCTTAGTGTAGGTTACAGAATGAAACCAATTGTGCAGGAGCTGAACGTATCTATAAAGAAAAAAAAAAGGATTTTCTCAAACTCCCAGAAAACATTAACAAAATTCAGTGATATGTTTCAGTTTTGTCCGGAGAAATTCCATTCTTGAAATTATCGGGCATACCGTTTCTATGCTTTTTACCCAGCCAAATAATTTTAGAATGGAGGCTATGTATTCTGGTTGCCAGGTGACTGAAACCAGTTCCTTTTATTAAGCTCCATTAACATGGTTCTCCATCTGGGCTTCTATCACCATAGCAACCATCACCAGGGGCAGTTCTTTGGTCTATAAATAGGTGGTGAGATGGTGACTCTGGCACACTAGGTACACTAGGCAGTTGTCCCATCTGTAAGCAAGTGGGTCAGCGTGCTGTCTGTGTGGTGTGTGCGTGCGTGAATACTTCTTGAGGTGGATAGAGATATACTAAAAAGGGAGCATAGAAAATTCTTCTAAAGAACTAACCAGTCAAGCCAGGTTTTGTAATGGTTTGATGTGAAAGTTTGAGGATGCCTGTACAGAAGGCTGCCTTGCTCCTAACGTCTTAGGACTGTCCTGATACCACCTGCTCTGTAGCAGGTCATGCTGACAAAATTTGTTTGTTTATTCATTCAATTTCTATGGCTGCCCATATAAATCAGGTAAGTCTTCTCCCCTGGTGCAGTGTAGCCTATTTCATGTTGTCCCCTTTCTAAATGCAAAATCCCGTTGATTGTTACTTTCCACTTCACAGTACAAAGTCCGGTCCTTAGGTAGTGGTGAGTCTAGATTGCACAATGAGTTTCATTATAAGAATAGCTTGGGTATTAATACCTTAGCTGACCTAATAAGCTTTTACATATTTATCATTTGCCTGCATTCCAGCCTTGATCTTTTCTGATCATCCATTGGTCATGTCACAATTGTTTCATCCATTTTTTAAAATTCCATTTATATCCCGCCCTTCTCTGAAGACTCAGGGCGGCTTACAAGCTTAGCAGTAGCCTTCATTCTATGTATATGCCTGCTTATTAGGGCTTTCACACACCTCCCCAAGCAGCATTATTACAAAGTCAGCTTAATTGCCCCCAACAATCTGGGTCCTCATTTTACCTACCTCGGAAGGATAGAAGGCTGAGTCAACCTTGAGCCTGGTGGGATACGAACCTGCACTAATTGCAGGTAGCTGGTGTTACTTAAGGAGGCATTAGCCCACTGCTCCACCAAGGCTCTTAAATGAAGCTGTAAAAAAACACCTGCTTTAGTGACTTATCAGGTACAATGGCAAATACAGAATTTTGCTTGGATGCAAAAACTTGCCTATATGATCAAGCTTAAGGCTAAGACTACGGTTTGCCCATAGTTGTTAGAAACAGTCCATCTTCAAATAAAATATAATACAGTAAAAATTGCTGGGTTTTTTCCCCAAGTCTCCAGAATGTAAGATTAACAAAAATGTGCTTCTTTTCTTTCCATCTCCTTGCACTCACACTTAAGGTTTTCCTAATATACTTCCGTGTTCCTTCAAATTGCTGGCTTTGTCTTGTTTCCCCCATAATGATGAGAGATACAAAGTGCATGGAGCTCTCATTTAAGTCAGTGAAATCAAAGAATGGTTATCAAAGCAAGATTTCACGCCTGGATAGGAAATGGCAGCTAGGAGTCGCATCTGCTTCACTGATATATTTAATTGGCTTTTAGAAGGAATGTGGCCTTTTTAAAACACAAGACCGTGGGTGATAGCAGCTGCATTTAGCTCTCCTCAACACTTAGGATTGTCTAAATAATTCAGCAATGCTTTATAGGAAATGAAAGAGAGGTTGGTGAGGAATCAGAGGCCAATGTTCCCAGGGAAAATGTGCAAAGACTCATGAAGAAATGAAGGGACATATCCAGACGGTGCATTAGATTTCAAAATATTTAACAGAGGCTCATGGATTCTAAAATTATTATTAGAAAGGTGTGGAAATAATGCAATGCAACCACTGCGTCTACTGAAGCTATTACAAGCAATAATAGCATTGTATGAGACCTTGTATCTCCAATTGTCCATGCCCATTCAATTTAGTCCAGCACGATGAGAGTGCTCCAGGTCTAATCAAATAAGCAATGTGGAACCAAGGAGCACACTTACTTTGCTATCTGTCTTCTAGAACAGTATCTCCCAGAAATTGAGGTGGCTCCCACCCCTATGTTGCTAAAATTGCTGGCTCTTTGTGGATAAACTGAGGGTGATTCATAGCTGGTGTTCCATTCTTTCTTACAGGTATTGTGTTTATCTGTAAGCCGCCAAGAGTCATCATAAAGTCAGATCCTTGAAATTAATTAATTAAATAAATGTGCACTAAATTTCTAGACAAAAGACAGGATATAAATCCATATAAATATATATACACAACACCAATGTTTGTCCTTGAAAAGAAGCATAACTGTTCTCCATCATTAATTTTCTATGGAGAATGTTGTTAGAGAGTATAGCATAATGTATAATGAACATTAATGTATAACGGACAATCTTGCTTGAGCATTTGGTAGTGGAATCTGAAGAGTGTTTTATTTTTCCTACCCATGTCTTCTTTTTGGGTATGGCTAATCTAAAATTCAGGGTTGACTTCACTTAGAAGAATATGGTAATGATGGTTGTGGTAATTGTGATGATAAAAAAAAAATCCTGAAAATTAATATGGAAATCAGTATGTGGAGATCTGGTGGTGACTTCCAGCTGGAAGGAACTGTAGATGGATAATGTAAATTGAATAATAATAATAATTTATTAAACTTATATGCTGTTCAATTCTAAATGACTCTGGCCAGTTTATAACAATCAAAGAAATTACACTAAAATCAATAAAAAACAAGATAAAGATGGCAAGTACAACGAAGCAGGGGTGTCTCCCTCTCCCTCTTTGAAAGCCTACATCAGACATATCAAACTTGCAACATCACATGACGTCGCGCAACGTATCAGGACACTTTTGCCATTGCTGGCAATGGGCTGGGTGCAGCTTCCACATGATGCGTCCGACCCGTGGGCTGGCAGTTTGACACCCCTGGCCTACATGAGCTATTCCTGTTTTGTGGGGGGGGGACCATCATTCCAAAGGTTAAATACTTACTGTTGTCACTGTTTAGGGGAGCTAGAAATGGCAAATGCAGTGAAGTATGCTCAAACCAGTCCACCAACTCAGAAATCACATCTTTCTTGGTCCCCTTGATTTTATTCCATGCACGTAGCTATTCAGCACATCAGTATGATAGACAAATGCAGAATAAAGGGTCAAATTTTTGCATGTACTCTGTTTCTATCTCTGTTAAATTCTGCAAGGGAGCTTGGGAGCATGTGAGGTAGGTTAGCAGAAGGGTGAGAATTAAACTGGAGGAATAGATTTCCTTATTTGTTTTCTTTCAGAAAAAAATAAACAATTCCTAAAGCTCCGAGAGAGAGTTTTAAAGAATATACCCCTGTCTTCTTGCCTTTGCTATGCTGCATTTCACTTCATATAAATTAATTTCTTAAGAATGATGTTTGGCATTATCTAACTTTTCTACTTCAAGATTAATTTAGCGGGAATAATTAGTATGCCCTTTATATCAGCATCACTGCATAGGTCCAAAGTGCTGCAGAAATACTATTAGTTTTGTGAGACTGATCACAAAAGTTTTTTTTTAATATCTCTCTCTTGTCTATCAATAGATTCTGGAACACAGAATATTTTAGATACATGACAAGTGTATAAATCTGCAACAATTATTTTCTCAGTTTCTGCTATTTATTAATAATATATTTTTTTAAAAAAACCAGGCAATCAAAAATCCAGATAATCTGTGAAAATTGTAATGTTGCATTACGTTCACAGAAATGTAATTACATTGGGATAATGAGAGTCTGTTAACACAGTCAGTTATCCTAGAATGCAATCCTGTAATTTGCTTAAAATGACTTGTTTTCATACTTCTTAATAAAACTCAAGTGGTAAAATTCAGTTTTATAGACTTAACATGATGACCTGTGAGTGACCCCAGGCAACAAGGAAAGAGACACATAAATCACATTCTTTTCTTGTTGATTTAGGGTGCTATGCTAACAAACTTGAGATTCCAATGACAGATTAATGTTAGAGCGAGGTGCAGATGGCCTTTGGAAATTTTCTACCAAAAGGTAGAGAGAAAAAAACTGAGTGAGTGTTTTCTCCAACTGTAAGGTCCTGCCTCAGCTAGCACTCCCAAGAAAGCAGAACTCTTGAAACAGGCATTGCTTCAAACAGGAACCTTTATTGGGAGATAGTGACAACAGAAAGCAAAGCAAGATCTAAATAATTCCCATGCAAATCATTACATTAAAGCATCCCTCAGAGTGCAATGGTTCAGTTTGTTTCCAGCCAATCCACAGGTTTGAAATTGTTATGGGAACCGGAGCTGATAAGGGATGGTTCCCAGGTGTTTCAATGGATCTCACAGCAGAGTGGAGATAAGGCAGATGGCCTATGGCACATTCCTTCCCCTCTTTCACACCCAAAGAGATACATCAAAGTTTAGACAGAACAAAGTAAAGGAAATACTTCCATAAGTCTGCCTCCCAGCAGAATGGCAGAGCCCCGAAAATAGGGGTTGAAGTTTCTTAGAGATGGTGGTGGTGATAGTAGTGTTGAATCTCTAACAGTTTCTCATTGGCAGGACACCTAACAAGGAGCAAAATCCTAACCTTAACCTAGGCATTATATGCAGGGAAGCCAGGGGCATTGCAGATCCCTGGAAAGAGGCCGGGTTAGTTAAATGTAGGACATACCTCTGAAATACAATAAGTTCAAAGACACCCGTACAGTACAGTTAGTCCTTGACCGACGACCATAATTGAGCCCAAATTTTCTGTTGCTGAGTGAGTTTTGCCCCATTTTATGACCTTTTTTGCCACAGTTGTTAAATGAATCTCTCCAATTGTTAAGTTAGTAACATGGTTGTTAGGTGATTCTGGCTTCCCCATTGACTTTGCTTGTCGGAAGGTTGCAAAAGGGGGATCACATGACCCAAGGACACTGCAACTGTCATAAATATGAGTCAGTTGCCAAGCGTCTGAATTTTGATCAAATGACTATGAGGATGCTGCAACAGTTGTAACTGATAAAAACGGACGTAAGTTAGTTTTTTCAATGCCACCATAACTTTGAACGGTTACTAAAGGAACTGTTGTAAGTTGAGGACCACCTGTACTTCATCCTTGAGAATTTCACTAAAATTTGCTTTCTTGGAAGAAATTTCAAAAGGAAAATTATTCCTATAGAAATTTGGAGATAGTGATAGGAGCTGTGGTAGCGCAATGGTTAGACTGCAGTATTGCAGGCTAACTCTGCTCCACAGTGTGGAGTTTGATCCTGATCAACTCAAGGTTTACTCAGTCTTCCATCCTTTTGAGATCAGTAAAATGAGGACCCAGATTGTTGGGGCAATATATTGACTCTGTAAACCACTGACAGAGTGCTGTAAAGCACTATAAAATGGTATATAAGTCTAAGTGCTATTGTCTTGCCCAATACTACAGAAAAAATTGTTCAGTGAAAGACAGGATTCTCACATGGATATACCCACTTTACTGCCTTATAAAAACGTGCAAGAATACTCTGTAATTCTGTTACCCCTTGAAAGAACTCCTGGATCCCAATTCTTTTTATTTCAATTTAAAGAGAACAAAACATGCAGGAGAATTTCTCTGCTTATCACTATTGAATTTGAGCTTGACTCAATGGACCACACTTATAAGAATAAAAATATTTCCAGAAAAGGAAGTATTGGGATTTAAAAACAAAACAAAACCCTCTTGAGGCAGCCTGGTGCCATGGATGCTTCAAGAGTTTGCTTCTAGTAAATTAATGTCTGACTATGCCCACCTAGGAAGCCCATAAAGATTTGAGACCCTTGTTGTAATAATGATTACAGCAGTATGAAATCATTAGACATTTGAGAATATGATGAGCTAATGTATTTTAAATAGTTTTTCCTATGTGAACCCCCACAATGTATTTAGCCATCAGTTACTAGAATGTTCCAAACATCTGGTGGCCACTTTCACATAGTTTGAATATGAATAGTGACATTTTTATCCCATTAAGAATCCCTAGAGTAGCTCCATTTTCTGGTGTGATATTACCAGAACATGAATTAATAAGGCAAGTTAACATGTTTTCATGTATTAATAAACTAATGCTAGTGTCAAAAACAGCTGGTTCTTGTTGGCTATCACCTTTTCAATTTCCCGATGTTTCTTTCATTACTATACTATAAAATTAGAAGTCAGGTTTTCCTGCAGCATAATCTAGCTTGCCTACTGAAAAAAAAATAACCAAGTAAATTCATTTTTCATAAAGGAAGATTGTCAGATGTAAATTATACTTGGTGTAAATGTCATTTCATCACTTACAGCTGGTGCTTTACATTTAGCCCTTAAACAGGAGTGCCTGTTCACATTATTACCAGGATTGTTTCTTTGACAGCTCTGGTATTAATTGCACCATATTGCTTCTCTTTTACAGTAGATTTTCACTTCATCAGAGAGATACTTTAAGAACTTTTGGGGGAAAAATAGTTCACTTTAAACATGTGGAAACATTGGAAGAAACAGTGTATGTATAATTAATAGACAGAATTACAAAAAAACAGAATTTTAGAGTTAGAAAGAATCTTGTGATTATTTAATCCACTGTCGTCTGGACAGAAGAACCCATAACTTCACCATTCTTAATATTTAGAATAAATTTGCTTCATCTCACTTTCTTCTTCTTGGCCACTTTTTACAGAAGCACGATTGAGAGCATTTTAACAAACTGTATCACTGTCTGGTTTGGTGGCAGCAGTGCCTTAGATAGAAAGTCCATACAGAGAGAGGTAAGGACAGCCGAGAAGCTCATAGGAAGCTCGCTTCCTGGTATTCAGGATGCTGCTTATAAGCACTATGTGCTTAGAGTTCAAAGCATTGTTAGAGACCCCACACACCCACTTTGCAGTCTGTTTCTGTTGCTCCCCTCTGGGAGGAGGTTTTGAAGTATTTCTAGCAGGACTACCAGATTCTATCACAGCTTTGTTCCCTATGCCATTCGTCTGGTAACTCACAAGATTCATTTTTCTCTCCATGCACATGTATACATAATCTGAACTAGACTGTTTTGTTTCTCTGTGTCATATAATATATGTGGGTATATGCATAATTCTATATTCATTTATTTTTGTCATATTTACATAAAGTATATTTAAGAGCTGTATGCAATGAAATTTCATTTTAATATATGCCAATTAGTGTATATTCTAAGTGACAATAAAGTTATTATTCTATTCTATTCTATTCTATTCTATTCTATTCTATTCTATTCTATTCTATTCTATTCTATTCTATTCTATTCTATTCTATTCTGTTCTGTTCTGTTCTGTTCTGTTCTGTTCATCTAATCGTGCTTTCAGAAACGATACAGATCAAGTATCTCTCTCTTTTTTTCATTGCAGTAATTCAGTTCATATGATAGCTATGATATCTCTATCCTTAATTTGCCCTCCTCTGGACTGAACATAGCCATTCCTTTCAACCATTCCTCATAGGCTTTCAGACACTTCATTTGTCTGTGTATGCTGGTCATAATCCAGTTGGCATTAATCCATCTGGAAATCTGGTGGTCTAAATTTAACAGTTTTCTAGATGTTAACTGACCAGCAGAGAAGAACTATTACTTCATGGGCTTTGAACATGATGCTTTAGTTAATGCAGCATTTTGGATTTGATTTTCCATTCAGGAGAGGGTTGTTTTTTTCCTTTTTCTTTTTGGCCAGGCCAATTTATACCAACACAGTCATCAGACTACTTTGTCATAGGCTCAGAAAGGATTCCTGGACCAAGGAAAAGCAGATAGCAGTGGATTAGAAAGGCGTCCTGGAAGTAGTTATTAGAATCCAGTCTCAATCCCATCTTTCAGCTTAAACTACAAAGAATCTGATTTCAATATCTTACACTATGAAACTAAGCTGCTTTTCAGCACACACTAAACACTGCACACCAGGGACAGATAAATCTGCCAGCTCATGTTCAGTTTGTTTTTTTGAAGAATGATCTTGCCTTCTTCCATTTTTTTTGCAATTTATATAGTATTTTCAATGCAGTTCACCCAATATCTATATATCCTTTCTTTAAAAAACAAAATAATAAAAAATCTGCTGACTTTTTTTCAACTTGCTATAATACTTTGGAAACAATCCCTAAAGAACATACATATCTACAGATTGTTATTTGAGCTTCTCATTGCAGTATTGGGAGAGATATCAGAGGAAAATTATAATTATGTTGCAGTTTATGTATTATTTTGGAAAAGCTAAAATAGGTATAAACACATTTTGTCATATTTGTACAATACTCCTAATACATAGGTAAACTGACATTTGAATAGCTTTTGTGTTTCATTTCCCAACATAGGCATGATTATTAATAT
The DNA here is from genome assembly GCF_947247035.1 of Vipera ursinii. Taxonomy (NCBI): domain Eukaryota; kingdom Metazoa; phylum Chordata; class Lepidosauria; order Squamata; family Viperidae; genus Vipera; species Vipera ursinii. The sequence goes on from NC_139521.1 coordinate 60,388,234, forward strand.
AATTCCTGGTCATTTCTTATTTTGTTTTGATCTGTAAATTCAGGGACAATCTGCATGAAAGTTGATCTTCATTTTAGTTATCTTTCTCTGAATACAGTATATGCATTTTTGTCTATACTTTTTGGAACATACACATTTTAAAAGCATTTTTTAATTCAAATTACACATTCATATGGATATACTTTCTCTAGGATAGGTTTAGCACATTTATCTCCCTATAGTATCTCTGTATATACTTTTGAATTACAAATTGCATCACATATTTCTATAAAAGTGAATATTTGGGTTAAACAACATTCTAGTTTGTATTTAGGTTTGGGATATGTGAATTGAGAAAATTTGTAAAATTAAAAACTTACGGAATCAGTGCATGCATTGACTGATTTTCTTCACTATTCTAACTTTTTTCCTAGTTTAATGGCAGCTTAATATTTGTCAAATCCATCCCCCAACCAACCTCCCCAAGAAAGAACCCAAAATAGTTAGAGGTCAATCAAATAGTGCAATAGTCAAAGCAGCCTATGTTTTACCTTGAAAAAAAAAATCTCATGAGTATTCTCCTATTCTTGACTTGCTAGGTTATCATTGATCATGCAGATCAATGAAGTGGCTGAAGGGTATCTAAGTTATACTGTCTAAATAGAGTTTTCTATTTGGCTGGCTTTGCGGTTTGGCTGAACTTCAGTTTGAACTTTTCTCCTCCCTAGTTGCCACTGATCTAATTAGATCTGGATATGAAAGCTATTTAAAGACCTGGAGAGAAACACAGACAGGAAATGAAGATTTCTTAGTACAGTAGTCAAGAGCCATGCCAGCCAAAGCAGGATGGGACTAATCCAAAATCAATTTGTGTCATTGGTGGCTAGGCAGCAAGTTTTAATGGAGTTTGATTAGGTCTTCAGTGCTATAAAAATGCAGGCTCAAAATGTGCTTTTAATTTTGTGTTGCATGCTAAACAGTATACTTCAGCATCTTTATAAGAAGATAAAACAGAAATTCATTAGCAGATATTCTGTAGAAGTAAACTTGCTTAAGTTCAAATGCCAATTTGACATGCTACTTTCATGCCAGAGAAATCTGAACCATCACTTGTGATGGTCATTAGAAGTCCCACCTAAGTCATATGTGCTTACTGTCTTCAGGTTGAAGGAACAGCAATATTTTACATTTTAATATTGCATATGCAGTATTGATTTTGTATAGTGCATATACACCTATATACATGCACAAATTGTGCTTGAAACAAATGTCCCATTTGTTGATGATGGCTGTTGCAGGAATTTAATCTCTAACGTAGACAGAGGTAGCACTCTAACTTCTTTATTAATTAGTCGGGATCAGAAAGAAAGCTCATCAAAAAGAATCTAAGTAGTAAACTAAATCTTAGATTTCTCCCCCCCCCAAAAAAAGAAAACATCTGGCCTAAAAAGCTTACATAACATAAACCAGTATTGATGCATTTCACTGGAAGATATATATGGTAAAACAAGCATTGCAATCCCTTTTATTACCATTCTTTCTTCTGCAAAGATATGGAAACAAAAACCTAAATAACTATGTGTTTGTAACTTATTTATCAGCAAATCAGCCCTTCAAGATAAACCAAACAGGAAACACGTCTAAATGAACTAATTCTACTTGATTGTGAAGCCTCATTAACAGAATCTTGCAAGTCTGGAGATGTAAATTTCTTGCTGCCTTTTTTAATTGCTTGATCATTAGGACACGCCTTTCCTAAATTTCTTTCTCTGAGTGTTGAGCCACTGACAGCTGCTGCTTCTCTTCACTCATTTCCTGGGCAACATCTCTTCCTCTCATTCCCCAAGGTCATCCACACAGTCCATTACAGAGCATGATGCTGCGAAATAATGCAAGATTCATATAATTATACAAAATGTGTCAAGAAAACAAAGCTTTTGCAATAGTACATGGGAATGACCTTGGAAGGTGTGGTAAAGAGATTCTGTCTAGTGAATGGCCAGATAAGAGGAAACATAACCCTCAGCTGCTTAGTGGGCAAAGCAAGAGATTCCCCCACCAAAATTGAGCCATAAATGAAATGGTGGGACAATTGTTCTTGGAGGATTCTGCTAAATGATGCTTTACAATAAAATAGAAGTAGCTTATCTGGCCATGTTTTCTGTATGGTCTACTATAATGAGAAGGCTGAAAGCTTTAGTCTAGACTATGTTATCTTTCAAATTAAAAGAAGCACACACAGTTATTAAAATGTCTGTTGCTTTCCGGAGCAAGTCTAAATAATTTACATAGAACAAAGAGAAAATGGTAACTAAAATGATTTGCTTACTCACATCTGTTCTCACACCATTTCCAAAAACACATATTTGAATTTATTCATTTCTTCCTATGTACAAATAATTTCCAGTTATCTTTGTTTAGATGATTTGGGGGAATAATGAATTCCTGATCTGCACTGAGTTTTAGAAGAATCAAACACAGGTTTCCTAGGCAGTTGGACAAAAGAGAAGCTTCTGTGAATTTCTGGGAATGGAGTACGTCTCAAATTGCTCCTCTGCTTGGCAGAATAATTAAAACCTGTTCTTAATGAGGCAGAAAAAAATGGAAATATCCTTTTTGTTCTAGTCAAATAAAGGTGGAAGCTCTTAGCAAATACACCTGTGAGTCCAAGAGAAAGACACTTTTTAAGTGTTGAGCATTCTTAAATATGAAATATCTGTTTGCTCTGAAGAAATACAAACATTGGAATATCTTCCATAGCTATGTAACACTTTGGATTCAAGGGCAAGTAGATGCTTTAGAGCATGAATGGACATGCAGTCGCACATGTCTGCAACCTTTTCAACCATACTCCTTGTGGGATCATATGACAGCTGCACAGGGCAGCTGTATGATTCCAGGAAAAGATACAGCTGCTTGAAGGAATTGGAGACAGCTGCCACCTGACTGTCCCTGTGCACTCTGAAGTACACTTTTTTCCTTTGAATATGGTATAACATTGCTCTGATATTTCAGGCCAGCACTGTTATAACACATGAGACATCAGGCCGTCCAAGATGACAGTGCTTTACTTCACTAGTAAAAGTGTAACATTTCCTAAATCTTCAGTGCTAGAAGATAATGAGTTTGCCTCTCTGTTTATATAGGTAGTCCTCGACTTACAACAACTCATTTAGTGACTGTTCAAAGTTACAAGGGCACTGAAAAAAAGTGGTTTGTGACCGTTTTTCACACTTATGACCATTGTAGTATCCCCATAGTCATGTGATCAGTATTTGAATGCTTGGGAACTGACTCATGTTTATGATGGTTGCAGTGTCCCAGAATTATGTGATCCTCTTTTGTGACCTTCTGATAAGCAAAGTCAATGGGGAAACCAGATTCACTTGTTATTAATTTAAGAACTTCAGTGATTCACTTAACAAGTGTGGCAAAAAAAGTTGTAAAATGGGACAAAACTCACTTAGCAACATAAATGTTGATTTAACTGTAATCCTAATGAGCACTACCTGTATACAGTAGTTTATTGGGTGTTACCTAGGAAATGAAACATATGCAAGAAAACAACCAAGCTCAGAGAACACCAAGGAGACTGCAGTTCAACCCTGAGCTACAAATATTCTCTTCTATTGATATATAGTTAGATTTAGGTAGAGATGTCCTACTTTGCTCTTCTTGGTTGAAAGGAATACTGTACAGGATGGTTACTATTTTCTTCTGAGTTCTGAGAAAGATCAATAACTGTCCATAGATGACAGACCACTGATTTTCCCCCATCAAAGAACTACACAGACTATAATAGATATAGATGGGTAATGCTGTAGAGAATAGCATTCACAGTCTGAACATTTAACATCAGTTGAAGAACGCAGTCTTTTCATAGGTGTGTTAAGTAACTAGCAAAATGTTTGCCCTCTTGGAGAGTGACAAGAGCACAATTTCACAATGTGCTGATAAATGTGGTTCTTTGAGATTCAACACAAAATGCACAGGTAGAGATTTGTGAGCATACACAGGCACTTTTAGAATTGGGTTGGTTTCTCATCCAGACTATTAGTTGGATAGATCAAGGGAATATGTTAGCGGGGGTACAAAACATTTTTTGAGTTGACAGCCATATTTTTAAGAGCAAGCGTCCCATGAAAGAAGAGCATGACACCTGGAGAGAGAAAAAAAGCAACTTTGATTAGGAATGCATTAATAGTTAAACTACACTACACTACTTTACACTACTGTTATGCTGGGCAGATAGTGAATTAGACTCTGTTCTACTGGCAGCTGGGGGGTTGGGCTGTAGCAATGGTGTTTCAGGCTGTAGATCTGATCTATAAAATTGTTGAACTTAAGTCAGTACTGATTGAGTAATGCACGGCACAGGGACTGCTGGAAATCCTATTTAAACTCTCCCCTGAGGAAAGAGAGAAGGTATATTAGGCCTGTGTAAAGTGGCTGCCATCTGCCTTGATGAGGTGCTTTGCACCATCTAGACAATCCTATTTGTCTTGTCAAGACACAGAAGTGACACTATTAACCTCTCAGAGGTGCTGTGTGTACCTCAGTGAAAGAGGTTTCAGTGTACGCACAAGGCAAGTGAAGAAGCCTTTTCCCCCAGCTAATGGTATTTCCAGAACAAATATCCCAGCAATAGGAAGTTTATGGAATACAATTGTTTCAGAATTTAAGAGGGAGGGAATCTTTAAACAGGTTCTTAAAAGAACTATCAAACTGAAGCATACCTTTAAGATTTGTAGATCGTATATGAGGGCCACTTTGCTTTATTGGTTAAAGCACAGAGTTAGAAACCAGGAAAACATGAGTTTTAATCTCACTTTCAGCACAAAGCCAGCTAAGTGACTTTGGGCTAGTCCAGGGGTAGGCAACCTTGGCTCTTTTATGACTCGTGGACTTCAACTCCCAGAGTTCCTGAGCCACCATGGCTGGCTCAGGAATTCTGGGAGTTGTAGTCCACGAGTCATAAAAGAGCCAAGGTTGCCTACCCCTGGGCTAGTCACTCTCTCTCAGGCTTAGGAAGAAAACAATGGCTAATTAATTCTGAAAGTTTTGTCAAGAAAACTTTGGGACTTGTTCAGATAGTCACCAGGAGTAAGTAGTGATTTGAATACATATTTTACACACATATGTAGCTGTGAGATGCCCAGTATTTGGTATAAGATGGGTGGCTATTTCAATGTTTAAAATAAATAAATATACAAGAGACTACATGTATACACATAAGGAAAACAATAATCAAAATCATAAAGTAGATCTTCTGCTTTCTTCTGGACAAAAAAATGCCTGTTCTAATATATTTTCCTATAGAATTAATAAATAGTGGGAAGGGAGAAAGGGAGAGAGATATTTTAAATTTTAATTATAGAGGGCTGGGATAAAGTAGTCATCTTTGGTCTGAAAATATGGCCAGCATTTCTGCCAAATGAATAGCTTTATGATGGAGCAAACAAATTAAAATAGCAAGGGAAAATATAAATGGCTTTCCTCAAGGCCACACTGGCAGTCCTCCTGAAGTTCTCCATTTTGATACCCTGCGATCCCTTCCCTATGCATCTTACACTGCAGTGTAGCAACCCTGGACCAGAGTGACAAGTTTGGAGAAAAGATGATAATGGACCAGCTGGAAGGAAGAAATAATTAAATCTGATTGAGTAGCACTTAATATTTTCCCTTGTTACTCTGACTTTCAGTCACTAGGAGCACATTAAGGGTAATTGAGTTAGGTCAATTTGTTATCCAAATGATATTAAGGTAACTGTGTACTAAAAATGAAATTGCACAGTGTCTCTTTAGCTCAGCTCTGGCAACTAAAAAGGAGCTGTTGCCTCCTGGACAACAGTGGGGTGGGGAAAGAAGAGGAAGAAAAAGTAAAATGGTAAACATTTTGCTTAGCCATATTTTCTTCAAGTCTTATCTATTAAAAGAAGGAAGGAAGGGAGAGTGAGAGAGAGGAAGGAAGGGAAAAAAATGATTTCCCAACATCCAAAGGAGTATTCGAAGCACAGAAGCTTCTATTCCGTTGTCTGACAGTCTGATTAATTTGCTGCATTTAAGAATTATATTATTAATAGTTCTGCTGCATGGTTCGTTTTGGCACACTGTTGCTTTCTATTGCTGCGTTAAATGTATCATAATAAATTGCTATATGCCGAGGTTGTTGTGCAGATTGGAGAGCTGAAAAAAAAATCATCTGAGAAAAGGTAATAGCCAAGGAAACTAAATGCATGCAGATAGTCTCAGTAGCAAGAGTGTAATTTAAATTCCTAATTTTTAGACTATGGTTTCCTACAAGTATTTCTAATATTGCCTTAAGAATGGAACTGGGTGTCACAAGAGTGAATGCCTACTGTAGACCTGGATTATTATTGCCAGCTACTGGTTGAAACAGATTTGATGTTTACCGTTGGACTGGTTTCTTTAGTAATCAGAGAGAGCTTTTATTTATAGTGGTAGTAAAGGATGGAGATAAACTGGTCTTATCTGGCTCCTTATTGGAAAGGCCTGGATCATTGACTAAAATAGTGTGGGAACAATCCAGAGAAAAGAAATATTTTTGGGAATATCAAAAAGGCAGAATATATTTCCCCAAAGAAATAATGGAGAAGATCTTTAAAAAGGCAGAAACTTCTCCACCCCCACCCCTGCCCAGCCAGACAACTCAGCAGAAACCAGCTTTTAGAAATGCAGATGTAATAATCCATTCAGGAAGGTTGGAGCCCTCCAGCTAGAAGCTGAAAAGATCAGGAAGACAAAGACCCTTAAATTCCTGAAGAGGAATTCTCTCCTTTGATTGTGTCTCTAGATCCACCTGAGGATTAAAGGATCCCTACCCTTTTGGATGCGGTGGCTTACTGGGTTAGGACACCAAGCTTGTCGATCAGAAGGTTGGCAGTTTGGCAGGTTGAATCCTGAGTGCCGCGTAGCAGAGTGAGAACCTGTTACTCGTCCCAGCTTCTGCCAACCTAGCAGTTCGAAAGCACGTAAAAATGCAAGTAGAAAAATAGGGACCACTATGGTGGGAAGGTAACAGTGTTTCATGGGCCTTTGGCATCTAGTCATGCCGGCCACATGACCACGAAGACGTCCTCGGACAAACGCTGGCTGTTCAGCTTTGAAACGGAGATGAACACCAGCCCCTAGAGTCGGAAACGACTAGCACACATGTGTGAGGGAACCTTTACCTTTACCCTTTTGGGTGGCTCTTCCCCCAAACATTGGGCTTGGATGGGGGTTGACCTGAGATTCTGTTTGGTCTGGCATGTGGTAGGGACACTGGTTTTGTTTTCATCTCTGTTTTTATTGAGTGAGCCACAAATGACATTTATATGAGATTCATATTCTATAAATAAATATTTAAGTAAATAAACAAATACATAAATAACCCTCAATGAGATGCCTTCATTAGTGGTGAACTACAACTCTATGCATTTTGTGAAGATGTTTTCTTTAACAGAAAGCTTCCAATATATTTGCATTTGCATTATAATTTTTAAAACTGTCAAAACAATCTTTCTCTCTCCTGTTTCTTCTTATTTTTTTTCCAGTCAAGAAATCTGTGCTTTGTTTTGTTGCCAAAGGTTTGAAGAAGTGTTAAGTATTTTCTATTTTCAGACAATGGGAATCCATCACTGCTTCCATCCTCATCAGTGTGAAGCTTGGTAGAATCTTAAAAAAAATACATCAATAGATTAGTATTGCAAATTATACACACACACACACACACACACACACGATATGGAATTAGAATGTGCTGTTTATGTTTACTAGCCAGATGTGTACATATTGAAGAAAAAGCAGGAAATAAAGCTGTGTGTACTTAAAAAATGAACTGGAAGCAGAAACACAGTGCCTTTTTAAAGGTTTTATAGGAGCTTATCTTTTTATGGGATTCTACATGAACCTAGAAAACAAAACATGCAGCTGCTTTAAGGAGCCAGACCATTAAAATTAATGAAGTTCTAGTAGCTCTAAGATGTAAAATGTATTCTCTTAATAACTGAGCAATGGATTGTGTGTCTAGTGCTTCCTTTTTGAAAGAATATCTTCATTTTGTAGTCAGAATAGTCAGAAATAGAGTTTAATTAAATGATTACTAGGCCTTATTAGGTCTCTTCAATCCATGGGCCCTAAGGGAGAAGTTTTCAGTCTGATAGTGGGGGTTCATCAGATTTTTTTTTTAAAGAGGATTTTTTTTGCTACAAAACTCTGAGGCAGTATTTGTTTGACTAGTCAGTTGTAATTATGTGGCTAAACTGAGCTCAAAACCTAAGCTGAGCTGATGGAGATAAGAGACTTAAGTTGATATAAAAGAGTGATTCCCTGCTAGCTTTCCAGACCTGACTGCTCTGAAGGCTACTATCCAACATCTTTAAAGTTAATTGGAATTGATAATACCCAACATCATCCAGGTTAGATCTATAAGAGATTGCCAGGTGTGCTGAGCATTATACTGCCAAAGCTGGCTGTGTTACATGATAGAAGTTCCATCCTCTTTGATCCTGCAGTCAAAGGAAGGTTTAAAAACATTGAAAGGCGCTATCAAATCATGTATGATACTGCAAAGGATCTGAACTATAAAAAAAGAACAGCTTACAGGGATGGACTGTCAGACACCTGAATACCCTCAGTAGTTCAACATATTGGCGATATTCTTGTGTTTTTCTCATTTAAAATGGAATTACTCTGAGGTAGAAGTGTATATGTATAATACGTCCTCTATCTGCCCCTATTTGAATTGCTCAGCTCGAAGCTTAATATGCTATTAAAATGGCATGAAAACCAAGTGTAATAGACAGCCTGTGATCTTATCTGTATATGTTGACTTGCACTGAGAGGAAATGCAGTCAATGCAAGAAGTGCCTGCTTAAACAGGTGGCACATTAGCTCAGTTTGAATCAGATAAAGAGCCAATATATTTTTGTTTTACTTGGGCAAAGCTTGCAACTTGTCAGGGTTTTATTTTTTATTTCTACAGTGGCTATTTATGTTCAGAAAGTTTCTTGAAAATGATACAATTTCCTGCAGGTGTTCACAATTTTCTTTCTAGCCAGTTGCTACACTATAAGCCTTTAAATGGCACATCTATAAACATACCTTGCAAAATTTGCTGGGCAAATCCAAGGAATCTTGATTGGATTTCTATCAATACATTTTTGAAAATAGTACATGAAAGAAAATTTATTCCATATGTTTACAGTTAAATATTAAATATTATTGGGTCATAAAGTTCGGAAAGATCCTACGGCTAACAGTGGCTCCCCAACCTTTCCAGCACCCGGGACCGGTTTCATAGTTTCATATGCAACCTAGATCCTGCACAGGCACAGATGAAGCTTTGCCCATCTGCCACTGTGCGACCTGGTTCCTAACAGCCCACAGACTGGTACCGGTCCACAGCATGGGGATTGGGAACCCCTGCAGCTAAGAGTCAAAGATTTTGTGTGGGTGTTTCTAGACATAGACTATGCATCTTTGGCCTAGAACATCTATTAAATATAGACCTGCAAAATGTGTTTTCTTGAGTCAAGTGCAAACAACCAGTTCAGGCTGGTAGCTCATTGAAAATACAGTGAATCTGCTGGTTTTTATTATCTTCCTGGGATTTTATCCTTCTTCCTGGGATTGTTCTGGGTTTTATGGGTCACAAGAGAGCTTTAAGCAAATGCCCCATTAACTTCCTTATGTTGATCTGAACTTTTGAACAGAGCCTGTGCACGTCTAAGAGAATAATATATCCCTACAAAAATGATGGCAGAAAGAATCTCAGTGCTTACAGCTTCAATGTATTTAGGCTTTAGCACAGTAGTATTGCATGGTGGGATGTGTGTGTGGAAAATTCAAAGATATTGTGACACTGCTCCTTTCTCTAGGCAACTATGCACTGTTGATATATCTCCCTTTTATAATAGGACTATGTTGTTCAGCCAACCTTATCAGAGTCAGATACTTGTACCAGGATCAGTTTGAGCCAATGGTTGCTGGTCAATGTTTAACAACCAACTCTGCCAGTTCCATTCAAACCACTGCGCAGTGCTGCTAGCTAGCAAACAACTGATCAGCATATTAGGTGTGGATTGGAGCTCAGTTCTGTTCTTAACCAACTTGCAAAATCCAGCAAATTATGAGCTGGTATGAGCCAGCTCTAGTGGCCCAATAGGTTAAGCCGCAGCTGTCTTGGTTTGTGGAAATGAATTTCATTAACTGGAAATAAGAATAAGTGTTTATTTTGCATCATAATTCAGCAGAATGGTCTGGAATAATCTACTGTATTTATCTATTTTGGCTCATTTCTGCTGCTTCTGAGAACAAGCTGACTTACTTAACTATATCAACTACCAGACATGAATTGCTGATCATAGCTAATTCATAAAGAGAAATATTCTAGATTTCAATTCTTCTTGGTGTGAAATACACAGTTTTGGGGAAATTGCTGCAGAGTCATCCATACTGTGATTATCTGAGATTTCCCAAGTAAAGTCACTCTTCATTTGGTGAATGTATTGTATACTTCCCAGAGTTACTTTCTGTGAAATAGGTCGCTATGTAAATTTGATAGATAGATAGATAGATAGATAGATAGATAGATAGATAGATAGATAGATAGATAGATAGATAGATAGACAGACAGACAGACAGACAGACAGACAGACAGACAGATACATACATACATAGATAATTGTTCAAAGGCAGTTTCTATGAAGATATATAAATAGAAGTTTAATATAGCAAAGACTATTGATGCTCCTAAACCTGATATATTTACAATGCTTACCATCATTCAAATTCTAAAGTTCTAAAAACATATATGTGAAAGAAAATCAAATCTTAGTTGCAGTCTTAAAGGTTTGCTTAAAAAAAAAAGACAAGAGAAAATAGGGCAGTCCCAGAAAAGTCAGATACATAAATTTAACAAAAAAAGATGTACTGACCAACCAGAACTTGAAAGAAAGAAAAATCAGGTCATGACTCATTGTACAAACAGGCCAAAAGATCTTCAGAAGGTGAAAGAACTATCTTCCATAGTGTTGGCCAAAGTATTCCTATGCAGGAAACTTTATCCAGCAAGGTGTGAGAGATTTACCACATTGTACAATGAAGTTATCCAACCTATGTGACTCCATGTTTAGAAGTATTAGGCGGATGGACTAATTCAGCCTTTTTAAAAAAAAAATGGGGAACCAGTAGAGATATCTAGGATGGGTCTGGCGATACTAGATGCCTGCCATCTCTCATCTATTAGGGGTTGCTCTAATGATGTTTTTTCACCAAGTGATTGCAGAGCATCTGCAGAAAAGAGAATATGGGTTCAGCCTGGCCAGTATCCAACCAAAAGGAAGAATCTAGTATTCAGTCCATGTACAAAAAGGGGCATTTGCATTAAAAGGCTGAATAAATCCCATGGGCAGACAAAATTAAATTTCATTGGTAGCAATCTGAGCTCCATGTGGTTCCCATTGTATACTATTTCATTTTTCCAATGGGTAGTGTTTCACTCTTTGTTTTTAAAATGAAAAAGGCACCTATTTTTTGGCAAGTTGCTTAGATGTTGGTCATATTCTTTTTAAAAAGAAAGCTCCTGTTATTTCCCAGTGAACACATTTGTAAGATGAAAGTTTCCTCTTTTCCTATACCAGATGTTGTTGTCTCCCCTTGTATCTTTCTATGTTGAGGAAATACCTCCCACATGTTTGCACTTTGCTTGAAAAAGCATAAAACTGGCAATACAGACATACTTAGCAGGATACCAACGTCTCTGATTTAATCAATTTCCCAGCTCCAATTGTGTTATGTGGGAAAGCTATTTCTGCTTAAGCAAGAGACAGATGTACATTAGTTGTTAATTTTGATGAAAAGTCAATACAGCTTTTAGAGAGGTGTTTTAATTTGTCTATTGTTTACTGTTCAGGGCTTGCAACATTCAAATTGCTTCAAAAAACCATCCACAGATAAAGATTTTATTTCTATTAAGAGATAGAGCATTGGACTTTCCATACATTTTATTTTTGACTCCTCTCTCTCTCTCTCTCTCTCTCTCTGTGTGTGTGTGTGTATTTGTAGATGTTAGTTAGTGCTTAGTGAGACAAAATGCATGCACCATACAGTAAAGAAGGACAAAAAAAATAACACTGAAGGGCACTAATCTTAGGAAACAAAAAATTGGACTTGGCTTTAGTGAGGCAAGAACAGAATGGACCAAAACCTCATTACATACATGAAGCCCCAGTGTTAAGTGCTGTGCATCAGACATGGAAGACTGATAGAAATCCTTTGAGATAAGGCACTCTTCTGTATATGAGTTTTGATCTGGAATGCTGGAGGATGAAGGAGGAAAAGGAGGATGTACAGAAAACCAGTTAGAAACATTTAACATACAGGTTTCCTCTAATAGGAGTTCAAGCAGATTAACACAATGCATTTTCAATTTAGAAAGCCAATCCCAACTGGTGCTCCAAAAAGATAATTTATGCAAGTAGGTGCAATGAGGGATCTGGAAAATTGTGATAATGGAATGCCCTCTGGACTTTTTGTCCCAAATTTGGCTCTTTTTATCTTCCAGAATGCCATTCTTAGTGTTTCTGCCTAGGCTTTTCTGATTGGCTCCTTGACTTGCTGGCTGTTTGCCTTGTTATCTCCTAAAAAGCTCTCACCTGAAGAATGGTCAGCATGTAGGTTACCTCAGGCCAATAAAACATTTTTCAAGAATGTTAAACAGAGCTATATTCTTCATCAATCATTTCTTGGCTTACCTTGCAACTTCTGCACCTTTCCAGCTGCTTGTGATTTCCCTATTTCTTTTAAACGAGCAGGAAAGAGAAAATGACATCCTGTTGCAGGCTTCAGCTTTGCAATTTTAAATCATCATAGTTTTATCTTCAAAAAATGCCTTTAAATAGTAATATTTGAACAGTGCAGGAAAACAGTGCTAATTCCCAAAAATTCAGTCCCCATTGTAAGATTCTCCAACATGAGGGGGCTCTAATGATGTTTTGGTAATAATATTTTGGAATTTACATTCTATTTGTTTGGTTCGAATTGACGAGGACTCAGAGTGGTTAACACTGAACGAGTTTATTGAATACACAAAGTCAACTGTCAAATGTCAAATGTTGCAACCCTTTTATAGAGAAAGCGTTTGAACTGTAACCAATACAAACTGTCTGTTTTCCCGCTCCTTGGTTGTGGCGTCCAATGATTGCACCTTATTTTCCCGCTTTAAACCTTGCAAAGCTGCACAGTGTTTGCAATATCTTCTATGGCTTATTGCTAACTATTTACATACACAACACCCCTTACCCCCCAGTTGGTGTCATTTCTTTACAAAGTCCTTTAGGTATTTTGGTGGCCTATGTATTCTAGAAGGGTATCTGTTACTTTGGCTGCTAGGGGCCCCTTTTCCTGGTTGACTGCTTGGCTGCTGGTTACTATGCTGGTTACTACTGGACCTGGGCTCAGGGTTACTGGCTTCAGATGTACTGCCTTGTGTATTAGGTTGTGTTTGGGATTCAGTTGTCACTGGCCTACTTCGCAGGGGTATTTCCCAATCAATTGGACTGAATTGTTGTTGATGGGCATCTGGAAATATGTCATCTTGCCCCACCACTACACCACTTTCAGGCCTAATGTTATCTGTACTGTTTGCCCTAACTGAGCTTTGGTCCCCCTCAGCTGGCACACACCCACTAGATCTTTTCCTCAGCTGGTCTATGTGTCTTTTACAGACCCTATTCCCTTCCCCCTCAATGATGTATGATAAGGGACCTAAGATTTCAGTTACCACCCCAGGAATCCACTTATCCCCTTGGGCGTAGTTCCTGGCCCAAATCAAGTCCCCCACTTCAAATGTTCTGTTAGGAATGTCAAATTCAATGTTTGGTTGGAGTCGGTCGGGGTGTAGTCTGTCCAACTTGGTCAAGATTTTTCTTCCCCACCTCATTTCAGCTGGACTTTTCCCTGTAGCCGAACAAGGGGTTGTGTGTTGGGCCAACAAGAACTCAGCTAGTCTCTGATGCCAGTCACCTCGAATAATTCTTTTAAGCGCGTCCTTCGTGGTCCTCACGTTCCTTTCAGCCAATCCGTTGGTGGAGGGGTGGAAGGGTGCAGAAGTCTTATGCTTAATCGAGTTGGCCTTGAGGAAATCCTGAAATTCAATAGATGTGAATTGTGGCCCGTTATCAGACACTATTAAATCCGGCAACCCATGAGTGGCAAAGAGGCCCCTTAATGCCTGTATTGTTCTGCCTGCCGTTACTGAACTGACCGGTACTACTTCTAGCCATCTAGAGTAGCTGTCGACCACTACAAGGAACGTTAACCCCTGGAAAGGTCCAGCGAAGTCAATATGAATCCTGGACCAAGGATTCCTAGCTAACTCCCATTTATGTGTGCGGATGTGTTGTTGTTCAGGCCTGGAACGTTGGCACAGATGGCAATTGGCAACGCATTCCTCAATGTCTTGGTCCAATCCTGGCCACCACAAGTGACTCCTAGCTAAGGCCTTCATCCTTACTATTCCAGGGTGTCCTTCATGCAATTCAAATAGAATAGCTGATTTGTGGATTCCTGGGATTACTACACGAGTTCCCCAAAGTAAGCAACCCATATGAACTGATAGTTCATCCTTCCTTCGGAAAAATGGACTGTATTTTACGTCTGGGTTGGCGTTGGGCCAACCGCTCATGACCCAGGCCATTACTCTCCTTAAGATGGGGTCCTTATTGGTTGCCTCCGCTATGTCTTTAGCAGTTAGGGGCAGATCAGGAATATCTTGTAGGGACATTACTTGTCCCACTGGGGCAGGGTCCTCCTCTGTTGTGCTAAGGGGCAATCTGCTAAGAGCGTCTGCATGACCCATGTCTTTACCTGGTCGGTATTGGAGGGAAAATGAATATGCTGAGAGGAAAATGGACCATCTCAGCATCCTGGGAGACATAATTTGGGGAGTCTGTTTATCTGTGGTAAACAGTCCCAGCAGGGGTTTGTGGTCTGTCAGGATTGTAAAGTTCCTGCCATACAGGTAGTCGTGGAACTTTTTAACTCCTGCCACTATGGCTAAAGCTTCCCGGTCAATTTGAGCATAGTTCCGCTCTGCCTTGGTTAGTGTGCGGGAGTAGTAAGCAATGGGTCTTTGCATTCCCTGGGTGTCTAAATGGCTGATTACTGCCCCGACGCCATAAGGCGAAGCATCGCACGCCAGGTAGATTGGTCTATTTTCTATAAAGTGGGTTACAGTTGAGCTACTGGAAAGGATATCTTTTAAGGTCTGGAAACTCACTTTGTGCTTGTCTTGCCAATGCCAAGGGGTCTTCTTATCTAAAAGCCTGTGCAGTGGTTCTGCAATGGCAGCCTTATGTGGCACAAAAGTGTGATAAAAATTTACCAAGCCTAGGAAGGCCTGTAGCTCAGCCTTGTTCCTTGGTTCAGGAGCCCCTTTTATTGCTTTAATTTTTTCAGGGGTAGGGTGGACCCCGCTTTTGTCAATCCTGAACCCCAAAAAATCAGTGGATTTAACCCCTATGCTACATTTTTCCTTTTTTAATTTTAATCCAGCCTTTCTAAATCTACCCAGTACCTGTTCCAGCCGCTCTACTAACATTCCTTCATCTTTACCAGCTATTAGGACATCATCAAAGTAAGGGCATACTCCAGGTATGCCCTTTAAGGTCCTCTCCATCACTTCTTGGAAGATGCCTGGAGCAGCTGCAATCCCAAATTGCAGTCTGTGGACTCGGAACGCCCCCTTGTGGGTAACAATTGTTTGCGCCTCTGCAGCCTCTTTGGAAACAGTCAACTGTAAGTACGCATGCGCCAAGTCGAGCTTGGCGAAGATGGCGGCGTCCTGGATCGTGGCGAGGACCTGCTTCACCGTCGGGACCGGGTAAGCATGCTTTTTCATTCCAATGTTGAGGGTCGCTTTATAGTCGGCGCAGATCCTCACATCCCCATTGGGTTTGAGGGGTGTGACGATCGGCGTCTCCCATAAACCGCCCTCAACGGGTTCTAAAACTCCGAGGCCTACAAGCCGGTCGAGCTCGGCCTCGATTTTTTCTTTTAAGGCAAAAGGTACCCTCCGGGCCTTTAGCCTGATTGGATTTACTGAGGGGTCTAGGTTAAAATTAATGGGGGGCCCTTTGTACTTGCCTAGAGATCCATCGAATACGTCTGCAAATTCTTTGCAGACGGATTCGAGGGTCTTATTTTTAATCACAGAATTTATTCCCCCTATCCAAATTCCCAGGGCAGGAAACCAATTAAGCCCTATTAAGCTAGTCCTATTCCCCTCCGTAACTACCACATCTAAGACCCCCTTAAATCCCTTAAAATTAACTCTAAGGCTGGTCTTTCCCTTTACGATTATTGGACTTTTTTGGAAGTCCATTAATTGAATATTTGTTGGGCTAAGTGGAATTCTTTTTCCACTTAGTTGTTCAATTTTTTTCAGGGTTTCAGTGGAAATTATCGACACTGAAGCCCCAGAGTCGATTTCCATTCTGCAAGGAACCCCTTGCAGAAGGACTGTGATTTTTAATTTTCCGTCCGGAAAATTGTGCCCCCTTCCCTGCCTTTTCCGATTGACTCGGGCCACCTCCCCTGGGTTTGAAAATTTCGCCCGGGATCTAGGGGTCTCCTTGCCACTAGCATTGGGGGTTACCTTACCCTCTGGCCACACATCGACTTCATTCAGACGGGAGTCCCGGACGCGGTTTCTGCAGATGGCCTGGATGTGGCCGGTCTTGCCACAAGCCCTGCACTTGGCGGTGCGGAATCGGCAGGAAGCGCGGGGATGGTTGCCGCCACAGCTGCCGCATCGGTTCTGGGTGTCGTTGTCGCGCGGTCTGGTTGCGATGTCCCGCCACGGTCGTTGTGCCCCGGTCGGTGGTCTCTGCGGTGTTGCGGGTTGTTGCCGGCGGCCGGGTTCGGGCCCTTCGCTTCTAAGTTGTCTGGGTGCCATCTTCCCAAATCGCCTGGAGACTTCGGCGATCTCTTCCTCCCACTGCTGATCCACCTCCCCGCAGTCCACATAGCCCTCTTGGTTAATTTCAGGTGCTGTCGCCATGCTACTGCGGGGGGGGTCGCGATACCCGGTAGACTCATACGTTAGGAGTTCGTCGAGCACTTCCTGTAAATCGCCAGTAGGTTTGGCGATTATTCTGTTTTGTAATTGTTCATCGCGTAAGCCTAGCACAACTCTGTCCCGAATCCTAATTTCTAAATTATCGTATTTGCAACGAACTGCGGCTTCCCTAACGGCAGCGACGAATTTCTGTATGGATTCCCCCGGTCTCTGATTTCTCTTCTCGAAGATGCGCCGCCAAAAAAGTTCGGACCTTCGGGGAGTAAAGTGCACCTTTAGTTTTGCAAGGAGGTCGGCATAGGGCACGCTGGAGACTGGTTGTGGCTGGCACAGCCCGACAGCGACTCTGTAGACCGGTGTGCCGCAAATTGTCAAAAGTGCCGCCGCTTTTTTTCGGTCGTCGGTGATTCCGTTCACTAACAGGAATCCTTCGACCTGACCAATATATTCTTCCCAATCTTCGGGGAAGTTAGGGTCAAATTCCTTCAATGACCCGATTTGCGCCATTCGGAGAATTTTTTTTTTTTTTCCTATTCTGCCGCGGCCGCTCGGTTGACTGTGACTCGCTCAGACTTTGCCGCCTTCACGACAATTCTTCCTAATCTCTGGTCTTCTGTCGATCCCACCTTCGTCGCCAGTTGTTTGGTTCGAATTGACGAGGACTCAGAGTGGTTAACACTGAACGAGTTTATTGAATACACAAAGTCAACTGTCAAATGTCAAATGTTGCAACCCTTTTATAGAGAAAGCGTTTGAACTGTAACCAATACAAACTGTCTGTTTTCCCGCTCCTTGGTTGTGGCGTCCAATGATTGCACCTTATTTTCCCACTTTAAACCTTGCAAAGCTGCACAGTGTTTGCAATATCTTCTATGGCTTATTGCTAACTATTTACATACACAACACTATTTAACAGCTTCAGAAAACAAAACAAAAATTTGATTTGGGCCAAAACAATTCAGTAATTAATAACAGTGCAAGCATACTAGCCTTACCTGCTATATGCTGTCATTTTCAGGCATCTTTTTAAAAATAATTTTGTTTTGCAACATTTAGAGAATAAAATATATAACTGCATAAAAAGGAGAAAATGAGAAAAGACATAAAAATAAAATATCAGTAAATAAACAATTTACAATTGTCATAAAATTTAAAAATCATTGCAGTATTTCATTGGTTAAATAATTAATTGAATATATAAACTAAACTCACTAGATCATCTTAAGAAATAATTGTAAATCACTGCAAAACTCTAAGTGTTAATATCTTGAACAGCTTGGCATATTGAAGCTACTTTGAAGTTTTTAAAAATCTTTAAGGCTGGCCTGTACCATATCCATGGTAGTAGTCTAGAGATTTACACAGACATACATTTAAGTATCTTGGTTTTCTTGTTAATGAAAGGATGTAGTTGGCCTAGAAGCAAGCTCATATGAAAGGCCCCATAGACAATCTCCATCACATCACCTTTAATTGTAGCTAAAGGTTCAGAAGCAGCCCAACCTACTAATTTGAGTCCTAAAAGACAAATACAACACAAAAAAGATTATTCTCTACACACCAAGGTTAACTCTTGTCCGTCTCCACTGGTATTTACCTCACACCTCAATTTGTATTTTATATATATACATATACATATATATATATATATATATATATATATATATATATATATATATATATATATATATATATATATATTTCAAATGTTAACTCTTTAGATTACCTTGCTAGGCCCCAAACATGGGGCAAATCTTTATTTCCTGTTTTCAGCCTATCTTGAAGGCTATCGAACAGGCAGTAGTCACACCGGACAATTCCTATATTTGTGTAAATTACTAACAAAGAATTAAAGTTCAAAGAATTTCAGTTTCCCTTTAATTCTTTGTTAGTAATTTACACAAATATATATATATATATATATATGTCAAATGCTTGTTAACTATTTTTAGATTACCTTGCTAGGCCCCAAACATGGGACAAATCTTTATTTCCTGTGTCAGCCTAACCTGAAGACCATCGACAGGCAATAGTCACACCGGTGACAGCTCATATTTGTGTAAATTTTAAATTGCTAACAAAGAATTAAGGGAGAATATATATATTCTTTTATGTATGTTTAATTCAGTAGAAATAACAAGTCATAAATTTATGTCAGAAAAGATAAAGATTGGAGATTCTTTTACAGAGAATCATGGATGTAAGGCACTTTTCCACCACTCCATAACTTCCAATCAACATTTTAAGGCTTAATAACATTTGAGGGTCAGGCGTATGTTACATTTATGCTCAGGTAAAGCAAAATAAAACGCAACTAAAAGACCTTGGATCCCATGAGAGAAATTTGTCATTGAATGTAGCCCCCAGCAAAGTAATATTGTTCACCTTGAAATGATATATAGCATTCAGCTGAGAATGTCTATAACATTCAGTTGGCCAGACAAAGAGATCATATTTGGAAGAATTATCCTTCCCAGGTATTGTTGAAATCCAGAGTAATTGCTGTTCATGTGAATTTCCACAAAAACATTTCAGCATCTGGACCATTTTTTTAAAACCAATATTCATTATTCCAAATCCTTACTCTCTCTATATGGTTTTTGTTTGTACTATGTTTCTTTCTCTTTCTCTTTTAAAAAATGGAAATGTGCACAAGCAGAAACAACCTCACAGTTTGTGAAGGTGTTCTGGGGATTAACTACAAGATCAACTACAAGGATATATTATCTTAAAAGCTACTGAGAGTCTTTGAAATAATCTGTCCTTGGATAAACTTTACACATCTTTCCATGACCCAGATATGTTTTTCTGGAGACGTACTTCTTAAGATGAAAATACAAACAAAAATAATCCACCTTTGGAGCACAAATAAATGTGAGTCATATATGTGTGTGTACAAATATACATACATACCCACGTTAATTGCTTGATTATCAATTGGTAAATCTACTCTTGAGTATTGGAAGATGAACATATACTCTTTGGGGGGGGTGTCAACCAGTTATTACAAAATGATTTTGTGACGTATTGATTGAATGATCGGCATATACATACTTCACTAGTTTTTAACCTCTAATTTTCTCTTGTGGGACAAACAATACTTTATCAGTCTGGAAGAATTGATGAAGTTTTTATTTAGATCACTTTTGATCAGAACTAAATATTATATTTGTTTTTAAATGTGAGGGAAATTGGATGTCTGGTAATTGCTGTTTCCTCTTCTTATTGCTTTGGGAAAAAATGATAACTTTTGTACCAGGTTTTTAATTTGATCAAGCTCAGACTTCTCTAGCCCAATACCTTTGAGAAAAGGAAAGGGGAAAGAGGAAAGAATTTCTTATACCAGATGTAGTTCTACATTTATTAGAAAGGCTGACTGATTCATTCAGATATTCATTTTAGCCCTAAAGCTTAAATTTGGGGATTGTCCCTGACAATTCTGCTTGCTTGGGTTGATGCTATAATACAGTTATCAAGAAGTTCCCAATTGTATAATTTGGCATTTCTTGTCTGACAGTGGTCAATATGAATGTGTTTGGTTTGAAGAGAAGACAGCTCTTCTATCTGCACTTACTCTTTAGCAGGATCCTCCTGAACAATTGTTCTATTGATTCTAAATGAATGATAATCTTTTCAGGTATGAAATATTGCAAGTCTTACAAGCACAGGCCATAAAAGGGAAGACAAGGATAAACAGATGGTCCGTACATAGATATATTTCACAGTTTGAGCAGTCCTCCTGAATACCGATCGTCATTTTTGATCCCTCTTGGTTACAACCTCAATGCAATAGTTCTTCTAAATTATGCCATAGGGATTTTTTTTCCTCTTTCAGGACAGCCAAAGGGCAGGACTTGACACACACAGTTAAAATCATTATTTGCAGCCCAGATGTCAGTATGGAACTGTCAGTTGGTATGATCCAAAAGTATGATGAAATGGTCATCTGGAAATCAGAATCTATAAAGAAGAAACTGTGGTGCTAAAAATTATGCTAAAAAATTAAAATCCTACCAGACAGCGCAAACGGATTTTCAAATTTCATCTTTTAACAATCACATAAAGAAACCTCTGGGAGTGATCTGCAAGTAGATGGTGAATGCAATTTGCCATCTGTAAAATGGGAGTAATAATGCTTAATTACTTGCCTTACAGGGTTGTTGTAACTATTAGTTAATTAGTTAATATTTCCCCCCTATGATGTGGAGAAATAAAGTACCATAGAAGTGTTGCATATGATCATTATCAAGTTCTGTTAAGCTTTATCTCAAACAGTTTCAACATTTTTATGTTCCTCTATATAATCTACAATCAGGCTTTGACTTTTACTACTATTCCGGGGCCAGTCGATGCTTAGCTAGGATAAATCACCTATATTCTATTGAAATTAAGAGAGCTGCACTGATCAGGCTAACTGTGATTGCATCTTCACTAGGTGATTATAATTCATTTAGAAAATGTTAGTGCTCTAGCTAGCAAATCAAATTCTTAATTGGCCTAAATTTCCAGATTATGACATAATAGGGCCACTTGTCCTTTTGCAATGTGGCAAAAATGGAATATTCTGTTGAGATTTTTTCAGGAGGCTGTGCATTTCACAAGCACGTTATGAGTTTTCTTTGCTCCACTCTGCCAGCCTGGAAGTTAAGGAAGGCTTCTGGCTCAGAAAAGAGTTTCATAAGGAATGGGAACAAAGACATCTGTGTTCTTCAACTCCACTTCCCCTGACATCAACATTTCAAGATAATATGAAAAATATTGCAGGAAATAATTTTACTGCCTCCCAAAATAATGTCAGAAACTGGAACCGTGGGGAGGGGGGAAATTGGCCATCTTTACAGAATGTTTTCATTGCAGGAACAGGTAATACCATATATAGCCCAACACTCTCTGGCCATTGGCTATTGATTTCCAATTAGCAATCCAATGAATTGTGTTACTCGAGTGATCAGCTGCTGATGGAAGGGATTGTTTAATAAGTTAACAAAAATGTGTGGGTGATGATTTTCTGTAAGTAGGATCCTGACAGATAGAATAATCTGTTTGCTTTGAATCAATTTAGCCTCACCCATCATTTTCAACAAAAAAGATTTGCAAATCAGCAAGGAGGGCAAACACCAAACAACAGCAACAAAAAAGGAATGAATTAGACATAAAGCAAAACAGTTTATGAGAAAGAACAACCAGAACTTACAGGTAAGACCTAACTGCCTGATTCTTGTCTATGAATTCACCGGTATAAAAAGGAAGCTCTAGAGCAGGGTTTTTCAACCAGTGGTATGGGTACCACCTGTGGTACATTGGCACCTGGCAGGTGGTACATGACCATCCTAGAAAAGTGGTAGTGGGGGAGAGGACTGGCAGCACCGCACAAGCCTGAGCGAGAGATGGCTGGAGCTACAGGGCTGTCAGGGCTCAGTGGAAGCACCAGGAACAGTGCTTCTTTGGGGCTGTCAGGGTTCAGTGGAAGTGCCAGGATCAGCGCCAGGCTCCAGCTGGACCTCAGTGCTGATCCTGGCACTTCTGAGCCCAGAAGAAGAGCCAATCAGCTGGAATGTTGCAGCATCTTCAGGGTCTTGTGATTTTCATTCAGATGCTTGGCAACTGATTCATATTTATGACGGTCACAGTGTCCCAGGGTCATGTGACCAAAACCTGCTGCAACCACCCAGCAGACAGGGGGAATAAAAACCAAACACCTCCCCAGCCCACCCCAGCTGCCAATCCTCAACAGAAATGCTCACAACAATGAAAACCTTGGACAGGAGGAAGAGCACCGCCGGGCAGGCAGTTGTCTTGCTCGGCTGTGGCTTGGGGGGCACTTTTTTCAGTGCCATTGTAACTTCGAACAGTCACTAAGTGAACTGTTGTAAGTTGAGGACTACCTGTACTTCATCACTTTTTTCCTTTTTTTTTTTTTGGTCATCAAGTTTTGGACACCTTGCTAGGCGACTGGTGGTACTCAGATGTTGCCATATTTTAAAAGTGGTACAATGGGTGAAAAGGTTGAAAAGCCCTGCTCTAGAGGAAAATCAGAGCACCAACTGTTGCATTTACCAAGGAGGTATTTAATTTGGAATAGTGAAATCATAGTACCTGCTATCTATTCCCACCCATAGTGTCAGATTCCATTAACAAGTGGGGAAAATCTGTGGTGAAGTCTTCAAGTCAGCAATACCCAAAACTGTAACCTTAGCTGAAAATAGTCATTCTAATGGATAAGTGGTGCCATCCTCCACAAATTTTGGCACCCCCATTTACTTTATAACATTGCTTCCCTCACTGAGACCTTCTCCACTCGAAAAGAGGATTATAGCCCCTGACCACTAATGACTGTCCCCCCATTAACTTATTCACTGGTAATGCAGAATTTGTTTTTCATAATGCAGAACCACAGCTTCTCTCATGCCTTGTATGGCTTGTTTGATTACCAGTCTGCAATTGGAGCAAACGGAACCAAATGATGTACCATCAAAGGACTTAGGTGTCAAATACTTCTCTTTTCTTCATTTTCTTCTCATCATCAGTTACTTGTTCACTCTAATCACTGCTGCTGTCAATATTGACAATGTTGTTTTTAATAAATGCATTTAGGGCTTGCTTATGGGCATGCTTCTTTCCCCCAATAATTTGAATCAAATTGAGTAGCTTTTAACATGGCCACAGATCAATATTGAAAAAAAATTAATAAAAGGTAAATGTGGTAGGATTTATCCATAGAAATAGCTAATAGTGAGAAGAATGCCAGACAGCATGGATCCTATTACTGCTTTATATTAGTTTGAGAGAGTAAATATTTATTTATTTATTTACTTACTCATTCATTCATTCATTCATTCATTCATTCATTCATTCATTTATTAAATTCATTAGTCACCCATCTTGCCATAGGGTAACTCTGGACAGCTAACAATAATCTATCTGTCTGTCTGTCTGTCTGTCTGTCTGTCTATCATCTATCTATCTATCTATCTATCTATCTATCTATCTATCTATCTATCTATCTATCTATCTATCTATCCATATGTTGTGGCCTGTTGGCTGCCAGAGCATCCATGGCCAACTCAGAGGAGGAAGCACAGGAGTGGGCATCGGGCCCAGTGTCAGGGCCATCTGAAAGCTCTGATGGAACGGAGTTGTCACAGCCATGGACAGAGGTGGAGCCTGGGCCATCTGCCAGCCCCCAGATCGAAAGGCTGACACCTCCATGCCTTGAGGCAAGTTATTCAGGAGAGGAGGGTCACATGGGGTCAGTGATTGATGCAGGGGCATGGCGGAGCCTGAGGAGGGGAGAACAGTGAGAGGCTATGGGCCAGTCATTGGGGTGGAAGAGTTACTGCTGTTAACAGAGCCCCACCCTCAACTGTGGATAAAAGGGGTGGAGATGAATAGGTGTGGCAGACAACTATTCATCTCCCTGCTGGTCAGCCACTTCTAGTTGGAACTCCTGACTCTTGTTTGGAAACTTGCTGGAGTTTTCTTCAGATCCTGTGGCACTGGGAGTCAGAGAGCTTTCTGAGTGTGTGTGTGTGTGTGTGTGTGTTATGTTGGAAAAGAACCAGCTTGCCTGAAGAACTCTTGCTGCAAGCATGATGAGAGACTGAGATTAACTCTGGGTTTTGGGAGACCCCTTCAGAGGAAAAGAGAATGAGCTCCATTGTTTGGATGCAACTAAAGATTTGAACAGTTGCCTCTGTGAAACTGCTGGTGTTCCTGAATAAAAAGGAACATTGTAGATTTATTGGTGTGTCTGTTGTGTTCAGGGAGCTGGGTCAGAGCACCACCCATCTATCCATTTATATATCCATCTATCTATCCATCCATCCATCTGTCTGTCTGTCTGTCTGATCTCCACACACACACATACATGTGTATATATGCTATCCACTAAAATCCAGTTACAGATGGGGAGGGTGGCAGATGGAGGGGAGGTGTTGTTACTCAATCAACTACCTCCACCGTGATGGTCATCCATTTGGAGCAAATATTATGTTGTAGTTTGGACTGCTTGTGCATCCTATAGGCCAATTTGGCTACAACTGTTTTTATAGCCCTTGTGGGATTGAGGCACATAGAATTCTTCCACCTGTCAAGAAAAATACCAAGTGGAGGTGTATTGGATGAGGCTTTCATAGAAGTTATAATAAAGTAACATAAAGTAAGCCAATAATTCAATGGTGCCACTCCACAGAGGTCAAAAGGAGATCTTTCTTAATCTACTTTTGTGGCTGGCTCTTGGTAAAATTTCAAACTGTGTAAATGTAAAAGCATTTTATATTTATAAACAACGAATATAAAAATATATTAAATGATGATTCTACAATGATTTAAATAACTATATACATCTTAGATAATTTCTCTGTTGTCATATACCAATGGTACATTGTTAAAAAAAATTCTTTTAAAATTTTAGACAATTTGCATTTCAAACTTTTTAACCACATTCTCTCTCATTGATCCATTTGTCTTCCGGGTGAGATTCAAGGTACTGGTAACGGTATTTAAAGCACTCCATGGCATGGGGCCGGAGTACCTCAGGGAACATCTGCTGCCGGCATCAAGCTCCCTGCGCCCTGTGCGTTCCCACAGAGAGGGCCTCCTCAGGGTGCCACCGATCAGAGAATGTCGATTGGTGGCCCCCAGGGGGAGATCCTTCTCTGTGGGCGCTCCGGAGCTGTGGAATCAGCTACCGGTTGAGCTCCGGATGGCGCCCGATCTTCGCTCCTTTCGTCGCGATCTTAAGACATTTCTGTTTGTACAAGCCGGCCTAGCCTGAGGGGGAGTGTTGGGGTTATTTTATTTTTTGTTTTTTAACTTTTCTGGGGGTTTTTAGTGTTGTATTTATATTGTTTTTAACTAGGGCAATTTGTTTAATCTTTTTTAATGTTTGTATTCACTATTTTATTCTGCCCTGTGAACCGCCCTGAGTCCTCAGGGAGAAGGGCGGTATATAAATGTTATTAATAATAATAATAATAATTTGAATATTATATCCAAAATTCTTGGCCTATTTTACCATATATTCTTTAACTTACTCTTCCTTCATTTCAGATCTTAACAAAACTGTATACATTTTAACAATCACATGTTCATCATTTTACATAGTTTGTTTTCAAATTCCATTTTATCTTATTTTATTTTCAGTACCTTTTTATCTCTATTAAATCTTTCTCTTAGCTGTGCATATGAAAACATCAGAAACAAAATCCCTCTTTAGTCAGTTGTTATCTTGATTTCATCTTAAGCGCCTAATTTTTATGCAGTAACAGTTTTTCAGATGTTAAGCATTTGTCTGTGCCCACTGTTTCTTTTCTATAAAATGCATCTTGAACTGAGGCCAATTAAGGTATTTATGGGCATATCCTGGGTTTTTTTTAATTCCATATTTTTAGTATGGCATTCCTAGCATAATTATTTTAAAAGTTACCTATACTTTGATGTAATCAAACCAATAGTAAACCATGCCACCCAAACCTTAGACCTTTATCTTCTAAATCTACAATGCTTTTATTTCTTAATAATGGCAATTCCTTCATCCAAATCAAGCAGCAGGCAGTAAAATACAATTTAAAATCAAGTAATCCCAGTCCTCGTCTTGTCTTTACATTCTGGAGGGTCTTATATTTAACTCTTAGTTTTTCCCCCCCTGCCATATAATTCTGGATATGTCTTTTTGCCACTGTTTAAATGGTGCATCAGTTTTCAAAACAAATATTGTCTGAAATAAGAGTAACATTTTTTTAGGTAATACATTCATTTTGACCATAGATACTCTTCTCAATAATGAACCTTTCTTAATTTAAATCCATTATTATTTTGAAATAACCTACAATTTAAATAATATAGAATTTAGGTTAAAGAAATTTAAAAGTATCCACTATATTTGCATGGAGTTTTCTATGTATTTTTTTCTATGATTTTGAATTTCTGTGAAAAGTCTATAAATAGATGATTTCCCTCTCTGAATGATGTTTTTAATAAAGAAATCTGAAGCTCATCAGACACTATTGAAACCACATCATTACTGAACAACGTGAAGGAACTTAGGGTGTTTTATTTTTAAGTCCATTTTGCTGCAGTGAAATGAATATGCTAATTTCATCACAAATATTGAAATTATACTGTTATTATTATTCCTCTGAATTTCAAAATAGAATGTTAGTTGCTGACCTTATTGCACTGGGACATTGTTTCCACTTTTGCATCCTATAATTTATAATTTTATGGAAAGTTAGCTTGTATAATAAAATGTTTCTTCAGCAACTTGGATTTTATGCAAGCATTTTATTTGTTTTGACATATTAAACTTATTTTCAATTCTTACACACTGCTTAAATGTTTTTCTAGCTTGCTTTTTTTCAGCATCCTGTCACAATTAACTCCTTTATTCTACATTCTTCCAGTCTCATTTTTTTTTTGTCTTTTGATAGCTAGGTGCTTATTACAATTCCTGGTTTGGTTTCTGATGTTCTCTTTATTTTTAGTGCTGTTGCCAAAGTTTCAGTTTTTGTGTTTATGTTGTTAGTATTGTATTTGCCCTTTCTAATGACTGATTAACATTCTTGGTTTCTTTTCAGTGACTTCTTGAATGACTTTTCTGCATATGTCTCTAAGAAATATTCAGCAAATAGTTGAAAGCTCACAGCAAGATTTCTCCAGACTGCTGCCAAGACTCACATCATATCAACCTTCTGTAAATTTTGGCAGAAAACAAGATAAACATGGGATTTCATTTTCTTTCATCTAAAAGACACAGCAATGGTTATGGTGGTTTTTTTGAGAAAGTCGATATTAATTATGTTGAGGATGTCTGTATTTCCACCATCGCAGCTCAACCTGATTAATACGTTACTGGTTTGCTCTCCAGTTTCCTAAACTTTCTTTCTTTCTAATTTGAAATATGTTTTCAGTTTCCCATATCATTCTCAAAATATATTAATGAGGTAATACTTTCTCATTGCTTGCTTGGCAATATGAATGCTTTTTAGGAGTGCTTATGAGGCACCCTATAAAAATATTAGGGACGCGGTGGCTCAGTGGGCTAGGACGCTGAGCTTGTTGATCAGAAGGTCGGCAGTTTGGCGGGTCAAATCCCGAGTGCCGCATAACAGAGTAAGTGCCTGTTACTCTGCCAACCTAGCAGTTCGAAAGTATGTAAAAATGCAAGTAGTAAAATAGGGACCACTACGGTGGGAAGGTAACAGCGTTCCGTGCGCCTTTGGCATCTAGTCATGCCAGCCACATGACCACGGAGACGTCCTCGGACAAGTGCCGGGTCTTCGGCTTTGAAACGGAGATGAGCACCGGCCCCTAGAGTCGGAAACGACTAGCACGCATGTGCGGGGGAACCTTTACCTTTACCTTATAAAAATATTGATACCTCCATGCCACACAACATCATCGCTTGCTATCTTCTCTGGCTTGCCACATTTTCTAATCTGAAAAAAAAAATCCTCAGAAGGCCGATGTTTACCCTTGAGATTATGTAGAAAGTGATGAGTCAGGGAGGCTTGAAATATAAGACAGTCATAGACATCCCTCATCCACTCTGGACTAAGTAAATTCAGGAAGACTGTGTGCTCCACCCACAAGAATTTCATTGAACTTTGCTTCTTCTCTGTAAGAGTCAGAGGAGGAGGAGGAGGAGGAGGAGGAGGAGGAGGAGGAGGAGGAAGAAACAAGATAACCATTTATTACCTTTGTTAAAGCCCATTGGGAGAAGATTTCAGTGGATTGGTTTCCTAGTAAAGCTGACTGGGAGGAGTTCCCACCTCATGTCTTCCCTTGGTATTTCACAGGAGAGTGTGAAGTTAGGAAGGCTGAAAAGTGCTGTAGGGACAATTGTACAGCAACATCTTGTATAGTATAAAACATTCATACAACACCATTGGCCACCACTGAATTAAATAATTCCACTGATTGAGAATTTAACTGAAATATATTTGTCCTGTCTCAAGCCAAGCACACACAAATACATGGAGGGTTGTTTTTTTGCTATCTTTACTAAATGAAGTTTGCAAAGACACACAGAGAGAGGGGGGGGAGAGAGGGGGGGAAGAGACTTTTGCAGTCCCGCCCTAGCAAGTTTGGTTTACAAATGTTCCAAATCAAAGTGGTCCACGGAGAATAGTTAGTTGGAGATCGAGGATGTAGTAGATTTGTCAGTCGGTTGAGGTTCAAAGTCAGGTTTGCGAGGTTCACAAGTCAAGGCACACAGAGTAGGTTAACAGGCAGTTGTCCCCAATGGAGAGTTTGTGCTTCCTGATCCTTTTTAATAGCCCTGGTGCAGCTCATTTAGCCAAGCAAGACTCTTTCCGCACAAGCAGTCTTGCAGAGATCCTTTGATCTACTCTCTTTGCTGTTTGCCGATCTCTTGAGTCAGAAAGGGGCAGTAATTCTGCGCCTTCAGTTTCAGAGAGCGATGTCATATGTGTCTCCTGTTTGCTGTTTTGCCCGAGCATCTTTGTCTGTTCAGAGAGCAGTCCATCTAATGGTGGTGGACATGACTGCTTGCCATGTATCAACACTTCTGGAGCTGACTTTGGCTGCTTATCATTGATCCCCTCCTCTGATTCCAAATCTAGCCCACAAGTTAATCTTTCCTTTTTTGAAAAAAAAGTCAAAACCCAATATTGCTCCAATAGAAATGAGATGATTGAGTCATCCCAGTGGGGGTAGCCTGGTTTTAACAAGGCTTGCCACATTTTATGTAAACATGCTGGTAAGCATTTGTTGATAGGATACTAAGCATAAAATGGCATGTAACCACTTTCAAGAGCAGAATTTCCTAAGGCCCTTAGCCTTACTCACATCAGGACAGTAATTTCGCCACCCTCCATTTTACATGAATCCTAGATATTATTAACAGAGGAATGAATCCTGATTACAACACTCATTGCTGCATATAATCAAATCCCAAAAATGTAGACTGAGGCAACTGTCTCACTGATTATTAACCAAATGGATACGTATATTACTGAAAACTGACTCTAGCAACCTTCTTCAATTGGATGTCCTGCAATATCTTGGATTGCAGTTTCTACAATCCCCAGACTGCCATTTCATCAGCTTTCCCCCAGCAAGTATGTCATCATAAATACTAGGTACTCTGCAAGTGGTTTGTGGGAACTTACTAAGAAGCTCATTTCCCCCCCCTTATGGCTCTCCCCTCTTATGCACATATTTCATGAGACATCAGATTGTAACCCAAAGCATGGCCTATACGTAACAAGGGAAGGGAAAGGAGAGAGGAAAGCTGAATGAATGAACAAATTAATTAATTAATTAATTGCCTAATGTAGGCATAAACCATTTCAGTCATGACATCTTGACTTAAAATCTTCTTGGACTATTAGCTTTTTCTTTCATTTTTTTCCTGTCTAATTGACACCATGATCCTAAAAGGAAAGACATTGTATCTGATAATATAGCCTTATGCTTGAAAGCATTTGAATGCAGTTTCTGGAAAGCCTAATTGTTTTTACAGAACAAGCTTCTATTTGTTTCAAAAGTCAGGATTTGTTATTATTAACCTATCAACTTGTAATTGTTAAGAAAAAACAAGTTCAGTTCAATAGGCAGGTAGTTAACCAATCAGTATCTTCTTTAACAATAATGAGCTGTGAAGCTATTAGCCAAAGCTGTCTGTCCTGGTATGAAGAAAAGAAAACAATTTTATTGAATTTGAAGTATGCAAGAGACATTTTTTTTACTAAACCCTAACTCATTAACTCTGCCAGTGATAGTCTATAATACAAGATTATTATCCATAGTATGTTTGATTTTTTTTTCTGAATGGGTGATCTTGACCCCAAATTAGCAAATGTGTTAATATACATACCCCAATATTTTATACAATATTTTTTAAAAAATCAGATTGAAAAGGCTCTGTATATTATAGAAATGCTATCAATCAGCTGCATGAAGTCCTGTTTGCCTTTCAATGAACATTTCAAGAGATTTGACAAATCTGAGTTTATTTATTAGATTTGTATGCTGCCCATCTCGAGTGAAGGAGATCCAGCATTTCCACATTATCCTTTGATGAGAACTAGTGACCTGCAGAGTTATAATGCTTACTTATACTGATGTTCAAAATTAGCTTTGGTTATAAAATCTTCCTAGATTTCTTTGGGCTCACAATGCCTGATATACTTACATCGGTGGCTGAGGAGAGCATAAAATTGGAGAACTGAATGCCATGTTATGTTACTTTGAGCTCTTAGAGGCCTGGAAGAAAATTGATATTTGGCAAACAGCAGTTGCGTGGGCAAGATAAACATACAGAGGATTGTTGAACAATGTTGTGACCCTGCAGCTAAAAACATGGACGGGGCTGTCCTTATTGTCATTTTGTTTACACAATTATGATATGGGCTCCTTTTCTGAGTCACCACAACCATACAAAATGTGACAGCCATGTAAATATTGTCACAACTCCCAAAAGTTTACTGAAACACTCTGCTTAGGCCAGGGGTGTCAAACTCAATTTCATTGAGGGCCGCATCAGCATTGAGGTTGCCCTCAGGGGGCCAGGTGGGTGTGGCCAGGGTGGGCGTGGCCTACTGGGTGGGCATGGCTAGAGTGCTTATGGCCTACTGGGTGGGCGTGGCCAGCTGTACATCATTCGCATCAAGGGTGCCTGTGGGGGCCTGGGCAGGAGTGGGACAGATCTGAGGGTCTCTGGCAGGAGGAGGGTCTCTGGGCCAGGGCCAAGGCAGTGGGGGCCGTTCCCTCACTGTTTCCAGGATGGCTTCGTGGGCCGCATGAAACCACTTCGCAGGCCGGATCTGGCCTCCGGGCCTTGTGTTTGACATGTCTGGCTTAGGCCAAAACTGTGCAAGCTCATGTCAAAACCAAGTCCAAGTATAATCCACAGCGGAGCATAAAGAATCTGCAAAAAAATCAGAAAATTGCTTTGGCAAGGCCGATGGAGAATTATTGCCACAGAACTTAAACCAGCAATGAAAAACTGAAAATAAGGGTGTTTTTTTTCCCCCAGTTCACAGAACTCAATGTATGATTTTATTTGCAGGCCCTGGAATGTTGCCATACACCAGTATATCTTTACTTGTGAATGGCCTATTATTCAAAAGTACTTGTTTTCTCTTAGGCAGTCTTTGCTTTACTTTACCTTAAAAAAAACCATTAAGTGACGTATTGCATCCCTACCAGGTGAAAAATAAACAGGAGAGGTTGTTGCTGTTATGGTCTTCAAATTCTGGGAGTTCTTAGTCTTTTACTTAAAGATCAGGTTACCTGAGGCAAAAGCTGAGATACAGACATCATGAACAATTTTTGCAGTATCTGCAGTTGTCACTCCCCAAAATGGTCTCCAAAGCAGCTATTTGATCACAATTTTAAAAAGAAAAATTCATAAAATATGTGATGCACCATCAGCTTTACTACTTAATCATTTTAGCTGATTAAAAACAAATGTAACTACAACAAGACAAACATTATTCTTAGTCTTAATTTCATTTATGTATTCTCCTTCATTTCTTCTACATTCTGAAGTATGGTGTCCACAAATGTTGCTTAAATATATAGACTTTTTCCCATGTTTCAGCATGTTTCATTTTCAAGCCAGTGTCACACTGTTTCCTTCTCAGCAGGTGGATTTTTATGTTTAGTTTATTATGTCAGATGTTACACAATACTGGGACAGTAAGCTTCCTGAAACTAGGAAGGAGTCAGATGTGTACTACATAATCCATGACCAGCTGGGTCATCCTTTCAAAGATATTTCCTTACCTAAACAAAGAAATAGAATAACCATGGGTGAGCAAAAAAGCAATGGGAACAGTTTTTGAGTTCCTGCCAGCTTCCCCACTGATATTGCTTGTTGGAAGAGAGTAAAGAGCGTTGGAAATCTGCCTTGCCTAACCTGCAGAACTGCCTACTACTTTGCTTGGGGAAAGGAAATAAAGGAAGCTGTGGACTACAAGGAAAACCCCAGTGCTGCTCCCTATCCTGGCATGTCCTCAAGGGCCTCTTGCTCTAGGAAGAAAGGTGGCTCACCATCAACCAACATCCCCCAGTGAGTCCTACATACCCAGCAGGCATCAGAATTGCCTCCTCATCTTTTTGTCATCACCAATCATTATTAATAGATATCAGGTTTCAGCCTGGGTTCCAAAACAGCCAGTTAAATTGAGATATAAGAGCCGTGGTGGCATAGTGGTTAGAATGCAGTATTACAGGCTAACTCTGTCCATTGCCAGGAGTTTGCTGACTGGCTCAAAATTGACTCAGCCTTCCATCTTCCAAGGTCAGTAAAATGAGGACCTAGATTGTTGCGGGCAATATGCCGACTGTAAACTGCTTAGCGAGTGCTGTAAAGCACTATGAAGCAGTATGTAAATCTAAGTGCTATTGCTAAATTGTCTTCCCAATACTTTACTACAAAGAAATTTTTTTCAGTGAAAGACATAATGCTCACACAGATATTCCCACTTATAAATACATGCAGGACTGCCTTATAAATACATGCAAAAATACTCTGTAATTCTCTTCTCCCTTGAAAGAGCCAGATAGTTGGGGATAATATGTTGACTCTATAAACGGCTCAGAGAGTGCTATAAAGCACCATGAAGTGGTATATAAGTCTAAGTGCTACTGCTATTGCTAATTTGCCACCAGCCAATTGGGCACAGGTCAAGAGGAGGTGGAAAAGAGGGTGGTTATAAGACTCTCCCATCTTTCCTTGTGCCACACATCCTATGGCTTTTTGGGAAATGTAGTAGGAAAGGTGCGCTGGTGCTAAAGTGGCCACAACTTCCCCAAATTTCATTTCCACAGGAGATATGAGTCCAATCATTCTGTAAGTTAGCCCATTTACTGTAAGTTACCTTGATTGAATAGTTGTTGCCCTATTCCTTCCAATTTTGCCCAATTGAAGGTTACAGACAATCAGACATGAGAGAGTCAGTAGTATATAGATTAGTTAACCAGATTTGCAAGACCATTGGACTCATTTTAAAATATTTAAGCATCACTCTGCATAATTTGATGTCAATCATAAGTTGATAATCTCTCTGGCCTAAATATCTTTAACTACAGCCGTTCTTTCTTGAGGAAATGACTTTGTCATACATAAGACATTATTTGCAGCATGAAATAATATCAAATGAGCACTCTTTTGTAGGCAGCCATGGTTTTACATCATCTGAATCTCTCTCTCTCCATCCCTCTCTCCCTCTCTCTCTCTCTCCTTCCACACAGATAAATTGAAGTAGTAAATTTAACAAAGCAAATTTGAATAGATATTGCAAAATAATCATATATAAAAAGATTTTATGCTCACTCATTTCTAACAACTCACCAACACTTTAGCCACTGTTTCCAAAGAGACAAGAAATGCTATCACATTTTTTAAAAAAGCCCTTCTTGGAATATGTGTATTTGGTGCAAGTCATTACTTTTCCCAGGGTGACCTCTTCAGGTCTCTGCCTGAGCTCAAAACTTCTAGTTTTGTTGCAAGGGCTTTATATTTAAATGCCACATCACCAAAGGAAGGTAATTTATAAGTGCATAATACAAGGAACCATTATAGATCATTGTGCTTCCACAGGAAATTCATTGATGCACTTTCCAGACATATCAATTTGGAGCAAATGCCTCTGGATGCTTTTTAACACCTCCTCTCCCCATTTCTCTGTAGGCCTGGCTGTCCTTTAAGGGAAAGCTATAATAAAACTAATTTCCATCATCACCAAGGGCACTGCAGATGAAAAATGAGTCCACAAGTTAAAATGGACATAAATATTAGATGCCAAAATAGATCAGTTTTCAAAATGCAAGAGGGACTGTATGTTATGTGATCCTGTATATGTTCTCTATCGTATGGCAGGGCCATTTCTGTTCCTTTCAGAATGATAAATAGGTGAGAGTTCAACTATATAACTGGTTTACATGTATAGGATACAAATCTCTGCAAAAGGTGTTACCTTGTCTCCTCCTTAAATCAAGCTTTGCTGTTTCAATGATAAGCTTAAAGACATATTAAATTATCAGCTGCAACATGTACCATAAATACTTCTGGTGCAGTATGAGAGCACAGGAATTGGTGGCTTTGCTGGTAGCTTGCACCAAATTTTATTCTTCCTAATGGCAGAGCCATTAAGTGGGGCCAGGAAGACAAGTGGTGTCACATTCATACATCCACACACCACACCATACCATACACAACCATTGAAATTGTTTTTGAAGTACAGATGTAAACATTTCCTAGATTTTGCAGGAAACATGGATTTTGCAGGAAATATATAAGGGGTATCACTTGCTGAAGATTCATATTGGGATGAATAGTATCAGGGATGATGCAATCTAAATGGTATGTCCGCTACCAGGGTGGGGAAGGGTGGGGAAATTCTTTCTCTTTGTAAACTGTATAAATTGGCATTCTGTTTTGTTTTCTTTTTAATTTCTTTTCATGGGAAAAAATATCCTTTGCAGGTAGAGCAGTACGAGGTTATCCTCAGAGGCTCTTTCACTTTCTGGAACAATTGTGTAGTGGTCATGTCGTTTTAGAAAATCTTGAACATCAGCAGTAACTTCTATTGGGAAATATGTTATTGTGACCTCACAAATCATTTTTGCTACAAAGGAAGGAAGGAAGGAAGGAAGGAAGGAAGGAAGGAAGGAAGGAAGGAAGGAAGGAAGGAAGGGAAAAACTAGTAGTCACAACGATATTGTACCTTGCCCAAAATCTAAAACTTATTTGCCTCTCCATGTCTGTACTTTGAAGTAAGGGCACCTGCATGTGTGTTTCAAAATGGCACACACAACTGTGTGATCAGACTCCCACCTCTTTTGATGAAGTGTGATGCATGCAACACTTAAAAAGGGGGTTTAAAAGGCTTGGATAACACAGTTGTTGATCTTCCCAACACCCCTCCTTTGAAGTGAAATTCAAAGGGAATTGATGATGTAGATGAGTAGCAAGTAGGTAAAATGCTTGATCAAGTTTGACTAAGTGAAAGGAATTCAATACCACAAAGTGCAATGAAATACTATCTTTATGAATGCATTTTAGTCATGGTAGCTACATAAATCTTTCCCAGCTGAATATCAGACAATACAGGAGAGAGCAATTGACAAGAGTTCACTGATCATGCTAACCCATACATTGTTTTTTTTACCATAGCTTGAAACAAAAGTCATAAACTATGATTTTACCTTGGAATGTTGTCTGAACCTAATCTTTGTTTTCACATCTTATTCCACAAGAAGGATATTTCCTATAAGATGATGTTCTTCCCTTAAATAAAGTATTAAAATACCATCAAAATATATTTGTATACTTTTGCATACATCTGATGGGTCCTTCACAAATGGAAGCTATTTAGCTATTGCCATATGTCTTGGCATTCACAAATTATAGAAAGAATGGTCAATATTCTGCTATGATTGTGAGCAGACTTTGTATTCTCACCATTCAGCAAAATATGATTTGGAATACTAATAGCTTGTTACACCAAGGAAAATTTGCATAGAGGATAGATAGACAGACAGATAAATATCACCCTGAATCGATCTACTCAATGATGAGAATTCATTCATTGAACATTCTGAACCACAATATACCATGCTGGTCAGTAGACATTATTCAGCTTCCCAGCATGCAGAGAGAATAAATGACAGAAAGTCATCTAGTCAACTTCCATGCCTAAGGAAGGAATAGAACCTGGATCCTTGGTCTCCACGCTCCTAATCCAGCACCTTAACCACTACTTTACATTCACTGGCTGTTTTAGATGGATGGATAGAAGGAAGGAAGGATGAATGAAGACATTATATAAACAGTATCTATTTTTCCTGAAATAGTAGCCATCAAGATCCTTCTATCTTTGATTACTACCTTTACATGTATTTTTCTGTTTCCAAAACTGCAGGAGATGAAAGAAGACTGGGGGTATGAACAATGTGGGAGGCAAGAGTAACTGTTAGAAGCAGCAGGTGGGTGAGATATCCACTGATCTTCAGATTTTAAAATTCTCTCGGAACAAGCTGTTTCATAGGAAGGAGGCTCCTACAGAAAATATTTGCTTCCGCCTCCAAATATTGCAATAAAGAAGGGGTTTCAACTGGCACTCTCTGCAAATATTGGGTGGAAAATTCTACCCTGGAAAGAAAACAAAAAATATTTTAAAGATACCCAAGCCATACATCACACCTTGAACTGCATTCAGAAACAAACAGGTAGCCAATGTGGCTCTCTTAGCAGCAGTTTCACAGGGCAATGTCAGCTCTGATTTTCAAGCACATGGACTGTTGCTTTTTGATTTTGCCAGAGGAGTCTTTAAACAACCTCATGTAGAGTGAATTACAGTTCTCCAAATAAAAAGTGACAAGGACATTAATCCTTAGGGCATCCTGTTCTAGGAATGACTGCCAGTGGCATGTCAACTAAAGATGGTCTTCCTGGCCAAGGCCTTTATATGCCTTTTCAGCAGAAACAGTGAGCCCAGGAAAACCCCCAGAGGCAGGCCTGTTCATTTAGAAGATACACAATGCATTTACAGGCAGAAATAATTCCAGAATTGATAAACTTCTGAATTAACCACATCTCTGTGTTACTTGTATTGAGTCTGATCCAAGCCCTGGCAGAATGTGGGCTCAAGGCTTCTGCTACATCTCCTATTTGGAATAGCGCAGAAATATATAATTATGTACCATCAATATATTGATTATACCTCAACCTGGAGGATCTTGCGGCTTCATGTAGATACTGAACACAATAGGAAATCAAATTGAGCCCTGGGACAACCTCATATTGAATTGCCCAAGGATCTGAGCTATTGAAAATGCTCATTTGGGAAGTGGGGCCACTGCAGGAAAGTGCTCCCACTCTCAAAACTCACAGGTGGCCCAGGAGATTATTGTGGTCAATGGTATCAGAGGCTTCTGAACATCAAGAAGGATAGACTCACTTGTTGAGATGGGCATCTACAGGAATTAAATAAGCAGATCAAAAAATAAATGGCTGCACTTCCCTGACCAAAATTCTTCCAGACTGATCAACTTTGTGACCTGTTTCTAGATCTGAGTTTTGAATGGAAAAAAAATGCAGATAATCAACTCTTTTTGGAGCGTTTCTGTTGATGTCTTCACATTACCTGCTCCATCATCTAGTATAGAAAGGGAGGGCTGGAGAGTTATCTAAAAGAGAGGCAGAAGAAAGAGCAAAACCTATCTCTTTCTAAGCAACTGGCATCTCTTCCTTCCACAGTGAAGTATTGATTACAACCAGAACTGAGCTTCTTGTTTCCTCTCTAATAGTCTTGATGAACCAAGTATGTGTGTGAGGATCCTTGGTGCTCTCTGAGCTTGGTTGTTTTCTTGCAGATGTTTCATTACCCAAGCTAGGTAACAGATTCACCAGTGGCACCATGAAGTATGTTGTTCACATACCTGAAAGATATATACTAAAATCCCTTCCAAATAACACCATGTGATGCTTCAAGCGTAAAGTACTGCTAATCTTGCGGAAAGTATGAAATATGCATTAAAGAGGGAACTGGAGAAAAGATTATGAAAATAAGAACTGTGTGAAACTCAAAATAACACTCCCTTGATTTAGTTTAGTATAAGATGAGATAAAGAGAAACTTTGGAAGGCCTGTTCCTCTGATTATAATACAGCATTCATGGTAGGGAATTCATGAAAGGTTTCTTGACTTGGCCAGTTTTGAAGGGCTAACAGCAGCATATTGGACTCTGATAAACTGATTTCCATCTTGGAGTAAGAATGAGCTATTTTAGCCACAGTCACAGCCAACAAATGGATCTTTAGTTCCATTCATTTTTTAATCAATGTTCAAGTAATTGGAAAAAGGTTTGCTGGCTGACTTTCTTCAGACACAATAAGGGGAGAAAATTAATTTTGTTTTGCCGTTTTTACTGCCACAATGTAGGTTGTGATCTGAACTCATACCTTTATCTAGTCAGTTCTTACTTTTTGAAAAACAAAACAAAACCTGATGCAGACACATACAGAGCTGACAGGTTAATCTAAGTGACACTTATTACTATTTGCAAAGGATTACAGTAAAGAAGTGAAGCAATTTGTGCGCATGGGAGTGCAAAAATAAAGATCTAAAGGCAAGGTTAACTTAACAAGAATGTTCTATATCAACCTCCTGTTGAAAAGTTCTGTAATGTTTTAAATGTACATTACCTTCACCGCCTCCCTTATTCCACAGCTGTTAAACTTAATTGCTTGCTTTGGAATGCCAATTCAACCCTTAGTTAGCTTTGCTTTTGCTTCAGTGGGAGAAAAGCCTTGCACTGCCCAAAAAGAAAAAAGAAAAAAAAGTGAAATAGGTCTATACTCTTCCTCTAACTTAAACTTCGGTGAAATTCTCTTCTCGGCACATGAATGATCTTAGTCTTGATCTCCAGCTGTACCCAGTCCACAACTTCCCTGTGACTTTCCTTTTCAGTGCTGATTTGGTTCTTCTTTGGACAGTCTCTTCTCCCAGCTGAGTCTTACTGGAATCCCCTTCCACTTGTTACAGATGTCTCCTGATCCTTCTCCATTGTTACCTGAAGATTGTCTACAATAGTTTTTCCTAATCTTGGCCATATACTGGCTAGGGAATATTTGGACTTGAAGTCCACACATCTTAAAGTTGCCAAAGTTAGGAATCAGTAGTCTAGTTCTTTACCTGTCTGGTTGCCTCTTCTTAATTATCTAATTCTCCATGAACAACATCTGCACATCCTGAAAGACCCCTTCCCCATTCCTGTCTTCCTACTCCTGCTCTTATATACCTAGTCTTCTACAAGCATATGCACTAACTTGTAAAAACCTCAAGTACTTAGTTTAGGCTTTTTAGTCCCCTCCCCCTTTTACCCTTGACACATACACTACTGAAAATATTGGTGTTTTGTAGCGTTGTGTCGTGTATTCTTGGGAAGCAGGAGGCGAGACGAGAGGTTTCAAACAGGAACATTGCTTTATTGAAGTAACAGGAACAGAACTGAGAACTGAGGCTTCTATGCAGCTACTTATATGGCTGGCCACTAGGTGGCAGCCAATAGGTTTAAAGGAACTATTCCCACCCCAGAGCCAACCAATGATCGTCCTGGAGACTGCATGTCTGGGCAGCCAGCAACCGTTACACAGACACCTTAATTAAGCAATCTCAAGCAGCAATCAATGACACTTGAAAACAGTTCAAGTAAAAGGCCCAATACATTACATGTAGCATGGCAGCTCAACCTCCCACAGAGTCCTGTCTGTGCTGTTGCAGAGGAATTTAGTTCTACCCTTGAGAAGAGAGTGGGAGAAGCAAGGCAATTGCTCAGACCTAGCAAACTAGAAACAGGGGGAACAGGCTCAGAGCAGGCCCTCCTTGACCTTTGTTAGAAGGGGCAGTGAAGGTTAAAAAGGAGGCAGAGGAGGTTTTGGACAGGGCTTCAAGACTCTGTTAATTTACCCCATAACAATAAAGTAGCATTTCTAGAATCCCCACAGTGTCTATTTCTTGACCTTGCCTTTCTTAAATAGCTGACATCTGCCATCCCCTACTCCTCCAACATGATATGATTTCCATGAGCTTTTTTTTTGCTGTCAGCTTGAGTGACGTGAACTGCAAATTTTTACCTGCTGTGCTTTCCTTTTTTCTCACTTGCTCCAGTCTCTCTTAACAATTTCTGACTCTTAGCTTTACAATATCCATTCCCAAACTTGTCTCCTTTCTCCACTTAAATGTATTTGACTACTCGTACTACCTTGAACACCCACTTCTCCCTCTCCCAAGCTCCTTCTCTCTGATCTGCAGAAATGCAGAACAATGATGAGGTCACAAGGTTTGCAGTGTAATCTACAAAGGTTTTCAAAAGTTCCTTCCAATTTTACTTTTTTAGTGTGAATTAAAGGGGAAATTGTTAAACTTGTGACTAGAGAGCATTCATAACAATTATATGTAATTTCATTTAAACGTATGTGCGAGTGAAATTTAGATTTCATTTTGGCTTCCAGCATTTCTCTAAGAAACCAACTTACCACTTTCCACCCACTCAAAGTTGAGTACTTTTGATTGAAAAAACTCCTTATATTGCATATAGCAATAGCACATAGATTTATATATCATTTCACAGTGCTTTACAGCCCTCTCTAAGTGGCTTACAGAGTCAGCATATTTCCCCCAACAATCTGGGTCCTCATTTTACTGACCTTGGAAGGATGGAAGGCTGAGTCAACCTTGAGCTGGTGAGACTCCAATTGCCAAATTGTCAGCAGTCAGCAGAATTAACCTGCAAGACTGCATTCTAACCACTCCGCTACCATGGCTCTTATCAAACTAAATCATACATTGTATCTCAAAGCTCCTTTTTCTCTGCCAAGTAGGTTTGTTTGTTTATAAATCGTATATAGCTGTCCAAGAGTCCACTTGGTAAAATGGTTAAGGAAATAGGGTAGAAACTGGAAGATCATGACTTCTAGTCCCACCTTAGGCACCAAGCCAACTGAGTGACCTTGGGCCGGTCACTCCATCTCAGACCTTGGAAGAAGGCAATGGCAAACCACTTCCAAAAACATTGTCAAAATCCTGCAGGGACATGTCTAGGCAGTCACCAAGAGTCAAGACCTTGCTCTGTGAATTATTCTACTAATATAATCTGATATATTTTCTTGTTTTTTTTTCTTGAGTGAAAATGAAAACAAGGTTAAAAAACAAGAAAGCGCAAGGCATTGTTTGCCCTTTCAATGAACTGGATTTGTTTTCTAGGATCTGAATTTATTTCAGATTTTTTTTGTGGAGTGTCAACCAAGGGCAGATGTCAGAACAAAGAAAATGTTTGCATGGTAACTAGACTCTAGGATTTTTCATAATTCTGCAACCTGTACATTTGGTCCCCATCTGCTCTTCATTATAAATGCTGCAGAGCATTTATAATTTGGATACTGCGTACCTACATAAAAGAGTTGCATAAGTGCGTATGTACTGTGTGTTTAGTTCTCCTGATGGCATTCTCCCTTGTGCATTCCAGATTCTATTTCATTTCCATTGCAAGGTTTTAAGGTGCCATCTTTATGCTGTGGGACTCTTCTTATCTTTGATATGAGGACATTACATAAATGAATCATTTCTCTTTTGGGATTCTTTTTCTGAACACAACTCTTGCTGTAGTAGCTATGCTAATCAGATGAAAGATAGTCTTTCTTTAAAAAAAAGACACCAAACAATGAAGTCATATTGTTTATCTTAACGAAGAACTATAGAATGCATATAAGAGATGATATTAAAGAGATAACTCTGAAACTCTGAAGCATGATCTTAAAGTTACACATGTCTAAGACCAGCATCAATCTAATTGTACATCTAAGTTAAATTGGACCTGTCAGAACTTGACTGCAAAAATCAGGGTGATCACTAGTGGTCATATTTTAGCAGCATTAACCTGGCAGCCTAGTTAAATCTCAACCCTCAGTTGTCAAAATTAATGATGACAACACAAGTCTAAACAAATTCTGACAAGTGTCAGTGGTAAAACATTAATTTCCTGGAATAGGAAATTAGGAACCACTGTTTGTTACTCTTCTATAGTTTGTAACAGTGACTGACTTTAGCTGCACACTCAAGCAAGATTGATCACTTTAAATCATTTATTAATAATGACTAATTGTGAGCATTTAACCACTGGCACACAAGTCAGTCAGAATTCTAGTTGTCATTGTTATGTTAATGTTCCACAATGAATGAAATGAATCAACTTCACTGGGCCTTTCTTTTTTCTTTTTTGCTTTTCATTATTGTAAGTGTATTTGAACAGTTCTAGAAATTTCTTACTGAAAAGAGTGCCACAATACTTTTTTTTAGTTATATAGTGTTAATTAAAGGTAAAGGTAAAGGTTCCCCCGCACATGCGTGCTAGTCGATTCCAGGGGCCGGTGCTCATCTCCGTTTCAAAGCCAAAGAGCCAGCACTTGTCCAAGGACATTTCCGTGGTCATGTGACTGTCATGACCAAAGGCGCACGGAACGCTGTTACCTTCCCACCGTAGTGGTCCCTATTTTTCTACTTGCATTTTTACGTGCTTTTGAACTGCTAGGTTGGCAGAAGCTGGGACAAGTAACAGGCGCTCACTCTCTTACGCGGCACTCGGGATTCAACCCGCCAAACTGCCGACCTTCTGATCGACAAGCTCAGTGTCCTAACCCACTGAGCCACTGTGTCCCGTTAATTAAAAGGCAACTTTAATCAAAAGGTAAGAGATATCTTCATAACAGGTCAACTGTTACACTTTTTTATTTGGAAAAATTGCATTGGGGCATAGAAAGTAAGAAGAGAAATATGAACAAATTATATTGTCAGTGAGTTCGCTTAATCAAAGTGACATACCACATATATATACATACATGCCCATATGTATACCATTTTTGTCTCCTCTGTCCCAGCAATTTTAAGCAGAATTGCTCAGGATAAAATAAGTTTTTTCTCTTCCACTAACCCAACTATAAACTGGATTAGCTGAAGATTTTGGCCAGCCCAGATTGAGATTTTGCTTCCCACAGCTAACCACACATCTTAGAGCCCTAATCAACATTTTTAAGTTGAAATTTTGCTATTGCTGAATTAATTTTTCCTTAGGAATTCAGGTTTGGGCAGTGGTTGATTGTCTGTTCATAATACCATTTTTTAAGCTTCATCTTTTAGCACAAGCCTAAAGTGCTTGAAGGCACCAGAATTCCTTTGTAAAAGCAATAGTATAGCTACCAGAGTTGCATCTTAAGATATGCAGTCATACACATCTTCTAAATAAATAAAAAAAATGCAAAGCAAATCATATCACCTCCTGAGCATGAATTGTTTTGTTGAAGCAGATCTAAGTCATCTCACAAAGGCTTAATATAAAGTCACCTCAAAGATTGTTTTGCAGCACTACTGATCGCTTTGTACATGCACATAATTAATGTAGTCTAGATAACAAAAATGGAATCTGGGAAAGTGAACATAATAGAAAATAA
The DNA here is from genome assembly GCF_947247035.1 of Vipera ursinii. Taxonomy (NCBI): domain Eukaryota; kingdom Metazoa; phylum Chordata; class Lepidosauria; order Squamata; family Viperidae; genus Vipera; species Vipera ursinii. The sequence continues at coordinate 60,432,275 of NC_139521.1, forward strand.
CTGAAAATGTTATATAGACACCACTTCCACAGAAAGATCAAAAAGAATAAAAATGAAAAATAGGTAATTCACAAGAGTGTAACCTATATAATTATCAAAACATGGGAAATTCAAAATATAGAAAAAGTGGATTGGACCAATCTTAGAAGTATGCATATGGTTTGCCACCTACTTATCTCTCACAATATATTTTGAAAGCATGTGGTATGAACCATGCTAAAGCTAAATAATTTTGATAGGGTAAATATGTACATAGGTGTTGCTTGAGATTCCAAAGTAAACTAGTCTTCATTTCATAAGGAAAGAAAGTTGAGATATATTGACAATGTGGTTGGGAAGAAAACTGCAGGACAGAATGATTGATTTCCTGAAAGAAGAATCTTGGATTTTTTCCCCTGGGACAAAAACAAAATACAAATAAATTTCATTTATTTACAAATCAACTCAAGAATAATGCATGCTCAATCACGTCTATTTCTCCTTCTAATGAATGAATAAGTTACAGAGTTCCTGTGATATAAATATAATTTTTTTGTAGAAGGCATAAATAATAATGAATTCTAATAAATTTTGAAAGGTATTCCAGTGAGCAGCAAAAGTGCATTTAAAACATTGGAAGAGACAGATAGAATTGTGTCTCTGTGGCTTTTATAACACATAGGAGTCCCTGAGGATTTTATTCTGTTAGCTGTAGCTGACCTTAAGGGTCAGTGGTCATCTTCATTTCAAGGACATTGAATCAGCACTATTCAGTCATGTGGCCAGCATGAAGTCATGGAGCTCTGCTAACTTTCCACCGAAGTGGTACCTATTTATCTACATGCCTTTACATACTTTCAAACTGCTAGGTGGGCAGGAGCTGAGGTGAGAATGGGGAATCACCCAGTGGTGGGATTCAGCCAGTTTACACCATTTTGGCAGAACCGGTAGCTAATTTTTTTTGTTGCCCAGGCCCAGAATGGACTTCTGTAAGTGGCATCCACACAGAGAACCGGTTGTTCACATATTTGAATGCCACCACTGTGATCACCCTGTCACATGATGCTCAGCTCTCAAAGCTGGGATGTTGGCTTTCCAGCCAACAAGCCCAGCGTTTTAACCACTGAGCCTCTGTGCCACCTTTTATAACAACATATGCAACTGAAATTTGTTGGCACAGTTTGGGTGTGTCTGGGGCCAAAAAAATGGGACTGGGGACTATATTGGATCAATAAGCCTCAAAGTCCACAACTTTGCATTAGATAAGACCTTATGATCTTCTATATATCTGTGCTGAAATGTGTAGCTTAAACCGATTCACAAAATCTTCAATTTGTCAGAATCCTCAGTCAGAAACTAATTTTTATTTGCTACAACTGTCAGGGAAAATAGTTAATAATACAACAACTAAGTCCATATTTATAACTCTCCCCCATTGAGTCTTTGTTCTCTGTGCAACAGATCTTTTGGGTAATTTATCCATGCAAATATATACTTTGTTTTGTTTAACATAGGCACTCATTTATTTTAAACACTTTCTGGTCTATTAGTTCATTCCTTTGGTGTTTTTTTTTAAATGAAACTAGATTTACTGGTTACTTAACAGATTCCTCTACACACACATGTCTAGGGCCTTATTTGCCCTTAAATAACTTGGTAAATTCATATTGGCACTAGCTGTGTGTAATATACACAGGAAAAATGAAGCAGCTGGGTCACCATGCCTTCCCTGCTATAAAAGGCTTCCTAGAGTGCTGGACAATATTTGCTCTTTCACAATGATAATTTATTGCACTTTTGGAAGAGAGAAGCTTTGTTTGTTTGCATGGTGATTTGGGACTCAGTGATGGAAATCTGGCAGTTCCTTAGACAGAAGCTTTTGCTGCCCTTCACTCAGTAGCTGCCCTTCCAAGGTGAAGAACATTAAGTAAGGAAGACAAGCAAATAACAGAACTGGCTGAGTATTCGTGTTTGATGTTGCTGTGGTCATTTAAGCAGATGGACATGTTACAGCCTAAAACTCTATTTTTGCTTTTCAGATGATAGGTTAGATAATACACACACAAATATGTGTCTGTATAAGACACTTCCATATAATAGAAAAATTTCAAGGGCACATTTTCTTTAACTGCAATCTCTAATAATTAATAACATCAATAGTAAAAATAATACCATATAGAAGACAGAACATGCTTCTATATTTGTAACAACTGTATCCTCATATTAAAACCTTCTATCCTTTACAATGTGGAACATTAATATTTGTTTTATATTGTAGCCAATAGCAGACTAACGTTGGCTTCTAAAGTAGTGTGTGATTACACTAATATAGTGGTATCTCAGTACTCATCCAAAAAAAAAAAATCAAATTTAGTGAATGAAGTCACCATTTTATTGCAGGTCATGATTGCAATATTTTCTGTTTTTTTTCCATAAAGGACACACACACACACACACACACACACACACAGACACACACACAGACACACAAACACACTCAGTATATACATTCCATAGTATTAATGTGTACACATCTAGAAACAAACAGAAAAACCCCAAAGAACCCACTATACTGTTTAAATTTATTGTGTAATGTCAGATATTTTATTGGCTGCATAAAGTAAGAAGAGTCTAATAGTATTTTGACTAAACAGCAGCTGCTATCTTTGTTTCAAATCTTGGAAGAATAACATGCTTTATTCACATATTCTTTGTGCTTCTTTGGATTACTGATTTAACATGAAATTTTAGCATCGTGTTTTTTACATAAAATTATGCTCAATGTCTAAGATAAGGTCATCAATTAACCAAAAAAAAATCCTTTACTGAGATCAAACTCCAGAACCATAAAATTCTGTAAAATAAATCATTACAGTGTTTAAAGGAGTAGATTTCAAGGATCAGCAACATCTTTATGATGAAAGATATGACATTCCATCTCAAGTCACAAAAAAGAAAAAGTAATGAATAAACAGTCACTATAAAAAACTAATTATTAGATGCACAATGATTTTTCCATTGCTTTACCTTTTTTCAACGTATTTTAGCTTTTATGAGTTCTCTGAGTCTCCTTCCCTTTCATGTGCAATCCTTTTCTATTGTTGCTGAATGAGTAAGTAATAGGTAATGTAGAGTAATGAGTAATTAAGTAGTAGCAGCTATAATACACCACTGAGTTGTAATACTTGCTCACTGCTTGCATTTGGAAGAAAAAATATGGAAATTACTTATTTTGGGATTGAGTAACTGCTTCTCTTGTTTTTAATCAGACAAATTGGGTTCCAACTGAAAACAAATTTCTAGAAAATATCATGCAAAACGTTGGATTACTGTTTATGTTGACAGCTAAGAATTTTGCTCAAAGGAAATTAATGACCACTAGTTTAGTAACTTTTTGAACTTATAATAGGGCCGAATAATGACTAGTCCTCATACTTATGACAGTTGTAGCATCCCAGCACTTACATGATTGTGACTTGGGCTATTTTTGTGTCATTTAAACAAATGTAAGACAATAGGGATAGGGACACAGTGGCTCAGTGGGTTAGGACGCTGAGCTTGTCGATCAGAAGGTCGGCAGTTTGGCGGGTCGAATCCCGAGTGCAGAGTGAGCGCCTGTTACTTGACCCAGCTTCTGCCAACCTAGCAGTTCGAAAGCACGTAAAAATGCAAGTAGAAAAATAGGGACCACTACGGTGGGAAGGTAACAGCGTTCCGTGAGCCTTTGGCGTCTAGTCATGCCGGCCACATGACCACGGAGACATCCTCGGACAAGCGCTGGCTCTTCGGCTTTGAAACGGAGATGAGCACCGGCCCCTAGAGTTGGAAACGACTAGCACGCATGTGCGGGGGGGGGGAAACCTTTACTTTTACCTTTTAAGACAATATAAACAAACATTAGAAAAAACCCGCTATTTAGGTCAAGATATCACCAAAGCATCATTGAACTTAGCTCTTTGTTTATTTGGTTTTGAAGAGTGATACCACATGCTGAAGTGCCCCTTTGTAGATCATTTGCATTGACATGATGATGTCAGAATGGGCTGACAGCCAAAGTTGCATTGTGAAAAACTAAATAATGCTCCAACTTCAAGGGTTTGGTAAATCTCTTAATGAACAGGCTCTTGTTTTACAATAAAGAAGAAACAAAGCACAGAAAAAATATATATGCTGATCTCAGGGCTAGTATTTGAATCAGGAAATGAACAAGGTTTCTGTTTCTCTGGAAGATAAAAAGGTCCAGCTAAGTTAGTACATTTCCATAGTTTGTGGCCTACACAAAGAATGATTGGTTGGCAATTCTTTTCTTGGGATCAGATTAGGTAAGAAAGACCAGGAATTGTGAGCAGTCAAAAATATTTATTCTACACTTATAGAAATTGCTGTTCTTATTCATGATATGTAAGACATTGTTTTGTACAGCTGCTCAGACTAGCTGTCCATCAAATCTGTTCTGAAGGGCAGAGGTTGTTTGATAGAAGTTTTTTTTCCTATCCTCTGCTCTTATCTGGAAATGGAGGGGATTAAAGGTCAACCTCTCTGCTTGCAAAAATTCTGTCTTGCTGCTACAATCACAGCTTCCCATCTTTATGCCACATTGATTTTAATGGTACAGACATAAGGGGATTGAAATCAGTGGGACTTAGGGGCTTTTCATGCATGAGTAGCTTTCATGTGGTGTGATCTCTTACTGCTAGGTAGTACATACAGAGAAAAAAATGCATGTGTAGTTAGAAGTTCCAATAGATTAAGAGAGTAAGGACAAAAAAAAATGCAATTTTTGTTCCTTGTTGCTGTTTAGTGAAAAAACATTAAAAAAAATAATAAATGAACCACATGCATAAGAATACTAGTGAAGTCTAGGATTTATCACTTTATTTTTTTCATTTTGTTGTCATGTATTTTGAGACATGGCAACAACAACAACAACAACAACAACAACAACAATAATAATAATAATAATAATAATAATAATAATAATAATAATAATAATAATAATAATAATAATAATAAATGGTGCCAGGCGTTGAACTACCATGCCAGCAATGAATATTCTGAATAGGATTCACACCCCACACAGCATCTGCTGGGTCTTACTGCATAATAGTAGGCTAGATACTACCCTCCCCCCAGTGTGACTGTGGGTCGCACATCAAACTGTAGATCACATTGTGATTGACTGTAAGCTGAGGGCATATATTGGTTCAGTAACTGATTTTTTTCATACATACTGAGGGAAGTCAGCTCCCCAGAGAAGGAAATATTAAAAGGGCAGACAAATATATTTCCTAGAAAGAAATTGAAGAGCCAGGAAGGCATGCCCAGTTTGCTTAATAGCCCTAGCTCTCCCTCCCCCAAGCTCTGTACAAATGCAGATGTAGGAGGCTAGAAGCTAGAAGACAAAGAGACCTAAAATCTACATACCCCAGTCCCAGGGAAGCAGGGGCTGGGACATATCATACCCACAACCAGCAAGATTCCTAGAGGGGCCCACCTGGACTAAGGACACACAGGAAATAGCCCCAAACAGGAACCAGAAATAACTCCAAACAATAGAGTCCAGGGGGTATAAAAACCCACTATCCACATGTGGTCAGTCTTTTTCCTGGATCCATCTTCCTGTCTGGCTTTCCTCTGCAATAAACTGTAACCCTCTTTTCAAAGCAGTCGCCATGTTGTTTATCTCTGGCTTGGATGGAACTATGATGAAGACTTTTCTTCCAACAATTTGATAGTATGTTTCAATGGGTAGATAGCATAGACATTGGTATCGGAACATAAACCTTTTTAACACATTTAACACATATTCTATTGTGTTTTTTAAAATCTAGGTATTATTAATACATATTACAAGTCCATGTATGAGATGCCATGTGCTAAATAAATAAATAGCACTTTATTCTAAAATGAGATTAGAACCCAAATAGAAGGATAATGCAAATGTCATGGCTCAAACCTGACAAATTTTCCTATTCCAATTTTAAAAAGTTGCCAGTCCTGATATTATATAACCCTAACATCTTGGAAATTCCTGGGTGTTTAGGTTTAGGTTTTATTTAATTTATATACCGCCCTTCTCCCTGGGGACTCAGGGCGGTTCACAGGGCATTATGAGTAAGAAAGTGCAAGGGTTTTACTATAACACACATGAATGCACATTGAATTTCTAGCATATTTCACTATCTCCAAATAAACAAATAATTTCTTAGTTCATGAACAGAGAGTTTCAACTGCAAGGTTGTTCACACAAGATTGTCTAATAATCCAAGTAATGATTTCCATGAATACATGAATGATGCCATTGGGGCTCTATTCCAATATGCACATACAGGTAGTCCTCGGCTTATGACCACAAATGACCCCCAAATTTCTGTTGCTGAGACATTTGTTAAGTGAAGCACTGTAGCCCATTGTGTAGCTAGAGGTTCCAATAGAGTGAGAGAGTAAGTAAGGGCTGAAGTCTATTTAATAACCTTTCCTGCCACAATTGTTAAGTAAATCACTTCAGTTGTAACATGATTGTTAAGTGAATCTGGCTTCCCCATTGACTTTGTTTATCAGAAGGTCACATGAATCTGGAACCCTACGAGTGTTATAAATACATGCCAGTTACCAAGCATTTGAATTTGCTGTTGCAATGGTCATAAGTGTGAAAAATGGTCATAAGTCACTTTTTTCAGTGCTGCTGTAATGGTCACTAAATAAACTGTTATAAGTTGAGGACTACCTGTATTAAAGTAAAGTGATGTGGTTGACCTATTAAATGAAAATGTTGGTGCCATTTCACAGAGCTGATTCCACTGAATTGCTACCAGATTAAAGATTTGCAAAGCCCAGGTACTGAATCTTAGATTACAATAAACCTGGTATCATCAGAGAAAAATGTTGCAATGCTAATTTCCAGTGCATTTTTTGTAAAATAAATAAATAAAAAAAATAAAAAAGCGCCGGAACTCACACACGTCATACAACCTGCCTTGCCTACCCTACAAGGTTCCATCCAAAAAAGGTGCCAGAACTCCGTTCTGAGCGTTCTGTGACAATAAAAGCCCTACTAACTTCCTGATACTTTTTTTGCTGAATTCCCCCATTTGTTTCAAGCCAGTCTTACTACTGTAAACTTTTTTCTGTAACACAAAGAATGAGCTGAAACACCTGTCTCAGCTTATTAATACTTTAAAAATTTAGAAAGCAGTAGTAGAATATTGCTCCTGGCTCTGGAACACTAATAGGATGGATCTCCTGGTGCTTATTTAAAAATTGCCCAGGAAATATCAGGTACATTAAAACATTTATAGGAAAAGATTTGGAAAGATCTCCATCTAAAACTTGGTATAAGAATGATAATTCAGAATCAATGGAATAAATTACTGCCTAGGAAATAGGCCATTTCTTGTCATTTTTTTTTATTAAGTTTCGTTATAAAATAAAAATACAGAAAAACAAAACAAAACAAAACAAAAACCTAAAAGGAAGAGAAAAGTGCAAAGAGAGAGAAAAAAGTGACTTCTGACTTTTCCCAGTGCAGTAAAATACAAAAAAAACCACAACCTTTTGCTTTATATTTCACAAATTTCAAGTCATTTCTATAAACAAAATCATTTTAATGATGAAAACCTAAAATCAAAGTTTCATTTTTTCCAGCTTTGAGCAAAAAGTCCAGAAGCAGTTTCCAAGCAGAAGCAAAAGTAGATAAACTCTTTAATTAAAAACAGTTTCCCCATGGCTATCTCCATCGCATTTACCATCCACTTCTGTTGCAAATAGCCAAATGTGTCATTTCCCAACATGGTGACATAATGCAAATATTTCTGTATATGCTGAAAAAAAAAGGTTTTTCCCTTAAACTTAGTCTTGCACTGATGAAGAAAGCTGTCAGCTGTGAAATGTTACTTTCATGTAAAACATATCCTTTAAGCTGAGATTCTAGGGGTCCAAGAACAGTGTCCCTGGAGACGCCATCAGACTGATTGATTTCTCCCCTCTGAGAATGAAGTCAAAGCTGTGACCTTGAAGGTGGGCATCAGACATCTGATATTCCTTTTTTGTAAATCCCCTGCTGACCTCTGCAGTAGGTAATTTTAATGCCTGCAAAGTTTTAGTTTGGAAAGCCAAACTAAAGGGCAGATCCAAGTACATTCTTCTTTACAGGCGGAGGAAAGCTGTTCCAAACAATAGGCCACAGGACAGGGTTTCCCCCCCCCCCCAATATTCTCATTTCTGCCAATTCTGGAGGCAGCGAGGAAAGGATTTTTGTGTCAACCACTATCTTTCAAGCATGCTTTCTGTACTTTATAAGCTTAATTCTTATCGCATGGGCACGTGTGACTGTTATTAAAAACCCGTTACAAGGTGAATAAAAATTAGGTTACAGTTTTTAAAAAATCTGGTTTCTAGTTACTTTTTAGCTAGAAGAATAGGATTACTTAAACCTATGGTTCTTACCCTGATTTTCCTCAATTCTAAGTTTCTAATATTTAAGAGAATCTTACTTAAATGAAGGAAATAAATACTCAGTGGCCTGTTCTGGTCAGATCTGATTTATAAGCTTAATCTTCATCATTTTGCAACAGGAAAAGATTAAATACAACTGTCCTCTCCCTCAGGCTTGTTCTATTATTTTGGATTTTTAGAATTATTCAGATACTTCAAGGACATTGATGTTCATTCTTAATCATAAGGACACCAAAGCAAAGAAAGAAATGTTGTGATGACACAATGCAAGCTTTGGCTTTCATATTTGTCTCTGTTGCATACAGGCATGTAGAGGGGGGAAAATTGTATTGTGGCATCACAATATATCAATGATGGCAAAACTTTTAGAAACTGAGCGTCCAAAACCCACCCTGTATTTTAATGAAGGGACGCTTCATTTATTTTGCTTCTCCAAAAGAGCAGAAATCTGCCTTCTGCTTAATCCACTTGGATTAAAATAAAGCTCCAGTGAGCTTTAAGATTAGATATGATTTGAAATTCATATCTTTTGGGGTCTTAGTCACACTCTGTAGAACTACACCGACCATAAAACTCTAAACATAATTTCCCAATGTAAAGAAATAACACTTATTGTTTCTTTATGACTACTATTGTCACCTTCTTAACAGGCTTTTAATAACTCATAAATTCATAACATATATATATATATATATATATATATATATATATATATATATATATATATATATATATGTGTGTGTGTGTGTGTGTGTGTGTGTGTGTGTGTGTGTGTGTGTGTGTGTGTAAATTTTAGATTGCTAACAAAGAATTAAAGGGATTGTTAGCAATCTAAAATTTACACAAATATGAGCTGTCACTGTTGTGACTACATATATTTTTATATATATGTCAAATGCTTGTTAACTATTTTAGATTACCTTGCTAGGCCCCAAACATGGGACAAATCTTTATTTCCTGTGTCAGCCTAACCTGAAGGCCATCGACAGGCAGTAGTCACACCGGTGACAGCTCATATTTGTGTAAATTTTAACACAGGAAATAAAGATTTGTCCAATGTTTGGGGCCTAGCAAGGTAATCTAAAATAGTTAATAAGCATTTGACACATATCTCCCCTTGCTTCTCAGCTAACAAAGCGAAAGAGAGCCTGTGGCCTAGAGGTGAAAACAACTGCCTAATGTGCAATCAGCCCAGGTTCGAATCTCAGAAGGGTATGGCTGACTGATGAAAACTAATAAGTTTGAAATGCATATCAGTCTCCCTTAATTCTTTGTTAGCAATTTAAAATTTACACACACACACACACACACACACACATATCTTTATACTTATTACTACTTACAGAGAAGAATTTTGTTGCAGCATATTTTAACAAAAGGAGATCATTCAGAGTTTTTATGATAAAGGCCTAACTTGCTCTGAGCCTCAGTTTACGTGGAATATGATATTACATACATTGGATTACAGCTTTACAGCCATTTGTCTGAAATGGTATAGGGTTTCCTGCCTTAGCAGGGGGTTGGACTAGATGATCTCCAAGGTCCCTTCCAACTTATTATTATTATCATTTATTGGGATGGATTCAAAACATGATTTATAATTCATTTGTTGTTGAAGACATACGGTAAAGTCCTTGTCTATCTTCATGAATTTCTGATTTTGCAAAAGTTCCATGAGAAAATCTGTGCAAATGTCACTGTTCCATTATTATTATATGATGGTCAACAAGTTAAAAGCCTATTTGGTCTAGTATTTAGGGCAGGGGTGTCAAACTCAATTTCATTGAGGGCCGCATTAGCATTGCGGTTGCCCTCAGGGAGCCGGGTGGGTATGGCCAGGGTGGGTGTGGCCTACTGGGTGGGCGTGGCTAGAGTGTGTATGGCCTACTGGGTGGGCATGGCCAGCTCTACATCGTTCGCATCAAGAGTGCCTATGGGGGCCTGGGCAGGAGTGGGACAGATCTGAGGGTCTCTGGCAGGAGGAGGGTCTCTGGGCCAGGGCCAAGGCAGTGGGGGCCGTTCCCTCACTGTTTCCAGGATGGCTTTGCGGGCCACATGAAAACACTTCGCGGGCCAGATCCGGCCCCCGGGCCTTGTGTTTGACATGTCTGATTTAGGGCCTCAGGCTAGAAATCAGGAAACTGCTCATAGGTTATGGCCATATCACTGTAGGCAATTTTATCACATTCCTTTGTTATTGGTGCAATAACCATCTACTGGACTATATCATGGCTGACATGGCTGAGAAGGGAAATGTCTAATGTTCAATGGACCACCTGTTATCTCCACTGTATAGAAAGGACACTCAACATTTTTGGTGGTTGGCCAGCACTCGCTGCCCTACAGTGCTACTGGGCAGACCATTATTCTATACAGTTTCAATCTGAGGTGAATTAACAAGGAATTATATTAATGATATTTGCTTTAAAATCATGTTTTCAGAATTCATATTAAAACTGCACATTACAAGTGGCATAAAAACACATACTAATTTTAACAGATTTTTAAAATAGTTAAAAATATTAATGTGAATGATTTGGATTGATACAGATGGCCACACCTCTAATTACTGTACCATGATGGAAATGGTGTAGGTGGCATCTTCATCAACATCAGGGCTAAAATTTCTGAAGGCCTGTGACAGCACAATGCAAATTATTCCAAGCACGCCGTGGCTTAAAAGACTATGATTTCATTGCTGTCATTCTGGCCCATGTACGTGTTTGTGGCCTCAGTTCATAATTTAAATTGTTCATAATTTCATTTTTTCAAAATATGGCTTTTCAGACAAGTCTTCAGTTCAGGTTCATAAAAGAAGAATATGAACATCTGTCATTGAAAAATTGCTAATTTTGATGGCACTTAGCACAATTGCCATTAAAATCTTGGCATTCATCTCAGTATAGTATTTCCTTTTTCACCTTATTTTCAGAATATTGTTATTCTGATGAGGGAAATGCTGAAATAATTTAAGGAGTTCAATCTCTAGAATATCAACAGCTGAATGGTATTATCTCATTTCTAAAACAGGAAAAAAGGTGTCAACACAGATGGGTTCAGGCTCATTATCTGAGCATGGAAACAGTTCTTCCAAAGATTTTATTCACATGAATTTATGTTAAACTAACAACTAGTTAGGGAAAACATGCAGGATGTGGCTTCTTGAGTTCTTTCCAACCTTTTTATCAGTGCCCAGAGAATGTCTGCATTTTTTTCTGAGTGGTGATATATTAATGTGTTGTGTCTAGATATATTTGTGTCTGTTTCAGTTTTTCCCTCACATTGCATCTATATGAATTTATGTGTGTGAATGTCCTGGGAAGCACAGGGTAAGCAGCATATGTTTCAGTCTGGCTCACATGACCTGGATGGAAGAGGAAGAGAGGCTTTATTGTTGTTAGCTGCGAAGTCGTGTCTGACCCATCGCGACCCTATGGACAACGTTCCTCCAGGCCTTCCTGTCCTCTACCATCTTCTGGAGTCCATTTAAGCTCACGCCTACTGCTTCAGTGACTCCATCCAGCCACCTCATTCTCTGTCGTCCCATTCTTCTCTTGCCCTCAATCTTTCCCAGCATTAGGCTCTTCTCCAGTGAGTCCTTCCTTCTCATTAGGTGGCCAAAGTATTTGAGTTTTAGCTTCAGGATCTGGCCTTCTAAAGAGCAGTCAGGGTTGATCTCCTCTAGGACTGACTGGTTTCATCACCTTGCAATCCAAGGGACTCGCAGGAGTCTTCTCCGGCACCATAGTTCAAAGGCCTCAATTCTTTGGTGCTCAGCCTTTCTTATGGTCCATCTTTCACTGCCATACATTGCAACTGGGAAGACCATAGCCTTGACTATATGCACTTTTGTTGACAGGGTGATGTCTCTGCTTTTTAGTGTGCTGTCTAGATTTGCCATGGCTTTCCTCCCCAGGAGCAAGCGTCTTTTAATTTCTTGGCTACAGTCCCCATCTGCAGTGATCTTGGAGCCCAGGAAAATAAAATCTGTCACTACCTCCATTTCCTCCCCATCTATTTGCCAGGAATTGAGAGGGCTGGATGCCATGATCTTGGTTTTCTTAATGTTAAGTTTCAACCCAACTTTTGCACTCTCTTTCTTCACCCGCAACAAAAGGCTCTTTAGTTCTTCTTCAATTTCTGCCATTAGAGTGGTATCATCTAATGAGAGAGGCTTAAAGTGAAGTAATTGGCTGCATTCAGACCTAAGGTCCAACCTCATTTCCAGTAAAGATGCACTGAGGATTTTTTTTTGTTCTCTCAGAAATCCTAATGTCAATCAAATACATTTTCAAAGAAATATTACAACTCATTAACAACTAGGAGCAGGGGTGCGATCCTGGAAATTGTATCAAAAGCTTTGTTTTGGTTTTTGGAGGGGTCATGCAACAGACTCTTTGATTAAATTTGGTTTTCCATAAAAGCAGATATTTGCTTGCTTGAGTCTTTAAAAAAGCTGAAAGTAGTGTTAGAGAACAAGATGCAGTATTTATGTTTGAACAATTAAGATAACGGTGTGATTTTTTAAAAAAACATTCTGCCAGTCTTCTGTCAGTCCAATGAAAAATAATTGGGAAGTCTTTTATAATTTTACAGGTACTGAGCTGCAAACACACACCGACATAAATTCACTCCAATTGTTCATCGATCTGCAGTGGAATCAGTCAAAGACAAATGATTTGCTTCTTCTAAGAGAGGATAAAGAAGGAAAATGCTTATAGTGCAATTACTCTACTCATATTTATTTGAAGACAGGCTGCAGTGTTATTTATTGAGCAATCTACACTGGGCATGCGTCACGCTGAAACCACACCCACCCCATTGCTGGCAATGGGGAAAAATATGTCACGATACATCATGTGACATCACGTGATGTCGCGGGTTTGACATGTCTGATCTACATCATCTTTTTCTGGCAATGAATGCTAGGTTGTTCCTTCATAGTTCGTATGCACATATTTTTTCATGAAGTTAAATGAATGACATTGGAATCAGTATAGATGGTCCTTGGTCAATGACCACCCATCCAGCAGTTATTGAAACTTACAACTAGTCCAGATCACCAACTATCACAGTATCAATGGCCATGTGATCGTGATTTGCCACCTTTCTTGTGGCTTTCCCCAGGCAAAGTCAATGGGAAAACTGATAGGAAGTCAGAATTCACAGTCGCATGAGGTATTTGTTTAATAAACCACATGATTCTCTCTCTTTTTTTAAATGTTCAGCTAATTTGTTTATTTTCATTTGTTTCAATTCCAAACAAAAGCTAAATGCAAATTTTAAACAGATAAGCACTAGATTTACCCAAAAGTAGTTGGCTTATACAGATTTACTTCAGTAAAATTACTCAACCCATAAGCAAAGTGTTCTTTGCCAAAACTATACAGTAGTCTTTCTTATTTATTTCATTTATTTATTATTGGGACTTATATGCCGCCCTATCTCCCGAAGGACTCAGGGCAGCTAACAACAATAAAACACAATAATACAAATGTTAAAAAAAAGATTAAACTAACAAGCCCCAGTGATAAAATATTAAAAACATTTTTTAAAAAAACAAACAAACCCCTATTGTCAGTCCAGGTCAGCCTGATGGAAAAGAAATGTTTTGAGGTCACGACAAAAGGACCGGAGATCCAGGGCCATCCGGAGCTCAAGGGGAAGCTGATTCCACAGGGCAGGCGCTCCCACAGAGAAGGCCCTCCCCCTGGGGTTTGCCAGCTGACATTGTCTAGCCGATGGCACCCTGAGGAGGCCTTCCCTGTGTGAGCGCACCAGGCGATGGGAAGTCAATCCTGGCAGCAGACGGTCCTGCAAATATCCTGGGCCTAAGCCATATAGGGCTTTATAGGTAAGAACCAGCACCTTAAATCTCACCTGGAGGGCAACTGGTAACCAATGCAGCTCATGCAGGAGGGGTGTAATATGGGAGTATTGGGATACTCCCATCACAACCCGCGCGGCCACATTCTGCACCAGCTGGGGCATCCGGGTGGTCTTCAAGGGCAGCCCCATGTAGAGAGCATTGCAGTAATCTATATGGGAGGTAAAGAGCGCATGAGTGACTGTATGTAGAGCATCTCGGTCCAGATAGGGGCACAACTGGTGCACCAGGTGAACCTGGGCAAAAGCCCCTCTGGCCACAACTCCTATATGATCTTCAAAATTGAGTTGTGTATCCAGGAGGACGCCTAAGTTGCGTGCCCTATCAACGGGAGGTAACACCTCTCCTCCCATAACCAAAGATGGAAACTCTTGGACTAAACGAGATGCCGGTATGTAGAGCCACTCAGTCTTATTGAGCTGGAGCCTGTTCTTCCCCATCCAGATTCGTACTGCTTCCAGGCAGCGGGACATCACCTCGAGGGCATCACTGGGTTGGTTCGGGGTGGAGATGAAAAGCTGGGTATCATCAGCATGTTGATGATACCTCACCCCAAAACCACGGATGATCTCACCCAGTGGCTTCATATAGATGTTGAACAGGAGGGGAGAGAGGACCAACCCATGGGGCACCCCACAACTAAGGGGCCTTGGGGTTGACCTCTGCCCTCCTGCCAACACCGTCTGCAAATGGCCCAAGAGGTAGGAGGAGAAACACTGTAAAATGATGTCTCCCACTCCCAACCCCCCAAGACGTCGCAGCAAGATACCATGGTAGATGGTATCAAAAGCTGCTGAGAGATCTAATAGGACCAGGACAGAGGAATAACCCCTATCCTGGGCCCACCAGAGATCATCCACCAGTGCAACCAATGCCGTCTCCATGCTGTACCCAGGCCTGAAACCCGATTGGTACGGATCCAGATACTCAGTTTCCTCCAGGACCAAATGGAGCTGCCGTGCCACCACTTTCTTATGCTCATTGCACAATCTTAAAGAAAATATGTTTTGTCAAAAACAACTTTGACACTCCAAACAATATTTTACAATTAAGTCCATAAATGCTTTAGATCTTATCCCTCCCCCACCCACACCCCAAAGAACTTCAGAGGGTTTTCCATGTCAGAAATGTTTTGGAAACCAGTATTTCTTACTCAAGGGATGTGGTGGCTCAGTGGGTTGGGACGCTGAGCTTGTCGATCAGAAGGTCAGCAGTTTGGCGGGTCGAATCCCAAGTGCCGCGTACCAGAGTGAGCGCCTGTTACTCGTCCCAGCTTCTGCCAACCTAGCAGTTTGAAAGCACGTAAAAATGCAAGTAGAAAAATAGGGACCACTACGGTGGGAAGGTAACAGCGTTCCGTGCGCCTTTGGCGTCTAGTCATGCTGGCCACATGACCACGGAGATGTCCTCAGACAAGCGCTGGCTCTTCGGCTTTGAAACGGAGATGAGCACCGGCCCCTAGAGTTGGAAACGACTAGCACGCATGTGTGGGAGAAACTTTACCTTTACCTTTATGTTACCACAGGTCAGGGATTGGTACTCTGCAACCTTCCAGACATTGCACAACTTTAGCTTGCAGCAAATAAGCCAACAAGATCAAGGATAAGAAAGGCTGGGAAACAGATCAGCAAGATATAGGAGGATACTGGTTCCCAACTGTACATGAGACAGCATCTTATCTTATACAGCTAGTTTCCCAGTTAGGAACATTTGACTTACAGACAACTCTTATTTATGAACAGGCTGTATATTATGAAACTCTTTCCTTTCACCCTTCTCATTATCAGAGTCTTCTCTAGGAAGCTAGGTCTTCACATTTATGTTTGAAGTAGGATAATTTGAGCCTGACTTTTGGTGCCTTGAGTGAGAATTCTGGATTGATTTATTCAGGGATTCATTTGGGTTTTTTTTCCTTGTCCATCCATGGTATTCTCAGGAATTTTTCCCAACAACAATGTTCATAAATATCAATATTCTTTGTATTCTGCTTCTTCAAAGTCCAATTTTCATTTCCATAGAGCAGGGGTCTTCAAACCTGGCTCTTTTATGACTTGTAGACTTCAACTCCCAGAATTCCTCAGCCAGGCATGCTGGCTGAGGAATTCTGGGAGTTGAAGTCCAGAAGTCATAAAAGGGCCAAGTTTGAAGACCCCTGATATAGAGTGCCATAGGGAATACCATTGCTTAAACTGATCTGATCTTTGTAGCTATAGACACATCATGGCATTTTAATAACTCTGTCACTGCCTTCACGGCTCCTCTACCAAGCATTAGTCTGTATTTTCTGAAGTGGTGTATTTATTAAAGTATCTAAAAATAAGATGAAAGAAAAATAGTTTGTTCATCCAATATCTTGATGATTTGGATAAATACTGACCTGCATTTTTTCCTAGTTATTCATAACTGCTGCCTAACTGCAATATAATAGCAGAAACTGCAATTTCAATATAACTATATAAGGTTATGTTTTCTTTTACATAATTAAAATTTGTTCATATAATTGGATGACTAGTTTTGTTATTAAATAGTTTGTCTTTGATTTTATAATGTACCCCATTATAATGTGTTTTTTCTTAAAAAAAACTTTAGTAAATGTGTATGCATAAGTCTTTTATGGTAGAGCTAACTATGTGGGTTAAGTACATTTCATAGTCCACTAAATGTAATTACATTGTAATTATATAGAAGTTACAATTAAAATGTAAGTATAACTTCAACCACAAACTACAGTATTCTTTTGACCATAAGTGCATTCCAAGCAATTATAAAATGTCTCCAGCCTTTGTCAGTGGCATCAGATGTTTAATATAATACAAATCTGTCGCATAATTTTCAATATGTCAGTCATGAATAGTTTATATCAGAGGTGGCAACTGTAAGACTTGCTGGGTGGGGAATTCTGGGAGTTGAAGTCCACAAGTTGCCAAGGTTGGACACTCCTGGTTTATATACTGAATATTATCTCTTTTCTACCATGCTAAGCCTGGGTGAAGAGATGAGGTGAGTCCTGCTATTTAGGCTCTGTGACATTGTGAGAAGAACTGTTTTGATTAGGTTTCTGCAGGGAAGAGCACAGGGCGAAAACAATAAAATGTTCACTGTGATACTAGGATATTAGAACTTCCCTTTTGAGTTTTGGTATGTGACATTGTGATGCAAATCTGAAAGAGCAAAGCTTTTGTCATGAGGTCACAAAAACACATTTTGTCACTGCAGTTTCAAAATGTGTTCCCAATATTGTAAAGGTTAAAAGTTGATCCTATTTGGTTATTGACATTCTGGTTGGTGCTGTTATGGCTGAAATAAAAAGAGAATGATTTTAGCACAATCTCCCTTTCTCCCTGTAGATGTGAGGAAGAATAGATCCAATTATCTTGTTTACAGAATCCCATCATAACTACGGAAAGCATTCCCTTCCTAGAACAAAGTCCCTAATTTTTTCCTTGCAAAAATAAAGGAATACGACTCACTCTATCAAAGGCAGAATGAAATTGACTACAGGTAGCACAGATCCTGGGACACGGTGGCTCAGTGGGTTAGGACGCTGAGCTTGTCGATCAAAAGTTCGGAAGTTTTGTGGGTCGAATCCCGAGTGCCATGTAGCAGAGTGAGCGCCTGTTACTCGTCCCAGCTTCTGCCCACCTAGCAGTTCAAAAGCACGTAAAAATGCAAGTAGAAAAATAGGGACCACTCCGGTGGGAAGGTAACAGCGTTCCGTGCGCCTTTGGCGTCTAGTCATGCCGGCCACATGACCACGGAGACGTCCTCGGACAAGCGCTGGCTCTTCGGCTTTGAAACGGAGATGAGCATCGGCCCCTAGAGTCGGAAACGACTAGCACCTTTACCTTTACCTAACACAGATGCAGACCCATGGAATTGTCTGAGGCAAATCTAATAAGGAAATCATCAGCAGTGCAACTTAGCAAAAACGCAAATGTTCCATGTAAACTGGAGATACAAGGCTAATCTCATCAATATCCCACCTATTTCTTAGCAAAGATACAACAGTAGTTTTCCTTCATAATAGAATATATTTCCTTACATAGATAAAGCCTTTCTACTCTTCCCTGTATGGTCAAAAAATCCTGAGATCCAGAGCTTGAGAATTTCTCACAACACAATTCAAAAGAGTCTTATGTTCCTCTTTTCCTCTTCTTTTTGTAATTTGCAACCCAATGATTGTTATTTTAATTAATCATGTGATTTTCCTCCTGAGTGTTAGGCTCCATTTTGTTGCTTTCCATTATAGTGCCCTGAAATTACATCACATTGTTCACTTCATTACACTACAACTCCATAGAGACTTTAGAGAGAATAGGAGCTATGTTCCTGGAATCCTCTGTACAACATAAATTCAATGAATTTCTACCCACTACCCCAAACTGATGTAATGTTTTTACTTATTTATTTGTACTCCACTTTGCAAAACATTCAGTAATAGTATAGGTATTTTACGTAAACTTGCATGTAAACCTAGATGTTAGAACTACCGGATATGTAATTTCAAATCCAGTAAAGAAAATCTGGTTCAGAACTGCAGGGTTGGCAATTTGTACAAATGTTATTGTCATTTTCAAACTGACTTGAATTCTTTGCTGGCTCACACACTGTACTGATACATATATGGGAACACCATTAATGGACTGAAACAGTGAAAGCCATTAAGGAATAAGAAAGATGGACTGATGCTAATTTCAAACAATCTTTCCTTTCTAAGTCAATTTAGGGAGCTTCTTATATCCAAGATTATAAGAAAGACGAAATCCCAGTGCTTTTTAACCAACATTCTTCTTTAAACTGAGAAAATGCAATATAGCAGCTGTTTGGCAGTGTCCCTTAAAATCCAGCTGAGACTTTAGGCCTTCCTGTGACTGCACCCCTGTGGTTTGCATTAGATTTTTATGGGATTCTGTTTTATGGGGTGCTAAACGACTTAATTACATTTTACTGGTTTATTCTGCTTGCTTGATTATATCCTATTTAATCTGATACAGGAAGTTTCTTTTTCCCAGATGAAGAAGTTCTTGCATTTTTGGGGGAGAAGAGTTTTTTTTAAATAGATAAATCTTTAGGGATTACTGAAGATATTACTGCATTGCCTATTTGCTGAGAAGTATATGAGTTTCCAACCCACAGTGAAATTGACAAAAAATATGTTTTGTGTGCAATAGCAGAATAGAAGAGTTACATTCCCTATGCTGGTGCTAAAACTTTAGCTGAGTTTTATAAATAAAAAGTCTTAATTCACATTCTACTATTAATTCACATTTTAATCTAATTCTAATCTAACCTGTAAAGAAAAGATTCAAAATAATTCAGGTGCAAACACATTTATTTAATAGCAAAGGCATAAATTAGTTGGTGAACATATATAATTTGGGGTGAAAATATACAATTACCGGTAAGCTAAATTGAATCAAGAATCAAGAATTTATAACCTCCTAGAAGCTGCTGAACAGCGCTCTCAACAGGCCCAATAACTAGCTTAGTTCTCCTATCCTTAGTTTGAATATCTCTTTTTGAGAACAGTTAAAAAATGTAATATTCCTGTCCAAATTAATGAATGTGTTACATCCTTTTCCCAGTCTTGTAACAGGAGTGTAGATTTAGACTTTAGGCAATCTACTTTCTTAATTCTTTGCATCCCTTTTAGATAATCAAGGATGACTGACAACTGACATATATTCATATCTGGAAAACCTGACTACACTGATGCCTGAATCTTTCTCATGTGTTGTTATTTATTATAATATTATTATTACATCAAGGACAGACATGGAAACTGCAACTCAATTATTCCCAAAAGATATCGTCTATCCTCTTGTGAATTTTTGCCCTGACTCAGATACAAATATTTTCCAAATTATCCTTCATATTAAATGAAGAAGCTGGGGAAAATTATGTGTTTTCCAGTTGAGGTAGCCATAGCTAATGGATGGCCAATGAGACTAGGCAAACTGTGTTATTGTTCAGACCACAAAGGATAATTTAATTTTGCTTTTAAAGAAGCTGTTTTATAAGGTACACATTTTGTTATACCAATTCTGAGCCATTTTCTGGGAATGAACTGATTCTGGTATTTTATTTCATTTATTTTTATTTTATTAAATTTGTTTGCCACCCATCTTACCACAGGGTAACTCTGGGTGGACTACAATGTTGTTACAATGTATTATGTTTTCATGGGAGTGAAAGCTGAGATGAATTTATTATGTGCTAGCTTTTTCTCCCCTTTAAAAGGTTTACACATGAACAGTGTCATGATTGTTACACACAAGTGCTTATCATGTCTCATTTTTGCTCTCAAATCAAAGAGAAGATGTATTTCTATGTGCATGTGGGATAATGATGGCTCTTAATTGGTCCCTGCACTGATACCTTAAGCTTAGATCTTAATTAATGGGGGGGGGGGAAACAAAGATAAGTTTTGGATCAAGTCCCACTGATGGAAATCATCTCGGCATAATCCTAGAAATCATTGCTTTTCTTTCCCTCATATCTTTCTGATATTCCAGACATGTTATAGGGATCAAATGACCACCTGCTTTGGATATGGCATATGTAGATAAACAGGCTTTTTTTTGTCTCTAAACAGTAGGATGTTAGATGTAGCAGCTGTGGCGTCAACGGGATTCTTTGGCATGCATTCAAGTTTTGTTTTCCATTTTTTTGGAATTATACCAATTCAAGAATTGACACTTTGTGTAGAGAATCTCTTGGAATCATTTTTTTCTATCTTGTTTCTCTTTCTTTGAAATTAAACACACCATAATGACTTGACTGTGCCAATGACACTATTCTGATAGCTGAAAATGCAAATGATCTGCAAGGCACAGTAGTGAAAATTAAGTAGCACAGTGGGAAAAATGGGAATATGATTAATTATAAAGAAGATAACAACTAGCCTTAGAAGTGACAATGAAGACATAAAATTAATGCATAGCTTCCGCCTTTTAGGACTGACTGTCAATGGCAATGGATCCAATAGTCAAGAAATATGCTGTAGATTAGCACTCAGCATTTCAGAATAGTAACGAATAGACTAGAACAGAACAGAACACATTGGGGAAGAATAGAATAGACTTTAGTGTGATCAGACACACAAAGAATTTGCCTCCGCTCTCAGTTGTACATGCAAAGCCACAGAGTAATAATAACCATAATAATGATACCAATAGGCTGGAATATTAAAGAAGATGAGAAGGATAATAACAGCACTGCAGCCATATAACATGGGTAGATAGACATAAGACAGTGTTGTGAGAATTAGGTGTTCAGCAGAGTGATTATGTCTATTTGTTTTGGCATGCAATGCCCTATACCAGTGTTCTGAGGGGAAGAGTTGAATCTGTTTATGTCCAGAATGTGAGGGGTCTGTAGATATTTTCTCAGTCCTCCTGACCCATGCAATATACAGGTCATTAATGGAAGGCAGGCTCGTTGTAACTGTGTTTTCTGCAATCCTAATATCTGTTGGAGTCTGTACCTGTCCTGTTTGTTTTGCCTTGGAAAAGATACTCATGACATATCTATACCTATAAAGATCAGAATTGTGCAAGTAATTGTTTTTCTTATGATACTCTCTGGATAAAAAAAATTGTCTTTGAAGAATAAAAGGATAGAAAAAGTATTCATACTTTTGAACTTTGTTGTTGGAGAAGTATCTTGAGAGTACTACAGATAGCCAAGAAGAAGAAAAAGCACTGTATTATAGGAAAAGAAAACTCAAGATCTGAGTAAAAAAACGTCCAGGTTCAAATGATCATATTTTGAATTTACAGTATTATGCAAGAGACCCAATCCCTTGAAAGCTAAGAAAGGTGGAATTAAAGAAAAGTGGAGGATGACCAGCACCAAAATGGATGTACTCAGTTATAGTAATGTGGATGCACAGATCATCCTTGGAGAAGGCATAACTATTTGGTTGTTACGAGTCATACTGACTTGATGGCATATAATCAGTCAGTCAATCAGTCATATGGCCTTTAAATTGATAATGCAAGGCATAAATTACCAACTGCTTTGTAAAAGACTTTTTGCAACTCTTTATCCTTACTTTGTAGCATGTACAGTATATTTGATAATATAATATACAGAATGTACATTATATGTGAAAATATAATATATAGTCTGGCATTTCATAATATTTTGTAATGCAGTTCCCACTAACTTTTCTCATCAACCAGGTTGATTAGGATTGATGGGATTTGAAATTCAAAGTATCTTGAGGATAGCAATTTCCCTATCAATAGTGAAATCTGTACAGGTTGTCCTCAACTGACAGCCATAATGACAGAAATTATGATGATGCTGAAAAGAGTGACTTACAAGTAGTAATGTAATAAAAAATTGTGTGCTTGGAAGCATCCCAGGGTCGTAGGATCACATTTTATTACCTTTGTATGGAGCTTCCAACAAACAAAGTCAAAGGAGGAAGCCAGATTCACTTAATGATAGCATGACTGGCAAACAAGGTCACAAACTCAGGCACAACTCACTTAATGGCCACATCACTCAGGGATGGAAGTTCCTGTCCCAACTGTGGTCATAAGTCAAGGACTCCCTGTATAATAACATTTTATAAAAGGATAGGAATGGGAAGCCATTCTGATCTCAAGTCTTTTACCTTGTTGAAATACCCTGTTGGAAAGTCACCATGCTAGAAGTACAGTATAATAGTTTATGTGGCAGTGAGACAGAAAGAAAGATGTTGGTTTTACATGGACTAGCCTGTTGTTCAATCAGTTCTCTGTCTTAGCTGTTAATAGCAGACATTCAATTGGCATGATCCTTTTCTCCTACTAACTAAAGGTATCTGGAGCATTTCAGAAATTTATGCCTTTCTTCATAACTATACATCTTTTTTGACTATTACCTGATTTGATATCTGTGGTAGGGAATAGGTTTGTTAATCAAAATTAATATATTTTAGTATATTTTATGTATAAAGAAGATTGAGAGAAATTTCACTGTCATAGATAGATCTTTGCTTAACAGAGTTTTAATCTGCCAGGATATGTAACCTCTGTAGTAGTACGAAACAAGTTTAATTGGTCCACAGTACTCTAGACAATTACTGAGTCACTAAAACCAGAAATTTTGTAAAAAAATGTCTAAATTAAAGAACTGCGTATCTGGGCAGCTGACACGATCATTTATCACTTCATTTCTTCATCATATATCATTTGTAATAAACTCTTGCAATATGTTTAGAAATTCCACCAGTTCTTCCACCAAGAGCATTTTTTGTAAATCAGGTTAAAAATAACACCTACAATATCTACAAAAAATTGTAGATGTTGAACTTGAACTACATAGCTATAAATTTCAGGATATCTGAAAACTACCTTAATCTTTATGATTTACCCAAAATATATTTCCTGTCTTGAAAACCATATTTTCAAGTAAGTATTTCAAGTTTTCATGTAAGTATTCCAGTAAGGCAAATTTAGTGGGACTTAAAAACAAACAAAAGACAAAAATACAGTGGGTTTTTTTGTAACAATTATAATAAAAGTATTTCAGTACTTTGAAGGGGTAGTAAGGACCTCTCTGTATTTTGCTTTGTATTGTTTTAATTCTGAATATATATTTTTCTATTCATAAATTCTGTCAGATTTTACAACACGGTTTTTGTTCCTGTTTTCCTTGCCATGTATTTTTATTTACATATGCTTTTCTCCAATGCAGCTTGTAAAAAAACAATATTTAGAGTGAATTGAACACTGATAATATTCAGTGAGTTCAAGAAATAATTAAGGAACAAAACAGATATTTCCACCTCTATTTACAGCTGACAGGAGAACAAAGCAATAGCAGTTAAAACAGTTGCTTTCAATTTCCTCCATCATGATGTTGCACACAATTGAAAAATAAATAATAATAATGCTTGGTATTAATCAACTACTTACAACATCTAAATATGCTATGTTAAGAGAAAATAATAGTTGCTCTATTTATAAAAGACTGGGCTCAGCAAATATGCAATCATGCTGATGTTTATGATTACGCCAAACTATGTAAGCACCTAAAAGTTACTTTTATTTATCCTGCAATGTTTGACCAGGATCTGAAATCTTGATGGACCCAGGAGCTCTTGCATTCATTGACAAGACTGAATGGAGTAAGTAGATAAGTGGGTAGGCAGGATGCAGAGTTGCTAACACAAGAAGATTGGCTCACTTCCCTTCCCAGTAAGGAATGTGTCATTTTGGTATTGTTCCATTTCAATATCCTGTTGGGAAACTGGCAAGGACCAGAATGTATCTCCTTGGGATCTCACCATTTGCTTCTTCCAGCTTCAATGATCTTTTCAAAACTTTATATGCTGAGTGACTCTTTTTGAAAAGCCAACCCAGATAAGGTCCATCTCTGTTATTGGGAACTTTGTCATTACTCATGATATAATAAGAATGTCACTCCATGTATTTGTTTATTTAGATTTTTACATTGTCCAAACTACCAGGGTTTATAAAACCATACTAAGACCACACCTGGAATACTGCAACCAATTTTGGTCAGCATGCTACAAAAAAGATGTTGAGACTTTGGAAAAAGTTCAGAGAAGAAATGATCAAAGGCCAGGAGACAAAAAATATGAAGAATGGTTGCAGGACTTGGGTTTGGCTAGTCTAAAGAAAAGAAGAAACAGGGGTGATATGATAATAGTGAGGAAAATTAACCAGTGGAACAGCTTGCCTTCAGAAATCATGGGCGCTCCATCGCTGGAGGTTTTTAAGAAGAGACCAGACAGTCACTTGTCTGAAATGCTATAGATCAGGGGTGTCAAACTCAATTTCATTGAGGGCTGCATCAGCATTGTGGTTGCCCTCAGGGGGCTGGGTGGGTAAGGCCAGGGTGGGCGTTGCCTACTGGGTGGGTCTGGCTAGAGTGCGTATGGCCTACTGGGTGGGCGTGGCCAGCTCTACATCATTCGCATCAAGGGTGCCTATGGGGGCCTGGGCAGGAGTGGGACAGATCTGAAGGTCTAGGGCAGAAGGAGGGTCTCTGGGCCAGGGCCAAGGCAGTGGGGGCCGTTCCCTCACTGTTTCCAGGATGGCTTCGCGGGCCACATGAAACCACTTCGCGGGCCGGATCCAGCCCCCGGGCCTTGTGTTTGACATGTCTGGTATACATTCTCTTGAGCAGGGGACTGGGCTAGATGATCTCCAAGGTTCTGTTCTATTCTATTCTATTCTATTCTATTCTATTCTATTCTATTCTATTCTATTCTATTCTATTCTATTCTATTCTATTCTATTCTATTCTATTCTATTCTATTCTATTCTATTCTATTCTATTCTACCTCATAGTGCTCTAGGCAGCTTCCAACCATAAAATCACAATTAAAATCACAGTAGCATTTCAAATATTAAAATCACTCTAAAACATTGAAGTATTATTATTAAAAACACAGACGCTCTAAGACTATGAAAGCCATACAGAATATGGACTCTCAAAGTTTTGCAGAAGGCCAGTGAAAGCAAATAGGCCTTCAGCTGTTTTCTCAAAATCCCAAGGGACAGGCTTGTCTCAAGTTCATTACCAATTTATTCCAAAGTTCTGCTGCTATGGAGAAGGCCCACTGAGGCACGTAGGTCCTAGCGATACATAAGCCCTCCCCAGCTGATCTCAGATTTGCTATGCAACACTGAGCTTTGAGACGAGATTTCAAAAAAGGCCAGAGAAGAGGGGCTCAATTAATCCATTTTTTTCAATCCATTCTTAATGCTATTGATGGTGTGAGACCTCCTTCCTGTGTTTGGTAATTACCCCAACACTTTTTGCAATATCACTATAAACGGCTTATGTGTGTGGGTCCTCTGATGAAATGGTCCCTCTCTGTGGATCTGAAACATGAGAGAAAGGCTGCTTACCTTATCATTCCGTCTCGTTCCATCTGCAGCCAGCAGGAAGTCCAGCTAATCATAGTCAGAGGGACAGGGGATGAGCAATCTGGGGGACACAGATAGATGTGTCACCAGAGGAGAATGGCTTTTTCCTACTGGGTGAGCGTTTCATAGAACTCACTGCACTCTCTAGGTTTCAAAGGCAAAAGCAGTGGTCCTTTAAACCAGAGGCCTGTCCCTTAATTATACAAATGCAATGATCAAAGTTGTTATCCATCTTTACAAAGGCCAGAGTTTTAATTGAACAGTAGGCGCATTGCTATATTTGAGAGAAAAAAATGTTTGGTTCTCATGGAGAGTGCTGTGACACCAAGGGAAAAAAAAGTGTGTTGGGGGGGGGGAATGAGAAGGAAGGAAAAGAGAAAGGAGATGGTATTTAAGCTGCTTTATATGGAAATGTAATGAATACAGTTGATAAAAAAAGAAGAGACAAAAGTTGTGAAGTTTCAAGCTGTGAAGGAACTTCAAAGTGTATTCAAATGTCACATTGATTTTCCTTCAAATCTCTTAAGTATTAAGTTTTTCAAAAGAGAATATGATCCTCTATTTTATCCACTAATGTTTTATCTACAAACAGGGGAGAAAAAGCATGCAATGTTTTCTTTCTAGATGAAACACTGGAAGTTTTTGTTGTTTTCTTTCCTCAAATCCAAAGTTTTTCCCAGTGCTTTTTCAGATGGCAGTTTTTCTGTCATCTTTATGTGTGGTTGTAAGTTAAGGTCCTAGTATGATGCAATTCTGCTTTAGAGAAATTGGCATCTTGATCTTTGGCTGTTTTCTGGAAAAGGAAAAACAAAAGAAAAAATGCCAGTGTTTCCTTCTTCTTCTTTTTTAAAAAAACAAGTTTATACAATTCTCAGTTCAGTAATTTTGTGACATATAAAACTAAAGGCTTTTTGTGTAGGAGTTACCCTTGAGTAAGTCAAAGAATTTGAACCTGATGTTCTCCAGATGTGTTAAAAATCACTCTTCAGTCAGTATGGCCTACAACTGTGCTAAGTGTGAGATTAAGAAAACTCCACTATATATTTTGAGGACTCCAAGATGGGGGAGACTGACCTAATCCATTATATAAATTTTAATAGCTCTCTATAGTCTAAAATTTGCTATGGTGTTCCATAGAGACTACTAATTGAGATTCTAGGCATTGAATATGGGATCTTTAACATGCAAATCACTGACCTAATGGCCCTTGAAAGTATAACCAATACAGCCTTATTGGCAAAACAAGGCTCAAAAGACACATTAATTACAAACGCTTGTGAAAAAGCTCATTTTTTAAAAATGAAAAATATTCTAGGTTGGTTGCACTTTTGCACAGTTTGAGCCAGGAGTGCTTAACTCTTTCCCTGCCTAGTACAATTGCAAGTTATTCGTCCTTGACCACAGTATTTCAAATAGATATTTTGAAATAGAATATATTTAGAATGTTGGAACATGAGCTAATTTTAATAGAAAAAGAATAATAAGAAAAGATTTAAGAATTCTTCCTCCACCTTACTTAGCCATTCAAATCCTCAGTTGTCCAAAACTCACAGCTATATTTGCCTTCTTTTATTTGTGATTTGTTTTCATTGGGATAAAATCTAGTTATGGAGACATGACTATTTCAGTTAGGCCTTTTTGGTTGGAAGTGCAATTTTATACTTTTTCAAGATGTACTATTATTTGGGTTTGCTGTCATAATCTGGGATTAGACAAAGACCAAGAGCATACAAAGTCTTTCCCTTATACGACAGTCTCCCTCAGGGCTTTTTTCTTTAAAAAAAAGGTGCCAGAACTCTCATCTTGGCAGGCGCAGGTGGCGGAGGGGCAGTGCTGCTGCGGTCACAGGCGTGAGGGGTGTTGGCGGCAGGCTGCCTCCCGGGGCTGGAGCTGGTGCGGCTGGTGCAGTGGGAGCAGCGGG
The DNA here is from genome assembly GCF_947247035.1 of Vipera ursinii. Taxonomy (NCBI): domain Eukaryota; kingdom Metazoa; phylum Chordata; class Lepidosauria; order Squamata; family Viperidae; genus Vipera; species Vipera ursinii. Next base: position 60,460,410 of record NC_139521.1, read on the forward strand.
GCCTGCTCTATATGGCGGAGCTGCGCGGGGCAGGCGGCGGAGGCGTGGCAGGCCAGGTGATGCAGGGCAGTCACTTAGGCGCACAGGGCAAGGTGATGGTGGCGCATGTCCAGCACTGGGTAGGCCACCAGCCTGCCTGACACGGGTGAGCACAAGGAAGGAGTACACATGGACTCCGCAGAACCCACCTCTCACTCCTTGTCCTCTCTTACTTACCTAGTTGAGATGGAGGAAGGGATGCAAACTTCCTGCCAACGCAGACAACTTGCCAGTGCAACGTTTGCCAGCCGGGTCTTTTGGCGCGCTCAGCAGCAATTCCTATTGGCTTTCGAGTAGCATAGCTTGTGGGAGGGAGGGAGTAGCATAGCTTGTGCAAAAGCTTTTCTTTTGTGCAAAAAAAAAAGGTGCTGGAATGCCATTCAGAGCGTTCAATGAGAAAAAAAAAGCCCTGCTTTTATGTTTTAATCTTATGATTTTAAAAATATATTTTTTCTATTGTAAGTTGCCCCAAACCTCACTATGTGGATTGCATAGAAATATTATTTAATCGGTAAATAAAGGTATAACATATGTTAAATATACATCAAATGATAATATGCTTCCCTACAAAGTCAATTCTTGCTCAATGACAGACCAAGGAGTTAACTCGGAAAGGCAAGAGGAAAATCTAGAAGAGGTCTGTGCAACTTGTAGAAGGGAAAGGCCCACACTGATAAATTAAAAATCTTTGTGGTCTGCAAAGGAATGCTGATGGGCTAATCAATGATTTGGTGACTAGAGAAGCATCTACAGTGTTGGAGCTCGTGGTCATGGTAAGCCATGGAGGCACTAGGCAACATGACTTTCAGGGCAGTGGTGGTGATTTTATTACTTTTTTAAAAAGTCTGTGCTCTGTCCAAGGGTGCTTGGTAGGCTGCATGTACAGGCCTGGTCTAGAATTTATTTTGGAGCATTCAACTATCTAGAGCAGGCATGTCAAACTCATTTTGTTTGAGGCAACTTCTTATAAAAAAATTGCCATTAATTTGTTTTAATAAAATCATTTAAATCAATTTTTCACTTGATTTCAAATTAAATAAATTATATTGGTTGACAATGAGATTTTTTTTAGTACAATTGCCAAATGCAATAAACTGGTTTTAGGTATATGTTACTGGAAGGAAAAAGCAATCCCCACTGCGTTACTGATCCCAGAGAAGCATTTGCATGTATGCAGGTATCCTTAGGATCCCATAGTTATGGATGAGAAATATTGGTTGCAAAGTTGGCATTTCTGGATGTAATACAGATATTTTGGACTTATTTGCATGTTTGATATTTTTAAAAAGGCATATGCTACTGACTACACTTATGCACATATGTAACATCTTTTGCTAGAATACATGACCACTGTTTGTCCAGAATGTGAAAAGTGAAAGATTGTGACTAAACAAAATTTTAATGTACAGATAATACCACCAGAAATTATTTTAGCCTTTTTAATAAATGTTGTTATTGAAGTTAAGCTCACCATGGAAAACATCATATATTGTTATGTATATACTTGGTTAATTATTTAAAGATTGAAGTGCAACATAACTAGATTCTAAATAATCTATTTTTCAAAACACACAACAATCCAAACAGTAAAAGTAAAGTCCAAATTAAGAATATTTCATTCTTAAGAATTATTTAATTTAAAGTGGTTTAGTTGTAATAGATGGTTAGATTCAAAATAGTTTTCAATAGTACAAAAGATAGTATTTTTCTCTAGCATCAGCTAAATTAGACATATTACATAGAGAAAAAGGTTTCTAATTTCTTTCCTGTTACCTTTATGAAATCATCATTGCAGAGATGTTAACATAGGAAATAGATTATTTTGTTATCTAATTTTACCTTCCAAAAGACAGAAGCAGATGAAAAATCTGAGGTTCTTTCCTGTTGGCTTTTTTGAATTAGCTGCTTTAGATTCTAAAAGTTTAGTTCCTAAAGAAGTAACCCTGTAAATAATTTTAATGTCCTCCTCTAGTGCAGTGGTAGGCAACCTTGGCTCTTTTATGACTCAAGGACTTCAACTCACAGAATTCCTGAGCCAGCATGGCTGGCTCAGGATTTCTGGGAGTTGAAGTTCACGAGTCATAAAAAAGAGCCAAGATTGCCTAGCCCTGCAATAGGCTTAGGAAAGCCAATGGAGGGAGCTTCTTTCTTTCTTTTTTTTTTTTTTTACAAAAAAAAGGTGCCGGAACGCCGTTCTGAGCGTTCTATGAGAAAAAAAGCCCTGGTCTCCCCATTAATGAAAGGATGAATGTCAGTCATAAGGACTGCTCTCCACCTATTTACACACAATATTTACTAATCTGATTCTTTAGTTGAGTAAGATATATAGCAGAGTCATATGAACCTACAGTGTCTATGGAGATTCTTAGTTGTCCCAAAGATCCTTTTTCATGAAGCAACTGGAGTTTCTTGTTTTTCTTTGAAAATGTTTCATTTCTCATCCAGAACTGAAGAAGCTTCTTTGATGAGAAGCTAAATGTCTTCAAAGAAAAACAAGAAAGTCCAGTTGACTCATGAAAAATCATCTTTGGATGAACCTACAGTAGCAAGATCCCCTTACTGTATAATGTAGATGTAGGCGACAGGTACATCGATAGAGCAAATCACTATTCACTCTGGTGTACAGGGCAATTAAAACACTATATACAACACATAATATACAAAAATTAAAATAAATTAAACCAAGTAGCCCTAAACAATAAAACACATTCTAAAATTTAAAATGTAAAATTTAAAATCTAAAACCCCAATCCCTCAGTCCAGGCCGGCAAGTTCAAATAACCAAGTCTTCAGGTCGCGGCGAAAAGAACGAAGGTCGGGAGCCATCCGGAGCTCAACAGGAAGCTGGTTCCAGAGGGCAGGCATGCCCACAGAGAATGCTCTCCCCCTGGGGGCCGCCAGTCGACATTCCCTGACCGACGGCACCCTGAGGAGGCCCTCTCTATGGGAGCTCACAGGACGATGGGAAGTTAACGCCGGCAAAAGGTACTCCTGTAAATAACCCAGGCCCATGCCATTTAGGGCTTTATAGGTCATCACCAGCACCTTGAATCTCATTGATTTTCATGTGTGTGATCATAAGGAAAAAAATGGTATTTTGCTGCCCATGTGGGTTCTATTCAGGCTTTGCAGTGCTTGAAATGGAAGCATTGTCTTGTTACCTTCCAGCAATTTTTCAGAAACTTCTGAGAAGGTTTTGGATAGAAAAACGTCTGATTTACCAAGCATGACTCTTGTAATCTATTTATCTCTAATAATATACCTACTACAATTTCATAGTGGTATCCTAATATTGCATAGTTGATCAAATTGCATAAAGTATAACAATTACAGCAAATGAAGGAATGTAGCCAATTTTGTGAGGACTGTTGAAAAAACCATTAAAAGAGTAACAAGCTGCCATGATCAATAGCTCAAGCAGCCTTACAGCTCAGAAGATTTAGAAGAGGCTTTTTCATTTTCCTTACCAGATTCTTTAGATCCATCAAATTTAGAGGAGTCTAATGGCTTTAGTGAAGCAGTTCCCTCAGCTTCTACTGTAAGAGCCAATGTCAGGGATTTCACATACTTACCTAAAAGGATGGGGACTACAGAACCATCTGATTATTTGGCTATTGAACAGGTCTTGATAGTAATGAGTCCCTGTAAGGCAGGGGTGTCAAACTGCCAGCCTCCCGGCTGGGTGCATCAGGCCAAAACTGCACCCACCCCATTGCCGGCAATGGGAAAAAAGTTGCAATACGTTGCAATACGTTATGTGATGTTGCGAGAGTGACACCCATGCTGTAAGATATTATTTGGCAGGTTCTAGTTTAATGCTGTATGGTTGTTCTGAATGCTTATCATTTCTTTCTGGTTGTCCTGGTTTTTATATGTAAAGCACCCAGAGTTATCTGGAACTGAGTGCTTTTTTTAAAAAAAACAAAACACCTAAATAGAAAAATAAAGGAAACAGTCTGGTCAACTTTTATAAGAGTTCAGAATGACTCTGCATGAGCACCCTAGGATGGTCAGATCTTTCTCTGCAAGATTCTGAAGAGTCTGCCTGGTTCTTAATGAATTCATCCACCTTATACCAAACTCCCCAATTGCCCTAGGTCTCCTATGAATTATCTTCTGGAGTGTGTCTTAATAAATGTGGTTTTACATCCCATGATATTATATTTTACACCTATGAGGCCATTTCCTTATCAATGTATACAAAGCTGTGGTGGTGCAGTGGTTAGAATGCAGAATTGCAAGCTAATTCTGCTAACTGCCAGAAGTTCAATTCTCACTGGCTCCAGGTTGACTCATCCTTCCCTCCTCCCGAGATTGTTAAAATGAGGACCCAAATTGTTGGGGGCAACATGCTGACTTTGTAAACCACTTAGAGAGTGTTGTAAAGCTCTATGAAGCCAAATATAAGTCTAAGTTTATTACTATTGTTATTGAAAGCTACATAAATTCAAGCATTGCTGAAAATACTTGTGGAAAGCACTATAACTAAGAACTTTAATTTTGGGATACCAAAATCCTATATATATGTGTGTGTGTGTTCAGAAACTTGGTAGCATGTATCTACTGTGCTTTAAAGAAAGTCTCAAAATGAAAGAGAATGTCTAAAGCAGACATATCAAACACAAGGCCCGGGGGATGGATCCGGCCCGTGAAGTGGTTTCATGTGGCCCACGAAGCCATCCTGGAAACAGTGAAGGAATGGCCCCACTGCCTTGGCCCTGTCCCAGAGACCCTCCTTCTGCCAGAGACCCTCAGATCTGTCCCACTCCTGCCCAGGCCCCCATAGGCACCCTTGATGCGAACGATGTAGAGCTGGCCATACCCACCCAGTAGGCCATACACACTCTAGCCACGCCCACCCAGTAGGCAACGCCCACCCTGGCCATACTCACCCGTCCCCCTGAGGGCAACCGCAATGCTGATGTGGCCCTCAATGAAATTGAGTTTGACACCCCTGGTCTAAAGTTAATATTTGAAATCATCACTAATAGTACCCTTAGCAATGTGGCATTTTGAATAAACATATTTTGGGAACATCCTGTAACTTTCAACTGATAAAATCAATAAGCTCAAAATTCAACATTTCTTTTCAAACTCTGAAGCATGTGTTTAGGTGCCTGTTTTTTGGGAGGGATGGGGGTCTTGTTTTGACATGTATTGTAGAGGAATACATGCTTCTGTAGAGGAATGCTCTAAGATTTCTGTTTGCTTCACTGCAGTCATTTACAGATCATTTCCAACCATTGTCACTTGAAATACTTTCTCACTGTACTATTAGAAGACCAGACTTCCCCTTGCTTTCAACTGTTATCTCAAGCCAATCAATCACTCATCAGTGAAGGGAGGCTTAAAACATGTGCATCAAGCCCCAAGATCATCATTGGGAAATTCAAAGTCAATTTCAAAACAACAGCAATTGATTTTCATAGATGGAAAATCTTTCCTCATTATGTAAACATGGATTTTGAAAGCATGAAACTGCTGTCTTTTTTTTTTTTTTTTAAGAGTGATGCCTGTCAACTTTGGCATCACTCATTAGTCATCTGGGAGATGATGACTATACAGACAGGGATTTGATTTCAAACTTCACTAAAAATTGTCCTCAGAAAAATCACTGGACAATAGAAGATTAAAAAAAATACATTGTGTATGGCAGAATAAGTTAGAAATTTTTTATGATTACCACTTAGTTCACTAGGAGTTTATACTGTGGTGCTTTTTCATGATATCAAGAAGAAAAAATGTAGGACAGAATTTTTTTCCCTATCCTTACAGATAGCCATGTATTTATTAATCCCATGTAGATTTATAATATTCTGTTTTTAATTCTAGGGTAGGTAACCATACTGCATAATAACTGCATGTAACTGCATAATAACTGCATGTAACTGTATGTTACATCCAGATGGTTTTTTACTTGAAAGACAGGAAAAGAAGATTGAGGCCTGAGACAGTTTAAGCTTTGAGATCACTGCAGTCATGGAGATCAGATCCCCATGGCTCCAGCTTTGTGGGTTTTAATCCTAATCCTCAGATTTTGTTGTCCATTAAGAATGTTACTCTCTCTACATAAAAAACAAACAAAAGGTAAAGAAACTGCAAAGTGCGAATACTTGGAACAATCCTTTGGAGGTAGTTCTTTACATGGATGTTATAGGGGTAGCTTATGGTTCCTGAGTTGTCCACTTTGTGCAATTACAGTAACTAATAGTTTACTTTCTGTAATGATCTGATCAACATTTGGGGTATTATATTATATTTGAGCATCAAATTTCTATGACTACCCATCTCACAAAAGTGACCCTGGATGGCATACCATAAAACCAACAATTAAAACATTATTTACAAAGAGAGAGGGAGAGAGAGAGAGAGAGAGAGAGAGAGAGACTACTCTGAAATTACTGGATTGTCTTTCTTTCAATTCTGACCTCTGTTGATCCTGATGACCCCTATTGCTTCAGCCACGGGATCCTGACTGTTGAGGTGAAACTATGTTTCCTTTGAATGATAATGATATTTTTGCTTAATTGATCTACACAAAGCCTCTTTCAATATTGACCTTGGATTGCTTGACGGCCATGTGAACCTCTGGGATAGGACACATACAATGTCATGCCCTCTATCCTGAGTTCCTCCATTAGGCCATCTGTTTCATTCAACATCTGCTGTCACTTTTTTCATATTCCCAGAGCAATATACAGTGAAGTGGCTACTAAGATTGCATATGGCATAGGCAGACACTATGGCCATTTTACTCAACATGGTCCTACTTTGAGAAAACCCTGTCAAGAAGGCATTGTTGTTGACAGAAACAGGAAAGTGACCATAGGTCTTTCTGTAATATACTTTAGGGACAATACATTGAACAGCCAGGTATATCAGAAACTATCAAGCATGTTCTAACAATTTCTAGGGTGATTTCTTACAACAAGACATTGGGCAACTGGCCTCTCTAGGAAGCAGATTGGAAAGAAGTTTCTTACCTGTTATTCCATGTTCACAACCTGAGGGAGCTGTTTCATTATGCATTAACTCTGAGTCTGCAAAATGTCTGCAGTGGTGATCCTTTTGTCAGGACTCCCTAAGCTAGTTATGGGAACAATAACTTTTTTTACATCCATGCCCATACCAGAAAATCTACAAAGTGTTTATTTATTTATTATATGGGTATAATTGTTTATATCCCACTTTTCAATCCTTAAATTCTCCAAGAATTTGAAAGAATATTAAAACATTAATCAAGAAGTTTCATTGGCTGAAGTGGGTTTAAACACAAGTTCCATCATTAATCAGGATACCACAGTGATTTGAGTTACAGCAATATTAGTGTCATAGAGCAAATTAATATTAACTTAGAGAACATTTCACTGAGAGAGATTTTAATTTTGCATTGGACAATATTCAGTGGCTCATTTCTCCATCTATGAAGCAGAACTTATGGCAAGGATAGATAATATGTTGGACTAGTCTGCTTGCCCTCCTTGCCTTTAATATTTTATTAAATATGCTTTTTTAAAATTAAAAAAAAAACAAAACTCAGGACACTTGAGTATTGCAGAACAGAGCACCAAGCTTCAGCTGGTGAAGAAGAATGGCAGGTAGACCATATAGGAAGGGTTGACAGGGATTCACTCTATTTGTTTGCTTTCTCTCTATATTTTAAAACCAATTTTATTAAGTTTGGAAGAAAGAAAAAATAAAAAATAATAAAAAAAGATTAAAAGTTCAAAGAGAGGAAAGGGAGGGAAAAGATAAAAAGTGATCAAAAACATGAAAGAAAAAGAAATACATAAAAAATATTTCTAACTTTCTTTAATACAGGTACAAACATATAATAAAGTAACTCTAAATTAAAACAAAAACATCGTATAAAAATATATATTAACTAAATAATAAAAAACTCCCTAAAACGATGTAGCAAAATTTATTCAGAATAAACATAAAATCAGAAGTGCTCTTATTATATATAATAAAATGAAAATTTATACTATTTCTATAATCATAACAAATCTAAGTCATAAAATCAAAACTTCAGTTTTATCTTTCTCAAGAAAGAAGTCCAAAAGTGACTTCCATGTAGAAATAAAACTAGATAAACTTTGATCTTTTATCAATGTAATCAGTTTGTGACTACAATATAATGTGACTTTCAATCATTTCAGCCACATATTTTCCCATTGATTCATCTGTATGTTATAACCCAAAATCTTAGCCTATTTTAGCATAAACTCTTTAACTTGTGCTTTTCCCTTTTAGAATTTCAGTAAAGGTTCATCATTTGCACAGAATTCATTTTCAAAGTCTGTCTTATGTTGTTCCATTTCAAGTGTTCTTGTGTCTATTTTAAATCTTTCCCTTAACTGGACATATAAAAACCATACCCTCTTGTTGGTGTCTATGTACTTTCACTGCCTTTTCCTTCTAATAGAGTTGGAAGTGACCTTGGAGGTCTTCTAGTCCAACCCCGTGCTCAAGCATGAGACCCTGTAACTTTTCAGACAAGTGGCTGTCCAGTCTCTTCTTAAAAACCTCCAGTGTTGGAGCATCAACAACTTCTGGAGGCAGGTCGTTCCACTGGTTAATTGTTCTAACTGTCAGGAAATTTCTCCTTAATTCTAGGTTGCTTCTCTTCTTGATTAGTTCCATCCATTGCTTCTTGTGTTGCCTTCAGGTGCTTTGGAGAATAGGTTGACACCTTTGTGGTGGCCCCTTATATACCGGAGCACTACAATTCTAAGCTTCTAAGCCAGGGATGTTAAGCTGCCAGCCCGAGGGCTGGACGCGTCATCCAGAAGCTGCGCAAACCCCATTGCTGGCAATGGTAAAACCATCCCGATATGTAGCGTGATGTCATGTGACGTCACGAGTTTGACATGTCTGTTCTTAGCCCATGTAGCTGGTGTTCCTTATACATTCTAAGAGGAGTAGGATGGTTTGCTCCATTTCTTCTATTCCTAGTTTACCTTCTTCTCCCTCTTTTTCCATAACAGTAACCTCCACCAAGATTTGCTGAGAGCCTGTATTATTGCCAGCCTCCCAAACTCAACCAGAACCTACAGTATTTAAACTTGCTGACTCTACCAGAAAAACAGTAAAGTAGTAACATCCCAGTTAGAGAGTTAATTAAGATGGAATTTTTATGAAACATTTTTCCAGATTTTTCATCTCCTCCCTGAAATGAGTTGCCTCTTCTAAGATAAACTTTTAAGTTCCTGTGCCACAGTATGTGGGACTCATACATACTTTTATGTAGAGCTCTACTAGATCAGTCCTTTCAGTCCAATATCTTTTGTCTAGTATGGACATTCACAACTGGAAAAGTGCCAGGATATCACAAACATCTAAATAAGAGTCGATTAACTTAAAATAAGCTAAGGTTGCAGGCCTAATTAAAGAGCTTTATTCCCCATTGTCTGCCAACTAAGTGGATTCAAGAATACTTTATGACATTACTGTATAAATTGTATTACTATCAAGTTTATCCTGATCTGCCCTGAGGACTTTGTAATTGTCCAGCAAAGTACTTAACTCATTAAATCTAATCTGCTTATTCAGACAATGCTGCAAACAATCAGAAGCAGGCTCACAAGCCAAAACATAAGGGAACAACCTTCTGTTACTGTTTTTATTTAGAGGTTTAATAGTTTGTTGCTTTTGATCTCAGAGATAGCATCCAGCCATTGTTATTATGACAGCTAATAAGCATATTCATTAATTTGGACTCTTTAGATTTTAAAGGTAAAAGTAAAGTTTCCCCTGCACATGCGTGCTAGTCGTTTCCAACTCTAGGGGCCAGTGCTCATCTCCGTTTCAAAGCCGAAGAGCCAGCGCTTGTCCGAGGACGTCTTCCGTGGTCATGTGGCCGGCATGACTAGATGCCAAAGGTGCATGGAACGCTGTTACCTTCCCACCATAGTGGTCCCTATTTTTCTACTTGCATTTTTACGTGCTTTCGAACTGCTAGGTTGGCAGAAGCTGGGACGAGTAACAGGCGTTCACTCTTTTATGCGGCATTTGGGATTTGACCCACCAAACTCCCGACCTTCTGATCGACAAGCTCAGCGTACTAACCCACTGAGTTGCAATCATATCAACAAACACTAGTGGGCAGCAAAAAGAAACAGAACTCTTTCCTGCCATCTGGTGACAGATTTTCACAGCTCAGATCTGTTAGCTGTAATTAATTTATCCAAATCTCTTTTAAAGCTATCTGAATAATAAGCTGTTAACATAGTTTGTTGAAGGAACAATTTCATGAAAACTTTGTTTTTGATACCATCCTACCATCTGGCTTCACTTTACGACCTCTGGTTTTCATTGGAAGGAATTAAGGAGTTATTCATATCTCTGTTTACTTTTTCTCACTAGAATTTGGTCCACTTTTTTTTTTAGTATACATAGCCAGGGAAGTCTACAATATTTTTACCACAAAGTAGTTCTGGCAGTCTAAGATTACTTGTTCATGCATGTGTGCTATTTATGGTGCACCACAGGGGATGAACTAGCTTTCCATCAGCTGGCTAACAACATTCTGGGGATGTTGGGTCATCTGGGCTTTCTTCCGCCGACCTTGCCTCATATCTGGGCAGGTACAGCATCAGTTCTCGCTTCTGTGTAGAATGTTGCTAGCTTTTCCCACTAGAGTGATGCCCATTTATCTTCTTGCATTTTCACATGCTTTCAAATTGCTAAGTGAGCAGGAGCTAGGGGCAAATGATGGGAGCTCACTCCACCACATGGTGCCTTGGTCTTGAACTGCCAGAATGTTGATCGTCTCTGACCAACAAATCCAGCATTTTTAAGCCACTGTACCATTGCACCCTCTTCCACTTACATCTGACTATAATTATGGGGAGGAAAGGGGATATGCAATCATTGCTATTTTTTTTCCTTACGTTTTCTGGCTTTTGATGAGTAACTACCATTTTAAGGTAGGAAACAGAGAGAACCTATACTTTAAACTCTAAAAATAGGCTTGCTACAGAAAAAGGGCATTGGAAAGGGCTGCGGGGAGATTGAAAATCACAGTCCTGCCCTCTTTGCATCCCTACTTTACCTACTCCAACCCTCAACATTCCCAGCATTATGTATGTTTCCAGGGTACTAAACAAATGTCCAAACTGATCTATGAGAAGATCCATTTTTATGAGCAACTTCCAAAATGACAGTTTTTTCTTCTAATAGGGCAGGGGTGTCAAACTCAATTTCATTGAGGGCTGCATCAGCTTTGCAGTTGCCCTCAGGGGGCTGGGTGGGTGTGGCCAGGGTGGGCATGGCCTACTGGGTGGACATGGCTGGAGTGCATGTGGCCTACTGGGTGGGCATGGAGAGCTCTACATCATTCACCTCAAGGGTGCCTATGGGGGCCTGGGCAGGAGTGGGACAGATCTGAGGGTCTCTGGCAGAAGGAGATGGGACTGGGGCAAGTACCAAGGCATGGTCCATTGGAGGAGCCTCACTGTTCCTCTCAGGTCATGCGGGTAGCCGGATGGTGGCATGGTGGTCAAGTGCCCAGCCCAGCCCTCAAGCACCCACAGCAGTAAGACCAGCCCCACTTCCCCAGGGGAGCACCCAGCTACACTTACCTCCTCCTCAAGACTGCTGCTGCTGTGCTTGCTCTCCTTAGCCAGGTTGCTCCTGATGGGTATGAGGGCAAAGTCAAGAGGGAGGTCCACTCCCTCTCCATGTGAGGAGACCTGGCTTTGTATCCAAAGCTTCCTTAGCAATAGGATGGGAGACCCCCCAGGCCGGGAGGAGGGAGCAAGGGAATGGTGAAAGGGCAGCAGGGAAGGACTAAGGCAGGACTTCCCTCAGACCCTCCCTCCCTCTCCCTTCCTTCCTTCCTTCCTTCCTTCCTTCCTTCCTTCCTTCCTTCCTTCCTTCCTTCCTTCCTTCCTTCCTTGAGTGGTGGGAAACTATTTGAGATGAGGGAGGGAGAAAAACAGGCAAGAAACGCAGCTGGGGAAGTGTCATCCTTCGTGAGGAATGAAGAAAATGCACCATTACCTGGAAGTGGCCAGCACAATTTTAAAGAAACAGCTGGGTTTTTTAAAATATGATTTATTATTGCCACTCTACTTCTCTACTCTACTGTTTTACACTTTATTTCTTCCTAGTCCCCCCTCACCTTATGAATACTATCTGTCCATAGTGATTTACCGCACTTGGATTTCAATGAGTTGCTTCATGAATCCTCAAATTATCACAATGAAAATATAAGTCGAAAAACTTAATGATAGTTTAGGACTAATCTTTTCAGGGAAGTTTGCATCACTTCAAACTTTATGTAGGGAGAGTGAATCAAGCAATGTAGCAGCAGCCTCGAGGGAACAATTCTCTTTTGAAGATAGACGATACCTTGAAAACATTTTCCGGAATTTAGCCATCTTGGTTGGTTGCTTCAAAGACTTCATGGGGAAGTGTCTCATTTATCTAAGCTGCTGGAAAAAAGTGCCTACTCATTAAGGTAGAACATTTTGCTGGAGAGACCGAGATATCAGTCTTAAGTAGCAGTATTATCCTTAGCTTTCTCAAGTCTGGCTGCATCCATATGTGTTGAATTACAACTCCCATTAGTTCCAGAGAGCAGAGCAGTCCAGTGTATCCAAAAGATATTAAGCTGGGGAAGGAAGCCTTAATGTGGAGGAAGTCTGTAACTATAGGCCAGTGTCAAGAATTCCATTCTATGGTAAGGTGATCAGGAACATGGTAGCCTTACAGCTTTTTATGTATTTGGATGGAAACTGTTTTTCTGGTTTCATTTCAACTGTGATTTCTGTTGAAATATGGTAGTATGTAGAGAGCCAAGAAGGGACGTGGTGGCTCAGTGGGTTAGGATGCTGAGCTTGTCAATCAGATGGTCAGCAGTTTGGTGGGTCGAATTCCGAGTGCCGCATAACAGAGTGAGCGCCTGTTACTCGTCCCAGCTTCTGCCAACCTAGCAGTTCGAAAGCACATAAAAAATGCAAGTAGAAAAATAGGGACCACTACGGTGGGAAGGTAACAGCGTTCCGTGCGCCTTTGGCGTCTAGTCATGCCGGCCACATGACCACGGAGACGTCCTCAGAAAAACGCTGGCTCTTCGGCTTTGAAACAGAGAAGAGCACCGGCCCCTAGAGTCGGAAACGACTAGCATGCATGTGCGGGGGAACCTTTACCTTTACCTTTAGAGAGCCAAGAAGATGACCTTGGAGAAGCAAAATAGAGAAAATAATTGCAAAAACAAACTTAAATCCAGGAAATAGAGAAAAAGTGCGAAAGAAGCTGACTCCAGAACAACATCAATGTGGTGTAATTCTAGCCAGAATTGTACTGTCTGATTACATTTATGTATGTTTATAACCCCCAGCTATTGATTCACAGCTGATGTGTGTGCTGGGGAATGCACTGGTACAACCAATGTGCCAATCAACATGGCACATTATAACAAATCCTCATTCCTGAATATCTCTGCCCATATAAAAGGTCTTGAAATTGTAACTGGTGCAAAATTCAGCAGTCAAGCTGTTAAATTGTAGAAAATCGCATAATGCTTATACAGAAGAATCTGTTGTCTAGGAGACACTACTTTATGGTGGTGATATTGATCCTAAAAAGCTTAGAAATGATCACCTAAAGCATGGTTTTTCTCCCACTATGAACCTGCTTGATTATTAGGATCAGCAGGAGAGGCATCTCTGGAAGGTTCCTCCTATCAAAAACTTGGTTATCTGGTACGCAGGAGAAGACTTTCTCCTGTGGCTCCTAGACTGTAGAACACCTTCACCAAAGAAATATCTAACCCCCCTCCCCAACTCTCCCAGTACTTAGGAAAATAGCAAAAAAACAAAAACAAAACCCATTTATTTTGCCAAGCTTTTAACTGCTAATTAATTTCCATTCCATGGATTTTATTATCCTTTCTATTTTGTATTTATTTCAATTATCATCTAGACTTAAGTGCTTATGTAAGCAGAAGTGGAATGGTATAAATTTAATAAATAAATAATGATTTGGGAAAGAATAATGTTCTGGTGCTTAGTTTGTAGTTTTTGCAAAAGATCAAACATTTTATCTCCCAACCCTTCTAAATCGTTTTAAAAATGCAGTTGAGATTAATCTGGATTGTTGTGACTACTCCTTGGTGCTTTCTAAACTTGGTCATTTTCTTCCAAGTAGCTCATTACCCAACTAGGTAACTTCAGTGCTAGAAAAGAGTGGGGTTTGTTCTGTGTTGTATACAAGTGGTATGCCCTGTTGGTGTTCTTGGTGGTTCCCTAATTGGGCTATTGTTTACTGTGTGATTGTTTGTCTGCACTTTCACTGGGTTATAATGAGCTGAATCTCTCTCATATACCCCAGAAGATAGTAAGTTTTGTCCTTAAACACAATCCAATGAAACAGCATTTCTCCACCTATGTATACCACACAATTGTACAAACCCTGGTTTTATGACCTCTAATGACTATTGAGTGACATCCTTTACTTGAGTATTCCTTCTAGAAAACCACTTGAAGTGTGAAGTTTCACTGTATTAATAATACTACTGTTATGTATTGAATATATATAAAGGTAAAGGTAAAGGTTCCCCCGCACATGCGTGCTAGTCGTTTCCAACTCTAGGGGCCGGTGCTCATCTCCGTTTCAAAGCCGAAGAGCCAGCGCTTGTCCGAGGACGTCTCCATGGTCATGTGGCCAGCATGACTAGATGCCAAAGGCGCACGGAGCGCTGTTACCTTCCCATCGTAGTGGTCCCTATTTTTCTCCTTGCATTTTTACATGCTTTTGAACTGCTAGATTGGCAGAAGCTGGGATGAGCAACAGGTGCTCATTCTGTTACACGGCACTTGGGATTCGACCCGCCAAACTGCCGACCTTCTGATCGACAAGCTCAGTGTCCTAACCCACTGAGCCACCACGTCCCTTAAATATATATAAAGTGTGTTAATCCCTGCTAAAGTGAAACTAACTTAACTCCAACCGCTTGTGAAGCTAAAACTAACCTTTAGATGACCTTGACTGTTAACTCCAACTGTTTTGGAGGGAAACTTTGAACATTCATATTTGGGCAGGTTTTTCAAGTTTTGTGATTGGTTAAGGCCCTGTGGGCTCAGAGTATAAATTACAGGCAATTGCCTGCAGTTCTCCAGTTCCAGTTTGAGTCAATAAATAATGTTGTAACTATGCTGGTTTCCTCCTTGCATACTGAAGCCCACTATTCAATAACTACAATGTAAACTATACTCCTGTTGGGAAAGCTTTCTCCCCTCTAAAATAGACTCATATTTTTCTCCTTGTCAGCACACTTTTAGATTTCTTTAAAATTTATATAGGTGGTGATTCTGAGTCACTACATTGCTGCTCTAAAATGGCAAAGGGTTGTTTGAGTCCTTATATTGGCTACCCATGTCCATAGTTTTTTCTGGCTACCTGCAATACCTAATCTGAAAAAGCCAATAAGCATTTTTCATTATGATGGCTTACATAGGAGTAAAATGAAACATGATAAACTGGGGAGATTATCATAGAGAGAAATCCAGGAGATTCACCCAAAGACCTTGGTCACTTTGTAATTTAAGTAGGTATAATAATCCATCTTCTACCTTACTAAGTTTTTTCTCCTTTTCTTTATTCCCATTATATATTGTCCATTATATTGAAGAAAAGTTTTTTTTTAAAAAATGCACAATAAATTTGGTACACAAAAGTATCTCATATGAATCTACTTAGAATATGAATATAGCTTTAATTTCACCTGTAACATGAATTCATCAATGGGATACTATATAAAGCAAAACTTTCAATCTTTCAAAGAAATTTACTATTTTACCAAGTTTAACTAAGCACTTATAAGGACAATTTGACATATTCAATGATTTTGAACATCCTAAAAGATAATTAATATTTTTATTGTTATTCATCTTTGGCCTATTGTTTATTTAAGGGTTTTTTGGGGAGTAAAGAGAAATAGCCTATTCTTCAATCCTTTTTACTGCTATTTCAATAAAGTATTAGTGAAGGGTGTTAAATGTGACATGCCAGCTTAGCTACATATAGTATTGCATTATTAAGTTTTTTTTAAAAAAAATATTGTGTTAATTGCCTTTATATGATTTGCCTGTATCAACAATATGGCAGCAGCATCAGGTGAAAGGCAGTTCAGAAACTGTAATATTTAAATAATAAATTAACAACAAAATAAGCAAACTATGCCAATGGTAATCCAGGGAATTAGGCAGCATGCTTGAGTAATTGCACTCATCTTATAAAATAGAAGAAAAACACGGTATTTTTTTTTCCAGTCCAGGGACTGAAATTTTCCATTCTACAGAACAAAGGTAATAAGGAATAGAATTGTTTGAATGAATTTTAGGTCATTTATCTTCCTTTTAAGGGACAAAATAAACGAGGTAGAATTCCTGATATATTGATTCTTGTTTAACGTCTCACCAAACCTGAAGCTGGATCTCTGTTGTAATGCTTGTGCTAAAAGCAACAGTTTGTAAGGCTCCTTCTGCCTAACTAGCTCAAAAAATGTAACTTTGTTTGTATTTGCTTACTGAATTAAAAGTCCTGACCATCCTTTTTAAAATTAATTCTCTAAGAACAGATAGTCGTTGACTTATGACTGCAATTGAGCCCAAATTTTCTGTTGCTTAGTGAGACAGTTGTTAAGTGAGTTTTTTGCCTTCTGTTATTAAGCGAATGACAGCAGTTGTTAAGTTAATAACATGGTTGTTAAGTGAATCTGGCTTCCCCATTGACTGCTTGTCAGATGGACACAAAAGCTGATCACATGATCCCGGGACATTGCAACTGTCATAAGTACAGACCAGTTGTCAAATTTTCAATTTTTGTTCATGTGACCATAGGGATGCTGCAGCAGTTCTAAGTGTGAAAAAAATGTCATTTTTCTAAGTGCCATTGTAACTTTGAACAATCACTAAAAGAAAGATTGTAAGTTGAGGACCACCTGGGCAAGTTGTATGTGCATTGTGTTGTGTCTGGAATGTGTGAGATATCCAGAATTATATTTCTTTAACTATTTCAGAGATGCAAAGTCTATGTATGCAACACTCTCATATTTTGAAAAATCAATACCTGTACTGTTGTTTATATTCAATTCACAATGAAGAGAACAATAACACAAAAATCATTTCAGAAAGAAAACTTGTTCCGACTCACAAATCAGGAACAGCACAATCAAAACCCAGCAGTTGGAAACCTAATTTTCTTTAACTCCAGACTCAATATTTGTAGAGCAACTTTATCCTTTTTTA
Source organism: Vipera ursinii (assembly GCF_947247035.1). NCBI lineage: Eukaryota > Metazoa > Chordata > Lepidosauria > Squamata > Viperidae > Vipera > Vipera ursinii. Next base: position 60,477,707 of record NC_139521.1, read on the forward strand.
ATTTTTGTTTCAGTAATTGTAATTCTAAGAAGCATTTAAGATTTTAGAGGTTCCTTGTTTAATCTCTATTCACCTCAGTGTCAAATTGCTTTTTAGAGTTCCTGTATGCACTGTTATACAGTATATTGATTCACATTCCGGTGCTTGGTTGATTTTTATACCTTCAGAATAAGTGGAGTTTAATTACAAAGATGGCTGTTTTTATATTCTTCAGATATTCTGCCACAAAGAATATTTCAAGCAGACTTTCAGCTTGTGCCACATATTTTTAATGACTATATAAATCGGTATGTTCAAAGCAAGTTCATTTATATCACTGTTCAGTGACGGACACTAAAAATTGAATTTTTTTCACTTATGATGAGAGATAGTGAAAACATGAGAGCAGAAGAAAAAGAAACTAGAGTTTGTAGACTACGGTAATATATGGAAGCTACACTTAAATACTTCACTGATATGGGAAGAAAGATAAAATAGAAATGTGAACATGAACCCATTTTTTCTCCAAATGCCTATCTTATTTAAATCTTGGGAATGAAATCCAGACCCACTTACACCTAATAGCCCCTAATAGGTGCTATTATCTATTAAAATGGGGGTGAAGAGAAGGAAAATAGCCAGGGTCAAAACTGATTTGTAACTGGTTGGGAGACAACAGAAGACCTAGTTCTCCAGGCTAGCCTGGAAAATAAAACATTAACAAAATCTCATTATGATTTATTAACTCCTACTATGTATGCAGAGATGTGTACTATATTTAATGTATATGTGCATTTGTAGGTGTGTATGGCATTTGAAATATTTAGAGCAAATCTAAAATGCAAAGTGGATTGGAGTGTACCAGATAGTTTTTAATTTACCCAAGATGGAAATAATAGCAGTTTTAATCGGTCCCTTCTTCAAAATTGTCCAGGCTGCTGTATGTGCAATATATAATAAATATCATATTGGCCTGGAAAGGAAGAGACTGTGATTTCTACTGCCTAAGGCATAAAAAATCAGGTTGGTGGCTTTGGCCCAATCACTCTTTCTCTCAGCCCAACTCACCTTGTAGGATTGTTGCTGTGAGAAAAAGAGGAGGAGAAAGTAGTATTGATATATTCTCCTGCCTTGAGTTGTATACTAAAAAAAATAAATCAAAACTTGTCACCTTGAAAAAAAAAATGAAATGGAAGAGGAATATTGAATTTGCAGTTTTCCATAAAACTGGAGTGATTGATATAATTAGAGAATCAGTTTTTATCCAATGATAGTATCTTACAGTCTTAGTAGTTAGTAGATAATATCTTAGGGATAGTATCTTAAGATGGCGACTGTTGTGTAGCGGGTTCTTTGGCGCAGGAATGAAGATGAGGTAAATGAGTACAGGAAAACTCATGGTTTATTTTGTGCAGAATCAGAACTGGGAAATGGCTGCAACTAGCCGCAATATATAGTCTAGACCCTAGGTGGCAGCCAATAGATTTGAAGCAACCATTGCCGCCTAGGGATAGCCAATAGCAGCACTGGAGACTTGTAGTCTGGGTTGCTGGAGAGCCGTTAGCTGCTCCAGCAACCCACATGGTATTACTAATGAGCCCAGTACATAACAGCAACTTTTAATAACCACAAATAAACAGATCACACAGATCCAACAAAACCACTTCCAGGATTGCAGTTGCCCCCCAAAATATAGAGCCATAGCCACTGAATAGGATCAGGACAGGCCATGTCAGAACTAAGGCAATTTTTTTAATGTGACTGTCTTATCTATTTCACTGGCTTATGGGCTATAACTTCATTTAAGGAAAAGATTAATGTGTTTATTTATTACGCCTATTATTTTATAGTCTCAACTCCAACAGTCGTTATCTTTCTATCCACAGAAAAATATTATCATTCATCAACACCGTTTCTACTTTTTGCACAAAATCCAAAAGATCTTTGCCTAAAATTGACCATTAATTCTCATGATAGGATTAATGTTCATTTTGTAAACACTAGGTCTCAAAATAACAGTTAGAAACATTGTTTTAAAACATCGGATTTAATTTTAAAAGCTGCTCTAGTTTTCAAGAAATCTCGCATTACTATCCACCCACAATAATAATCTGACTTTGTGAAAAAATGTGTTCTATTTGGTAACAGATACAAAAATTATAAAACATACTTAAAAGTAGGTTAATGTAAAATCCAACAATCAATTTATATACAACACAGGGAAAACGTGTTAAATTATATTTTCTGATTTATAGTATCTGATAGGAAAATGGAGCTCCAAATTTTGCATGAAGGGGAGAGAGAGAGAGGGAGGGAGGGAGAGGGGAGGGAGATTTTTCTGCATTCATTTAAATTGAATTTCCCATCCATGCTTAATTATTGCTCCTTCAGAAGGATACTGTGTAGATGAGAATACCCTAATAGGATTTTAATTAACAATTAGGTGAGATTTTCTCTAGAGAGTCATGAAAACAAATCCACTGGTTGGAGTTTTATGGTCCTGAGTATAGCTGTATGTGTTGATTTTTTTAAAACAACAAGAACAACATTTATTTGTGAATAAATGAATGAAATAATCTATATTATTGCCATACTTGAATAATGCAATTCCTGGGTCATCACAGGAAAAACAAAACAAAATCCCAAAATAAAAATAATAGTCAATAATAATCAAAACTTAATAATAGGTAACTTAGTATCAGTCAGAAAGAAACAGAACTAAACATTAAGATCCAGTTAAGCCGATTTCTGCTCATGCCTATACACAAGAATCTTGTCAACCAACAGTCATGAAATTATTAGTATACATGCATTCAAACTTTCATATATAGGGTTCCATTATTTCCCAAAACTTTGGTAGTATACTAGGAATTATAGTAACAACATTTCATATGGAGGGAACAGTGAGAAAAGTCAAGGTGGTGGGTGTGGTCATATAATCAAAACTCCCACCCATTTTCAAGATGTTTACCAAGACCACCATTTTGACTTTTTATGATTTCCTCCCAGTGCCCCTGAATAACAATAACATTTGAAGGATAAATGAAGTGCTTTTGCATGTTTATTCTCCAAAAGAACAAAAATTATGAGTCTAACTTCTAGTCCTGTTATGTAAACTCACCTTTCTACACTCAACAAGTTAATGAAAGCAAGATATAGATGATATAGATCAGGGGTGTCAAACTCAATTTCATTGAGGGCCGCATCAGCATTGTAGTTGCCCTCAGGGGGCTGGGTGGGTGTGGCCAGGGTGGCGTGGCCTACTGGGTGGGCATGGCTAGAGTGCGTGTGGCCTACTGGGTGGGCATGGCCAGCTCTACATCATTGGCATCAAGGGTGCCTATGGGGGCCTGGGCAGGAGTGGGACAGAGCTGAGGGTCTCTGGCAGAAGGAGGGTCTGTGGGCCAGGGCCAAGGCAGTGGGGGCCGTTCCCTCACTGTTTCCAGGATGACTTCGCGGGCCACATGAAACCACTTCGTGGGCCAGATTTGGCCCCCGGGCCTTGTGTTTGACATGTCTGATATAAATATAATACCATGTTTTAAATTTACAAATCAACTATGTCATCTTTCTCCTCCCCAAACTATACTTATGGGGCAATTCAGATACTTGACATGCCCTTTGTTGAATCGTAATGTCCCTGAAGGAAGATGCATGATTTCTGAGCCAGGAGCATCATATTACCAAGGAAGTTTCAACTTCCTCATATTGCCAGACCATCAGGGCCCAGGGTCTTGCCTGTAAGATAGATTAACCTGTGTCCCAAATAAAGAGTGCTCTACTTAGAGCCGATGGAATGGTGTGCTGATGAAAAGTGCTGTAAAAAGCCTAGGCGAGAGGGAAAACAATTCTCCTCAGGCAAGCCGAGCAGCTTAATTTATTGGAGTACTAACAGGCACATTTTCATTATCATAAATCTGTATGACATACATGCTCTCTCTCTCTCTCTCTCTCTCACACACACACACACACACACACACACACACACACACACACACCACCACCACCACCACCACCACCACCACCACATTCCCTGCACACTGACAGCTTCCTGCTTCCTGCTTCCTGGAAAAGGTCCATGCCACATCCAAATCCATTAGACTCTTTTTAAAAGAAAGGTTAAAATTGATACATTAGTGGAGGTTATATATTACCTGTGTTTCTTTCAAGTCATTCCAGTGGCTGTCCTAATTACAGTTATGATATTAAAAACAATAAAAGTCCAGCTAGAGAGGACAATATCCATAAAAGCAAAACATGCATGGAATATTGACTGAAACAGCTGCCGTTGGAAACGACTTTACATTCTCAGCTAAACGAGTTTCACATCCATGTTCAGTGTCTGCACATACCAAAAGGCAGTTGTGTTTCCTTCTATTCACAAAACTACATGCTCAAATTTATTAGGCCATTAAAAATCTGTGACCAGGATATTTATGTGTGCAAGTCTTTAATTCATAATTGCACAGAATTCAGTATTCTAACTCTGATTTTCTTCTTCACCATCAATTTAAATGGTAAAGGACTGATTTATGCTTTCCACTTTTGGGAAATCACACAATTTCCATATTAAGCTAAGAAATATTTTGAAAATTCAGATTAACAAATGGTAATGTGTATTGTGTTGCATGTTTTTTTGTATTTCCTTTTTAAATTATATTTGTTTAATGTAATAAATTGACAAGCCAGGAGCAGAGCCCTGAAGTGAACCCCCCTCCCAGTCAAGGCAATGATGGAATAACGTAAAATTTTCAAGAGGTTATTTTGTGCTCTGCATAGCTGAATGCTTAAATGGCTTTCTCCCTTGGGTTCACCCTAGATTAGCTATAAAGAAAAGGCTCTATCTTGATAATTAAATTATTTATTTCATTTGTATACTGCTACAACTCATTAAAATTTACAATGGCAAACCATTTACAAACAGATATACAATTATACAAACAACAAAAATTCAATGTAACTAGCATTTAAATATACAACAGTAATCACTAGAAACACCTAACCCAACATACAACATTCACTCTCAAAAACTCTGTTATGATGGCTTTAAGGCAATTCCACGGCAATTCTAATAAGAACATGGAATTGTCTCCCATGTTCTTATTAGCTCTTTCTTAAGCCAAATTCAGAAACTGCAGTCCAGATTCCAAGAGGTTGACAATGAGGTGGTCCTCAGTCCAATCATAAGGGCCATCACAGGTCATAACAAGATCTGATTGGCCTTTCCATTATTTCTTGCTCTTCCCATCCATGCAGAAAAGAAGCAAAGCCTTTTGATTTACCAGTGCCTTCATTTTCCTTTTATGGATTGTTCCTTCCTCACTACCCCTTGTGTATCTTTTGCTTTTCCAGATGTTTGTACACATGGAGGCCTTCATACCCCCCTCCCCATGTTATCTCTTTTGACACTGAAGAATACTCTTCTTCTTTTCCTCCTTATTGTAGCTTCATTACTCTGATGCTGAAATAATCAAAGAACAGGAGAACAGGCATTCTTTGGTTCCAATCTTCCTCCGTAGGTCTGTTGAAATTTGGAAACAAAAAGCAGTGACAGTTCAGCTTCATATTAACAATATATCAACGTTCCCATGTTGTAAGTATTTTAAAAAAATACTAATGGGAAAGGAAGCTTTGTAGTACTATGGAAGGTGAAGGGTGAAACAAGAGGTATATGTTCACCCAACTTGTCTAAAAAAATGAAAAGGTTTGATGGACCATGACCTTCCAGGATTGAGGATAGTTCATTAACATAACAGGCCATTGTTAAATCAGTCCAAACATTATTTTAAAAACTGAGAACAGAAAACCTAGCCTACAATAAAATGGGCAACAAAGCAGCTGCTGGAGAGGAATGGTGTGCCAAGCACTACAGCCAATCAGTGCTGGGGCTACTACTAAAATGGAAGAAGTACTGAGGACCGTCTGCTTTGATGGGGTTAAGATGGAAAACAGCAGTTTCGAGTTAAAACTTTAAAATGTATTTGCAATGGGCTTGTGATTATGAGTCAAGCAGAAAATATATAATGAAAAAAATGCTAAAGTTGGTGCAAAGCTGAACCATGGAGGCTGCTCACAAAGGGGATGCCAGAAAGGAACATTTCCTTTGGGCAGAATGGGACGACTTGCCATGACCAACTCGCCACAGCCATCTTGCTGTGGCCAACCCAATATGGTCATCTTGCTGCGGCCATCTCACTTTGGCCAACTCACTCTGGGACAACTTGTCCTTGGACAATTACATGTGGGATAATTCAAAGCGATAAATGTTAGCCATAACTGTTTCTTTGACATTATTTCCATTGACAAAAATGGACCCAGTTAAGAAATTCTCTTCCATGAGCTGAAATTGAAAGAACCTGGAACATAAGGTGTCTCTTTAGGATTCCTTGTCTGGGATATGTATGATCCTAAACGCTTTCAGATGTTACAGACAACATTCCTAATGTTGTAGTTAAGTTGCATAGGATTTTGAAGAATCTACCTGAAAAACCTTTGGAGATCATCTGATTAGGGATGATTATCTTATATATTTTACAAACATTTTAAAAAAGCATAAATTTTCAATAACTTCTTCTTGAAAAATGAGCTCAACCTGGACACTGACTTTGAAACTATTTTACTGTTTAGGGAAATAGGAAACATAATTATTTTGTTCCAGAGTGTGCCTAACTGGTACCTATTATCTTTTCCATGCAGAGATAAAGTGCATTATATCAGTAATTTCTCTAATGTCATTGGGTACCAGTGTCCAAACTTTTTGGAGTTGATCCACAAAGTCTCAATGCCTAAACAAACCACAATATTTATAACAGATATGTAACACTGCTATTGCAAAAAAGACAAAGCTGTTTCTCTTCTTCCTTTAGTTTGTCCTAAACTTTCATTAATGGCTGTGAATAATAATAAATTTCGTACCTACAACCCCCAATTGATACAGAAATATGATGAAAAATAAAATGTGACTGTTTACCTTTATTCTTTGTCTTTAGGCATTTGCTTTGAAGTTGCTTTGTAAGAGTACAAGTGATTTCCTTCTACACATGTTTATTTAATATTATAAATTAAGGGAAATAGAAACCATATGGTATAAATCTCCTGTTCTTCATCAGCTCAGAGACAAAAAAAAGACATAGTTGATAACTACCTGCAAACTTTAAAAATAATGACAACTACTAATTAGTATGTCTCGTGTGAAATATGCAGTCAGACATAGGTTTTTTTCCCCTCTTGTATTGTGTTTTACTCTATCTCCAAATTATATGTTAGGACCTAATTAGAATATCCATCTTGTGGTGCAAAAACAGAATTGTGTGTTATAAAGTAGAGATGATTTTGTTCCTGCAAAAACATTAGCTACCTACCAGGGGAGCTATGAATATTCATTGCCTCGATCACATAAGTATGCTTTAATCAAATATTTTTGTTTATTTACTATATTGTGTCAATATTGTTTTCAGTTATTGCACAGTCATTCTCAGGAAATGATTTTCCCTCAATAACATTTTCAACTAATAATTAAGGCAATTTAGCTTATTATGGGACACACGGTAACATTGTGTTCAGAATTCTAATAACTCTCTCTGAACCTGGTGCACATTGAGAAAATACATGCACAAAAGTGATTCCATTTACTGAATATAAAAGTATCAAATGTTAGCTAGCTTTAATATGTGTCATGGATCTGGAGTTAAGTTGGATGGATTGAAAAAAAAGGAAAGTAAAGCATTGATATTGATCCAACCTTTAATGCATAGGAGTAGTATATAGGTATGTGTGAGAGTAAGAGACCTATCAACAGAGTTCTTGAAAATCCTATTCAGGGATTTAAACAGATGAAGGGGACAACAGAAAAACTTGGAAAGGTGTCCTAGTAATTGTGGAAGTAGGAGGAATGTGATGGAAAACCACCTATGAAACTTACTTTATTTTGTACCCAGAATTCATCTCCAGGTAGAAAATATTCTGTTTCCTTATGCAAAAGGAAATGAGTCTGCCAGTGCAAACCAAATGCAAATTGTGGAGCATTGTTTTGTTAGGTGAGATACTCATAACCATACAAAAATAGTCTCACATTTGTGCAAGGCAAGTAAAAGCCAATTTTAAAATTTTGTGTTGTTATTTTTTCCACCACTTTGGGGCAGAAAAGACACTAACACCTACTGAAAGTCCCCAAATAAATTTAACACATATTGTACGACATACTGTACTTATCTGGGCAAAGTGGGTTAGAGTGTCTCATGAAACTTACAGTCAAGTCATCCTTGGAGTTACAACAGGATAATGCTGGATTGACGGAACCCAAGGGTTATTTTGAGTTAAATTAATTTGCCCATCAAGGGGTTCATTTAAAAACTTAAATACATTCAGGTTTGGTTTCTGTGCTGGCACCTGGAAGAGAGAGATATTTTTGGAGTACAGTAGCATAGAGAGGCAGTTTGGTGTAGTGGTTAAAGCATCGTTAGAAACTGGGAGATCATGGGTTCTATTCCCCCACAAGTATGAGAGTTGGTTGTCTGATTTTGTGCTGGTTATTCTATCTTAGCTTTAGAATGGAAGCAATGGTAAGCCTTTTTTTTTCAATTTTGCCAAGAAAGTTGCAAGAATTTGTCCAGACATTCATTAGGAGTCATCACTGACTCAAAGGCACACAGAGCACAGAGAGAAAGTAGTAGAGTGGTTCTGCAAATTTAGGGCTCTGAGAAAAACTTTCTTTCTACATTTTAATTCTAGCTCCTATGAAACCAGGTGGTTTTCCAATCCTGCTGACTCAAAGCAGAGTCGTGTGGTGTAGCCTCACCCTGCAGAAGTTAGGAAAGAAAACATCCCATACAGAAAAGTTGGGAGCCTGTCAGAAACATATAGACATTTGGTATGAGCCATGGTGATGAAAAAGTAACAAAACTGTTGAAGGAAAAATCTTCATCAGGGTCCAGTTCAAGCTGGGAATAAACAACATGGCGACTGCTTTAGAAAGAAGGTTGTAGTTTATTGAAGAGGAGAGCCAGACAGAAAGATGGCTCTGGGAAAAAACTGACCACATGTAGTATGGATTGGTGGGTTTTTATACCTTCTTAAGCTTTAGTTTGGAGTTGTTCCTGTGGCATAAACTTTGACCTGAGTCTGAGTGTGCCTTTCTGGTATTCTGATGGTGGTGGGTTAATCCTATTATGTCCCAAAGGTCATATCCTGGGGCTGGAGCTGATGACTGTTGGATTTTTTTGATGTGAGAGATTGTTGATACTAGGGATCTTTCTTTCTAATCCCAGCTTCCTAACTCCAATCTTTCTGACAAGATTATGACATCTGCATTTCTGCAGACTTGGTTTCTGTTTGGGACAGAGAGACTTGGGGTGGGGTGGTGGTTGGTTTCTGCCTTTAAAATCCTTTGGGATTTTAAAGCACTTTGGGATTTTTCTTGAGAAATAGAAGACTATTAACTTTAGAGGGTCACGATTTGCAATATGGCTGGCATGCTTTCCTATGGACGGAGAAACAAGGTCTTTTCTCGCATTTTCAAAGACACCGGATCAGGCAAGCGCTACTCAATACTTGGAAAAAAATTAGATCTCACAATTACACCAAAATACCGGTCTGGCTATCCACCCTTGAAGCGATAGTTTACCCAAATCTGTTTGATTTGGGTAACATAATCTCATACAAGGATATTCTGAATGAGGAGGGGGAATTGAAACTTAGGAATGAACTAGAATTACAAGGTATAAAACTCGATTGGTGGGCCTACTTACAAATCCAATCGAGATTTAGGAAGGATAAAAATGAATGGGGGATATATACCTCTGAAACAGCATTGGACAAAATATTATTGGGACCGGACTCTAAACAAATAAGGAATTTTTATAAATTACTTTTGGGATATAAGCTGTTTGAAGAGCAAGTGAAAGACCCCATGTTGATCTGGGCTAACAATTTAGGACATAACATCGACCTAGATACTTGGCAAACAATTTGGGATAGGAATAAAAGGATAACACTGGCCTCATCGTATAAAGAAAATTTATTTAAAATGTTTTACCGATGGCATCTCCCCCCAGCCCGCTTAGCAAAAATGTACACAACAGTATCTCCCAAATGTTGGAAGTGTTCTGAAGAGATAGGCACATACTTCCACACGTGGTGGTCTTGCAGTAAAACACAAAAATTTTGGAGAATGATTTGGATTTGGCTGAAAGAAATATTGAAACAAGATCTGGAGTTTAGTCCAGAACTTTTCTTGTTGGGAATCACGAAAGAGAAATATCCTAAAGATGTGCTATACTTAACGATCCATATTATCACAGCAGCTAGAATATCATTTGCGCAAAAATGGAAAAAGAATGAGATCCCAGGACAAAAAGAGGTTATTAGGAAAATTTGGGATTGCGCTGAAATGGACAGATTAACTTTGGAATTAAAGAATAAAGATCAATCAGACTATTATAGAATTTGGAACAAATTGTATCTTTGGATGGATAAAAAGAAAGGTCTCTATTAGGTTTTACAGACTAGCTCACTGTTTTAAATATTGTGGTATTTCACCGATTTGTAATCTAAGTGTATTTAAGTGTATTTTTGATGTACATATATACATGTATATATATATATATTTAAACATTGTAGACAAAAAGGTTTGTCAGCTCGCTGGTACTGTGTCCAATGTTTTTAAATAATAAATTTAATAAAAAAAAATCCTTTGGGGAAATATATTCTGCCTTTTTAATGTTTCCCAAAATATTTCTTTCTCTGGATTCTTCCCATAAAACATTTATTACAGTCCCACAGTGTTAGCCCTGTCACTTTGTACTTGTGTTCTTAAGTACATAAGTCATGGGGTTTGTGTCTGATGCCTTCTATCTCTCTCATTTCTATCTCTATCTCCATATCATCTCTCTCCTTGTTTAATCATGTTAAATTAGCAAGAAGAAGAGAATTCACACTTGGCCTGGTATGGCAACTCCTATTTCAGGAAACCAGAATTCCTGAAAAGGTTTGAGAGGCCAAAATAATATTGCAGATTCACAAGGACATATTGTCCCCTTTCCCTTGGCAGCAAACATTTACCTAATGGAATGCTCACTTTAATTAAAGCCATCCCCACCCCCCACCCCCACCCCTTTTATATTTTAGCACTACTATCTTTCCTATTAATGTTTCATCTTATAAGTTCTCTGGCTTCATTCAAAATGCATTAGAATCAGCTGAGCAGCACACATTTTGGAATGTGGACCTAGGGCATTACTCAGTCATTTTGAAATTAATGCTGCAGTTAGACAAAGGAACTTTGTGACTCTAGCTGATTTCTTGACATGGGCAAAACAATTTACCAGGTTGTGGGGAAAGTTAACAATTGTATTGGTGGGTTTTAATACAATGCAAGTTGTAGCCATTTACACTTAGGGCTGAGAAATCAGTTCTCATTGTCTGAGTGCAAAAAGAAATTGCTCATGTTAGTTATTATTATAGTTATTTTCTCTAGGTGTACAATTTTTAGTGGAAGAAAAAATTGCATAGCTTCTGAAGCAGCTGTCTTTTTGTTATTATGGAGATCAATATATAGCAAAAGAAGTAAATAGAGTCAGAGTGTGAAATTGTACAGTGTTAGGTGCAGTTAAGCTTATTGACTTAAGCTTATGTATGTCTGTGTGAAAACGAAAGGATGCATGAAATCATGGTTTGTAAACCATGGCTAAGCAAAGATTCATTCCACCATGAAAAGTTCCCTCTTGCTTCAAATGTAATAAAATACATTTTAAAGTTGCCATTTGAATTCTAAAATCTAATGAGCCATTGTCTTAAGTTACCCCCAGGAATTTGAGAACAGGTAAACACTATTTGCATTATTGCTATCTCTATTTTTCCTATTTTTTTGTCCTAATACATATTATAGGTTTGTATTGTTGAAAGAAAGGATCCAGTCCAAATCAGGATCCAGTCCAAGCTGGGACTAAACAAAATGGAGACTGCTTTAGAAAGAAGGTTGCAGTTTATTGAAGAGGAGACCCAGACAGAAAGATGGCTCTGGGGAAAAACTGCCCACATGTAGTAGGGAGTGGGTTTTTATACCTTCTTGAGCTTTTGTTTGGAGCTGTTCCTGTGGCATGAACTTTGACCTGAGTCTGAGTGTGCCTTTCTGGCATTCTGATGGTGGTGGATTAATCCTATTATGTCCCAAAGGTTATATCCTGCTTCCCTGTGGCTGTGGCTGATGAGTGTTGGATGTTTTTTGGTGTGAGGGATTGTTGATTCTAGAGATCTTTGTCTTTCTAATCCCAACTTCCTGGCTTCAATCATTCTGACAAGTTTATCACATCTGCATTTCTGCAGACCTGTTTTCCATTTGGGGCAGAGAGGCTTGGGGAAGGAGGGTTCTGCCTTTAAGATCCTTTGGGGAAATATAATATTCTCCATTTTAATATTCCCATTTTTTTTTCTTTCTCTGGGGTGGGGGCTGACTTCCCACAGTATGCTCCTGCTTTTGAAGCTAGGTGTAGTAAGGGCAAGAAGTGTGACAGAGATAGAGAGAGCACCAGTCAAACTGAGAGGAGAATAAAGGGATTCTGAATAGAAAAATGGAAAATTGTATTTCCTAATCCATTATTCTCTGACTTTTTCATTTAAACTGGAACAGAAAGCATTAATAATTAATTTCTTATTTTTAGGACCTTTGCAACCCATTTTATTAGTATGGTAAGAAAATCCTAACTGTGATTGGATTCATAGATTATCAGGGAAATGGATTTCTAAAACTTCAACCGTTGCAAATTATCTCCTTGGTAATTATGGAATGTAAGGTTATTGAGTTGCATCAAAGACATCAATCATGGATCTTAGCATCCTGCTACTTTCAGATGCAATTCTTGTTGATTTTCTTGTTTGTTTTTCAAATTCAGAAAAGAAACTATTGTTTATTTTAAGAGGTTTTATCACAATTACAAACACATATGTCTGATATCTAAAATAGGTCAGATTTCCCAAACAGGCATGAATCTGAGATTACTTTTGTTGGCTTAATGGATATCGTATATTTGTGGAACACCTCAGTAATTTTCCATGTTACTAACTATGAGAGATTATTTTCTGAAATACCAAGTAGACATCCACTGCAGAAATGATATCATAGTCTATGCTGACTGTATTAAAGATTTGATATGATATTATAGTCATTTTGTCACCTCTGTCAGTCCCTAAAGGGGCTGATGGAAGATTTTTGCATCGGGTACTGCCAAAGTGCCAGTGAAAAGAAGATGCTAGTTGTCAACTTTGAACACTGCCTTGATTATACAATAGGTAGGTTAAGGGAAAAGTTGAAGCTGAAATCTGGATAAGACTGAGATGCTGTAGATAAATGGGAAATCTAGTTTGCAATTCAACTTTTTCTGCAAATGCCTAGCTTATAATTTGAGATTGTTTCTTGATTATTTTTTTCTATTCCCAAATTTTCAGATGAAGTTAGAATTGCAGACTTTGCAATTTGAAGAACTTTACTAACTGTATCTTCTGAGATACAAGTCTGAGCTGAATTGCTTTGACCACATTATCTATGATTTAATCACTGTAAGAACCAAAATATAAAAATATTGGGTTCTTTCTGTTCTGTATTTAGCACCGTTATCATAATTAATTGAAGACCAAGGCAACAAATATTCAGCCTTGAACTTTCTAGCATCCAGCTGTATTAATTTAGCTCAGATCTGCCTAATGTCTTCTAAGCTCTTTTTGTTTTAATAAGGACCCATGCTACATTTAACTGATCAACACAGAATTGCATACCACACACAACTATTATATCATGTTTAGACTATTGCAATACTTTTGCAAAGGGGAGTGTCAACTCTGTGACATTGGATGTTGTTGCTCTGACAACTGAGAACCAGCAGCCATTTTTATTTTTGCTTTTAATGTGCCTTTCTATTATTTTAGAGTTCAGATGTAGAAGAGGGGATGGGGTAAATGCCTGAGGATTTAGTTGGCCATAACACTGTAGAAGTTTGGAAACTCAAGGACATGTTCTGATAAGGTTTTGGTGGGCTGAGGGGACGAAGAGGAAAGCCCACATTTTGTGCTAATTGGGGAATGTGATTTATGACAGCTCTTGTGGGGAGGAATTTGCAATTTTTTACTTTTGTAGCTGGGAGGAGGGAATCTCATTCTTGGGTTCAACTATGTAAGTGTCAATACTTTGCTTCCTAAATAAAATGTTCTTTAAGGAAGAATTCTTGCCTTGAGTTCTTTTACTGGTTTCATCTATCAGAACCATGACAGGGAGCTTCTAGAAAGTGGTACTTGGTGTTGAGGTCAATAGATAGATAAGGAGATATAGTCTGGCTATTTTAGATAATTAGGACTTGCAAAGAAGAGTTCATTTTGGGCACACCAGAACAAAGACCTGCTTGCTAGGTCGGAGGGAAGGAGCTTTTGCCTTGTGTTGTTTTCACTACATGGATGCTGTCTTTACAGTAACCACTCACTTGGGCTGTATAGATCACAGCCTCTTCAAAACTGTGAAGTAGCTATAGCCCTTCAGAACTTAACATTCCTCTCAGCCTCTTCTCAACATATCAGCTTTGATGTGTAAAATCAGAGGGGCTCTCTGCACTTAAATAAATAATTGAATTAATTACACAGTTCTCCAATTCAATGTCAAGCCCTGATATTATATTTCTGTGTTTCTGTGTCTTTGTGAATACTCTAGGTCATGTATATCAAACTCGATCATGTCACGTGATGTATCGTGATGTTTTTTGCCTTTGCGGAGGTGGGGTGGGCGTGGCCTGTGCGTGACGCATCTGGCCCATGGGCTACCAGTTTGACATCCCTGCTCTAGGTTATGTGATCAGGAGTCAACAGTTATCTGAACTACTTTTCATCAACCTCTTCTATAGAGTTGCATTTTCACTAAATATTTTTCTTTGTAACTCCTGGCTATATCTGACCTTTTTTGAACACACTATGCCCTTTGATGGTCTCTCCAACTAGATCAAATTTGGTCCCATTCTGTCTTGTTTTAGAGAGTTATCATGATGATAGACAGAGTTCTGAAGCCTTTTCCATTTTCTCTCCAGTATTCTGTTGCTTGGGAATAATAAAAAGGATTTAGTGAAATGATGAATAGAAAGAGGTTGTGAATGAGAAAAATTACATTTAACAGACTGTATAATGTGCATAAAGAGAAAAAAGATAACTGCAATGAATGTAGTCAATCAAGAACAAGAAATAGCTAAGACTGAAAATGGCAAAGCAAATGCACAATAATTTACACATATACTCCTGCCCATTATGATCCCCCCATCCTATATTCATCCCTTTGTTTTTCCCACCCAGTGGAAGGATTTATCATATGTCCCTATTGAAATTTATCTTGTGATATTTTTTGTCCATTTTTGATGCTGTTCTTTGTTATTCCTCCATCACTGTGTGATGGTAATATGGTAATATGGTAATCATGATCCAGGGGTACATGACTTAATATTCCTTTCAGTTGGCTTGCAGCAATTGACATAGTCTATTTGATTGTTCAACCAGTTCTCTATCCTGCAATAGTAGTATAGTCCAACCCACATTTTGCCATTTTTGTCTTGTAGAAATACTTTGTCTAATGAGGGCCTCCTCAGGGTGCCTCCAGTCAGAGAATGTCGGCTGGTGGCCCCCAGGGGGAGGGCCTTCTCTGTGGGCGCTCCGGCTTTGTGGAATCAGCTGCCGGTTGAGCTCTGGATGGCACCGGATCTCCGCTCCTTCCGGCGCGGGTTAAAGACCCATTTATTTGAACAAGCTGGCCTGGCCTGATGGGGAATTACTTAGGGTTTTAATATCTATATATATTTTTTATTGTTTTATTGTGGGCAATAATTTAATTCCTTTTTAACTTTTGTACTTTTGTAGTTTTAAGATATGCCCTGTTCACCGCCCTGAGTCCTTCGGGAGAAGGGCGGTATAAAAAATTTAATTAAATAAATAAATAAATGAAAATAATGTTTGCTGAAGTTACTGCCTTCACATGGTTAATTAAACTGGTTACTTTTAACAGAAAAGAAGACCAGGTTGGTTTGGCATGACTTGGTGCTGATAAACCTACATGGGCCTATGCCAAGGGATATATTCTTTTTTGATGATGATGTTCATCACCCTTTCTAAATGCTTGCAAATTGATAGTTTAATAACATGTTTCAGTCTCTTTCAATATAGAGGTCAAACTACCAGTCTAGTTAGCTGGGTCCTCTCACCCTTTGAAAATAGGAAGAACATTTGAGTCAAGGAAAAGTGCCCTAGAAAGCTTGGATGGAACTCATTAAAATCCTTAGAAAGTGAGGTGTGAGAAGTTTAAAGAATAAAAGGCAATGCATGAATGTGATGAAAACAAACATGAATAGCAAAGATACAGTAGAAGCATATGGAGAAATACATGAACGATGTTCATATAAACTAGGTTTAAGGTATACTTTTCATATATGATGCTTTTAATTTCTGTGGCTTACTCCTTTCTGGGGAAATACTTATCCTGAAAGGAAATAGTATGATGGGTATGCTAGAACTAATAGAAAATATTGGATAACTTAGCCAGATGTTCCACATTTCCAGATGACTACACAGCAATTGTGTTGTAGGGCCTTAGCCACATCCATTTTAAGGCATGTTCTGTTGAGTTTTCTATCTTGAATTTCCAGGAATTTTCATTTAACATATTTTTTTAAATACCAGTACATTGGAAAGAGCCCTAGAACCTCTAATTTAAAAGCATTTTTGAAGGTATTTTAATGAAGGTAAGGTATCATTGTAAAAGGCACAATCCTGTAGAAATGAGAACAAGTATAAAGATTTAAATCAATGAGAAATAATGCTAATGGTGAGGAACATATTACCTCACAGAGTTAAAATTGGATTGTGTCTAATTACAGACTATAAGAAGTGTGCTGAAATAAATCCCAAGTAATGTATCCCTTTGTGAAGATTACAGTCACTTAACTCACTCATTTTGCTGGGCATTTTTTCTATTAGAGTAGTACTCGTTTTTTTCCCCATTTCATCTCATTCTAGTTATTGTTGTTTAACTTGCCTGGATAATTTGAATTCAAACTTCTTGTGTTACCCAAATATCTAGCTAGTCAGAAAGAAACAGAATCTGAAAAGTATCCCTAGTACAGTGAATTGCTCAACAAATTCAAGATGCAAATATAAGAGACAGTACAATACTGTATGTTAGGGTAAAATTTTACATTATAGACCTTAAACTAAAACAAAAAAACCTTCATAAGGGCCCAGTAGGGATAAAAAAAAGTTGTATCAGGATGTACTTCATGTTTTCTTCCTTCTTATTTTGGTTGGCTGGTCCAGACAACTTACTCACTGAGTAGATAAACAGGAAGAACAAAGAATAGTTTAACAGTGGGGTAGCTTAAGGAAGAGTCCCTAACAATGTTTTTCACTAATTGCAGAGTGTATACTCAAGTAATTGAAAGATTAAAATGGGACCAAAAAGTAATACAATATATCTACTTTGGGAGTCTTAAGAAACAGTTGTGGACATAACTGATAGAAGTCTGCAGCAATGATCTGCAATGCTTGTGAAATATTTGTGCTCTTCCCAAAAAGGAATCTTGCATATGCTTCTACGTACATATGTCTTATAGCAGCCTTGGAGAAAAAGTCAGAGGAATAAAGCCATGACTGGCCCTACTTCAGTTGATAGGATAACATAAAGAGTTCATCAGATTAAACAATGGGGGATTTAACAGAGCTAACAGAGAAAGCAATTTGCCACAAGGAAGCAGCAAAGCATCAAGAGTGATAATCAGAAGCAAACAATTTACTGGGCTTTTGTTTACTAAAAAAGGTAAAGGTAAAGGTTCCCCCGCACATGCGTGCTAGTCATTTCAAACTCTAGGGGCCAGTGCTCATCTCCATGATGTGAGCACTGGCCCCTAAACCATCTGTGAGGATGGTTTAATTTGGACTAGAAAAAGATTAGACACAGTGCCCCAAATGTCCCTTGCAACGCTAAGATCTTAGGAATGGGAAATAATTGTCTAATCTAGTATAAAACAGTTTCTGCTTAGATATTCTGAAGGAACCATTTCCAGCTTTAGCAACTATTTGAAATCTCAGAATTCTTAAGTATTATTATTTTTTATTAAGGAAGAGACAAGAGTTGAGGCTATTACTTTAGGATTTAGAATATGGTCTTCCTTAAGTATACGAGGGCAATTAGGAAATAAATCTCCATTTGGTTATCAGTGATGCAGAACTTTTATTATACACATCAGAAAACTACATTATATTCCTTTTTGACATAATCGCCATTCAAATTGAGGCACTTGTCATAATGTCTCACAAGGTTTGAAATTCCTTAGTAGTAGTCGCTCGGTGCCAAATCTGGACTATAGGGGGGGGGTGATCAAAAATATCCCAACAGAACTGCTTCAAAAGTTCTTGGGTGCATCTAGCGGTGTGTGGGTAATCATTATTGTGAACGAACACCACACTGGAAGTGATGCCATAGAAAATCCTGCCAAATGTGAAGATGCCAAAGGAATACTGCTAGTGAAGTTCATGGAACGTGGTTCGACCATCAATTCAGAAGTCTATTGTGAAACGTTACAAAAAATCAGACAAGCCATCCATAACAAGCGTCAGGGCATGCTGACTTCCAGGCTGACTTCTGCAAGTGTCTGTCACTGATAACCAAAAGGAGGTTTATTTCCGAATTGCCCTCGTAGATTTGCTCATCACAAGAAATTGAAATCTAGTTTGTATTTGTTCCACTTAGTCTGATCTAAGTTTTATCTCACTCTCAAAGGTATGTTAGGCCCAAGAACACAACCCAAAATTTATCATTGTATTAGATTTTAAAACCAGATTTGCTAGGCTTCAACTGTACTGCAATTGTTTCCTACATAAGATAAGATAATCTTTATTGTCACTTTTTTTACTGTGGGTACAACAGCACACATCAAAAATGAAATTTAGTTGCCCACTCTCAAAGTGAAACACATACATGACACACACCTAAAACATACTATAAACAACATATGTATAGACCCACACTCGTACATACACATAACAATAAAATATTAAATACTGTCCATCTTGAATATACAACAGAAGGTATATATAACGTATATATCAAGATAATTGAAATGGGCTATAAAGGCATTCATAAATTAATGAATGCCCTGTAATGTTGCAGTCTCCATTTTCATGAAGATGTCTATGGGTAATCCTCAGTATATACTTACAGACTCTTTTCTCATACACCAACTATTTGAATGGAATACATGTCTCTCTAGTGTATGAATGATGTTCCTGTGAATGTCTAAAATGAAAGTCTTCTGTTTCTTCACCAGAATCTGGTTTTCAATTTTCTCCATGTAGATAAAAAATATTGTTCTATTCTATTTCCTTAAGGGTTAGTTACTTTATTGCAATGGGCTTTTCTAATATAGGCAATAACCTTCTCTATTAGTATATGATAGCAAAAGATTTGCAGTTGTCCTTCAAGCAAGAACTTTTTGTTTAGTGCTTGAATACTATTTATGATGTACAGGCCTTATTCATGGGATTCATTTAAAAGGTTTTTTTCTTCCTGAGATGAACTGTAAAGAATAATTTGTCCCCCTGCTCTTTGAATAGCAATTTTGCTACCATTACCTTTAATGGGATTTGCATTGTGAAATTTGCCCATCTCTCTTAATCTTTGTTTTTTCTTCCTTTTTACAAACCACTAGGCCATATTATGCAGTACAAAACCCTACAGAAAGGAGATTTCTTTTAATATAGTTTGACTTTATAGTACATAGAGAAATAATGGTTTTGATTTTATTCATGGACTAATTTGGATTAAAAGAAGTCTCTGGTGGGTCATTTAATTCATTCCTCTGCATCATG
Source organism: Vipera ursinii (assembly GCF_947247035.1). NCBI lineage: Eukaryota > Metazoa > Chordata > Lepidosauria > Squamata > Viperidae > Vipera > Vipera ursinii. Next base: position 60,497,561 of record NC_139521.1, read on the forward strand.
TACAAAGCAAATTTCATTATCTATAAACGATTCCTGATAGCTGGCTTTAACTTTTCATCTTTCTATAGAGAATAATTTTCCAGCATCTTCAAGTAAGCACTAATGTATGAAGAGTTATACACTTTACTGGATACTAGAATTAAATATGCTTGCTTTGTCATCATAATCCCCTAATTCCTTTTTTCAGTCTCTATAAATTAATGAGAATAATAAGAAAATGTATCTGGCTTTCTCCTTTTTATATTAGCAATGTTTGAATAAACACTTTTTAAAAATTCAGAAGTATTCCATTAGGGCTATCATCAATGACAACACATGAATCTCCTTTATGATAACACCACAGATATCCACTCACGTTCTGCTGCTTTGTAATGTTTGTTCTGAAAGAAGCATGAAAAATGAATTTAAACTTCTGATACAGATGCATGTATCCCTATGTATAAAAGAAAGAGAATCAAAGACTATGTTAGGCCTACATGAAGGAATCTGTGATGGAGCACAGTAATGCAACAGATTCCCAGGAAAGAGGAAGCATATTCCAAGGAGGGGGGTTAAACAAGAGACAGCATAATCCACAGCTGCATCATGGCAAGGCAAGAGATTTATGATAGCAGTTCCTAGAATACCCCAGAATATATTAGTTAGAATAGGGTAGCCTAGATTTAGTCTGGCAAGATTCTATTTATATCAGGGGTGTCAAACTTGCTGCGTCACGTGATGTGTCATTACGTCGGTCAGGGAATGTCGACTGGCGGCCCCCAGGGGGAGAGCATTCTCTGTGGGTGCGCCTGCCCTCTGGAATCAGCTCCCTGTTGAGCTCCGGATGGCTCCTGACCTTCGCTCTTTCCACCGCGACCTGAAGACTTGGCTATTCGAACTTGCCAGCCTGGACTGAGGGACTGGGATTTTAGATTTTAAATTTTAAATTTTAGAATGTGTTTTATTGTTCAGGGCTACTTGTTTAATTTATTTTAATTCTTATATATTATGTGTTGTATATAGTGTTTTAATTGCCCTGTACACCGCCCCGAGTCCTTCGGAAGAGGGGCGGTATACAAATCCAAATAATAATAATAATAATATTGTGACTTTTCCCCCCTTGCTGGAGCTGGGGTGGGCGTGGCTTCTACCTGACGCATCCAGCCTGTGGGCTGGCAGTTTGACATCCCTGATCTATATGGTGTATGCAATTAAAGTACTGTTTGGGCTAGACCAAACAGAATCTTAATGTACCGGTATTCATGTCTCAGGAAATAGAAACACTTGACTAATTCTGTCTAGGCTTAGATGTGAAGTAGAACTGGCCTTTATTAGCACTTGAATGGGAAGCCACCAGAGAATTTCAATATTAAATTGAGAAGTAAAAAAAAAGTGTTCTGAATACAGATAACCCTTATTTAACAACTTTTTGTTTAATGACCATTCAAAGTTACAATGTCACTTAAAAAAGTGGCTTATAACCATTTTTAACACTTACAAATGTAGCAGCCCCATAGACACATGATCAAAATTCAGCTGCTTGGCAACTGATTCATACTTATGATGGTTGCAGTCTCCCAGGGTCATGTGATCACCTTTTGCGACTTTCTGACAAGCCAAGTCAATGCGGAAGGCAGATTCACTTAAGAACTGTGGCACTAATTTAACCACTGCAGCGATTCACTTAACAATTGGGGTAAGAAAGTTCATAAAATGGGGCAAAATTCACTTAATGAATGTCTCATTCTACAACTGATATTTTGGGATCAGTTATGGTTGTAAGTTGAGGACTTACAGAAGAAATGACAAAGAAATGACAAAGAAAAAACCTGTTTGTATGTATTCACAAAGATGTCCCATCTTTAGTTTTGGTTGGGCTGGTTCATTATTTGGAAGTGTTTATGGATTCACAACTTTTTTAAAAACAACAGACAGCTGTTAACATGGCTAGGATGACCTTTGCATACATCCATCTTATAGATCACTTATAACAATTCCTGGATCCAAATGTTCTGTTCACCGTAGTTGCCTCTGGATTTGATTATTGCAACTCATAGGCTGCTACAGATAGACCAAATGCAACAGTTTGAATAGCTAAGGGCATCTCTATATTTTCTTAAGTAACACAACTACTTTGAAAGCTGCTTTGTTTTCAGTTAGCTTCAGGGTTGGTTGTCACTTTTAAAGTCCTATATGACTCAGGGATTGTGAGGACCAGTTTTTCTTTTTTTTCTTTTTTTGTCCTGTAGGTGCCTTAGCTCCTTTGGAATAATGCTATATCCAAGTTTGGTCAGCACCAATCCTGTTGGCATTTAGGAAAGCCACCTAGATTTGGCTGTTTCAGAAAGTCCTTGCAGATATGGTGATTATTTTTTTTTGCAGTAATTGATTGTTCCTAGTAGGATTGTTTTCTGTAGTGTGACAATGATTAGTAAGTTGAGGGTTCGGAAGTGTGGTTATTTTTTTTTATTTCTAAGGGATATAATATCAATATTCCACATCAATCACCAGGAGTCCAGCTTAGTTGAAAGGAGGGTTTACTTTTTTGTACTCATTATAGCCTTCATTTAGATCAGGGGTGTTAAACTGTGCGCCCATCCCATTGCTGGTAATGGAAAAAAAGTTTGATACGTCGCGACACGTCACGTGGCATTGCGAGTTTGACACCCCTGATTTAGATTCTCCATGCCAGGTTATGTATTTCCAGTTCCTAGCCATTGTTATCATAGAATCTTACTCAATCTTACTCAAATGAATTTTTGAATTCATTTATGTAGCTATTATCTATTCAACATAGTCCTAAAACAAGAGCATTTAATACTGTAGATAAGGAGCCCATTATAGTGAATGGTAAAGTTAAAAAGTCTTAACATGGGGGCCTGCAGGAAAAGAGAGAGGTCAAATGACAAAATACACATCTCAGTATTGTGATGCAAATGCTAACCTTTATAAGATTCCATGTGTAATGCAAATACAAAAAGACAGGGCTTGTATCCTTAACAGTATATCGCAACTCACATTTCATGATTTTAGCAACATCATGGCTAGCTGCATATATCTGCAGTAAAATATTAAAATGTCTTACTGTCTCAAAGAATAGAAATCTTTTCATCTTCCAGACCAAAAAGTCAGTAAATACAGTTTCCTGAGAAATGCATTTTACAGCTGGGTGCCACCATAGAAAAGACCCATTGTTTGGCAGTGGCATATCACAAAGAGACTTTATATAATCTTATCCCTCATAATAATAATCACAATAATGCAGATGAGTAGTCATAATAATGCAGATGAAAAAATTCTGGTGTGGTACAACTGAAATAGTGAATCCAAGCAGACAATTTTGTCATTCTGGCTCAGATGAAGCTTTGGGATTGTTTTCAAGGAAGCCCCACAAACAATGTGTTTCAATACAGGAAGTCCTCAACTTACAACAGTTCATTTAGTGACTGTTCAAAGTTACATCACTGAAAAAAGTGACATACAATCGTGTTTTACACTTACAACAGTTGTAGCATCTCTGTGGTTGCGTGATCCAAATTCAGATGCTTGTCAATTGACTCATATTTATGACGGTTGCAGTGAACAGGGATGGAGTGATCATCTTTCTGATCAACAAAGTCAATGGGGGAAGTCAGATGTGCTTAAGAACTGTGTTACTAACTTAACAGCTGCAGTGATTCACTTAAAAACTGTGGCAAGAAAGGTCACAAATGGGGCAAAATTCACTTAAGAACCGTCTCACTTATCAACATAAATTTTGGGCTCAATTGTGGTCATACGTTGAGGACTACCTGTAGTTTAGCTTGGAAGTCTGCAGACTGTTTTACTCCAGGCAAAGGTGTACTTGAAGTATTGGCTGAAACTTCACATTGGATACACTTTTAAACATATTTGATGTCATCTTTCACTTGGCTTGGTTATTTCACTATTTATCCAGTTATGGTAAAATTGTATAAAAAAGGCCCTCAGCCAATTGCTACACTATAATATACAAGTCAAATCTCAATTGCCAGCAGATATGCATAGACATATAAAAATTTATAACATTTATATAAATTTATAAATGAATATTCAGATGGTAGAAAATTACCATTGTTTTCAGTCATTTTGGATTACCTTCAGATGCCTGTTGATTTTTATTTTTTTTGTATTAGCATTTTCCTCTAACACAATAACATTTGTGCTCTCCTGCCTATGACTTTAATACACAGAGACATTTTAATTGCACTACATTCCTGAGTAATCATTTTATGATGGGTTTATTGCCACCTCTCCCTTATCAGGGCATGCCACTGTTGCTGGCCTTGGTGATAAATTACCATTTAGAGAGAGAGAAGACAGTCCCACTTTAACAAGTGCAATAAAGCTCTTTTTAGACCAGGAGAGTTCACTGCTTTTCTCATTCATCATACACCCTCTGTGATTTTACACAGATTTTACACTGTTGATTAGCTCATTAGTGGGGTTAATTGGATACATTAACTGGCAGAATTACAGCCTGACAATGAACCAGAGGCTGCAGTATTATAAATGACAGACAAACCATAGACATACATGGGTAGCCTGAAGGAAGTTATTTTTTCTTCTTCTTTGATTATATTTCATTAGTTTTTAATTCTTTCCTGCTTCTTATTAACTGACTCCACATGAACATTTTCCATGACACAGTTTAAGTTAAGGTTCTACATAGTTTCCATAGGTTACTATATTTTCATCTGCAACCCACAATTGACTTGAAGTAGAATCTAATTAGTAGGTTTCAAAGTAAGTGTGCTGGCAGGATTTAAACAGATCCCTTCTCACTTGATGAAAAAAGCATCAAACTAAAACAAATTTTCGTTTGTGAGACTGGCAGTCACTATTATCAACAGTGCCTTTGATTAAAGTGGATTTTGCATTAGGATAAAGGAATGGGTATTCCCAGCTTGGAGCTGCTTATTTCAACATGGTGGCCTCAGATGTCTTGGGTATACTTTCCATCATCTCTAGACAACGGAACCGCTGGTAAGAAGTGAGAAAAAATGTAGACCCAAAGATTCAGAGGACACATTAAAACTTTATATAAGATTGTTGTAAAAATCAAACTAAACCAAATTAAACCAGACCACGCATTGCTCCTGGTAGCAGCAGGAGGAACACTCTGGCCTGATGATGACGGATGGGATTTCGTTGAAATGTCGCCACAACTTTCTGAAGATGAAAGGAACACGGGAAGAAACCCGAGACTCTAGATCTACACATACAGACACCCGCGAGAATCTACGAAAACAAATATATATATATATATATATATATATATATATATATATATAATGTTAAATGTTTGTTAAGCATTCAGAATACACTTGCTCAGTCCCAGACACAGGACAAATCTTATTTCCTGTTTCAGCCTAGCCCAAGGCCATCTACAGGCAGTAGCCACAGCAGTGGCAGCTCATATTTGTGTAACTTTTTTGGCTTGCTAACATACATACACATATTCTTCCAGCATTCAGTAACTCAACAATGTATATGCTTGTCTGATATGTGACTTTGTATGTGGTACCTCAGTTTCCTTTTGTATTGGATTTTTTTCCCTGTGTTTGGTTATGGAGGGATCTTTTTTTCCTTATAATTTGTTTCTCAGCTGCCCAGAGTTATATATTTAAGTTGGAGGGTGATATAAATTTTGAAAATAAATGAATAAATTTATATTTTTTCACCTCAATGAAATACAAAAGCAACTTAATTGGATTTAGCTTTAAAAATAGAGGCAGGAGAGAGAAGATATTCAGTGACTCATTAAAGTTGTTTTACAAATGTATCTCTTTATATAGATGAAGCATACAGTCTAGTTTTACAGTTCTCTGCTTGAGTATGGACATAGTTCCTGGTGAATGATTATGATTTAAAAGATATTATCCTTCCTCTTGTAACTACTTGTTCTCTCTAATTTTTAGTGATAGTAGAAAACTTGAGTTGGAAAATGGTAGACTCTCTGTGAACATACAATAATAGTGAGCTAATTTTGACTCCTAGCAAACCAGTTTGAAATTAATCAGGTATCTTCTGCTTCTGAAAAAGATAATTTTTTTAAAAAAAATCCAAACAATCAGGCTCCCTTGTTTTTCAAGATAAGAAATTTATATAAAACAATTTTTAATTGAGAGCATAAAATAATTTCTTGGTTTTGGGGGCCCCAAATGCAAAAAGCTAAGCAACATCAATAATGGAAACTTTTTTTTGCCCCTTTAGTATCAATTTATTTATTTATTTTATTGTTTAGATTGTTTTTATCCCTTTATTACATGTATTTGTTTGTTTACTGCCCATCTCACTTCAGGGCAACTCTGGGTGGCTCACAGACATTAAAAGCGAATAAAAACATGAAGGATAAATATTGCTAATAACAGTAATAAATTACAAACAAAAAGTTGGGGAGGCAAGGAGCAGGAGGCATGGGGTGGGAGGTGGGGGTGGTGGTCTTCTCTTAAACCATCAACCATCTCCAGTGTGATACAACATCTTTGAGGCCTCAATGCAGCTGGCAGAGCCAGGTCTTCAGGCCCTTATGGAAGGTCAGAAGGGTGGAATGGATGTCATCTCAGGGGCAAGATGTACTAAAGGGCATGTGCCACGTAGTATTCATTGTTATGTAACTTTATAAATAACACAAAGTGGTGAACATACATAAGATAAGATAACCTTTATTGTCATTTTTACTGTGGCACACTGGCATATATTAATAATGAAATTCTGTTGCCTGTTCTCAAAAGTGTACACACACACACACACATACAGTCATGCTATATACGTACATATGTATATACCTACACCCTTACATATAAATAACACATAAATATTAATCTTGAATATATAGTAGAAAGAGGGAGCTTACAAGTTCACAAGGTTAATACTGTATGGAACAAAACTGTGACTGAATCTGGATGTTCTGCTTCAGATACCACGAAGCCTCCTCCCAGAAGGTAACAAGGAAAACAGGTTGTGAAGAAAATGTGTCGTGTCCCAGACAATCCTGCGGATCCTGCTCAAGCAATGCTTATATGCTATGTCTTGGATGGGAGGGAGTGAACTGCCAATAATCTTTTCTGCATCCTCACCACTCTCTGCACCACCTTCCTGTCTGAAGCAGTGATGCTTCCAAACCAGACTGTGATGCTGTATGACAGGATGCTCTCGATCGTCCCCCTGTAGAAAGTGGTCAGGACAGGGGAAGGAAGATGTGCTTTTCTCATGAAGGCGCTGCTGTGCCTGCTTCACCAGTGTCTCGTTGCTGAGTGATCAAGCCAGCCTACCCGTTAGCTGCACACCCAGAAATTTGATGCTGCTAACCATCTTTACAGGTGAATCATTAATATAGATATAATACTCCGTTCTCCAGTTTTCCCCCCACAACAACAATCTTATGAGGTGGGTTGGGCAGAGAGTGAGAGACCCAGCCAGTTTTCCTGCCTGTTGTTGTTGTTAGTTGCGAAGTCATGTCCGACCCATCGCGACCCTATGGACAACGTTCCTCCAGGCCTTCCTGTCCTCTACCATCTTCTGGAGTCCATCTAGGCTCACACCTACTGCTTTAGTGACTCCATCCAGCCACCTCATTCTCTGTCGTCCCCTTCTTCTCTTGCCCTCAATCTTTCCCAGCATTAGGCTCTTCTCCAGTGAGTCCTTCCTTCTCATCAGGTGGCCAAAGTATTTGAGTTTTAGCTTCAGGACCTGGCCTTCTAAAGAGCAGTCAGGGTTGATCTCCTCTAGGACTGACCGGTTTGATCGCCTTGCAGTCCAAGGGACTCGCAGGAGTCTTCTCCAGCACCATAGTTCAAAGGCTTCAATTCTTTGGCGCTCAGCCTTTCTTATGGTCCAGCTTTCACTGCCATACATTGCAACTGGGAAGACCATAGCCTTGACAATACGCACTTTTGTTGACAGGGTGATGTCTCTGCTTTTTAGTGTGCTGTCTAGATTTGCCATGGCTTTCCTCCCCAGGAGCAAGCGTCTTTTAATTTCTTGGCTACAGTCCCCATCTGCAGTGATCTTGGAGCCCAGGAAAATAAAATCTGTCACTACCTCCATTTCTTCCCCATCTATTTGCCTGCCTAAGGTGGGACTAGAACTCACAGTCTCCTGGTTTCTAGGCCAGCACCTTAACCATTCCAAACTGCTCTCAACTTGCATTTTTAAAATATCAGGGGAATAATTTCCAACACTATATTTACTCCTTATTTCTTTGATAAGAGAAAATATGCTAGCCTTTTCATTTTTTGCTTTTTTTTCTGAAGAGGGGCAGGTTTGGTCAATAATTTTGTTCTTTTTGGATTTGGAAATTTATCCCTTTGAGCAGAGGATTATTTTCTTATAAACCAGTGAACACTTACTATTATCCCTTAATTACTAGTAATGGAGTGAAACTGAAAAGTAATATTATGTGGCATGTACCATCAATGATACTGTATATGGTGCTTTTTGACAGATTTATTCAGATTTAATTTTTCTGGTCTGCTAGAGCTAAACATTTCATTCTGAAATGGATATAACTTTACAAATATTAGAAATCTAGTTTGATAAAAAAAAATGCCTGCACATAAACAGCAGAAGAATAAGATTGGCAATTTGCCCAGAAGAGTGGAGAAAACAGTTTGTAAAAATTATAGACTGTACAACTGTGGTATATTAGATATATCTCTAAGGACTCTCTAATGAGTAATATTTTCAAACTTTGGTGTTGGAGAAGACTCCTGAGAATATAGTGGACAGCCAAGAAAATGGATTTTTAAATGTTTAAACAATTAAGAAGTCTCATTCAAGGCACAAGTGACACCAGACTCAGCCTATTTGTTCTGTACCAGCCTGCTACCGGCCCTGCAGAAAAGGCAGGGACAACCCCTTTACAAACGGCAAGAGGCTAGAATTACGCCTGCCAAATTTATAGCTACAAAAACAAACAAGACACGAACCAAGAAACAGGAGTTTTAAGAAACACGAACTATCCAAGCAGTTGCCTTCAGCAAACCAGCCCTCCCCACACATTCCCCTTATATAGAGTTCAGGGTGTGGCTTCTCTCTGCCTCCTTCCGAGAAGCCCCATTGCCTTCCTCTGTTTACTCCTAATTGACTGCCTCCTGCGTTGGGCATCCTTGAACAGGGCCAGCTGTGGGTCATCTTCATCCACACTGTCAGGCTCACACAGCTGGGTCTCCATGGTGACCAAGTGGGAGGGGCCTGGCTGAGGGCTCTCATCAGCAAGATCTTCAACCCCCTCAGCAAGGTCTTCAACACCCCCCTCCTCCTCCTCTGAGTCGTCCGACCCAACTGCCGAACCCACAGGCTGACCCTGAATCACAACACTATTGTACTTTAAACATATTATGCAGATACCTACTTCTCTATGGAAAGAAAGAGAAGAATCGTTAACTAGCAGCAAGATGGATGGATTCAGTTTCAGTGGTGATAAGTGCAACATTAAAAGATCTGAAAGACCAGATTATGGACATCATGGAGAAAATACATCTATGAGGTTGCTTAAAAGTCAACAATAACTTGATGACAACAGTTAATAAAAAAATGGAACAGAATAGTCCCTGTCTGATATTTGTCTTGAATGGCTAATCTCCATCTCATGTACCTAATGAGCCCCAGTGGCACAGTGGTTAAATTGCAGTATTGCAGGCAAACTCTGTCCACAGCCTGGCTCGACCCAGATTGTGGACATCCTGGAGAGCTCAAGGCTGAATCAGCCTTCCTCCTTCCAAGGTTGATAAAATGAGGACCCAGATTATTGGGGGCAATATACAAATAATGCTTCTATATTGTAAACCATATAGAGCAGGGTTATCAAATTGCCGGGTCGTGGGCCGGTTTCATCATACCAAAGCCACGCCTACCCCATTGCTGGCAATGCAAAAAGAGTTGCAATACGTCGCGACACATCACGTGTCGTGGCAAGTTTGACACTCATGATCTAGAGAGTACTATAAAGTATTATGGGGTGGTATATTGGCTCACAGCAAGGCCCCAGCAATTGAGCTGTGATTGCCTGGTTTGGAACTGAGGCTGAAATTTGAAACCACTTTGTAGTGGTAGGCAGTAAGGGAAGGATCAGGGAGTGACTCTGATGAAGGAAGGAATGCTGGCTGGCTGGGTCTCTGGAGAGAGAGGGCCAAGGGGACATGCCAGAATGGGTAGTGGTGATGCAGTTTTCCTCCTAACTCCTGGATGGGGGCATGTTATTCTAAAGGTGGTTACTGTATTAGAAGATCCATCTCCGTTCTACTGTGTACCCCTCACTATCTTAGCTATTTCTTTGCTAATTTTCATGCATTTATTATCTTACTGTGTAATATTATAACCCACCCAAAGTCGCATGAAAGTGAGATGGATGGTGAATAAATTTAATAAAATGAATGAATGAATGAATGAATGAATGAATGAATGAATAAGAAAGAAGGGAGGGAGGGAGGAAGAAAGAAAGAACAAATGAAAAAAAGAAAAAAGAAAGACAGAGAAAGAAAGAAAGAAAGAAAGAAAAAGAAAGAAAGAAAGAAAGAAAGAAAGAAAGAAAGAAAGAAAGAAAAAAGAAAGAAAGAAAGAAAGAAAGAAAGAAAGAAAGAAAGAAAGAAAGAAAGAAAGAAAGAAAGAAAGAAAGAAAGAAAGAAAGAAGTAGGTAGTTCCACAGGTCAGCCAAGGGGGAGGAGTTATTTTCAAGTCCTTGCCAGCTTCCAGTTGCAACATCAATGGGAATGCCACAAAATGTTGGAAATCACTCCTGCTCTATTGCTTTTTTGCCCGATGGTGGTAATCTCTGTTTAGGTAAGGAAATACTTCTGAAAGGATAAACCAATGGGTCATGGGTTGTCTAGTATTATTTCAAAACCTTGATTCCAAGTAAATGTATCTTCATTATCCTTTTCACATAGAAAGGTAATTAAGATGGGAAATGCTTGAATGAAACTTTGTTGTTCTGACATATTGAATAAAGAAATGAGAGATGGTCTTTCAGCTTTGTTTTCTGTCAAATTTCACACAAGCAAACTGTCACTCTATTTACTGCAGAATATTAATATTTAGAGGACATCACATTTGCGGGATCTCTTCTCAATGCAAGACTCGATGTTGGCATACAGCAGATATTTAATAGTGAGTATTACATTATTATTCATGTGGGTAACCTTAGAAGAAATGAGATTAATGTTCTAAGAAGGAGACAGCTTGTCTCCTAATCAGGTTTACAGATGGCTGTGCAATAGGAAATCTTGTATTGTGGCATGTTTCATAAGTAAACAAACAATGTCTTTATTCTTTTCACTTTTTTGTAAATCAAGGCATTGCAAAGTAAATGTTTTATTTGGCAAGGATTCAATATTTGCCATTTCCATACAAATTCTTTCCTCATTGAATTGGACATAAAGTACGCTTTGAAACTGTACTGAAATAGTATCCGAGATACTAATGTAATTTCCTGGGAATTCATTCATGTTTTTTATTAAATATAATTATTTTGCTTTTGTCCCTTTAAAGGCAACTTTTTAAAAGTCTATCTGAATAGAAACAAGTCTCTATATGGCTTTCAGGTTCTGAATGGAGATATGTTTGACTGGCCTGATGATACTGGACCATTTAATTTTTATGGCTGTTTATTTAAATGTAAAATCAGTGCTTTTTTTGTAAAAAAAAAAAATTGCCGGTACTCACAAACGTCATACAACCCACCTTGCCTATCCTACAAGGATTACCTTTGTAGTTGGAAAAAAAAAACCCTTCAATTTTTAGTGTATCTAAAAGACTACGATTTTGTTCAAAGTAAGTTAATACTATTAATGTTACCATGCACTGTGTGGCTTTAAATTACAAGAAGGCATTTTATTAATCTTTTGGGACATTTACCACTGGCATACCCATTTAGTTTAATGAGTGGAAATGTCAGCTTTCTGTGTGGAATGAAATTGGCCCAATAAAACAAAATTTGGTTGCTTGTAAAAGATTGAATTATTTTTAAGAAGTTGTCAAACAAGGTGGAAAAATTTACATTTGGACTTTAATATGGATATTGACTTGAAACAAATTAAAGTTGAAACTTTGTCAGTGAACAGATTGCTTTTAATTGACCTTTAAGTTAAACCCAGTTTAATAAATAGATCTGATTAAACCTCATACTGTAGGTCTACCTTTACATCTGACCAATACATAATTAATATATATTATTATTAATAATAATACCTCCAAATCACAAGACATTGGCTTTATTCTTATACTTCCCCTCTGCAGTTTGAATATAAAGTATAAAAGATTAAAAAGAGATTTTCGTAGACATCCCAGAACCCAAGGAACCGAAACAGCAATTTTTTGCTGTTAGGAAAGCTTCCACGCCAACCACCTTTCTTTCTTCTCACTTCGCTTCTTTTTAACCTCATACCCCACCTTCTTTAAGTGAAGGCAAAAAGCTCACTCACCCTCTTGTGAAAGATGGCCTCCATGTTTATGTGTCTACCAGCACCACCATCGGCTTCCACACCACATGGTCTGACCCAGCCAATCAAGCCACGCTCTAGCTGTGGTGCTCTGGTGCCTCATGGCTCCTCCTAGAGGAGGCAGACAGCACCAGAGGGGACCCCACTTGCACCGTACTACCAGAGGGACATTTTCAAAAACAAATGAGGATAGGAAGGGCAACAATAGGAAAAGAACACAACTCTGGAAAATCCGTCGAAAAAAGGTGCTGGAACACCGTTCCAGTGCATTCTATGACCCCCCCAAAAAAACACCTGTGTAAAATACTTACTTTTAATTTAAAACTTTTACTTTCCAATACTACAAATAGTGGAGGATTTGCAGGATCACCTTACTACAAATAGATGAGGATTTGCAGGATCACCTTATTTTTATTCCAATCCAACTCAACCCAGATCCCTCCTTCAAAGTACTACAGTACTGAACATGATGTGATTCTAGTATTCCTCCTCCAAAATAATGAATTTTAATTACTTTCTGCAGCCAAGATAAAAAATGTAGGTGATATGGGGCATTTGTAGAAACTTGGCTGCCAATTATTGTTGCTTTGTGATGTTTGAATGTAATAATAATGAAAAACCATGTGGTCATTCCACGAAACATCAGGAAGAGTTGCTTTTCTCTTTAAAGAACCTGCTACTCTTCTAAATTCACCAGACTGAATGGTGAATTTGAAAAAAGCCAAGAGGAATTCTTAGAAACTTCATACATTTTAAAAAATAAGTACAGTCTCCATTTGTCAATCCATGTTGACTAACTTACATTAAGATTTTTCATTAAAAGTCAGAAAGAGTATCTATCGACTCAACGTTCATTGAAAGAAACATCTACAGGATCAAAATGGAAATAAATTGGAAAAGGAATGATTCATATGTGCAAAAAATAAATAACTAGAGGGACAAGGCTCTATAAAATCACAATATGCAGGTCTAAGTCATATTTTAAAATGGAGACAAATATAACTTTTATCTTAGAAGGGTCTTGAAGAAATATGATTAAAGCAGTGAGAGCATTTTCCATTAATTATGCAGAATCACAGTATGGTAGAATGAGGCTTATAGGAAACTAAAATGAATTCTCAGTTCATTTTTAATTCCAGTGTTCTATGATTAGTCAAATAACTTGCTTAGTATTGTATAGAAAGACTGTTGCATTCTAACAAGTCATTTAATGTAATTTAACCAATTGTGCTGAGTAGTGTTATGGTTTTGAGATAAGTCAAACATTCTTACATTATTTCCAGCTTAAACATTTTGGAACTAGGATCACATTTGCAATGAAATACATTAATTTGCAAAAGTGTGACATGTTCCTTTGGCCTACCTGAGTTTATGGAATTTTAACTGTCTCTTGTATTTTTAGAAAGCCAATTTGAAGCGGTTCTGGTCTCTTTCTAAATGTCACTACAGGTTGACCTGGACATCACAGGCTGATTCAAGGCAACATCTCAGAGTAGAATTTCAAATTATTCCACCTTGATTTCTTATGCTGAAACAATTTACAGGTAGTCCTTGACTTACAACCATTCATTTAGTGTTCATTGGAAGTTACAACAGCATTGAAAAGGGGACTTGTGACCATTTTTCACAGTTGTGATTGTTGCAGCATCCCTGTGGTCATGTTATCAAAATTCGGACACTTGGCAACTGGCTTATATTTAGGACAGCTGCAGTGTCCTGACCTTATGGAAAGCAAAGTCAATGGGGATGCCAGACTCACTTAACACCCATGTTATTAATTTAACAACTTCAGTGGTTCATTTAACAATGGGGCAAAACTCACTGAACTGTATCACTTAACAGCAGAAATTTTGGCATCAGTTGTGGTTGTAAGTTGAGGATTCCACAAATTAACTTAGTTCTCCTACTACAATTTCTAAACACAGTAGTATCTGTGAGCCAGTGTAGTATGGTAATAAAGGTGTGAGTAGCTGCAGGGGAGAGGCTGCTAAATTTGCCTCCTTGTGCTCCTGCAGGATAAAAATCTAACCAACTTAAAAATAGATCCCATTTTTCCCCTCCAACATGTGTCTATTTATACACGGTACAAGAGATTATATCCAGTTAAACTCTGTCTTAAATCCACTGAATGCAGCAAACCTGGATGGAGTTAGGCATTGTGTATATAATCATGCCACATACATCTTTTCTATATATTTATATTTATCACCCTACATCATGTATTAAGAGCATAGAGATCTAGTTTGCTGACTTGTCACGGAGATGTTGAAACATTGACAGTACAGTTATAAACTTGACCAGCTTCCTTGTACTCACTATACCTGTCAAGTTATATGAAAATTGTATTCTTACATCCTTAACCTTAGTTCCTTAATAGGAGTGTAACATATTGAAAGATTAAAAAAGAAATTCACAGAAATGTGTTCCAGATGTAAAGCCTGTTTTCAGATTTCCTTTATCTTATGTAGTCCAAGCGTGATGACAGACAGATGTGGCATATCTTGAGCAAAGTCTTGACTAATTATATTTTCAAAGTGCACTTGAAAACTGCACTGAAGCCCACTGCAAGGCACTGTTTAATTAAAAAGTCCTAGAGAAAATAATCAGCAGGTGGGAAAGCTAAGAACACACAAACAAAAGGAATAACAGTCACACCAGTGCTTTAGAAGCAGAGGTCTGTTCATCAACAGTGAAGATTAAAGAATTTCCTTGTCCCATTAAGCATGCTTTGTTTTTCGGTCGATTGGTCTATTTGATTGCATACAAGAAGATCCTGTCCTATTTCCATACTTCCTCAAGAAATAAACAGGACAACCAAACAATGTCACTTCCTCATAATATGATGTGCCAAAATGCCAATCTACAGTAAATTCTTATCTATAAAGTTTTATTAGTTTATAGTATACGATACAATGAAAATGCAAAAGTAAATAGTGGAAAAGATGGGGAAGGGAAAAGGGAATAGAGAGGCGAGGTAGGGAAGAGGGGGAAAAAGGCATCGATTCCCACAATGGAGGAATGGTTGCAAAAGCTGACGGAACTAGCAGAGATGGCTAAACTGAATGTAATGATTAAAAAAAAGAATACAAACACTTTTACTGCCACATGGAAACTGCTTCTAGACTTTGTGCTTGAGGTTGAGAAAAATGACATTTGATTTGGGGTTTTACCAATTAGATAGGCTCGATGTTATTGAAATGGCTAGCTTATATTTTTTTTGTAAAAGTAAAAAGTTGAGGTTTGAAGTTGATACTCTACTTTGCTGCACCAAAGGAAGTCGGAAGTCAATGCCAATCTACTGTCAATTCTGTAGAAATTCTCCACTAAAATATTTTGAAAGATTTGAGCATATTTATACTACAGACTTCAAACTGATTTATTATCTCTCTAGGGATCCCTCAAACGTAGGAGCTCTGCCAGAGCATTTCTGCACAATTACAATTCCAAGGATTCAGTTGGGACACCTCAATATTAAACAAAGGTAGAAGCCAAATAAGTAGGTGGCATACACATGTCTTTGTTCTAGTGCAGGGCTGTCAAACTGCCGGCCCACGGGCTGGATGCGTCACGCCAAAACTGCGCCCATCCCATTGCCGGTAATGGGGAAAAAGTCATGATACGTCACGACACATCATGTGACATCGTGAGTTTGACACCCATGTTCTAGTGCTATTATTAGCTTTAGTTAATATCCATAAATCTCCATTTAAGACTTTTCTAATATTAAGCAGAATATGACAAAAATGTGTAGAGTATCCAGGAGAAAAGACATAAGCATATATTTGAGCTAAAAGAAGCACCATGTCAGATTGTGATATACTGTATAACTTAATATTCCCTCTGTGCAGAGTTTGGTGGAGCAGTGGGCTAATGCCTCCTTAAGTAACACCAGCTGCCTGCAATTAGTGCAGGTTCGCATCCCACCAGGCTCAAGGTTGACTCAGCCTTCCATCCTTCCGAGGTAGGTAAAATGAGGACCCAGATTGTTGGGGGCAATTAAGCTGACTTTGTAATAATGCCACTGGGGTGTGTGTGAAAGCCCTAATAAGCAGGCATATATATAGAATGAAGGCTACTGCTAAGCTTGTAAGCCGCCCTGAGTCTTCGGAGAAGGGTGGGATATAAATGGAATAAAAATAAAAATAAAATAAATGTAATGAGATGACAACAGAAGTGCACCTCCTTAACAACTCCAATCCTTTTTTGGTGATGGGGTCAGTGCAGACTTCTACATTACTTTTTTTTTATCCCATTTATATCTCGCCCTTCTCCGAAGACTCAGGGCGGCTTACAATTTTAAAGCACAAATCAATGTGCTTAGCAATTTTTGGTTAAATCTTTCAGTGTATGCATGTCTTCAAGACAGAGGTTTTTACAGAAAACTGGCACCTATTCTTTAATACAAAGCAAGGATTTTTGCATTTTAATAAATTATATTAGTCTTCACTATATAACGATTTACAGTATATGATTCATAATTTGCTTACTATGGCATCTCTGTATAAATGTATCTTGTAGTATAGGTCTAAGTGTTTCAATCGGAGAATGAAAGGCTTTTTTTTTTAAAAAAAGTCATTCCAGCACACAGGACTAATTGTGCTTAGCCTCCTCTTGCATATGCTGCCCTCTATGTTTTCCCAAGGCTATGGTCTTCCCAGTTGCAATGTATGGCAGTGAAAGCTGGACCATAAGAAAGGCTGAGCGCCAAAGAATTGAAGCCTTTGAACTATGGTGCTGGAGAAGACTCCTGCGAGTCCCTTGGACTGCAAGGCGATCAAACCGGTCAGTCCTAGAGGAGATCAACCCTGACTGCTCTTTAGAAGGCCAGATCCTGAAGCTAAAACTCAAATACTTTGGCCACCTAATGAGGAGGAAGGACTCACTGGAGAAGAGCCTAATGCTGGGAAAGATTGAGGGCAATAGAAGAATGGGATGACAGAGAATGAGGTGGCTGGATGGAGTCACTGAAGCAGTAGGCGTGAGCTTAAATGGACTCCAAAAGACGGTAGAGGACAGGAAGGCCTGGAGGAACATTGTCCATGGGGTCGCGATGGGTCGGACATGACTTCGCAGCTAACAACAACAACAACAATGTTTTCCCAATCCTTTTCTTCATAGTGGGAAACCAGTAACAATTTATATCATATAGATAATAGATGTAAGATTCCTAAAATCACATGCTAAAGATTTGCACTGAAGCACAAGAAACTGTGAATTTTGTCTTCTTAACTACTTACAGGATCCCTCCCTCAGTTGGCTTAGGAGAGACTTTGCAGCTGACCTGTGTGTAAGTTTCCTGCACAGAACTATAATCATGTCAAATGCAAGTTTTCATTTGTGAAATAAGAACAGACAGAAGGGTGTGCAAAACACTCAATGCCATCTAAGAAGCTGGAGCTTTCAGTTTGAATCTCTTGAACAACAACAAAATTTAAAGACCTCAAAATTTCACTCAGGCAAACATATGTGTTCAACTAAAACAGGTCTTTATAAAAACTTATTTATCTTCATACTCTTTCTTCCAGAAATCAAAGTGGAAAAATAACATTTTCCTCCTCCAATTATCTTCTACAACAAATCCCTGAGGTGGTTTGCTTGGGAGACGGCTTTTGACATCTTGCCAAAATCACCCACTGAGATTTTACATTGGAACCTGGATTCCAAACTAGATTTCTGCAGCCTTCATCTAACTACTATGTCATAGTTCAAAAGACATTCTGAGTTAACACAGCCTGATCTGTCAACACAGCAATCTTTTTAGGCCCCAGAAACAAAATATAATGCAGAAGAGGCTAAGAGTGCCTTACACACATGCAAAGTATCTTTTGGTTATTATTTCATAATAATAACCAATCTCACACATATGGGATTAATTTTTGATACAGGTCATTGCCTTTTATGGAAATAGGTAATAATGAAGAAGAAAATGTTTATTTTTGAGTGTGCTTTTAAACGAAGTTTGGAAAGCAAAAATTCTGAGCTGATTTTGTTTTTGGGGTAATCCTATAAAACCTGCAAAACAAAAGAAAATAATGCAGTTGCAGTTCAGCATACCTATCTGATATGGTTGGTTCAAGCAGTGCTGTGCTGAAGAATTACCTGTGTGATTTACATCCTTCATTTGGACAGTACAATAAGACTGTAGATACCTAATTAAGTGCAATCATTTTAATCTACTGGTATGATGGATAAGCAGGCATTATCCTTCTCATTTGAATCAATAGCATATTATGAGCCCAATATGCATATCATTTGCTATAAAACATAGCATCTGGCATAGATACTCTTGCATTAGCTTCCATTTATTTTCTCCTGTCTTCCTCAAAAAAAAATATGATAGACTATAGCTATATCTACAGGAGAAGCTTGCTAGGCTCAAATGCACAAGACCCTATAGACAACAGGTCTGCAACCCGCGGCTCCGTAGCCGCATGCGGCTCTTTCAGCCATCTCCTGCGGCTCCCAGTCCTCTGCTATGTGCAGTCCAAAAAAAAAAAAAAAGTGAGACTAAAAAAGTTCAACCAATCAATTCAAATATGCAGGGTAGGTGCATTTCTTGCCTTGGCTCCACTCTTCAGTCAAACCCTGTTCTGCGCATGCATGCATGTACACGCATGTGCACACATTTTTTTGCAGCTCCCAGTTTTTCCTTTTGTGAGGGAACCGGTTCCGAGTGGCTCTTTCACTGTTTCAGGTTGCTGACCCCTGCTGTAGACAAATCAACACCATCAAGAATTATTTTGGGAATTAATATTTAAGATCTTCAGCTGCAGCACAAAATAATCTTTCAGTGTGCATGGAAGTTGGATGCTGAATTTTAAGTACATCAATATTGAAAAAATAAAGTGAAAAAACAACAACCCTGCACTGACCAAAGGTTTATATTAGGAGCTCCAGGAGAATCATATTTGTAGCCAAGAAGCTTGTCTTAACAGAAAATGTTCCTCTGTGTTTGTGTGTGTGTGTGTGTGTGTGTGTGTGTGTTTAACCTATTAGCTTACATTTCCTCTAATTATTTTACAAAACACATTATATGATATCCTCCAGTCAGCATCATTTACATACACACATGACAAAAAGCCACAAGAAGCAAAAAGTCACTTCCTCAATATTTGTCTCCTGAGATAAGTTGTGTCTGTCTCAGCTCTACTCAGGGATGGTTATCAGTTTAAACAAATCTGTCAAATGTACTCAAAGAACAAACATGTTGTTCTTTGGAGCTGCCATAAAACAAACTGATGGGGCATTCTTTCTTGCTTGGAAGTTGCAAAGAGCAGCCTCTCTCTCTATTTATCTCCGTAGAACACTTTAGAAAATATGGGAGAGTTCTCTGTAGTCAGCCCACATTTTCTAATGGTGCCATATTTCAACACTCATTAAGATACTCCTGACCTCCTCATTCACTCTGGGAATCTATCATTCATCATTCACCACAATGGCATAGAATAGCCCTATGATGCCTTGGCTGTTTGTACATGCACATTTGGTGCACATATGGTATAAAGGAATCAACTGAAAGAGAGGCAAAAGGAATGGAATGATCAAATGTTGGCTTTAGCAGATTTTGGATGTGCAGTACACATTCTTATCACTTATCATTTTCAATTCCTGAAAATGTCATTTTAAATGTAATGAGGCATTCACAAAATTTGAACAAATTGATGCCTTGTTGAAAAGCAAAGAATTGTGGGATTTATTCATTATGATTTCATATTATTTTGTTTCTGGTTCTGGTTGGTAAAAGCAACATCTGCCAAGTACCAGGGAAATTAGGAGAGTCAGGCAGTTCAAATGAATATAAAGATATATTGAAAGTTTAAGCTCTCTACAACAATCTGAATGGATTAAACAAACAGATAAGAGTCACATGAATTCAGAGTGGGCTGGACTCTAGATCTCCCATAGCCTCGGAGGTACTCATGACTGATGATATGCTTGAACCCCTCCCGCTGGCTCAGCCTGATCATCTCCTACAACATCTTGACAACAAAGAATATGAAAGCTAATATAACTAAACTAACTAAATGTGACTGTGGAACCAGCTAGAAAATTATAGTGGGAGAAGGGAATGGCTTTGAGGGACAGGAGGAAGAGTCACTATCAAGACAATAGTCAGACAAAAACCAGGATAGAACTGCAATTGGTATCAGATAAGACATTCCCTAGATATTCCTATCTGCCTCTGTCTCTTTGTACAAACAAACAAACAAAACAGAAATACATGATAAAAGACAAAAGAAAGTGCAGAAAAAAGGTAAAAAGTAATAGAAGCTTCTGATTTCCTTTGCAGCAAATATATTTACAAAGTCATGTCTTATTCTGCTGAAACCAAAAAACAAAAAGCCTCACTTTCACCTATTATCCATTTTTCCTTAATCATCAAACTCACAATTTGTAAGTGTATTTTTCTGCTATTTTTATTTTTTCTATATCATATTTGGAGACCGACCATCTCTCTGATAGAGTGACCCTATGAAAATTCTGTTTTTGCATGAAACAGAATTCTCATAAAGTCACTTTGAGGCATTCTGATCTCTTAATGTAAAACTTTATTGAGTACATAATTTTGGCACATATGAAAGCAAAACCAGCTCTGGCAAACCAGCCCAAACCTCTATAGTAAAAGTATAGAATCCCCCCCCCAATCCATGAACATGTCACATCGCCCAATTAGATGCAATTATATTGTTATGAGAAAATATCTGAGTTGGGTCAGACACCTGGTGAATCGTCCTTGATTCTCATGGTCTGCATTCTTTATTTTTGTAGCCTGCATTTCATTTCTCCATCTTCACCCCATGTTTGCTGGCAAGCTAAGAAGCAATAATTGTTGCACCAGCAAAGTGAACTTCAAGCTTGACACTCACTGCTAGAGTGTCCCTAGTTCTCATGGAGATAAAAGGACAGAGGAAGAAAACACTCTCAGACTTGCAAGATTCTGTTACCAACTCTATAAAATAAGTGCAAGATTGGCATGCAGGTCTTTGGTTTCCTAGTCTGATCTGTCTTGAAGCAATGGCAAACAATAGAGTTTGGTGTGTATCTACAAACATAGAGACACAGAATCAGTTAAAATCTATTTTCTGCTTCTAAGTACATAGCAGAATATGATAATCTCATCTTTCAAAACAGAAGCCATTGGCAAAGGTTGACATTTTAATAGCTGGCCTGGAGGAAATCAGAGAAGCAGGAAAAAATAGGGGTGTATGTTTTTCATTTTAAGTAAAAATCTAAGCTAGGTATTCTGTATTTATATACATTTATATGGCAATGAATTAACATTTACTGCATTACAGGGTGTGCAATTCAGCCTGACCTTTTAAATAATATTTTACTTATCACAACTAAGAGACTTTACACAAGAAAAAGAGTCTAAATACCAGCTGCCTTTGGGATTTATGTATGGAATAGTATCAAATGCATTTTGTATGTTTTGTTTCTACAAAAAGAAAAAGAACTGGATAACCTTTACTTGTTTATCATTTAGATTCTAAATTGGTTGCTTCTTCATAGAATTCTACTACAAGAAATAGTCTTGTTGTGATCAAATACTCTAAATAAAAAAAAATAAAAAAGGATAATATGTGAAGTGGTTGCAAAGCCATGGAATTCTAAACTGTCATCCTTTGTATATTATCAAGGTTATATTATTAATTTCCATATGTGTCTTTTAAAGCTTCATCCTTTCTTCAAAGGAGTAAGTAAAGAAGAAAAAGATGAGAACCAAGAGCTCTGTTGTAGCTTACTGCCAAAATATCATTTTATATGAATGCCGAACTTAGTAAAACAAGCTTTAAAAATCAATTAGAAAAATGAGCATGATCTATCTTCATCAGAAAATATGACATAATACAAATGTTTGAGCTTAAACTTAAGCTCACTTTGTCGAAGAATAGTGATCTTGGAAATGGAATGAAAAAACAGATTGAATCCTTAGTCAATCTTGTAATGATCTGGGGAAAATTAGGCAATCTATTTGCAATGATTTTTTTTTTCCTGAAGTTAAAATTGAAGGATTGCATGGACATTTCCTTCAATGAAATAAATTAAATATCTTGTATGTATAACTAACTGGCAAATCTAAAAAGATTCAATATAATTGAATCTGGCAAAGTTACAATATGTACTAAAACATAACCACAATAACAATACTAAGATTTTATTAGATTAGGAACAGATAAATGGTCCAAAATCTTGGGATGGTTGCTATATAAAACAAATGCATGCATGAATAAGAGAACTGCATTAAGATCCAGAACTTAGAAAATGTGGAAATTACAATGTGAAGTAATTCAGAAGTTTCAAACAATCATCAGAGCACAACAACAGAAAACTGAAAAAAAAGACATTTGACTAGAAGACAAATCCACAAGTAATTCTTAAAACAATTGACAGATTCTAAATGCCATATAGAGCATCAGCAACATATTGAGGTAGATATATGCTGCTAATTTTGAAGAATAGACTCAGATAGTGTTTATGAAATCTCATCTGTGGGACAGTTTAATAGCTGCATAAGGACAAGCTGTTTTGAACAAAAACACTCACTGTTCTTTGGAACCTAACCAAAAAGGCAGATTTCCTCATGCAAAATGGCTATTGGAAATAATATCATTAACTGACATTATTAATGCCTCACTAATAGAAGATAAGATGTGCTTTGTTTAAAAATGATGTTTTCTCTAGCATTTTACTCTGGTTTCCATGGTGATGAAAAATTACAAGCTAGTCTGTAATATCCCATGGATGGAAAAGTTGATAGAGAAGGTAGGTAATAATCAGCTTCAATCAGTCTTACAAGATATGGATTCTTTAGACTATTTCAAAGTGGCTTTAGAATAAGCTGTGGGGTCAAGATAGCACTGGTTGGTCAACTTGATATGAGAGTTCTGCTAAGGAATTAGGTTTGTGCCACTGGAACTTTCAACACTATTAATCATGCTATCTTTCTGGATCACCAGACGTGATTTGGAGATGGGTGGTGCTGCATCACCATGCTTCTCCAGCTGTGTCTTGGGTAGATATCAAACATTGTCACAACTGTTCCTCAATGCAGGAGTATTTATATCAGGGCTTCCCACTGTCACCATTGCTTTTTAATATCTATAGGAAGCAGGTGGGTGAAATAATCAGGAAGTTTTGTGTTGGGTGTTTTTAATATGCTAATGACTCCAAACATTACTCCATCTAATCATTCTCAACTGATAGCAATGCCTTGAACAGAAATGTACTGATATCCTAGATAAATTGATTGCCCTGGAAAAATGCAGTGTGTGCAAACAGGCATATGCAACCTTAGGGATTTCTTCTATTAAAATTTTGATTTTTCAAAAGGATGAAACATTTGAACATGTAAACAGAGAGTAGGTTTTTATTGTATACATGCCGAATCCCTACTGTTTTGATTTCTACAAGAGATTCTGGGGCTTAAAAGCTGTTATTAATTTTTAGAGTATCATTTTCATGAATAAATTCATTAATTTACTGTTCCCTGGGGGTATATCTCTTATCCTATATTTTAGCTGGAAGCACTGCAGTAAGATAGAGTTGCAGAATCTCTCTCACTATACTCTTTTATTATGTCCATAATTATCTGCTCTGTGTAGTTGTATGATCTTTGTAATGCAGGGGTGTCAAACTGCCAGCCCACAGGCTGGACGCATCACAACAAAACCATGCCCACCCCAGTGCCGGCAATGGGGAAAAAGCTCCAATATGTCACACGATGTCATGTGACATCGCGAGTCTCAAATACTTGTGAACTGTATTTTTTTTCATGGTGTACCCCTCCCCCCTTTTACACTTATAAGTTCCATGTGAAATTTGACATCAAGAGCATTTGTGCTTGGGAAAGGTATGCTCAAGTACATGTAAAGACTGTTAAGCTAAGAATAATTTTAGGGGATCCATGTTGTGGAATGATAAAATATGTGGTATCTCCCCTAATTGGATTGGTGCTTGAATGTTGGTGAAAGCAGGCTTTGATATTACAGCAGATTTTAACAGGCAACATGTGTCTATTAATAGGAGCACATCTGCTCCACCAACTTGTATAGTACAAATGTATCACTATCATTAGATCAATTTATCTATTTTTATTAAGAAGCAGCTATTTAGGCAGGCATAGGAGGTACTTTGGCAGCTAATTATTGTTGCTTCAATTCAGAAAGCTGTGCAACTATTTTACCCTGAGAGCCTCATCATTCACTTTTTTTTAATGTTGCCAGTAGTGACAGCAGATCAAAGAAGTAGGTACTAGAAATATAGTAAAATCATGGCAGTTATTTTTGCTTGTGAGACAGGTGAATACAAGAAAACATATGGGATAGTTTCATATCTTATACAAGTAGTGTGCAACCCTTGGCTTATGGGCCCCATAAGGTTTCTCATTACTGAATTTGTACCTGATTTTCTCAGGTAACTTGTTGGCAAATTGGTCAGGTGTGCATTTTTTTCCTTCCAAAATTAAAATTAAGAATGTTATTTATTTATTAAACAAAGAGTACTCTGGCAGATCTCTACCAAGATGACTTTTAAAAAAGGTCCAAAAACCACACAATCACAATATTATCATTTTAAAGTCTCTGATGGTGTCCTGTTCCAGACCACATGCATACAATCAAAGAGTTGAAGGGCTTTATTTAAAAACATCAGCCCCTTGTGTCATTCTCATGAGTCATTTTTCACAAAATTTGCCTGCAAACAACCACCACCCAGTGTTCCAATAAAGCAAAGTCCCGCATGAAGTCAACCAACCAAAATACCAAATCCAAAGTGTATGCACGAGTCCAAACCCACAATATCCAAATCCAAAGTTCAAGTCCAAAGTCTACTCATGAATCCATAGTCCGAGCAGAGAGGCAAGAAACAAGACAGGAATCCAAGAAGCCAGAAACATAGACACAGCAAGAAAATTGAACTGTTGTCTCTAGCATTGTGCTGCTCCACCCCTTGGACTAAGTAGGTGCGAGCCAGGGTAATTCATGGGGGGAGGGGCAAGGCTGCCTCCTCATGAGTAGCCTTGCTGACCTCCATTGTGCTTGCCTCCTTTTGGTCCTGGGCAACCTGGGATTTGGTGAAGGAGGCAATTCCTCCTTATCCCCATTGACTGACTGCAGCTGTGTTCCTTCTCTGCCTTGCACTTCTGACTGGGTATCTGAGCCTTCCAGTTGCATCTGCCTTTTCTCCAAGTGCACATTCAATTGTTCCCAACAATCCCTCCAAGGTTCCTGGCTCTCCTCCTCCTCTGGCTCATTCACTCCCTACTCAGAGATCTCAGCATCTTCTTAATGGTCCCTGTGTCCTCATCTGAAGGCCCTGGAATCAGCTCTTCTTCAATGTCTGAACCCACATCAGGAAATACCATCACAGGTGGTATAATTTGGGCCCATTTTTCATTGCTCTGGAGTTTTAATCATTTAAGGAAGGAAATGGAAACATTGTCTCCTCTAGGCCTCCTGTCCCATTCCCATCCTTAAAGCACCCATAAAGACTTGCTTCAAAGGTATGCTTTCCGCCTCCTTTCTGTAACATCCTCACAGACTCCTGGGGCTGCCGACTTCACTTTGCACATGCCTGTATTATGCTAACCTATTAAAAGTCAAGAGGTACCTTTAAGCTGTACTTTACATGATTGCTTTTCTTTTGTCTGCTATATCTTCAGCAACTAATTTTATTGTGATGATTGTTATGGCAGATATAAGGGGCCAAATATCTTTCTTAATAATCTTACTTCAAGGATAAAGTACTTTAATAATAGAGAATATGATCAACAGTCCCTTGATAGCAACTTAGGTAAATGCACAGAGAGCCAATCATACTCTTCATGGTAAAAGATACTGTCTATTTTATATAAATTATAATAATTAATTTTGGGGGTATATATTTGGTTTCTGCTTATTGCATGCTAGCTTCTGCCCTCTGCCCATGTTTTGATTATGTATAAATGACCATGGTATATGATGATAGTTTGCAAGGCATTCTTCCAGGTATGCCAATAAAATATGGACAAATATGCAGAATCTTGACTTTTTGTGTATCATTAAAATTTATTGGCTGCAGGAATTCCCTTAAGCCTCTGAAAACTTTCTGGTCACTATGAAACCAATTATTCTAAAAAAAAAAGTCTGTTAACTCAAGCACAGGAAAAAGCAGCATCCTCTGCTTTGGGAGATGTAGAAGACGTGACATCTAATTTTTTTCTACTTAAGTTGCATTTTAAATAGTGCATGACAACAACACCACTCACAGAGACACTCGTCTATGCAATATATAATGAGCTATAGTCTCTACATAACATAATATCAGAGTTTCATCTCAAGAATAATAAAACTTCCAGCTGATTACTCATTCATTGGTTGGTAAGAAAACAAGTAAAACACCCAAAACAGCTTTTTGGGCTGAGGTGATAGCAGCATCAAGGTGTAAGCCTGTGCACACCATCCTTGATCGGTTTCCAATTAGAGATCTGAAAGCTGGAAGTGACATGATTTGATTCATCTCTTTTATCTGTTTTTAACTTCCTTCAAGTCACTTTCATTAGATGAATCCTAAGGGCCACTTTTTAAAAAGCATATTTCAGCACCACTAATTCCACTAAATGACAAAACCCTTCATGTTGTACTGGAATAAAGAGTTGGCTGTCTATGCCAGAATAAGGTTCTGCTGTTCTTTTCATTAATGCTGCAAGGTGGACTCCCTAGTTTGCCAGACAAAGATATTGGGAGCTGAGAAGGGCCTTATTACAATCTCTACATTCTTACCTTTCTGATTGGTTGTCAGTAATCTCTACTTCGAAGGGACGCAGTGGCTCAGTGGGTTAGGATGCTGAGCTTGTCGATCAGAAGGTCGGCAGTTTGGCAGGTCGAATCCTGAGTGCCGCGTAACAGAGTGAGTGCCTGTTACTCGTCCCAGCTTCTGCCAACCTAGCAGTTCGAAACCACGTAAAAATGCAAGTAGAAAAATAGGGACCACTACAGTGGGAAGGTAACAGCATTCCATGCACCATGCCAGCCACATGACCACGGAGACGTCCTCGGACAAGCGCTGGCTCTTCAGCTTTGAAACGGAGATGAGCACCAGCCCCTAGAGTTGGAAACGACTAGCATGCATGTGCGGGGGAACCTTTACCTTTACCTTAATCTCTACTTCAATAATTATTATCTTCCCCATGCACAAAATAATCCCAAGCAGTGCTACTTATTTACTTCCATGGTGAGAATAGAATAGAATAGAATAGAATAGAATAGAATAGAATAGAATAGAATAGAATAGAATAGAATAGAATAGAATAGAATAGAATAGAATAGAATAGAATAGAATAGAATAGAATAGAATTCCTTATTGGCCAAGTGTGATTGGACACCCAAGGAATTTGTCTCTGGTGCATAAGATCTTAGTGTACAAACGAACAACAAAGTGATAGTTCATAGTTCATAAATCATAGTTACAATCATTAATTGTAAGATACAAATGATAAGTGATAAATCATAAGATACCAATAGGAGAGAGTAGTAGGAAAGATGAGAATATGTGAAGATGAGAAAGATGAGAAGTATAATAGCAATACAGGCTACTACATGGGTAAATATCTTTAGGCCTAAGACAGAAACGGATGGTACAGGGGAAAACTGTCTGTGTCCAGTTGCTTTGGCATGTGATGCCCTATAGCGCCGTCCTCAGGGGACAGGTTGAAACAGTTTATGTCTGCAAACTTGAGAAATATAGAGTTCCTGTCTTTACTACTGTAGTCATTTTGCCACTGTAAACCATAGACTGGATGAAAGTAATCATAATAATGGAATAGGAGTCCTGTGGACAACAATAGATGAGATTCCCTTCCTTCTCCCACAAACTCTCTAGCTTTTCAGTGCCATTTCGTACATGAAATATCTCTGTCTTTGTGTGACAGGACTGGTGATGCCATCTGCTCCTGACACAGAGGAAGCTATCATGCCGTTACTTCCACGTCTCTCTTCTCCTTCTTGATGCAATGACACAGGAACTGTCTCCAACTGTGCCATGCATTAATGTTATCCTCCTGAAAATGGACTAGACTAGAGAATGGTATTAGTCTTATGCAAAGCTCACCTCAGCTTGACCTTTCCTTCCAGAAGATATATTATGTGTTTGGTGCTTGCATTGAAAGAACTAAGAAAGGTGCATTGTATCCATACTACAAATATATGTGGATATAAAAATATAAGTTGTTTTCTCCATCATATAGCCTCAGGCTATGTAGCAAAGCACCGCCTATTGCTTTTGCTTTTTTGTTTTATTTTTGGATGGGAGGAAAAAGAATAAAAGGGAATGAATTGGGAGCTAAGACAGAATAACAGGGGACTAAGTCAGATAAACAAAGATTAATAATATATATGTATTTGGTCCCTTTAGGGGATCACATGCAAAATCAAACAGCTGAATAAAGCAGAGCGAAAAAGAACAGCTGAATAGTCTGCCTTCCCCTCAATCTTTCTCCAAATGAAACCACTGCCCACAGCAAGTTCTAGCACAACATAAGAGGGAAATGTGGCAAGAAGCAATAAAGTCAAAAGCACATCCTATTTGTAAAGAGTTCTGAAGTTAAATGTTGTGATAAATTCCATTGGTCAACCAGCTATAATGTCATTCTCATAACACACATGCAAAATCCACAACTAAATCAATTCAAATTGCTCCAAGCAAATTTGCTTGGAGGTTTCAGATTAATCTGATGATTTGATTTGAAATCTAATTCAGTTTGAAGGTTTGATTTTATTACCATCAAAATAAAGTATCTACACAAACACACATTCAAGAAAAGAATATAACTGCATTAATGAAATGGTCAAATGGGAAATTTAAGAAGGTGCAAGGTGACCTGTGAGGTTAGCAAAAATGCTTAAAAATATGTCTAGAAATTGTTGGAAATGTAGACAAAAACACAGCATTATTATCATCTTTAGTTGACATGCCCTAAGGCTAAAAGGTTTTGGTCAAGAATACATATATGGTTAGAGAAAATGATAAAAAAAAACTTGTAGATTTTAAGCCAGAATTATTTCTGTTAGGTATAATTGCAGGAAATTATGAGAAAGAATATGTATATTTAACGTTACATGAATTAATGGCAGCGAGAATTGTATTTGCTCAACATTGGAAAGATGAAGAATTACCAGCGGAGGAAGAGATTATCAGGAAAATTTTGGACTGTGCAGAAATGGACAGACTTACATTGAAAATGAAGGAGAAAGAAGATTCAGAATATTTTAGAACATGGGATACATTTTATCAATGGTTAGAAAAATGAGGTAGAGAGAAAGGAGTTTAACACGTATCAGCTAAATATTTGAACCCAGACATTATGTTGTTGATAAAATATTAAGGATTCGTGATTATAAAAAATTAATAAAATATGGTTATATGTAAAAAAGGTGTTAAACAGAATACTTGTTAATTTGGATAACAATCTCTGGTTTAAATAAGGTTTATACTTACCATGCTTAAGCCAGATTCTCCTGAACTTTTAAACTAAATACAACATGTCATAAGCTGGAATTTTATTTTGGACTTGCTTACTATTAATAGATATAACAGCCTCCTTCCCCAGTCTGGTTTAACTTCAAGATATTTTGGCACTAAAATTTGTAGAATTCCTGGTCAACTGAAAGGTAAGTCTATCCTAAACTACATCCATATACCAGGGTTGTCCAAACAAATAACACTAAGAAGAAAATTATGCTGTGAGAAAAGTCTAAATTTAATTTAATTTAATTTAATTTAATTTAATTTAATTTCTATACCGCCCTTCTCCCGAAGGACTCAGGGCGGTGTACAGGGCAATACAATAAAAATACAATATACAAAAGTTAAAAAAAATAATACTGCAGCCCAAATCCAATAAATTAGTACAGTAATATTTAAAATACCCCAAACCCATCAGACCAGGCTGGCTTGTTCAAATAAGTATGTTTTTAGGTCACGTCGGAAGGAGCGAAGGTCGGGAGCCATCCAGAGCTCAACCGGTAAACGGTTCCAAAGGTCTGGTGCGCCCACAGAGAACGCCCTCCCCCTGGGGGTCACCAGTCGACACTCTTTGACCGACGGCGCCCTAAGGAGGCCCTCTCTGTGGGAGCGCACTGGACGAAAGGAAGTTGATGCCGGCAGCAGGTGCTCCTGTAAGTAACCCAGACCCATGCCATTTAGGGCTTTATAGGTCATTACCAGCACCTTGAATCTGACTAGAGAATTATCACAAGCCCTCCATAACTGTTAAAACTGGAGTAGAAGAAAACATTAGTCCTTCTTTTGTTAAAAAAAGAAAGGGACAGGAGGTTAAAACAGATGAAGCTATTTGATTAATAGCTATAGCTCAGATATGATATGTACAACCTCCTAAAATAGTTAAGCAATGAAAAATAAGTGAAACAATTTAATGAAAATGCTACTACTATTTAGTAGAACTACATTTACAGTCCTTTTTTTCTTTCTTTGACTCCTTTTTTTATGTCTTTCAATGTCCCAGATTCTTTTCTCAGCTTTTCAATGATAAATTATTATTGTTATACTGCCAAAGACAATTCCCTTATGTGTCACTCAAGATTCCATGTTCAATTAAGATGACAAGTGTGGCATGCCTGGATAACCTTTGGGCAAAAAAAAGAAACTAGAGAGGATTCATCAGTGAAATATGGATCCTGTATCTTTAAATGTTGGGAGATGTTTTCATAAATTGAGGAAAGGAATAGGAGATGGAAATGGGTTTCTAAGTTCCCTTCCCTGGAGATGGGTAGCAGCAAAGAAGCAAAAGCCAGATTCGATTAAGTCTTTGTGTTTTTTCTTAACCTCATTAACAGAGTCAGCTGATGGATCTTCAGATCAATTTGTATGCAAATGTAACAGAAATGGGACTGCCCAAGTTCTCGGGCTCCTTCCAAATCACTGTGTCCCAATGCAGGCAAAAGGGAGCAATAAATGTGTAGTGGAGAAGTCAGGCATTGCGAGCTTCATCAACCTGTGTTTGGTTAAAAAAATAACTATTAGCTTTATAGACATCCAATATATCTTTCTCAAGGCATACTTATTGAATTGTTCTCTCAAATAATCATTATGCACAGACACACATGCACCACATGCTGAACAGTGCCCAGAAATTCATGGAGTTGCTTGCATCATGTTAAAATATGATTCAGTAAGCATCATAATTGTAAGGGATTACTCCAAGGAGTAAAGTATGAGCTAATTTTGAATTTCACATTGAAATCTCAGAAATGGAATGACCAGGGTCAAAAGAGGGTAGATTTAATTTAGCAGTTTTCTTCTAGAACATATTGCTCTTCTTGCTAATGCCATGTTCTTTCTTTAGTTTGTGTATGTGGGTGTGCGTATGTTTGAGAAAATGAGTACTTTAGTATCTATTACTCTAATTTCTTCTTGGTTATGTTCTGCCAATCTTTCCTTTGTTTTAATCTATGGAATCTATTTTATTTCTAAATTACAGAATGGGTACCAGATTTCTAAACTGCAGGATCTGATCTGCTTATTCAGTTACTCCTTTAACAATAACAAATGGCTATTATAACTGAAGAGCTACTCTTGTAATTTAATATATATTTTAGGAAACATAATTGTGTGTATCTTTTGTATTCTTTACATTTTATTGTTACTGTTGCTAGGAACTCTATATATTTGGTTGGAGCATCTATTTTGTTTCATTTGAGAAACAATATCCCAAAGTCTATCTTAGGGAAATCTGGACCATCTCTAGATGGCAGCAAAGTTATCAAGAAAACTCTCTTTGGTGCCAATTAGATAACATTTAGGTGTTTGTGGCTCAGATCTGATTGTCCTACCAAAGTTTTCTCCTGCTATAGCTTTCCTTTGCCCAACAAGATTCAACTCAACCCTTTTAATAAATCCAAGATTTGTTCACATGCAAAGGAAGATCATAACAATAACAAAACTTAATGGAATGTTTAGATGCAGAAACTAGGGTTTCTCATGAGAAGTGGGTTCATTGCCTGGAACAGCAAGTCTCACTATTTTGTTATGCTATGGCAGGGGTAGGCAACCTTGGCTCCTTTATGACTTCTGGACTTCAATACCCAGAATTTCTGAATCAGCCATGCTGAATCAGGAATTCTGGTAGTTGAAGTCCACAAATCATAAAAGAGCCAAGGTTTTCTACCCCTGTGGGATCAAGCAGCATTTTGGTAGTCCAAATGAATCCTGAAGAACTTTCTCCTATTCTTCCTTTTCTATGCAATGAATCATGGTAACATATTTGCACTTTTGGCTGTGAATCCTTAAAGTTATAGTCTCAAGACATGAGAAAGGCACTTTGGTTGTAACTGAAAAACATCAGAAAAGCTTTTTAATGTGCAGTTTTGCAAAAAAAAATTTTTTTAAAGGGCTTGATACAGCCCTGGCTGATGATTGAGAAGCATCCGAGTTAATATTCTGCTTATTGGGTGTTACAACAGCTTTCCTCATGTTCAATTATTTTGCATGTGAAAAGTAGGTGATCTCCTAGTCAATTATATTTCAGCTAAGCATGACATAGAGAACAGATAGCCCAGTAACCTTCTCAGAGAAGCAGTAATGGAGAACAATAGGAGAGAATGAGGAATTACTCTGCTGCTTCATAAATCAATGTAGAGATTGGCAAGATTTTAGCTTTCCAAAGGACAAACCATGGACTTGGTAAGGCTGAGTTTGTGATGTGTGACACATAGACATGACTTTTTACACCTTCTTTCCTGAGAGGCATGAAGGAAAATAATAGTCACTCAACATGGATTACCTATATGTCAATAATATCCTTCAGTCAGCTTGTCTATTTGCCATTCACAGGATTTTGGAAACCTGATTCAAACAAATTTATAGCAACGTGTAGCCTTTCAAATGGGCACAATGGTTTCAGAAATACCTTCGTGCTACTGTTTATAGGAAACACACTTATTCGTAACATTCAAAATGGCATGTATGTGTATGTCTTTCTGAGTATGTTGATGGCTAAATAGTCTTACAGTGCCAATATTAGTGGCAGCAGACTAACTTCCTTGTTTATTCTTTTTTGTAACATTTACATCAGAAACCACAACTAGATATTATTCCATGGGTAGTTTGAGATGCATGCAGGAAGATGACTGTCCAAGTCACAGTTGCATTCTACTTCTAAATTGGACATTGAGGAGCATGCGTGCCCATAATCAAAGTGAAAGGACTCAAAATGAAGGAATTGCTATGAATAAGATGTTTTAAAAGAGATAGGAAAACATGATTGTTGAGATTGGAGGTTCATTTGTGCTATTTTGATCCACGGTACTTATAATCAAGTTATATTCAAACAACGTAGTTTTAGTGCAGTCAGAACTGATAACATTGCTCCATGAGATTTCTGAGGCAGTTGCAATTTGGCTATTTTCAAAGTCTGTATTTTTTTAATCTTTCTTTTGTATTTTGTCGAGTGCTATTCAGAGACACTTTGTTTGAGCTATGTGAACAGATAAATGTTCAAAACAAGTAAATAATAAATAAGCAAGCATTGCAAACATATCGGTGGATTTTAAGAAAGGAAACACTAGTGAATGAAGTCTTATTCACTGCACATTTATTTCAGTGCTTTGTTCATCTCCCCTCCTCTCCCCCCCTTACAAATGAATTAAAGAAGGATATAATGATATCCTGAAGCTGTTGGTAATTATATGTGATGCACTAATAGCATTGAAAATCTAATGTCAGGAAAGAGAACAAAACCAGATTAAAAATTAGTATCTCCCATGTATTCCTGCATTCCTCATAAAAAGATGTGATCCTGATGAGTAACCTGACCTGCAAATTACCACACAAAATTCAAACTGAATGTATGAAACACAAATTAATTACCTGGAAATTATTTGCCGATTGTATGCCAACATACAATCTTTGACATTCAGGAACGCTGAAAATAGTGAAGGATAACAATGCTGAATTACAGAAAAAGCTGAACAGGGAAAGAAAAGTGGATAATGATCTGCCAAATGAGCAGTGCAAGTCAATCACATAGTATGAATTTTTAGCAAGGATAATCAATATAATTCAAGGAAAATGTTTTTTTGTGGGTAGCTGTATGTGCACACTCTCTCTCACACAAAACAGAGTATATGCAAATGTGCATTCATAACAAACATTCCCGTGTCCTTCATCCTTCCAATAAATCAAGTAAAAAAAGAAAGGGAGATAATATGATGAGAAAAGGCACGTGGATGAAAAAAGAAAAAAATGAGAGGGGAGATCTGTCCAAAGCAAGATTTAATTAGTCTAACATTCAAAGGCATCCAAGATTTTCAGCAGCTATGTCTGCAATCCTATGCACCTCTACTAATTTCTGTATTTTCAATAGCTTAAATCATCTTCCATTTCATCACCAACAGTCAGAGTTGAATTGGTGGCACATAATCAATCAATCAATCAATCAATCAATCAATCAATCAATCAATCAGTTCTATACTCACCAGACAATGTAAGACAAAACCTTTAATTTACAGGTCAGGTTTTTGGTGGGAAGAGCAGAAGGAAATCTCCCATTCTTTTCTGATAAATGTAGTGTGTATTTTTATACATAAATGTCATTGTTATCATTATTACTATTGTTGGAAATTGCATTGCATAATTTGGAGAACTGAGATTTTGACTGATAACTTAGTTCTAGATTATGTATTAGTTAAAAATGCAAAATTGATGTCCATCTCCAAAAAACCCAAGCTTAATTATTTATCCCACCCTTGTTCCCTATAAAATCAGGAACATTAATGGACCAAAAATAATGTTCTAATTAAATAGATCTCTTTTCTGCCATCACCTTTGAGAAATAGTCAGAAACTGAGACAGGTAGTCATAAATGCAATCTGATTTGTATTATTTATCTGCTTTATTCTACTGTATCTATGGATTAATTTGTCAGAGAGTTGGAACAATGAATAATGAATATGTAATTAAATTTATTGTGAAACCAATAGATAAAGATACATTTAAGAATATCATAATCAAAGTGTAACAAAATAGTGTAAAAGGTTAAAAACTTCATGAAACAGAATAATCTTTTTTTATCCATCTGGAGCCAAATAAGGAACTTCATCTTTGTCAAGGGAATTACATAACCTGAAGGCAATTTTTTTAAAAAAGAAAATATAATTTGCCTATAGCTTCTGCTGAAGTAAAAAAAAAGTAGCATCTTTGATTCTTAGTTTATCTATTTTTAACATGAATACTTTCTTCTGTTTATATGAAGAAAATATTCCAGATATTTATGGTATTGAAAAATGCAATGGGTCTGCAGTGTCTCCTCACAACCTGCTGTTCCGTATTTCTGACTCCTGATTTTATGTTCAATAGATTATATCTTGGTTCTGGATCCAATATGTTCATAAATCCAATCCCATGCTCCCTCTTGATTCAAATTCCATTTTTTATTAGTTCATTCAAGATATAAATAATTGGATATAAATAGTTGGACAACCAGTTGGTTAAGGGGGTATACTAGAAACTAGGAATTCTAGTTCCACTTTAGGCATGAAAACTGCTTTGGTGACCTTGGGCCAGTCCACCACACAAAGTTGTTGTTGTGGGAGGAATGAGTATTATGTATGTTCTCCGCCTTGAGTTACTTATAAATAATAAAGGTGGTTAAAAAATCCAACAAACAAGCAAATATTTAAAAAAGGACTAGAGATATTTTTCATTTATATGATTGTATGAATTTTAATTAGTTTAATAACCTTTCATGAAGTTGACTTCCATGCGAAAAAGGTTCTGTAATTTATAGATTAAAACCTTGCTTTAAAGATGAATAACTTAAAAGATGAATTACAATTAAAAATGTGTCTGTAAATATATTGTCAATGATGGTTACCATTCATAAAGCTTTGTTGTTCCAGAGCTGAAGAATCATTACTTCTACATAACTGGATTCCAGTTCCCATCCAGCATAATCAAAATGAACTATGATAAAACATGGTTGTAGTTGTAGTACAATTATACAGTTTTCTTCCTAACCCTTTGTGAGAAATTACATATTTTTAGGTATCTGCACCCTTTGATAAAGTGCAGAGAAATACTATTGAATTGGTTATATTTAAAATTACTTTAATAAAACTTTAGAGTATATCCTAGATCCTAAATTAAGCATAAATTAAATTTTATGTTGGTATACCAGGCAACTTTGATGTAATTGATTCAAAGCTATATTGTAATTTTTATGTGGTGATATCAAATTATACAATCAGATAAATGGACTTAACACCAGAAAATCATATGCCCATTTGTTCATACAAGGTTTGAAAGTCAAAGACTTAACAGCCCAAAGCTGGTTACTTAGAACAAGTTCTGTGACATAATCTACAAATCTAGTCAACATTGCAGTGATAGCAAGGGGCCCTTCAAGTAATTTCTTTGCTAATAGTGCCATTTATTGTAAGGTAAATTTATACAAGTGAAATATCTTAACTATTTCATTAAGTTGTTGACTTGAGGGAAATGGGGATAATTAGTGAAATGAAATGTAGATGTTAAGATGTTCAGAAGTGAAGAAAGTGTCCTTGAAAATATATACATTAATTAACATAAATTTAGCCAAACCCCATCTACTGTTTAACACATACATATTATTAAAATCTGTTGATTGGATGAACCAAGAGATTAAGCAAACCTGGATGAAAATCCTGATCAAGCAGATAGAATGTCTTCCTGATTATTATTATTAATTCATAGAATATGGCAGGATTGTTATTCATTCTGCCTCCATTCTTGCTCATATAAGGTAAAGGTAAAGGTTCCCCTGCACATGCATGCTAGTTGTTTCCAACTCTAGGGGCCGGTGCTCATCTCCATTTCAAAGCCAAAGAGCCAGCGCTTGTCCGAGGACCTCTCTGTGGTCATGTGGCTGGCATGACTAGATGCCAAAGGCGCACGGAACGCTGTTACCTTCCCACCGTAGTGGTTCCTATTTTTCTACTAGCATTTTTACGTGCTTTCAAACTGCTAGGTTGGCAGAAGCTGGGATGAGTAACAGGCGCTCACTCTGTTATGCGGCACTTGGGATTCGACCTGCCAAACTGCCGACCTTCTGATCGAGAAGCTCAGCATCCTAACCCACTGAGCCACCGCGTCCCTCTTGCTCATATAGAGCCACAAAAAAGTACTAACTTTAAGTTGTGTTACCGTTTGTCCTATAATGCTAAACATAATAAAGTAGTTTATGAAATATATAAGAATTTTAAGGGTTTTAATTCTTTCCAAGCCTCAAATGGTTCCCGGTATTAATAACGTGCCATTATTTTGAGCACGTTTAAAATTTTGATTCTATTAGACCCTAGGGCTATTTGCTAATTTTGAGTCACCTTAACTTTCAGGAGCACTACATCTATTTTGTTGTCCAAGTTTTTAACAGCTTTGGAAGAGGGTCAGGCTCAGGTTTCCCAGTTTGACACTCCTCCAGTCTAATGAGGAACAATTGATAAATATTTTTGAAGTATGTTCACCTCTGGATCTACTTAATAATCATTCTGTCCAATTTGTGCTTAACTATCTTGCAGTCACAACTAATTACCTAAACTGGAGGCTAAATCATTGACAGCATTATTTTATTTTTCAGCTGTTTTTAAAATAATCTATTCAGTAAGGTAATATCTTCAGACAAACTCCAGAAAGCCTGGAACTGTGAACTTCTTCCTTAAAGAAGAAGCTGCAATAACACTCTGATGAGGATAAAATATAGAAAATTAACATAAGTTTCGATCAGGATTTAATACTAGAGGGTAGTGACTTCTCAAACAATGTCACTCAATATAGAAGAGTATAGACTTCTGTTGTATAGCTGAAAAAAGGCACAGAAAACTATGGAAATCCTTTGACTGACAATCAATAGTATAAAGCTGCTACTTTACCATGATTAATGTTAAATTCTGACTTGGATCATAGAACTTGAGTATTAAGCTTTTGTATTAAAAACTGCCTAAACAAAAATCTGAACTTTTCACATTCATGCAACCCCTGTATTTGGTGTCAAGTTCTCCAAGGCATTTTCCTAAATTCCGAGCTTATGTTCTTTCGTTTAAATCTCAATAAAAACAAGAATCTCAATAAAAACAAGAAACTCTGATATGTATTTAGATTCAATACCATGCAAAATATTCATAGAAATAGTGGACAGATTCACATCAAAGATATCCTATTGTTTATGACTACAGAAAAGAGCACTATTATAAACATTGTCATTGTGACTCACATCACATGTAAAATTTGTCAACAATACTGTCTGTATTTGAAGAAACTTGAGTGTAAAAAGGCATATATTTAGAGAAGTTGAAGACAAATTATGCAAAACAACTAAGCAGTGGGGGCTTAGGGTTGGGGTGTTTGGCATTTAGAGGGCATAGATAAATCCTAAGTGGCCTCAACAATTCTCAGAGAGAGTGCTGACAAGCAGATGACTGCAAAGAAATATGATCTTTCCATTCCCCTTTCATCCTGTCAGAATTAATGCTTCTATTCCCCCCCCCACACACACCATCCTGCCAGAACCAATAAAGCTTCTTGGATGAGAAATGAAATGTTTTCAAGGAAAAACAAAGAAAGTCCAGTTGCTTTTTGAAAAAGTACTTGGAACCCACGGTCATCCAGCTGGCTTTGTGCCTGAGGTTGTACCAGAACTAATAGACTTATATTTTCTAGCCCGATTCCTTTACCATTACACAAAACTGGCTCTCATCTTTAATTCTTTATCCAAGTAGTATAGAAATTACTAGTATTGAGCTGTGTCACCTACACTTAAAATAGCAGCAAGGAAGAGCATCACAATGTGTATTTATCAGGGATAGAACACTCATATCCTTATGTAGCAGATGGCTGAGTGGAAGACTGTTCTCAAATGTTCTCAGAAGCATTCTGAGTTTTCAAACTCTTCCTGGTTGGGATAACAGTTGGTAGCTGTTGCTGCCATCATCTATCATCCAGGAGCTCTGTATAGCATAGTTGTGTTAAGATAGGGCTTGGTTCCACATTTCTGGTAATAAACGTGTAAAAAGAAGAGAGAAAGCAGGAAATAAAATGCATTGCAACATCCATGTAATGAACGAGTATTAGTGTAGCTAAAGGATCCACATTCCTTCTCTGGAGATAAACCTATCTCACAAGGGGCAAATAAGATCAGTTTTCTATTTACAACTAAGAAAAGATAAAAAAGTGAAAATCCTTTTTTAAGTACTAAACTACAGCCATTTAGTGTTGTTGAAAATAAATATAGAGTGGTCTTGATAGTGTAAAACTTTCCATATTCTGAGGTGATCAAATAAAATTAATATTGCCCAATTTGAAAACTGAGTAAATTTCACCCATTTTGGTAGCTTGTATCTATAAGAAAAAATAAGTGGGGCAATGAGCCTTGATTTAGTACCACATAAAAACAAATCAAGTGCAGATTCTTGTTTGGAATACTTACTGTATACCTATTTATATAGAAATAGAAGGTTCTTAAAACAGATATTACCTCTACTCCAATTCATGGTCTCTTTCAGTATTCTGAAAATTCCCAATGATTAGCTCTCTATTTTTACCATTCTCAATATGCAATGTATCCCAGAGTTTAAGCTCTATGTTTTTAAAGGACCAAAGTATTTTTTTTAAAATCTCCAGCAGAGGGAAAATTCAAGAATACAGTATCTGCCTTTATGTACATGACAGAGTATTTTTTCCCCTCATGGGAATGTAGATTGACAGTCTGGCATGAGGTTCTATATTCTTAACATCAAGGCTACTTTAATAAAGTGAACTTGAAAGAACTGAAAACAGTAGGATACAATGAAGTGTATTAGAAAACAGAGTAAAGGAATAAAGCGTCAGGCCCCTTAACTACACAGCATGATCAAGGAAGCAAGATTCACATGGATTTTCTTTAATGAGTTTTAAAACCAAGAATTAAGGGTTAGAGTACAGAATCTTGAGAACTAAGATAGGAACATTCTACCCCTCTTTTATTAGTGAGTTCATTAAGGTAGGGTCTCTTTGAAGCCCTTTATTTTCTTTTTTTCCAGGCTGTTTGCATGAGAAGCCAAAAAAAATCCATTTCTTTGGTAAGCCATAATGACCTCTCCCATTGGCTGATTGCCTTGTGTTTATATATAATCTTCTGTCTTTCTCAGAATCTGCAACATCTCTCATAGGAAGTAACAGAAAGCGTGGGTAATAAGTAATTGTCAAGATAACTTTTAAAATTCCAAATCACTGTCAAGAACTTTGGGTTAGGTGTGAAGTTAATTTAAAGAAGCAGACAGTTGACCACATGAGAGCTAAAGAATGAAGGGAAGCAAATAAGCTAAGAAATACATGCAATATTACACAGAATAAATGTGTATGTCCATACACATGCATCTCCATACTCATAGTTTGAGTTCACAGAATATGTTTTGCTGAGTCAGCCATGATCCCAATCATAGGCATCATAGAGAGCCATTTTGGTCTAGGGGTTAAAATACTGGGCTAAAAACCAGGAGATTAGTTTGGTCTCATTTTAGCCATGAAAGCCAGCAGGGTGAATTTGGGTAAAATACTCTCTCTCAGCCAAAATCACCTCACAGGGTTGTTGTGGGTAAAATAGGAGAAGGAAGGTATATTGGACATGTTTGTCAAAATAATCAGAATAGAACTGGAAGTGACTTGGAGGTCTTCTAGTCCAATCCCCTGCTCAACCAGGAAATCCCATATCATTTCACATAAATGACTGTCTAGTCTCTTCTTAAAAACCTCCAGTGATGAAGCACCCACAACTTCTGAAGGCAAGCTGTTCCACTAGTTAATTGTCCTCACTGTTAGGAAGTTTCTCCTTAATCAAGGTTGTGTCTCTCCTTGATTAGTTTCCATTCATTGTTTCTTGTTATACCCTCGGCTGCTTTGGAAAATAAGTTGACCCAGTGGTGGAATTCAAATACCTTAACAACTGGTTGTCTTATTCAATGCAGGCCTGGGCCTTCGAGGCCTAGAACGGACTTCCAGAAGTGACATCCAAGTACTTCCAGCGGTCTGTTCTAGGCCTGACTTCGGTTGCTGAAAATAAATAAAAAAAGGTATAGTCTGTTCCCCAGTTGCAAAAATGTTTGCCTGCCTTTACTTCATGCCCCGAATATCCACAAATTTAATCTAGTACTAGAACCATTCTTCACGTTGAAAGCAAGTTGAACAGTCATGATTGGCTATACAGAATTAAGGTGGGAGAGATCATCATCATGTATATAAGTTTTTTAGACTTTTAGTCGGGGCAAACATTTCCATGCAGGTGGTCAGATAGAAGAAAGAGAATATTCCCTCTTATTTGGGACTCAAACTGAGTGGGGAAAATGTATTCGTGTCAAGGGACTTCAACTCATCAAAGTAGATTAAAATGCAATACTTAATGCTTTCTTATGGGTTTGTTTTGTTTATTGGTTTCCTTTTATTTTGTTCTGAGATAACCTTAGGATACTTGGTAATAAGGCACCCTACATAATGTCACTTAGCAACAAACTATGTCTATATGTATTATTAATACCAAAGGCCAAATGAATAATGAAAACACAAGCTGGGAAAAAACATTTTCTTTTTTGTTCTCTCTGTTTGATCTAAGCAACATTTTTTTCCCTGTTCCTACCCAGATAATTGGGCAAAAAGAAAGAAAGACAGGAAAGAGAAAAGAAGTAGAAAGTACTTGGTTATGTGGTCACTTCTGTTAGGCAGAATTATTTGCTAAATGTTCTTCCCAATAACTTCTCCAAATAATAATAAAAAACAATCAATTAAACAAAAGGTTAAAAAGTAAAGGAAACCTTGTGGATTTTACTTTGCTAGTCATTGCCAATTATAAGGGGTGATGCTCATCTCCATTTCAAGACCATTGAGCCAGCACTGTCCGAAGACATTTCTGTAGTCATACAGTATGACATCACAGAGCACAGTTACTTTCCAAGCAAAGTGCTACCTATTTATCTACTCACTGCAGGTTGGCAGTG
Organism: Vipera ursinii; assembly: GCF_947247035.1. NCBI lineage: Eukaryota > Metazoa > Chordata > Lepidosauria > Squamata > Viperidae > Vipera > Vipera ursinii. The sequence goes on from NC_139521.1 coordinate 60,539,994, forward strand.
AGGGGCAGGGACAGGAGCTCAAACCGTGACATGGCACTCAGGACTTGAACCTGGGCTGCCAGCTTTCCAGCTGACAAGTCCAGCATCTTAATTGCCGAGCCACCACACCACCAAATGAAACCCCAATTTAAGATACATTCCCATTGGATGAAAGTTGCAAATGCAATGTTTTCTCTTTTTTTGTAGTTTAGCATGGCAATATTTGAAACTTCACTTTAAATTTATCTTTAATTTTTTATTTTTTATTTTAAAAAAATAATGGCTCGGACTTGTAACTACCTTGTAGTTTCAATAATGTTAACAAGTATTTGTTTCTTTGGAAAGCAGCTCTAATTCTAATATATGGTCAGTGGAAAGTTTAAGGGAGGCTACCCAAACCTTTCCATCTTCAGAAAGGAGCCATGCCAATAGAGTGAAGTTAAATCTGTTTTGAAAACTCCAGAAACTTACAGTCAAAGAACTCTAATGCTAACCTACCTTAGAATAATCTCTCCTGAACTTATTATTCTTCAATTTCTTGGTAGGCATATATGGACATATAGAGACTTACAGTATAAGAAATGTATATCATATATGTTAGTCATGAAAGATGAATCTTGGAATTGCTGAGCAATTGCCTCTTATAAATTAATAGGCTATGCAGTGCTTCGGTTTTGATTCAGGAACAGGTGCAGTGTTTCCAAACTGTGTAATTCCCAGCACTTTTGGGAATCAAATTAGAAGTGTTGTTATACAGACTTAATAATTAAATGACCCTATTTAGAAAATCTCATGGGCTAAATTTGAATGTACTCCAAAGAATATACAAAAATAAGGAAAGCTGTCTTCCTTCTTTCTCTCTCTCCCTTTTTGGATATCATTGATGAAGAAGTGTCACTTGCTGGGTTATCAAGAATGTGCCTTGTGGATCTGCCTTACCCTTAAGTTATGGGCAGCTCCAATTTTGCTATTCTTCGAGTAAACTGTGAGGACCTGTTTCCCTGGGCACTGTGGCCACAGTGTTAATGGATCTCTGACAAGTATGTGGCTGTATCTGTTATATAGTTACTAAGAATTTTTAAGGACCACAACTTTTTTTTCTGTTATTGATTGTGAATTTTATTTTATTTTTATTTTTATTTGGTGCCCAGACTGCCTTCGGTTGATGAGTATACTGTAAATATGCGAAATAAATAAATATAAACTTTGAATTTACATTCTGCTTTAGCTTTTTATTTATATTTTAGGACTTTATGAATTGGGCCTAAACTGCTAAATCTGGCTCCCTTGCTTAGAACATCATGTTTGCTTACTTAATGTTTAATTAATTTTTAACCTTTTTTCTACCTGTATAATGTCCAGGAATAAGATTAAATATCCTTCATGCATTCCAAGAAATAACATTAGCTCTCCTCTTTTCATTTCTTTGTTTTAAAATTCCTCTCGTTATGTCATTTATTTTAATTAACATCACAAGGATATAATCATACAGTAGCAAAATAGGAAACCACAGCCTTCCTTGATTGAAAGTACATTAAGAATTTAAATGTTGCATCTATGCAACTAAAATAAAAAACAAAATCAATCATCATAAATGTATATGCATAACATGTCTCAATAGGGTACAGATTTTGTTCACACATTTTTAAAAAAGCAAAGATAATGGGATTATTCTGAACTTTTACTCATCTGAGGAAAAGCAGAACTTACATTATTTTATAGTCACTCTGCTGAGGTTGTCATTGATTAAGCAAAAGTTATGTTTACTTTGTGCAATAAATGTTACCTTTATTGATTCATTCAGCCCGGTAATTGTGCCTGGAAAATGGTCCACAAGAGCCACTAATTCTAGTTTCCTTATTGATCTACCATATTAAAAAAGCACCCTACAAAAGAATAAACTACTATACACAGAGGTCAATAAAATTTATGCACCAAAGAGGTAACCACTGGCTCAGGAGTATATTTGAGAGAGATTCAATACCATAATTGAATAGTTAAATCCTTTACAAGGATCCTTTGTCTGGTACAACAACTTACTATACAATAAAGTTGGCCAAAGCATCAGCAGATAGTTTAGGATGGGGAGAATTAAACAAGCCAGAATTTAATTTTTTTAATGAACTTTCTACTGAGTATAAAAGGTCATCAGACATTGTAACTTTGGATTCTTAACTTCAAGATTAAGGGAAAAGGAGTCTGGATGTTCAAAGAATCCCACAAGAATCTCAAAGACACAAAAGGTTTTACCAAATGTGAAATAAAGTTGTGTCTCTTTCAGTTGAGGGGTCTCTGAGAAGAAATGCATGTGAAATATTGATTTATATCTGTTCACTGCAAGTGATGTGGCCACCTTCATCCATAAATAAAGTCATCTCAATAAAAATGATTATTATACACTTTCATCATGGGCTTCTGAAAGAACTGGGCTGGAAGAAAGAAGAACAGCAATGGCAATTCATCACCACATTATTACCAATAAAACAAGACAGACATGTCCTGTAATCCAATTTGGGTCGGTCACCGGGACCAGAGATTTAATCTTCCAAGCTTTCAGACTCATGCTGGAGCCCATCCTGAGGAAACTTCTTCCTCACCAGAATGTGTCTCACACGTTCCCTGAGGATGGGCTCTAGCATGACTCAAAAAGCTTGGAAGATTAAAGCATTGCTCCTAGCAACCAACCCAATTGGATCCTGCAACATTATCCTGGCAGAAATAAATTTCCCTTCATTCATGCCCTGTAATCATCAAGAGCTCAACTTAATGGAGACATTATTTTTTTTTAATTCTGCCAAACTTATTATGGTAATTATATACCTATTGTACATAATATGTATGCAAATGTAATATCTCTGCAAATATTTACTTTCTCAGATTACAAATGGTTGTTTCACAGTTGAGAATCCATATTGACTTACTTTATTATTTCCCCACATTTTTCTTGCTTTTTTCCCCTATTTTTAACCCAAGACATATTTTTTTGACTGGGTATATTAAAACCTGCTGAACCCTAATGTGTTTTGCATGGCTTTGGACAGTACAGTTAATAAATTATGGGTTATGGCTTCCTTAAATTCATGAATCAGCCATTTTTGCTTTGTCAGCTCAAATTCACTTTCTTTTAACTCCAGTTTAATTTTAAGTCTAAGCTTCAAAAGAGTTCCAGTCCACCTGATCTGTATGTACCAGCCCTTCAAGGTAGATCAAATTAGAAAACCACTATTATATATATATGTATTTTTCTTTTACTGTACAGCCATAGTAACAGAATCTTGCAAATCTGAATCTACTTCCTCCATTCCTTTATTTTTGTTTGAAATAGATTGTCTGTGATGTTTACTCACATTATAGTATATTCTTACCATGTCCTCAAGCCCCTTTTATCTCACTGTTGCCTTAGTAACAACTCTTTCTCCTGTTCCTCTACAGCAGGGGTGGGGAACCATGGCCCTTTTATGACTTGTGGATTTCAAGTCCCAGAATTCCTGAGCCAGCAGTATATGATAGTCCTTTAGTTATTTGTAGGTCACAATCTTGTCCTTACTTAATCTTCACTTTTGCAAGCTAGATACCTAGCTCCTTGAAACATTTATGCACTGCATATTACTTCTATCTGTAGGAAGATTTTCATGTTTTTATTAGCAGTAGTATATAAATTATTTCTAGCATTAAGAATCTGCACTCTTAATGCAATGCTTAAATACTAGTGGCAGAAGTAAAGTTTGTGTATGTGCATGTCTGTGTGTCCATATGATTTTCTTTTCAGATTTTTTTATTAATCTCGATAAAATCCATTTTTGCTAATAAGAGGGTAATTTTTTCCCATAGCTTTAGAGATAACTTTTCATGAGATAATATCCTAACTATCTGAGATTAAGTTATTAACATTTGTTTCTTGAGGTTAAGGGAGCAAAACGTTTCATTTTTTAAAATTGTTTTTTTTAATGGAGTACCATCTATCAGTTGAAAAAAAAATAAGATGTTTGCCTAAGCATTTTGTAACGTGAACTTGATTAAGATTACCAAATATCATAAGGATGGGAGCTGCCTGATTTTGAGGGGAGATATTGGTCCAAAGGACAGATGCTGCAACAGAATAGGTATGCTCTCTGGGTCTTGTAATATATGACTGTTTAATCAGTGAAACTTTGAGTGCACCCACCCTGTTTGAACATACCAGATGGGCAAAAACAATTGCAGATAAGCAGCCTCTCTGGTAGCCTGGCCCCATGTCATGTAGGGCTTTAAAGGTGATAACCATCACCTTGAATTGCATCCAGAAGCCACCTGCCATAACGTTCTGCTTTCAGATGGTCTTCAAGGGCAGTCCCATGTAGAGCATACGACATTAATCCAATTATGAGATGATCAGGCCTTGAGTAACTATATGAAGTGATTCTTTAGTCAGGAAAAGGCATAACTGGACACTTCATTATTATCGAGAAAAAAGTAAAATGCAGAAACATTTCATAATTTGTTTCTTGCTTATGAAGATAGATACAACAGAATTTTAACTTTTAATAGAGAGCAGGAAATTTCAATGAAGGAGCAGGATTTAAAAGTTGGCTCCTAATTTAGTTTAGGTGTGTGAAAGCAATACATTTTAAGTTCTGATTCTGATAAAATTCACAAAACTGAATTTGAAAAAAAATCATTTTCTAATGTGCAATTTAAGTTAGAAACCTGGATCTTATATTTTTCATTAATAAGGAATATTTTGATATAGTACCCCTTTTTTGGCCCTAGGAAGCCAATAATTAGAGCCAGGCTAGTATTAGCTATCTGCTGTTTGATTATTCCAACTCTCAGTAAATATTATCTTTATTTCCTGAGAGAGGCATGTATACACTACTATTTAGGAACATTATTAAAATCTGAGTTAGGCTTTAGGCAAAAGCAGCAATAATATTGCCATTAGTAAGAAAACTATTAGTCCAGAGAAAGTTTGAAATAAATCCAGCATTTTTATGAACAGCTATTTCAGATTATTCTTCCCTCTCTTCTATGAAATAACTTGGAAATAGGCAGAGAAAGAGGAAGCAGAGGAATGTGTACATTGTTTCACTTGTTCTTATAATCAAGAATTGGAAAGGGGGGATTTAGGCCATTGAATTCAAACTATATAAAGCAGTAATCTAAATTACCATCAAATATCATCATTTTAGCCTGTGCTTTAAGACCTCAATGTAGGGAAAACAAGCACTCCCAGTGATTTGTTTCACTGTTGAACTGTTCTTCCCATTAGAATCTTTTTCATAACAACCATTGACCTTCCTTCCTTCCTTCCTTCCTTCCTTCCTTCCTTCCTTCCTTCCTTCCTTCCTTCCTTCCTTCCTCCTTTCCCATTTTGTCTCCATTCTCCTTTATCACTATCAAGAACAGCAAATCTTTTATTATAGTTTGAAATTCCTATCATAAAAGCCCTTATAAGTGTTACAAATACATTTTGTATAGTATGTTTCGAAAGGTTGATTTAGATTTAGTGAAATTCAGTGAATAGAATTATATAATTTAAATTAATAATTTAAAGATGTAAATCCATATAATTCATAGCAATTTAAGGTGACATTAAAAAAAATAAAAAAAACTTACAACAGTGGAAAACCAAAATAAAATACAAGCAAGCAATAATCAGGGAGACAGACATGCTGTAAGCAAATTAAATGCATCCAGTACAAGTGAACATGCAGCTCTATCTAAACCAGTGCCTATGCCATTTTAAAAACATAAAAAGATAAGGATTACTCATTATTTCAAATAAATTTTTACAGATCTCCCTCAAATCATGTGTGTAATGTATTGGGATTTACTTGAACTGCTTTCATGTGTCTTTTGAATGCTGCTTAAGGTTGCTCAATTGGTGTGTCTGTGTAACGGTCATTGATCCAAACCAAAGTCCAAAGAAGAAGCAGAGTCAGGCAGTTGCTGCCTGGTTTGGGTTGACTTTCCCTGTCTGGAGAACCAGGTTGCACTCCCGGACTTTGTCCATCTACAACCACCTCTCATCTTGCTTACTGCCTCCAAAGAACTCACTACACAACACTGGCGATGAAGGTGGGATCCAGCTTCTTTGGAAGAGCTGAAAGTCACTAAGGGGTGAGGCCAGCAAAGCACCTGGCATGGACTGTGTTACCTGCCCCCTCAGTTGGCCTAGCAAGCCACACTAGCAACCACACCACCCTGTGAACCAGTCCCAGGGCCTACAGAAGAAGCAGGATGAGGCAATGAGAGGCACAAGCCATGAGGATTTCTCTATGATGGTGAAAGCTTGAGGAATTTGATGTTACTCACCTAGAGAGATGGTCATCCTACATCTCAAGAGTAGAAAACTAAGTCGCCGAAGATGGCCTGAAGGCTGTGACACTCTTCTGTGTCTGTGGGCCTGCAACATTCGACATCGTGGAGAACTTAGTCGCACCAGTGCAGCTGGAGTTCGTTACTTTTGTGGACCTGAAGAAACAGCTTGGCAACCATTTCCAGCCCAAGCTGTCGGTGATTGCATGGAGGCATGCCTTTAAACAACAAGTTCAACAACCCAGAGAGACAGCCATGGAATTTACCGCGGCGTTGAGACAAGCTTCGTGCCTGTGCCAATTTTCGGACTTGGAAGAAAGGCTTTGAGACCGACTCATCTGTAGACTAAGGAGCAGAGAGCTGTAACTGAAACTTTTTGCAAAAGAGACTCTCTCACTCCAGGAAGCCTTAAAAGATGTCATGGCAGACGAAGCTGCTGCCGGAGCTTGTGGCCCACCAAAAGCACTCTTCACAAGGAAACCATCCACCACGAGGACACCGAACTTCCAGAAGTCACCAACTTCAACCAGGAAGTTGACAAGATCCAACAGCACCAAGACAAGGAACTGAAGCCCCCTTATAAGGCAGTTCCTTTCCCTCAGTGTTTGGGCTGTGGCGGCCGCCACCAACGAGCAGACTGCCAGTTCCAGACAGCCATGTGTCAGGCCTGTGGGAAGACTGGCCATATTGCATCAGTCTGTAGAGGTCGCCAAAAGGACTGCCAATCAGACGATCCAATCAGGAGAGGTACTGGGGCCCCGGGGGTGCATAGAGTAGCATTTTGCTCTAGCTGTCGAAGCGTTTGCCATATGGGAGCTCGCCACCCCCTTAAGACCAAACTTCGGCTTCAAGTCGAGTTGCAAGGCATTCCTTGCAGGATGGAACTGGACATTGGTTCAGCTGTATCCAATATTTCCCTGGAGACTTTCCAGTTCGTGTGCAACTGCAGCAAGAGGTGGGCCAAGCTTAGGCCATCGATATCATCCTGACTGACTTCCAGAATTCCCGAGTAGCCGTCAAAGGCGAGGCCACCTTGGTTGTCAAGTTCAAGGGATTTTTGGGGGCCCTAGATGTGATTGTGGTGGAGGGCCAGAGAACAAGCTTAATAGGGCTTGATTGGTTTGATGCTCTGGACATTCAAGTAACCGGGATATACCAGACACAAGCAGCGAACTTGGTGTCAGTATGCGAGGAATTCACGGATGTTTTTGACACAAGCCTAAAAGAGTACATGGGCCCTCTGATAGCCTTTAAACTTGATCCTGCCATAATGCCTATTAGGATCAAACCCCGCAGAGTGCCATTTGCACTAAAACACAAAATCAATGCAGAGCTAGACAAGCTAGTCAGTCAGGGGGTGCTACAGCTCATACATGGGGATGAATGGGAAACCCCAATTATCACACCACTTAAGGCCAATGGGGAGGTCAGAATTTGTGCTGATTACAAGTGCACCATAAATAGGGCACTTAAGCAGCACGCATACCTGGTTCCAGTCGTAAGCCACATCTTGGCATCGCTGCAAGTGGATACCGTGTTTGCTAAGTAAGATTTGGCACAGGCCCATCAGCAGTTACCTGTTGACGAGGCCACAGTGGCTGCACAAGCAATTGTGACACACAGAGGGGATTTAAAGTCAAACGCCTTCAATTCGAGGTTAGCGTAGCCTCAGGAATTTTTCAAGGAGTTATAGAGTGTATGCTCAAGGACATTCCGGGGGTTTGCCCCTATTTTGATGATGTGATCATCACCAGTGAGTCCACTGAGGTGCTTGCAAGGAGGCTCAAAGCTGTCCTTCAACGGTTCCATGAAGCAGGACTTAAATTGAAAAGAAACAAATGTAACACTGGGGTCCCTTCCACTGAGTTCCTGGGATTCCATATTGATGCTGAAGGCATCCACCCAGCTGAGTCCAAGCTGAAGGCCATTCAGCTGGCACTAAGCCCCAGGTCCAAGGGAGAGATTCAGGCATTCCTGGGTCACCTTAATTTTTACCATACATTCCTTCTTAATAAGGCCTCAGTGGAAGAGCCGTTATACCGGCTCTTAGACAAAAACACCCCGTGGAAGTGGACCAAGGTTCATGAAAGCAGCTTTAGGGCAGTAAAATCACTACTGTCTTCCAATTCAGTGCTTACGTACTTTAATGAAACATTGCCTGTGTGCATTGCATGTGACACATCCCCTTATGGAGTGGGGGCAGTTCTAAGCCACTTGTCAAGTAATGGGACTCAAGTCCCCATTGCCTATTATTCAAGGACATTGTCCTAAACTGAGTGCAATTAAGCTCAGATTGACAAAGAGGCCTTGGCTATTGTGGCCGGGGTGAAGAAATTCCACGATTACTTGTATGGCAGGGAATTCACAGTCTTCACTGACCACAAGCCACTGTTGGGGTTATTTACTACAGATAGGCAGATGCCTCAAATATTATCCCCTAGAATGTTAAGATGGTCTATTTTTATGTCAGCCTACAGCTACAGGTTGGTTCACAAACCCGGCAAAGACATGGGCCACGCAGATGGCCTTGGCAGGTTGCCATTGCCACAGGTAGAGCCAGATCCGGCTCCAGCAGCTCGCATTTTGTCAATTCAGGATTTGCCTGAATTTCCCCTCTATGCTGGGGATGTGGCTGCAGAAACTGCTGCAGACAATGTTTTAAGCAGGGTCTTGTCATGGATTCAGACTGGGTGGTTTGAAAATAGCCCTGGACCAGAGTTCCAGAGCTACTTAACACATAGACATGAGCTTTCAGCTCACAATGGCTGCATCTTATGGGGGAGCAGGGTTATTGTCACCAGTTCATTAAGGCATCGTGTGCTTCAGTCTCTGCATAAGGGCCATCCAGGCATAGTTCGGATGAAGGCATTGGCACAGAGCTACCTATGGTGGCCAAGGTTAGATAAGGCTATCAAGGCCCAAATGCCACATGCTCTTGTCCACAGATGGGAGGAAACTCATATACCATGACTTCGCTGGGCCCTTTCAGGGAAAGCTGTTTTTGATAGTGGTCAACAGTAATTCCTATTGCAACTATGACTACTGCTAGGACCATCCAGGTGCTTAGAAAGCTTTTTGCCAGACACGGGCTACCGGACATCATAGTCTCAGATGATGGGGCCCAGTTCACAGTGGCAGAGTTTCAAGCCTTCTTGAGGACTAACCTCATAAGGCATGCAACATCGGCTCCCTTTCACCCCTTGACTAACGAGCAGGCCAAACGCATGGTGCACACAACAAAAGAGTCACTCAAGTGCATAGTGATCGGAGATTTGCACCATAGGCTGGCTGATTTCTTGCTTTGCCAGCACACTACACTTTTGTACAGTAACAGGCAAGAGCCCAGCAGAGTTTCGCTGGGGAAGAAGGCTCATCATGAAACTGGACAGGTTGCATCCTGACCGGGTGGCAGCAGATACTTCATGCCCAAAGGCTCCAAGGGTGATGGGTGTGGGCCTGGAAGGCAAGTGGGTGATGGGGTGTGGGCCTGGAACTAAGGGCATGGGAACCTGTGGGTGCCGGGTAAAATTGTCAAAATCTTGGGCCCTCTTTCATATGAGGTGGCTCTGGATGGGGGGGTGAGTTGTTCGCCGCCATATTGATCAGCTGCGGAAGCGTTTTGCAGAACGGTCACTAAGCGAGGACCTCACAATGGGTCCGCTCCTAGAGCCAGAAACTGGCAATGTAACAGAGCAGTTCACACGCTGTGAGGACTCAACCAGCCAGTACAACGGGGAGTGCAACATGGTTCTCCAGACAGGAAAAGTCAACCCTAACAAGGCAGCAACTACGCTGACTCTGCTTCTTCTTTGGATTTTGGTTTGGGCTAACCTGGAATGGCCAGCCAAAGAGATTTGAGTCAATCTGACTTTCATGAATTTGTGAGCCCTGGTCTACCCAGCCTGGCGAGCAAGCTGGTAGATTGGGGGTTGCCTGGGTCCCCAAGGTGGTCTGCAAGGTTGTGCAGACCACCACCATATCTATAAGACTTTATTCTTAAATAATCTTAATAATGTGTCTGTACAGTCTAGTGGGAAGGGGTGTAATGTATTGGGATTTACTTGAACTGTTTTCACATGTCTTTTGAATGTTGCTTAAGGTTGCTCAATTGGTGTGTCTGTGTAATGGTCACTGACTTGCCAGACAAGCTGTCTCCAAGAAAATCATTGTAGGAATTGGGGTGGAAATTGGTTCCTTTAAACCTATTGGCCACTGCCTAGTGGCCAACCATATCCTGTATGTAGCTGCGCAGAAGCCTCTGAGTTCAGTTCTGTTCCTGTTTACCTCAATAAAGCAATATTCCTGTTTGCAACCTCTCATCTCGCTTACTCCCTCCAAAGAACTCACTACACAACAATATGAATAAAGACATAAACACAGGATGCAAATTTAAAGAAGGCTTTAAACAATTTTAAACCCCAGGCCCAACAAAAACATAAAAAAACTACATTGGCTATCATCTTTCTGCCACAGGTTTGCAATCTATCACTATGATATCTGTCTTTGGCCTCCATAACATAGTTCATCTGTATACTACATCTGCTCTATAGTGCCTAAATTAAACTAGCTTCTTTTCTAGGCAGGGAAAAGTAAGGCAATTGCCCCAGACCAAACACAAGGAGAATGTATATATTTGTATTATATTGTATATATTTGTAAATTGTATCTTTCCTCAGAAGTTCAAGGCAGTTTGTACAGGGATGTCTGTTTTATTATTTTATTTATTTTTATCCCACTTTATTATTTTTATAATAAATATCTAATATTCCTTCCTCCTCCTACTTTCTCCAGAATAATTAACCTGTGAAGTGAGTTGGGCTGAGAAAGTGTGACACCCAATCTGGCATTCATGCCTAAGGAACTAGAATTCATGGACTGCCAGTTTCTAGCCTGGAGCCTTAACCACTAGACCAGGGGTAGGCAACCTTGGCTTTTTTATGACTCATGGACTTCAACTCCCAGAATTCCTGAGCCAGCCACACTGAGGGGAAAGGGAGAGGTTTCCAAGCTGAGCCATGCTGGCTCAGGAATTCTGGGAGTTGAAGTCCATGAGTCATAAAAGAGCCAAGGTTGCCTACACCTGCACTAGACCAAACAGGCTCTTACAAAATGAGTTGTTAGACAAATTGTATAAAAAATTACAAAATTGGCTCTTACAAAATTATGGAAGATTGGTTGTACTAAAAGAATATCATGCCTCAAGGTTGACTTGGTCCTAGGTTTTATCACTCCTAGATCAACACCTTAACCACTACACTGTACTGATTGGAAATGATCAGATACAGAATGATTTATAAGTGATAAGTCCAAATAAGTTATTACAATACCATGAGATAGCTTATCTTACATATTGCTACATATCCCAAGTACCAGGCTATTGACTTTAAAGAACTGAAAAACACTGTGAGAATTCAAATGAGAATTTTGCTTTCCGCCTCTCAGACCTGCTTAAATTGCTAATAGTCAAGTGTGGCCTGGTAAACAAGGTTATAGTTATATAGGCTTAATATTCAGGAAACACAATCCCTTTGTTTCTCTGTCAATGAAAATGAGAATGATGCTTTTTTCCCAATATATGCGTACCTAGCACTATCTCTTTCCTACATGTTTAATAGAAAATATTGAAATTTGATATGCTGCCTGCTGCTATGCTGTGATATTGCATATCTTGTTGAAAATAAAGTGAAAATTCCACAGGACTATGCACACAGATGTATAGAACATGCCAATTTGCTTTTGTGAGTTGCTGGAGTTAATGGTCCTGCCCACTGCAACAAGACAATGCATTGCTATAGCATGACAAATAAATGCTGGACAAAAAATAAGGTCATATCCATTACATGCAAGTCTTGAAATTTGATACTGGTGTTTTCTCAAAGAGCTGCTGGATGCTGTAGTTTGGCTCTTTTTCCCCAGATGTGCTGCTATTGCTGCTTTTTGTCAGCAGAATCTCTGAACTGAATGGTTCAATAAAACTGTAGATCAGCAAGTATCCTTTCTCCACAGCTGAACAAACTGTTACAGGCAAACTGGAGCATTGCCAGAAACAATACAACTGAAAAAAGCACAATAGCAAAGCTGTGGTTTTAAATGCTGTTCAAGAGTCTCATTCACTATGAGATAGACAGGTAAATAGAAAACAAGTGACAATTCATTCCAAACTGCCTGCCATCCCTTAGAAAAAAAAGCATCTTATGCCATTTTTGACTATTGTATTTTTTTCCTCCGGCATTATTCACCTCCAGAGAAATGATCACAATTTTTATCTTCTGGAAACAGGTCAGTAAACTTTACAGTAGTAGTTTACTGATTCACTCTAGTGTTACTCTTTAATCTCTCTCGCGGTCTCCCCCTTCATATGTTGTCCACTCTGGGAACAATGATAGATAAATACCAATGCAGTTTGCTCTTAGCACATACTTATTTTCTTCATATTAAGCCCTTCCACTTTGGCACAATGCTTTTTGCACAAAAAAATATGTCTGTACTTCAGCAGGTGGTAAAACAGAAACTATATTTGGTCACAAGTTGCTATAAGATTATGGTTGGAAACTGAGAACTAAATCAAAGGTTGTTGGTAATAGTTATCTTTCATGTGGGACAGTTCTAAAATCAAAAAAAATGCCTTTCTCAACTTGGCATCCCCAAATAAATTGAGAAATATAACTACCAGTATTTTTAACTAGCATGGTTAAAGATGCAGTTTCCCAAATATCCCAAAGGTAATATCCCTTTTCGAATGGCAACTGGACTCTGTTTTTCCTTGAAGACATTTCCCTTCTCATCCAAGAAGATTCTTTATTTCTGACTGTTATGCAAATTTTCAAATGTTATGCAAATCTCCAATAAAAAAGAAATACAAAGATGGATGTGCACCTAACAATGAATGTACCAAAAGGTGTGTGCTTCTGAAATATCTTGGAAAAATGGGGGGGGGGAAGCACTATTAAAAGAGTGCTTGAAAATTTGTGAATACTAAGAAAATATCTCTAGAAATATTAATCTATTAAGTGAAAATATAAAAATAAGAGTCAACGCAAGCCTTCACTATCTTCCACATCAATTAGTGGCAATGACACAGTCTCTTTCTCTGCTTTCAGGAAAACATCATCACATTTATTTTTATTTAAATATAATTTATAATGTACAGTTTGTGATTATTGTTACATATAGTTCATGAAGTTCTTGCTGCATTATTGTGTTCTATGATACCTTGATTAAATCTCAAAGGCAGTCTTATCTTGAATAAGCAAGAAAAGTCACAAAACCTACACCTACCCACTCATCCATCCCCAGGCCATGGATTTTCTTGTTGTAAATTTCTCATGAAAACAACTATATCTTAATTTTCCAGTACCAACTATTTGATTCTTTATATGCTGCAAAATTCCAGAAAACTGCTATATGGCAGCAATGACAACTCATTATAGGAATCCAGAGTTTGGATCCCAAGTAATCTTAATAACAATGCAGCAAAGAAACAAACTGATTAAGAAGAAACACACGTTGAAACAGCTGAAAATGCCATCCAGTTAAATTTGATCCTTTTTGAGATCCTCAAATCACACATAACAACAATAAAGATGAGGCCTGATACTGAAAATATTACTTGGATCCAATGCACATCATAGCTCAGATGGAAAAAAAATCTCAAGATGATTAAATGTTGTAGCAGGACCTGTTGCTGGAACAAACTGACAGAATCTAACAAAACCATAAATGGTTATAAATAGGCATCTTATTGGAGGTTGCATTGAAAACCTGAACAAGATCAATGATGATCTTACAGAGAACATCTAGTTCTTTCGTCAGATAGAAAAGAAAACTTTAGAGAAAAGCAGGCATCTTTTGAAAAAGACTGTGGACAGAAAAGTTAACAAAATGAAAAACAATGAACATAATTACTCTTCAGTCATGTAATTTATAATGTTCTTTTTCTGTCATGTTAAAAACTGTAATTTAATAAGGACTTTTGGAAGATTCTGGGAGCTGCAACCAAAGCTTTCAAGGGATCTTATCTCAGATATCTCCAATCCTCTAAAGTAATGATGCCACATCAAAAGAAATATGTAGACAGAAAAATGGTTTTACTTAATATGAGAGGTCCTCAGAGAAGGGCTGGCAATTTTTTCTAATGACCACAGGAAATATGTTACCCATTCAAATGGTAATTCAGAGTAAGCCATGCACTGAACAGATATCAGATTTACAAGCAGAGAGAACTTCTTTTGCACTGCTGTGCCTCAGAATATAATGAAAAACATGGTTCCTGTGGATTCCTCTGAGTGACCATGCTAGCTATTAGAAGGAACCAGAGGTGAGTCTGCAGTGTCACCATTTTCAGTGAACCTCCAACTGTGAGACTTGCAATTTAATGCAACCCCCTAAAAGCAAGGTCAGAAATGATGGCAATTGCTCTTCAGAATATGGTGCAAGAAATATATAATGTAGTGGTTCTTCATTGCATGTGACCAAATCCACACTTAAATTCTTGGTGCATCAAATATTTTTATTTGGATTTGTGCTTAGTGGAGTAAGAAGTTTTTAGGTAGAACTGCAGTGGTCAAAATTGTGAATATTTATAGATACCCTGAATGAAAATGGAATACTGCCTTTGTATTTATTAGATTTGCTTTGTCTAGTTGCAAACAGAAGTTACCTTTGATATCATTTGTATTCTTTATAGACATAAAGTTGTTTTACATTATTTCCCTCTTGGCTTCCTATTGCATGTATTGGTCTGTGTTTGTGTATCTTTTTACCCACTATTTGAAATTATGGATGTATATTCTTTCAAAACCAATTCATACAGTTGATATACAGACTGTAAATGAAATTCAGAATATTTCTTTATAGCATTGCTTGTCTGGAAGCAAATAGCATAGAATATCATAGAATTGATTTTTGGCTAAGACAGATCATTTTGCTTCTATTTGCCTGTTCACAATGTTTATTTCATTAATCTATTATTTTAGTTATATGCTGCTGATTCCAGAAGGATTCCATGCAGCTTTTGTTAAATTTATCCACCATTAGTAAGAATGGCTACATTAAATACATTAAATAAATTAAATACTGTATATAAAGTATTCAATAATTACTCTCACAAAGATCAGCTCTAAGAGTTTAAAAAAAAACACTTTGGATTCCAATCTAACTAGCCACAGGTACTATAAAAAGACTATCTCTGAGATAGTCAAGACAAGAAGCATAACCATGAGTGCTAATTCTAGAATCTTTTAAGTCTGAAAGTATTTCTCCCCTTCTCTCTATTTACCCCAGCAAACTAGAGTCGATGTCTTCTGAACCACTTATCATATCTCCTCTGTTTCTGAGAGCTGAGACGCCTTTGCATGATGGTTTCAAGCCAGCACGTCTTCCTTCTGTTTCCCAAGGTTATTCCTACATACAATTACAAAAGAGCATGTTGTTTCTTGCATGAAATTTTCTGTGGTATGTGATAATAACATTTGTCCCAGTAACTTGAATATTGTTTTTATATATTTGACTTAAAGCATGCCTGAGCTAGCAAAAATTAAAATTACTGTGGACCATGAATCTCCACAAATTGATATTAATAAATGATCACCTTATTGCTACTCTATTAATTGAAATAACCCTCCTTGGGCAGGCCAGTATGAAATTTTTTTTAAAAAAACCACAAGCTTCTCCATGAATGAATTTCTTAATCCTAAATTCTGATCCAGAGCAGTCATCCAGGGATCTTTCACCTTTATAATTATAAATTGATATTCTCTGTGTAAATTCTATGGAATACTTTCATGAAAAACATGGATGAAATGCAAGGTTTAAAAGGAACTTAAGTCAGTTTGTAATCCATGCATAAACTGGAAGACAAATGAACAAATGTGTCTTACAAATGAAGCAGGTAACTGAATTAATGAAGTTAATTTGCTAAAGAGTTTGTTCCATGTCTTTGACCATCCTACTGTCACATTCCAAAATGTTGGCCAACTTCCTTTTGAAGATACTGTGACCTTAAATAAGTACAATGCAAAAGGGTTTCAGATGATGGAAAACCTGGCAATGAATATGTTAGAGCCCAGTTGTTGGCACATACGTTGTAGCAAGATGTTCATGTTCTAACATCTGTCATTTTGTATTTGAGGACAGGTGTGTGCAGCATAAACAGAAGCATGTGTTCATGTCCTGGCCTTCCTGTGCATATAATATGCCAAGATACCAGTTTTGTTAATAAGTGACTAAAGTTTGTGTGTGTGTGTGTGTGATGTTGCAAACTGTAGAATACAAGAAAAGAATAGGAATGAAAAAAATGTTTTTATTCTGGTGAGTGATTTTAACTATAATCATGTGGGTGGAAGTATGGTAATATCAGACTAGGACAAAGTGTATTGAAGTGATAAGCTTTATAAATTCACAAAGTCTTTCTTAGTGTGTAGAAATATGCAATAGGAGATAGAAGAGAAAAGGAAAATTAAAACAGAAATCTTTATTACTAAATTCATATCAGACTACCAATTCCCACGACGGGGAAAGGCAGCAGGCGGATAGACAGGGGGCCATATCGTTACCGGGAGGGCCGTCTCCGCTGTCTTCAAGCGGTGAGGCGCTCCGACCCTCTGGTTCTTCCCCGAGGTCCCGGGAGCGGGGATGTGCAGCCTCCTGAGCTCCGGCTGGTGTACCTGAATGCCAGGTCCGTGGTTAATAAAGCTCCCCTCGTTAGGGATCTAGTTGAGGGTGAGCATGCGGACCTGGCTTGCATCACGGAGACTTGGTTGGGCCCAGAGGGTGGGGTCCCTTTGGTTGACCTCTGCCCACCAGGTTTCCGGGTGCTACACCGGCCACGAGCTCAAGGTAGGGGTGGGGGAGTGGCGGTTACCATTAGGGAGACCTTATGTCCGCGGGAGGCCACCGTTTCTCAGATAGTCGGGTGTGAGTCTCTCTTCATGAGATTTGGTCCTGGGGCGCAGTTGGGCTTGCTGCTGGTGTACATTTCGCCTAGTCTCACAGCGGCAGCCCTGCCCGAGCTGCTCGATATCCTCTCGGGTTTGGTGGTTGAGTTTCCCAAACTTATAGTTTTGGGAGACTTCAATCTACCATCTCTGGGAGGTTCATCTGAGCTAGCTCGGGAGTTCATGGCTTCCATGGCGGCCATGGACCTGACGCAAGTAATTTCAGAGCCAACTCATGAGGGAGGCCACACCCTTGACCTGATTTTTTTATCTAGACGGTGGTTGGATGATCTAGGTGGGGGCTCTCCATTTATTATGCCCCTGTCATGGACCGATCATCATCTCCTGCGGCTGGTCTTCCGCTTTGCCACCCCCCGCCGTGGGGGTACGGAGCCAATTAGATGGTACCGCCCCAGACGCTTAATGGATCCTGACAGATTCCAAGCGGCGCTGGGGTCCCCACCTGCCTCCACTGCTGACTGCTCGGCTGATGCCTTAGTGGAAGCCTGGGGAAGGGCAGCCACTGAGGCACTTGACCGGGTTGTACCCTTGCGGCCCCTGACCCGGCGCAGATCCCAGCGAGCTCCATGGTTTTCCGCGGAGCTCCGGGAGATGAAGCGCCGGAAACGGGGCCTAGAGAGCTGCTGGAGGTCTAGCCGATCCGAACCCGACCGATTGCGGTTAAGAACCTATATTAGGTCTTATCTCGCAGCGATGAGGGTGGCGAGGTGTAATTACTTCTCCACCCTCATCGCGTCCGCAGATAATCGCCCGGCCGCCTTGTTTAGGGTGACTCGCTCACTTCTCAATCAGGAGGTGAGAGAGGATCCCTTGCAAGGTCGTGCCGAGGAATTTAGTCATCATCTGTCGGATAAAATCGCTCGGATTCGGACCGGTTTGGACTCCAGCTGGGCAGAGTCAGGCGATCAGGACACGGGCGGTCTTGTCAATGTTATCTGGGAAGAGTTTGATTCTGTGACCCCTGATG
This sequence comes from Vipera ursinii, assembly GCF_947247035.1. Lineage (NCBI taxonomy): Eukaryota > Metazoa > Chordata > Lepidosauria > Squamata > Viperidae > Vipera > Vipera ursinii. Next base: position 60,558,192 of record NC_139521.1, read on the forward strand.
AAGTGGACAGGATTATGGGGAGGCTGAGCTCCTCCACATGTTTGTTGGACCCGTGCCCTTCCTGGCTGGTTTATGCAGCTAGGGAGAGGACACGAGGCTGGTTCCAGGCGGTTATATCTGCTTCTTTGAGTGAGGGTTATTTCCCCGCCGTCTTGAAGGAGGCGGTGGTGAGACCTCTCCTCAAGAAGCCTGTCCTGGACCCAGCCGTTTTGAACAACTTTCGTCCAGTCTCCAACCTTCGCTTTCTTGCGAAGGTTGTTGAGAGTGTGGTGGCGCATCAGCTCCCTCTGGTCCTGGATGAAGCGGATTATCTGGACCCCTACCAATCGGGTTTCAGGCCCGGGTACAGCACGGAGACGGCATTGGTCGCTCTGGTGAATGATCTCTGGAGGGCGCGGGATAGGGGACATTCCTCTATCCTAGTCCTATTAGACCTCTCAGCGGCTTTCGATACCATCGACCATGGTATCTTGCTGCGGCGTCTCAGGGGATTGGGAGTGGGAGGCACAGTTCTTCAGTGGTTCTCCTCCTATCTCCTGGGACGCTCGGAGTCGGTGTTGGCAGGGGGGCAGAGATCGGCCCCTAGGTCTCTCGTTTGTGGAGTTCCTCAGGGGTCGGTTCTCTCGCCTCTCCTGTTCAACATCTATATGAAACCGCTGGGTGAGATCATTCGTGGTTTTGGAGTTGGGTATCATCAGTATGCCGATGATACCCAACTTTTCTTTTCGACCCCAAACCACCCCAGTGATGCCCTCGCCGTGATGTCCCGTTGCCTGGAGGCGGTTCGGGTCTGGATGGGGAGGAACAGACTTCAGCTCAACCCTGACAAGACTGAGTGGCTGTGCATTCCGGCATCCCGGGACATTCCAAATGTTCCATCTCTTTCTATGGGGGGTGAGCTCTTACCCCCCGTGGATAGGGCTCGCAACTTGGGAGTCCTTCTAGATTCGCGGCTTACTTTGGAAGAGCATATAGTGGCCGTGACTAGGGGGGCTTTCGCCCAGGTTCGCCTGGTGCGCCAGTTGCGGCCCTATCTAAACCGGGATGCCCTGTGTACAGTCACTCATGCGCTCGTGACCTCTCGCCTTGACTACTGTAATGCTCTCTACATGGGGCTTCCCTTGAAGACCACCCGGAGGCTCCAACTGGTACAGAATGCGGCCGCGAGAGTTGTCTTGGGAGTTTCCCGGTACTCCCATGTTACACCTTTGCTCCGCGAGCTGCATTGGTTACCAGTTGTCTTTCGGGTGAGGTTCAAGGTGTTGGTTACGATCTTTAAGGCCCTACATGGCATGGGTCCGGGTTACCTCAGGGACCACCTGCTGCCGGCATCGACTCCCCTCCGCCCTGTGCGTTCCCACAGAGAGGGCCTCCTCAGGGTGCCGCCAGTCAGGGAATGTCGACTGGTGGCCCCCAGGGGGAGGGCCTTCTCTGTGGGGGCCCCGGCTTTATGGAATCAGTTGCCGGTGGAGCTCCGGATGGCACCAGACCTTCGAACTTTCCGTCGGGGCCTGAAGACCCATCTGTTCGAATTAGCTGGTCTGGCCTGATGGGGATTATGGGTTTTTTAATTGTTTTTAATCTGTATTACTGTTTTATTGGGCAAGGGTTTAATTCTTTTTAATTTTTGTATAGTGTTTTTTGTTTTTTATATGTGCCCTGTGAACCGCCCTGAGTCCTACCAAGGAGAAGGGCGGTATATAAATCAAATAAATAAATAAATAAATAAATAGACTAAGTTATAGATTCCTCAACAGTCAGAACTGAAGTGGAAGCTAAGAAAGTTCATAGAATTCTGATGTCCAAATAAATCTAAATAAAACCATCTTAATTTTTAAAGAGCACATAACTTGATAAAGAGCAGTTGGAAAATGAAAACACTAGGTACCTGAAAAAGCTTTTGGTCCCCAGAATTATCAGCCAAAGCATTCACTAAGACTTATAGAGAATTCTGGGATATATTTAATCCATGAAGACTACCTATCAAGACTCTTCACTGTTATATAAATTTATTGTGAATTTGTTTAAGGAAAAAGCAAATAAAATCAGTCATAATATCTAAGTTTACAAAGATTTAAAATACAGCTTAACACTACAAGTTGTGAGTGTAAAATTAATTTCATAATAGCAACAATTATATACTACTTCATAGTGCTATAAGCAGTTTACAAAATCAGCATATTGCCCCCAACAATCTGGGTCTTCATTTTACTAACTGTGGAAGGATGGAAGGCTGAGTCAACTTTGAACCTGTGAGGATCGAACCTCTGGCAGTGAGCAGTGAGTCTGCAGTACTGCATTCTAACCACTGCAGTAGCACAGCTCTAAAAAAGACTAAAACAGAAACATCTGGATCATTAAGTCCTAAGAAGCATGTGGGGAAACAACTATATTTCAAATCACAACTCATCAATCTATTTACAATTTTAAAGTTTATATTAATTAGTATTTATTAATATACTAGATATTAACTAGTTAAAAGTCCATCTCAGAGGCTTTTTTTCATATGGCCAGTTGCCATATGAAAACAACAACAAATAAATAAAATAAAATTTTGACTAGTGCAGGTTAAAAACTTCTTTGTGATGTGATAAGTGTATTCATCATGTTTATTTATTCAATTTATATAGGCACCTTTCTTAACAAGTGATTCTGGGCAGTGAGCAAAATTTAAATAAAGTAAATGCATTATAAAAAATTAAACTACAATGCAACTGAGGAACATCATAGTCTTTTATGCTCTGTTCTTTTATGGTACTGCATTTCAGTACACTGTGGCTATAAGTTATCTTTCAGCCTTATTCACCATGTCAGTTCACCATGACCATAATCCATGACAGATTCCCAAGGCTATCATCTCTAGACATGGAAGTAACACCCAGTTGTTGCATGTGTTAACCACCATTTCTATCCACCACTTTTAAGTTTGTTTGTTCATATCCTCTGCACTTACACATTTTGGTTGAAACACTTTAATATCATGCACCGCAAAATTTTGAAAAGGGTTGATATCAGACAATTACCACATTCCAATTTACGTAGCGATTTGGATTTGCATTAAAATGAGAACACTTTCCCATCTCTAAGGAGACTAAGCAATTCAACTGTTTTTATTAACCAACCAACTAAACAAAATACATTAGATATTACCAGTAAAATTAAATGTTTCGGTACTGGGCTACTGTAGTGGTCCTATACTGATGTCAACATTTTAAAAAGTGGCAGTTTTCAAAATAGTGCATGATAAATTACACACACACAGCCAGATAAAAGCAAATAATCAGAGTAGCCTACATTTTATAAGTACATAACAATAATCTTTGGCTGCCCTATAAAAGTTACATGACAACACTATATGTTTCATGAAATCATTTTGCATGAGCAAACGTTTTGGGTTAAAGGGCAAGATAAATTGGATCCTGCATCTTTTTTTTTCCCTTTGGAAATTATCAACGGAAAAGCAGCCAATTTATCTTCCTTTATAATCAGACATTTTTCTGCAAATCTACATCCATTTCTTTTCTATGCTAGAAAGCTACAGAAACAGGAAAGGAATGGGGGAATTTTCTTTTCTTTTTTTTCCTTTCTAGTCCTTTTTTTTCCTATGGAAAGTACAATGGTTTCAAATTTTTTATTTCTGTTTATTTCTCCAAGCTGCTTCCTTTTCTGCTGTTAGCTGAGATATCTTTACTTGGACTTAGCCAAATGTGGAAAATCAAAGCACTTTTTTCTTGATTTAAATAGGCATCATCCCCAAAAGCAGCATTTGATAACTTTTATTTTTTCCTTAGTCACTGAATGATCTTTATTTATTTTTTTGTATAAATATTTTATTAGAATTTTTTAACATAACATAAATCATTCATTAATTTGTAAAACAGAATGTTGTCTGGGTAACATTTATAAGACAGTCCTTAACAATTTATTTCTATGATCTATATCCCGTATGTTAATTTCATTAGATTTCCCCTTTCCCCAAAGTATCTTTCTTTGCAAAACATTAGATTAAGACAATTCTCATTATTTTTATTTATTTATTTATTTGTTTTAATTTTATTATATTTATATACTGCCCTTCTCCCGAAGGACTCAGGGCGGTGAACAGGGCACATATAAATAGAGAATACAAAAATTAAAAAGGATTAAATAACAGCCCAGATAAAGACAATAACAATATAAAAAAACCCATTAAAAAACCTAACATCCCCCATCAGGCCAGGCCAGCTTGTTCAAATAAATGGGTCTTCAGACCGCGTCGGAAGGAGCGAAGGTCCGGTGCCATCCGGAGCTCGACCGGCAGCTGGTTCCATAAAGCCGGAGCGCCCACAGAGAAGGCCCTCCCCCTGGGGGCCACCAGCCGACATTCTCTGACTGGAGGCACCCTGAGGAGGCCCTCTCTGTGGGAACGCACAGGGCGGAGGGAAGTTGACGCCAGCAGCACCTGAGGTACTCCGGACCCCTGCCATGTAGGGACTTAAAAACCATTACCAGAACCTTGAATCTCACTTGGAAGACAACTGGCAACCAATGCAGCTCGCGGAGCAAAAGTGTAACATGGGAGTACCGGGAAACTCCCAAGACAACTTTCGCGGCTGCATTCTGTACCAGTTGGAGCCTTCGAGTGGTCTTCAAGGGAAGCCCCATGTAGAGAGCATTGCAGTAGTCCAGACGAGAGGCCATGAGCGCATGAGTGACCGTACACAGGGCATCCCGGTCCAGATAGGGCTGCAACTGGCGCACCAGACGAACCTGGGCGAAAGCCCCCCTAGTCACGGCCACTATATGGTCTTTAATTAACAACAGTTAAGTATATAGTTTCAATAATCCTATTTGTCATTTTAGTTGCCTTATAATAAATCCTGTTACCGTGTTTATTTCAGCTTATTTCTCCCCCCAAATTCTAAATATTCTTACAAGTGACAATCTTTTCAACACTTAACTATATTTGCATTGGTGGGTTTCATTCTGTTTTTCCATATAAACCTTCTCATGCTTTTATATTTCTTAATCAATAAGTAAAAAAAGTAAAAAGAGACAAGAAAAGAGAGAGACAAAAAAGAAGAAAAAGAAATGTGAAACAAGAAAAAGAGACAAGAGCACTGAGATACAAAAAATAACATATAATTTAAAATATGTATCCCTCCTAATTTAATATATATTTATTCCCTCAATTTCTTATTCTTTTTGACCATAGCTAAGAATGTATTTAATCTGTTTAAACTTTAAGCATTCCATTCAATAGTTCTAATCATCTAATCCTTTAACTCTCATTCAAAACACATTTTGTGTCTTTTCTTATTATCACATTTAAATAACTAAAACATTTGCCTTTGTTTAAATCATTTCAACTTTTTTCAGAAGGAAAAAAAGAAGACATATTATATTAGTTAGGGGGGAAAAATCATCCCTTTCAAAGTTTTTCCATTTCTTTAGCCATATTCAAACAAATGTTTCTTTTTAAAGTATTCTTTCTGATAAGCGCCATCTTTTGTCTGAATTTCTATTTTAGTCATTTTTAGATCTTTAGGGCTAAAAAAAAGATCAAATCTATATAGAGGACACTTTTAATATGAATTAGGATAAAGATTAATGAGTTAATAGAGGTATATATTATTTCCCACAGCAATGAGAAGCAGAGATGGTCAAACTGACTCTTTTATCCAAAGATGAGAATATATTTAAGCTAGCTTCTATTTTTGTGCTTGCAGTGAAAAAGAAAAATGAAAACTTGCTTTTGTTAATCAGATAGGTTTATTGTAATAGAAATGGTTTGTATGTACTGTTGTGTAAAAGCAAAAAGTTGTGACTGTAATGCTGTATCTTCTACTATGCTAAAGAGAGTCGGAAATTGATGGCTTTTTCCCCCTCTTCTTTTCTCACACTATCTTTTTTCTTTTCTCTTCCCCTTTTTCTAATCTTCTCTTACTTTTTAAATATCTCTTTGTATTTTATATTTTGATAAAACAATAAATAAATAAATACATGCCAGTTGCCAAGCATCCAAATTTTGATCACATGACCATGGAGATGCTGCAATGGTTGTACATGTGAAAAAGGTCACTTTTTGCAGTGCTGTTGTAACTTTGAACAATGACTAAATGAATGGATATCAAGGATATCCTGTATCTGGATTCTCCTGTACATTTTCCCCAGTTTTATGGATTTCTCATAATTCATGGACTTTTAGGTATGGAATTAAAGCATTGTACCAGCTATTCTCGCAAAAGAGTAGATCTGGAAAATCAAAAGTTTGAGATTCCAAGAGAGAGAGAGAGAGAGAGAGAGAGAGGGAGAGAAAGAGAGAGAGGGAGAGAGGGAGAGGGAGAGGGAGAGAGAGAGATAGATCCAAACTCCAACTGAAGGCAATTATATAGGCTATAATAACAGAATCTTGAAAGCATAACATTGTTTCTTCTTCTCCTCCTCTTCTGCCAAAGAGTAAAGGTGGGGTAAATTTGAGTTTCTTTTTCATGCATTCATGCTTTCCTTGTCTAAGCTCATAATTTACTAACATTTTCTTTAAGCCTCTGCATACTCTTCACATTTCTACAAACCCAAACAATGTGGAGGAAGAGCTAAGATATAGATGAGGACAGGTAAAGATTCAGAATTAAGTCAAGCATGGAAGCTGACAGGAAGATTGTTGGCCAGCATTATTTATCAGCCCAATATACTTCAAAGGCTTGTTGTTTTTTGTAAAAATAAAATAAGTATCACTACCTTGCACTTCTGAAGGAAAGGCTTATAAGGGTTGTAAGATGAATGAATGAATGAATGAATGAATGAATGAATGAATGAATGAAATTTTATAGAAATTGCTTGGCATGCTCTGTAACAAAAACACAGCATACCTCTTAAACTAGTTGATAAACCAATGATTAAATCCTGTATGTGAATGATGTAGGATGTCTTTCAACAAATCTGGCTGGCTTAGGAATCTTGATGAGAGTCATTGTTATTTATTTTGAGGAGAAAACTTTAACATCAAATTATGTTCAGAAACTCCATAGTTATGTATGGCCTCCACCAAAAGTGTTAGGACTGGAAGGCAAAACATAGGTGACAAAAAGAATTAAATTGTCAGATCCTTTAAAAGCCTTGAAAGCGTGTTCCATTCTCTTGAAAGACATGATCTAGTTCTGCAACTGAAAATTTACTACAATGTGCCATCCTGAATAAGGCTATTCTGAAATTCCATTCTAACAGGTGCCACTAACCATCTGGCTGCACTCAAGTTTTCAAAGCTAAGGTAATTTCACAAATATTTTATGGTTCTCTAATATCTGTTTTAAGGACTTTGCAAATTGCCTAAATTTATAAGGAAAATTTATAGATCCTATGTTGTACAGTATTTTAATGCCTCCCAGCATATCAGATCACTGATGTTATCTATTGAGGATATGTTGTTCAAACTAATTTTTTTCATTGGATCTTTGACAAGCCTAAAATTAATTTGAGTCATCCTGGAAAAAGTTTGGAAATAGATGTACCCATTGCTAGGTCTTTTTCTAAATTCTTCATGTCTCTTGAGGTATAGAGTGTTTGAGTAGCTGTTGAAGAATTAATATTGGATATTAATCTTCTGAAAGAAAGGAGTGTGGATAGCAGACAAGAGACATTTATTGCTGGTTATTTATTTAAACTCATGTGCAAACTGAAGAAGAGTTTTTACCTAAAGTACCAGAGGGGAATTTATAGCATTCTCATTGATCAATGTATATGTCCATATGTCAGCTAGAAATAGAATGAGTGGCTTATGTGCTATTTCAATGCCAAATGGCATTCTAATCAATTTATATGACTTAGTTGGCAGAGAACTATTACCTTACTCCTAGATCAACTGTTTAAGTTTTCAACAGTTCTGTGTACTATCAAAGCATATGTAGAATAGAGCACTACATATTAGTATTAACATGGATTATATTTCTTGTTAAATATCAAGTTGTAGTTTATCCTGTGTGTTTTGTTCCTTTTCACTTATTTTGATTTCTGTCTGAACATAAATTGTAACACATTGTTACTACAATTACTACTGCTGCTGCTATTAAACTAGACCACAGGTCTGCAATCCACGGCTCCGGAGCCGCATGCTCCCAGTCCTCTGCCATGTGCAGTCCCCCCCAAAAAAGTGGGACTAAAAAAGTTCAACCAATCAATTCAAATATGCAGGGTAGGTGCATATCTCACCTTGGCTCCACTCTTCAGTCAAACCCTGTTCTGCGCATGTGCGTATGTACGCACATGTGCACACATTTTTTGCAGCTCCCAGTTTTTCCTTTTGTGAGGGAACCGGTTCCGAGTGGCTCTTTCACTGTTTCAGGTTGCTGACCCCTGAACTAGACATACAAATAATACTCAGATCTGGAATTCTCTTTGGATGTTAGCTTCCAGAAAGAGTAGGACTGAAAATGGAAGAATGATGGGGAAAAGAAAGAGAAAGACAAAGTATGATGAAAGGCTGGGAGAAGTACCATCTGTTCTAGTAGCTGCAGTACTAGCAAGGTGTATATATAATTATTTAGGTGGCCAAATATATATATATTTATTATTTATTTATTAAATAAATAAATATATAGTATAAGCATCTTATACTATTTAGGAAAACTGATCAGTGCGGATAGCTTAACACACAGGGGTACATTTTCAATCATCACCAGGAACAGACATATACAGTTCTGGGAAGTTGCCCAACATAATAATAGTAATTTTAAAAAATTCAAGCACCTAACTCCCCAATATGTCTCTATTTTCTTCTTGACTTGTATCATACAATTTGTAATTGAGAAAGCATTTATGTTGTTGAATAATGCAAACAGATGGAGGGAGAAATTAAGAGGAATTGGCAAGGTAGAGAAGATGAATGTTCAGCTGAGACTTGAAATGAGCTGGAGAGTCAATGAGGCAGAGCTAGGGAAAAGATGTTCCAGATGGTCAGACCTGCACGGGAGAAAGTTTGCAACACAATAATGTTAAGACTGGTGAGATGCAAGGGAGTAATATGGCAGAAGGAAGAACAAGACAAAGTACAGTGCAGGGTGTTTCAAGTGGAACAATCTTTCAGTCACAAATACTTAGCTTTACTGGTCTTTTCCAAAATCCTCTTAGTTAGTTCATCAACTAGTTTCACTTTTCCATTGCTTTGGGGACAAGCAGACATTTGATGCTCAAACACCCTTCGCTTCCCTAAACTCTCATGATAAGAATACTTTATTTGCTATTCCATAGAGAGCAAATGGATTTTAAGCTTCTTTATGACTGTTCAAAATTTGGTGCTGGGCAGTTGGTCTATCTCAAAACAATAAGAATAATAACTAGTGGCTATCAGATAAACTTTCTTCTAATGGGTAAACAAATCTATTCCCTTTTTTCCATAGGATCAGCTTAATACAAGGTTTTCTTTGCTTCTCATCCCACAGTAAGCTGAAAATGTCATATTTGTATTTTAGCTGGCTGTTCACACCAGAGTACTACTACTAGTAGTCATAGTAGTAGTCATAGTCATAGTAGTAGTAGTAGTAGTAGTAGTAATATATGCATTCTTGTGTACTCTATAGACAGGTCTAAATTCCCATGATGAAAAAGTGTATACTTTTCATTATGACTAGCCAGACTCTTAGGATAGTAACCTTGCTGTCCCTGAGCAGAATCTCATATTGTCTTCTCCAATAGAGAAATAGGGTGCAGCCAGCACTCCTAGTTCACATATTATCCTAGGTCAAGGACAATATCCCTGACCAATAGTATGGCCTTGTTTTGAGCAGTAGACTCCTGCATTCTTACAAAGAGGATGGGAATATCAGTAGATACAGGAAGTTATTTACTGATTCTATCACCCTGGAGAAAATATACTGCTAAAAAAAATAAAGGAAACACAAGATAAGACATCCTACTATTAAATACAGTACATTGTGTTGTTTAAGTGTTCCCTTTATTTTTTTGAGCAGTATATATCTATTTGGCAGTTAAGAATCAATACTGGTTGATGGCTCATATTTTATCAATCATATCTCTTTTTGCAAACCCGTCTTCACTAGGCCTAAAGGAATGCATTATGAATATGGATGTTTTTTATCAAGGCTAGTTATAATGTTGTCATTTGATTAACATCCATTAATGCCTATTGAGAAAACTTAACAATGGTTTCCTCACCATGGTTCCCAGGGATTTATGATCAAAATAAACTTGTACTTTCTGGACAAATATAAGTTTATGGAAGCTTTCCATATAATCTTACCAAAATTCTATTTCAAACTTACATCATTTCAGATAATGCTTGAATTACATATGTTACTGTTGCTATAAGAAGGCAGTTCCTTAGACTTGCCTCTGATGTGTCATTCTGTAGCATGAATTGTTTTTCTGTAATACTTTAGGACAGGGGTCTTAGTTATTATGCTCTCAGTCTTGTCAAAAGCTTGCTGATGACTTTCAGCCACTCCTCCTCATCTTCCTTTATGTCAGCTGGCAATGTTTTTCACAGTGATCTGTTAGACCTTTGCAAAAATTTGCAAGATAGTTAACTATTCCTAGGAGTCTTTGGACTTTTAAAAACATCTATAGGTCATAATGTCTTTCAAATTGCTTCATATTTCCCAGGATCATTTTATAGCTCTTCTCTTGTCAGAAGATGTCCAATGTAAGTCACTTAGCCACACCTGCTCAGGAAAAGAGACAACTTTTCTCATTGTCCATTAAGGTTTCTATTTCAGTATCTTCTTCCCAAACAATGTTATTATGATGCTTGAAGTTTTTTCACTTTTAATTTAATATATGTTAGAACCAATGCTGGGCTGATGTTCATTCAGCTACATAGGCAATAAAATTGGCCAAAGAACACTGCTAAAGTGCAAAAGTTGTTTGACTCTTTGTGCAATTCAATATGCCAAAATTCATTCTTTTATATCCAAAATCAAGAAAGTCTTGTTTAAGGTTGGTTACATTCAATGCCATTACAACAGTGAACAACGACAGGAGCCATGTCATCTAGAGAATAGGATCTATACATAAGTAACTGTCCAATGATTTTATTCTTTATAACCCATCTGCTAATTGATTATGCTTTTAACATCTAACTAGCTAATTTCAGTTTTTACAGAACCACCATTGTCATAACATCTATTTCAAATTTTAGTTGTTTTTTTTTAAAAAAATATCCTTTTCCCAAAAACATATCCAAAACTCTTGCAGTATTGTCTTTTTGATCCAGGCAATTATATTCACAGGTTTACATAGCATGAATTATATTATGATATTTTCACTGCAACAATTTCATGGCCTTCATTGATTTCATGGCCTTCTCTGTTATGCTCCCCTTCACAGGTAAAAGGGCTTCTTCCACTGCAGTAATAAATTCCAACCAATAGAGTTTATAGCTTTTTCAGTTGCAGCTTTTAATTCTGAATTTACCCATTACAGTATTTTAAGAACAGATTCTTATGATAAAACGTACTTGGCAGCATAGAGAAATATAGTATTTTTCCCTGAAGAGAAAGAAGACTATGACATGATGGAAGCACGTTGTAGGTCACCCCAGAATCCAGTCGATCATTCATCTACATCACTGCAAGCAAGAGATTGGAGTGTATATCTTGTACCTTCCCAGTATACAGTACATAGTGATAAGTCTTTAGACATTGTCACAACAGTGTTCACCCAAACCATTTTATTTCATGCCCAGATGAATTTTCATACTACTGCAATGATTTTGAAAGTGGTTAGTGAATAAAAGGGCAATGATTAGACCAAGAAAGTGGCTTATGAAAATACCTCAATCAGCCCCTAGCCAATTCACATGAAGATAAAAGAGGAAGGAAAGGAAGTACATTCAGACTTACAAGATTTGGTTATTATATTTGTTCTAATAAAAGTAGTTTTAGGTCCACACAGGATCCATTTCTTAGTCTGGTCTAACTTACGGGGCTTGCTAGACTTACTATATCCTTTGCCCTATAATTCATATGCAGGACTTGAATCATTTCACTTTTTATGTTGCTTTCCACAATATAAGTAATGTATTCTAAGTGTCCTGCCCCCAAAATTCTTATGTTGGGATTCTTCTCGGTCCTTTACAAGTTATTCTTACCCTTTTAGCCTATTGAATGGCTAACGTAGTCTTGATAAAAAATCTGTTGCTCTACCAACTTCCAGGCAGTGATGAAATGTTAAATCAGCTTCATGTAATAGTTGCTGATGAAAGAGTCATTAACCTCTCCAAAATTACAGAAATCTGCCATTGTCCTTAGCACAGATACATATGATGCTGTCCTTTTTTAGCCTCCTGCTGCCTCATTAAAAATGAAAGCATTGTATGTTTTATTTTGTTAGAGATATTTAGCATTCCAGCCAAGAGATTTGCCCACTTCTTGCTTTTTGCTTCAATCAATGATAGAGCAAATTTGTTTTTTGTTTTCCTTTCTCTTAGGGGGATATCTAGATCCAGTTGAAACTTTTCTCTTCACTTTTTTGGTTTCTCAGACTAGAAAGGTCACTGAAAAGTCTAATGCTAATGGGTCAAAGATTGCTCCATAATGGAGAGAGAGAGAGAGGAAGGAAGGAAGGAAGGAAGGAAGGAAGGAAGGAAGGAAGGAAGGAAGGAAGGAAGGAAGGAAGGAAGGAAGGAAGGAAGGTAGGTAGGTCTGGGCATTCTTAATAAGCCCCTGACACTGTGATTTTAGTGAATATTCTTTCCATTTTAAAAAGACCAGTTTAAGATAAAAGAAGTTATGTACTTAATTTCATTTTATTATGCAACTTAGCCACTTTAGTTTAGAAGGCTGATTCTGAATTAACTAACTTAACATCCTCTTGACTTTGCAATCTGTGTACACTTTCAGTTGGTTATTAAGTTTCCAAACAAGTGCTTCTCCTACTGCTAATGTTTCATTCATTCTATCCATTTTCCCTGTGTATATAACTCTTGAAGATCTTTCACCTGTTTTCCTATATATATTATACAGTGCCATCTATACTGATACAAAGTGGAACATAAAATAAACAAGCCTGTTAATCCATGCAGGTTTATTCAACAAGAAATGAAGAAATTTTATGCCGCATAGTCATCTTGGTTTTTTTTCTTTAGTATACTTTTATTTTAATGTGTGTTAAATGTAGCATGTGAGAGAGGATAAATGAGAAATAGTAAGAGACAAGACAAGCTTTAGCAAAAGTAGAAATATTCTGGGCATAACCTAATGAGTTATGGTCCACATAAAGTATGTTACAACACTAATCCTAGATCTCAGTTACGTTCATTGCCTTTAAAATCCTATTGTAAACAGCTGGGAATCACTTGTGGTGAGTTTCTGAGTACACTTGTATATAAATTGGTCAGATGCTTAAAAACACATGGATTAATATAAAAAACACAGAGGAATGGTTGAGTGTTTCTAAAGACTGGAACTCCAAGGTAAAATACAGACCTTAGGACTAGAAATGTTTAATAAATGATGTGTGTGTGTGTGTGTGCACGCGCATGTGTGTGTATATGTATATGCAGGTATCTGAGTTGTAAAAGTTTCAGAAACCTACCTTTTCCAAGAAACAAATAGGGGAAATATTATTTTCCCTATTTTTAATCCCAAAATAAAATTTCAAAAGTTCATCAGCCCCATTCAATTAGCATGAAGTATGGAAAGAGGGAACTTACTGTCACACCTATTTTTTTTATTTGCACACTTGTTATTATTCCCTATATTTCCCCATGCATTGAAAGATAAATTGCTCTAGGGAATATGATGTCAATGATTCTGAACACATATTTTTCTAAATTGTGCAGGAAATTGCACCACTAGAATAGTGTAGTTGTTAAAACACCTGCTGGGGTCATGCTACAGCTAGGATGTGCATTATTAGAGTGTATGGCAGTTCATGGTTCCTGGTGATTTCTCAATAAACAAACTTCATGTGGCCCATCAACAAGTGACTTCAATAACATCCACTGCAGTGTTTTCAGCGCTAGAAATAGGAAGTAATCTAAACTTTATGTCATCAGACTCCAACTTTTACTTCCTTATGGTGTCAAAGTGAAAATTAGAAACTGTATGATCTGATCTTTATATCGGACTTGTTTACAATGGTGATGGGTGCATTGTTGAAACACATGAAGTACCAGATTGAGAAGAATTCTTCCTGCACAAAATTTGTGTTGTTTGTAAGAGTTGACACTGACGTGATGATACTTAATCAATCAATCAAGGCTGAATGTAGAACATTAGCATAAAATGCATTTCATCTGGTGATTAGTATTTGTTTGAAATTAAAATTATAAAAGGCATAATTTTCATAATTATAAAACAATATTTTTATATCACCATTAGAAATGAATCAGGATAAATTAATACATATAGGTACTCCTCAACGTACGACCACAATTGAGCCCAAAATTTCTGTTGCTAACTGAAACATTGTTAAGTGATTTTCCCCCCACTTTACAATTGTCCTTGCTACAGTTGTTAAGTGACTCGTTGCAGTTGTTAAGTTAGCAACATGGCTGTTACGTGAACCTGGCTTCCCCATTGACTTTGCTTCTCAGAAAAATGTAAAAGATGTTCACATGATTCCAGGATATTGCACCTGTCATAAATATGAGTCAGTTGTCAACCAGCTGAATTTTGCTCACGTGACCAATGGTTGCAAGTACGAAAAACAGTCATAAATCACCTTTTACAAGGACTACCTGTATATCACAGTTCATGCTGCAATAATTCAATGTCACATTTACTTCTGAATACATGCTGAAATTCTGTTCTCGCCTACCTAATAATCTAAGTTCTGAGAAAGGAGGTGGGATGCTTACACAAAATGAGCCTTATTTGTCTTGGGTCCTTGCATTCATTCCTGCAGATGAAGCTCTCCAAACTGAAAATGTTAAGATAATCCTGATCCAAATCAGAATTCCACTTTTCTATGAGGGCTTGATTCCTTCTGAACCATTTTCCCCAAAACCGCAATTTTTAATGTGACGGAAAGAGATAATTGTTTAATCACATGGGGTATATTTCTATTTGCTGCATTCACTTGTTTAAACTTAAATCACAGCATCATAAAATCTTCCTCTACGTAACTTGTAGCAACCTTCCCTCCCAAAAATATTTAATACCCTGTGCTAAATAGTATTTTGTGATATTTTAAATTCAGTTTCCATTGCTTTGACATCGTTCCCATTTCATCCCTTCACTTTACAGGGATGCACAACCTCAAGGTCCAGTTCAGTTCTGACTCCATGGAGTTCCTCAGAAAATTACAACAGAATTATAATTCTTAGCATGGCAGAAGATAAACCATTATTAAATACCTAGAGAGTTGTTGTATTAGGCGTATCTCATGCATTTCATTTAATTTTAATTACATAGAAATTAAATACAAATGAATTAATTTGGATTTTGCCTTGGCTTGCCCTTTTTTTGGACAATGTCCCATAGATGTCTAGTTCAAGGCCAAGTGTAATTCTCAGGTTGAAAAAGGCTGTTTTTTTCTGAGAAACCAAATGCTTTTATTATTTTGTTTAAATCTACCCAATAAGGGTAGAAAGAGTGGTTAGTGGTTAGAATGCAGTATTGAAGGCTGACTCTACCTATTGCTGGGAGTTCATTCCTGACTGATCCAAGGTTGATTCAGCCTTCCATCTTTCCAAGGTTAGTAAAATGAGGACCCATTTTATTAGGAGCAATATGCTGACTGTAAACCACTTAGACAGGGCTATTGCTATTGCTATAAGAGTATTGCATTAATGTAGATAATGGCTACTTTTGTTTGTGTTTTGTTTTTCAAAATCTATTGATCTATTGATAGTATTATTAAGTAGAATTATTAAGTAGAATAATCAAGGATGAATAATTCTGATTTAGGAGTTTTTTTAAAAAAAATAATGGACAAATATTCCCATAGAAAATTACCACAATCTTTTAAAGTTAATTATATTCTTTGCTTATAAAATGATCCAGGATCCATAGTCCCCCAAATCCTTTTGCTTATTAAAGTTTTTAAAAAGCAATAAAATTTTGTATTTTTTATTCCTGGTGATAAGGAGGATAAAGATATTTCTCCTGGGGCTACTGCATACTCTACCCAATTTTATATCCACACATTTTATGATAAGGTCTGTCATGAAACTGAAACTTCAATATCAATTTCCTTAATTATAAGTCTTGTCACTGAGCAAATGGCTATCCAATGCCTCTCCACCTACTTCTGATTTCCTGAACTTCACAATGGTACATTAAGTGCCATTTAGCATGGACAGCTGCAGTATGCCATTTATCAGCCTATTAGACACACCTTGTCTTGCTAATGGAAGCAAATGTATAATAACAAAAGCCTGGCATTGAGGGTTTCCTTTCCTTGCTGGAGAAGGATAATTCAGTAATTATACAGCATGCCTCATTTAGTAGGCTGGCCAAAGAACAGGAAATGGGCTTTTCAGAAGATTTCAGAGGATCTGAATTAAATACCTTCTGTTCTCCAGATTTTAAAAATCTTAGTGAGCTACATACATGCTGTATGCTCCTTCCTTTACAATTACACCAAATAACAACTTGCTGTTGGAAAATTCTAACTAGAGGGGATTCAATGAAAGGTTTCAGTGATCCATCTGGAGGTGTCCACAGGACGTGGCTCAAAAAAAAATCCAGGTAGTAGTCATGATGATTGGATTGAAGTCCCCCCATTTTATACACCTTTCATGTGGTTTACAAGGTTTCCATAGAGGTAACATGTCATTTGGAAGAGTCTCTAGGTTTCATTTTGGTATTTTGCTAGACTACCATGGCCCATTGAGTCATCATCTCAGAGACATTGTCTGACCTAAGGAAATGTCCATGGCAGGGCAAAAGTTCATGGCAGGACAAAAATGCACCGGTAGTGGAGGTGGCTTCCAATGCCTGGCTTCCTTCCTTCCTTCCTTCCTTCCTTCCTTCCTTCCTTCCTTCCTTCCTTCCTTCCTTCCTTCCTTCTTTCCTTCCTTCCTTCCTTCCTTCCTTCCTTCCTTCCTTCCTTCCTTCCTCCCTCCCTCCCTCCCTCCCTCCCTTAAGTTCCTGTTGGCTTCCTTCCTTACTTCTCTCATGGTAAGCTTGCAGGGAGAAAATCAGTAGGGAAGCCATCAAGAAGTTGCAAGCTGAAGGCCAGCAGGTAGACACAGTAAGTGGCTGCTGCCAGGTGGAGGAAAGAGTGAGGGAGTGTGCTGGAGTTCATATTTCATTCATTCATTCATTCATTCATTCATTCATTCATTCATTCATTCATTATGCTGCCCACCTCCCTGTCCAGAATTGTGCATGAGCTTTATGTGAGAAGGGCTGCAGACATCAGGAAAGGTGTGCAGGGGCAGTGAAGATTGGAGTTTGGTGTGCATGGGGATAGTATGCAAGAGTACCATGCAGGTCAAAGAAGGCATGCTGGGGGAGGGGAACTTGGGATGGGGAAGAAGAGATGCCAGGTGCATCAGGAAAAGGAACAGCACAAACTGGGGGATGTGTTGGGGGCTAGGAAAGATATTCTGGGGTTCTCCTCTTCCTTTCCCCTTTCTTTCCTTTCCCAGCAGGTAGGTGGTTGCTGCTGGGTGGGGGAGGAGCATTAAAGGAGCCATAACTTCCCCAAATTTCATTCCTCTGGGAGTCATGGCAGTCTTAAAACAAAACATTTATTACCTATCTGTAATGTATTGGGTTAGTTCACTAATGGTTGTTATAATCAGTTGTTGTGTATGTTTGAAAAGG
This sequence comes from Vipera ursinii, assembly GCF_947247035.1. Taxonomy (NCBI): domain Eukaryota; kingdom Metazoa; phylum Chordata; class Lepidosauria; order Squamata; family Viperidae; genus Vipera; species Vipera ursinii. The sequence goes on from NC_139521.1 coordinate 60,575,903, forward strand.
GTCTCCAACTGTCATGGAGCAAACTACTAGCCTGCAATTTAAGAGGGAAATTGTTCTTTAAAATGATTGGTCACTGTGTAGTGGCGGCACTGTATAAATAGATATCAAGTGGTTGTCAGAGCCACTTCTGTGTTTTCAGCAATAAAGAGCAGTTGTATTACAGCGGTCTGGTCAATGTCTCAATGAACTCAATGCGTAACAGTGGTGACGAAGGTGGGATGCTGCTAAGGAGAGAGAGCTGAAGCACTTAGCCAGAAGTGTGAGAACAGGCACCAGAGTCCTGGTAAGGACCATGTCCCCACTCTGCCTGCCAGTAAGCCACACTGGAGGCACAGTCTTCCTGTGGGATCCATCCCCAGGATTCACCTAGCAGCTCCTAGCAACAGAAGGCATTAACTAAGACCTCGTAAGCATCAGCTATGGCCAAAGTGGGCAAGCTGAATGAGTTTGATGTCTTGCACCCTGAACTATGGAGCTCCTATGTCTCCAGGGTAGAAAACTATTTGTGGGCCAACCAGGTGAGGGATGGTGGACTGAAGGCAGCCAACTTGCTCTGTGTGAGTGGGCAAGTGACCTTCGACATCGTGGAAAACCTGTTAACCCCAGCCAGCTTAGAATCAGTCATATACACTGATCTGAAAAGGAGGCTAAAGGAACATTTTGAACCCAAGCTGTCTGTTATTGCTTGGTGGTATGCATTTGAGCAACGGGAGCATCAGGCAGGGGAGTTAGCAGCTGAATTTGTGGCTGCGCTAAGACAAGCATTAAGACTATGTGAGTTTCCTGATTTAGAGGATCGACTCAGAGACAGACTTGTGTGTGGCCTGAGGAACCAAGATTTGCAGCAGAGGCTTTTCGCAAAAGAAACACTGACGTTCCATGATGCATTAAAAGAGGTCATGGCAGATGAGGCTGCCGGTGGAGCAATGAAGGCTGTATGACCTCAGAAGAATCCCCTCAGCCAAACAGCTGTGCACCACAAAGCTACAGAAAGACTGGAAGACCCAGACGAGGGTGATGAGATCGACTGGTACAGAAGCAACCCAGCAAACAGCAACTTCCCATTGACAAGGCAGTTCTATTCCCTAGCTGTGCCAGTTGTGGTGAACAGCACAAGAGGTCTGAGTGCAGATTCTGCACTGCTGTGTGTCGTGCTTGTGGCAAGCAAGGGCACATCACCACAGTCTGTAAAGGTTGCCAGAGAGAAGTTCTGCTCGAAGATGTCTCACAGAGAGGTAAATGGGCCCCGGGACAGAACAGGGTTGGTTACTACTCCAGCAGGCAAAATATATTAAGGACAGGAGCTCAACCCCCTCTCAAAGAAAAACTGAGACTTAAAGTCAGGCTACAAGGGGTCTCTTGTTCTATGGAACTAGATACCGGGTCAGCCCTGCCCATAATCTCTCACAAAACATTTAGCTACATCTGCAGACAAGGCAGGAAATGAGTCCAACTCAAACCATCAATCCTTGTTCTGACAGACTTTCAAAATTGCTGCGTAGCGGTGAAAGGGGGAGCCACAGTAAAAGTCAGCTTCAAAGAGTTTGAGAGTCCCCTCAACATCATAGTTGTTGAAGGCCAGCTTGCCAGTTTGATTGGGCAGGATTGGGCTACTCTGGGCATCAGAGTAACTGGCATTAACCACACACAAACAGCTGACCTAGCAGCTGTGTGTCAGGAATTTGCTGATGTGTTCAGCACTCATTTAGGTCAATACAAGGGATCACCAATCTCCCTTAAACTAATCCAACAGTAACTCCTATCAGGATCAAACCTCACAGAGTGCCTTTCGCATGTAAGACTAAAATAGATGCAGAGCTAGACAAGTTAGTACAGCAGGGAGTGTTTCAACCTGTAGATAGCAGTGAGTGAGAAACCCCCATAGTAACCCTAGTGAAACCCAATGGGGACATTCGTATTTGTGCTAATTACAAATGCACAATTAACAAAGCTTTGCAACAACATGCTTACCCAGTTACAGTGGTAAGAGCTCCCTCACTGCAGGGAGGTTATGTATTTGCTAAACTGGCAACTGCTTGTAGATGATGCCACAGCAGAGGCACAGACAATAGTTACACATAGAGGGGCATTCAGGGTTCATCGCCTGCAGTTTGGGGTAAGTGTTGCCCCAGGGTTGTTCCAGAGTGTAATGGAACATATGCTTAAAAATATTCCAGGAGTGTGCCCTTACTTTGATGATGTTCTGATTGCTGGAAAATCCACAGCAGTCTTAGCAGAACGTCTCAGAGCAGTTCTTCAATGGTTCCATGAAATGGGGTTTAAGTTAAAAAGAGATAAGTGCCAAATTGGTGTGGACCCTACTGAGTTCGTGGGATTCCAAATAGATTCTGCTGGAATTCACCCCTCTGACTCTAAGCTTAAAGCTATACAACAGGCTCCCAGACCTAAGTCAAAGGGGGAGCTGCAAGCATTTTTAGGGCTACTTAATTTCTGTCATTCATTCCTGCCACACAAGGCAGCATTGGCAGAGCTGCTTCATCAGCTTCTGGATAAAAAAGCACCGTGGGTGTGGACAAATACCCATGAAAAAGCTTTTAAAGCAGTCAAATCACTGCTGTCATTGAGCTCAGTACTAGCTCACTTCAATGAGAAATTGCCTGTCAGTTTAGCATGTGATGCTTCACCGTATGGCATAGGAGCAGTTTTAAGCCATCTAATGGCAAATGGGCACCAAGCACCCATCACTTACTATTCCAGAACATTATCTTCTGCAGAGAGGAATTAAGTGCAGATATATATGGAGGCTTTAGCCATTGTTGCTGGAATTTTAAAAATCCACAATTTCCTATATGGGCGCTCCTTCACCGTTTTCATGGATCATAAGCCTCTCTTATGTCTCTTCACAGCAGACAAGCAGACCCCACAGATCCTTTCTCCTACGATGCTGTGATGGTCAATATTCATGGCTGCCTATTCTTACAGGCTAGTCCACATGCCAGGCAAGGAAATGGGCCATGATGATGCACTCAGCCGACTACCTTTGCTTCACACAGAGCCCAACCCAGTACCTCTAGCTCACATCCTGGCAATCCAGGATCTCCCTGAGACTCCCCTTCATGCAGGAGATGTGGCTGCTGAAACTGCCACTGACAGAACACTCAGTCGTGTTCTGAACTGGATGTTGAGGGGGTGGCCTGATAGCAGATCAGGTCCAGAATTTCATATTTCACTAGCAGAAAAGATGAGCTGTCAGCTCATAAATGTTGCATGCTATGGGGTAGCAGGGTGATAGTCCCACCCACATTAAGAGTAAGAGTTTTAGAATCTCTGCATAAAGGTCATCCAGGCATAGAGTTAGGATGAAGGCACTTGCTAGGAGTTACTTGTGGTGGCCTGGTTTGGACAAAGACATAGAGGCTCAAGTAAGAAGCTGCCAGGTTTGTCAGAAGACTTGACCTGAAATGCCTCAAGCACCGGTGCATCGCTGAGAGACCATGCAGGCTCCCTGGTCTTGTGTGCACATAAACTTTGCAGGACCCTTCCAAGGACAGGTGTTCCTCATTGTTGTGGACAGCTACTCTAAATGGCTAGAGGTAGCACCTGTCCCATCTATGGCTACTGCCAGGACCATCCAGGAACTGCACAGAATCTTTGCCATGCACAGCTTGCCAGATGTGATTGTGTCTGATAATGGGGCACAATTCACAGCAGTTGAGTTCCAGTCCTTCCTGAGGACCAACATGATCCGACACGCTACCTCAGCCACCTTTCATCCTACTTCGAATGGTCAAGCAGAATGAATGGTAAGAACAACCAAAGAAGCATTGAAGAGATTAACAATAGGTGACTGGCATCATCGCTTAGCGGATTTTCTACTATGCCAACATACAACTATGGGCCACAGTCCAGCAGAACTGAGATGGGGATGTTGGCTGACCACCAAGCTGGACCGTCTCCACCCTGATAGGGCTGATGCAGAAACTTCACAACCCAAGCCTCCAAGTTTGTAGAAGTTTGTAGCTTGGTGAGAAAGTGTGGATGAGAAAGTACGGGCTGGGGGCACCTTTGGTGGCAGTTTTGGTTTCAAAGATGTCATTCTTATGAAGTGGCCCTGGATGACGGTTGTGTGGTTCGACGCCACACAGACCAATTGTGGTGGTGGCAGGATAGCCAGAGCCTGGCTGCTGACAGAGAAGACATTAGAGGTTTGCTTGGTGACCTGGCCATGCCTGAGTCACCCAAAACTTGTGAGACTATGCTTACAGAACTGGGGTCACCAACGAACCCTGTTCCAAGTCCATCAGGCAGTACTGCGAACGAGGACAGCAGCACTGGTCTACCTAGCAATAATGGACATGACAGCACTGGTCTACCCAGCCAGAATGATCAACGATGTACCAGTCTTCCTGAAGCAATCAGGCCAAGGGACCCTGGTCTACCCAGCCCAACTAGGAGGCTTGTAGATTGGAGACCTTAAACAACAGTGCGGCGCTCTGAACAGAGACGAAAACCATCCACATATTTGAGTGATTATGTTCATAATTGCAATGTGTTTGACTTATCCAGGGAGAAGGGGTGTAATGTATTGGGTTAGTTCACTAATGGTTGTTATAATCAGTTGTTGTGTATATTTGAAAAGAGCCTCCAACTGTCATGGAGCAAACTGCTAGCCTGCAATTTAGGTGGGAAATTGTTCTTTAAAAATGATTGGTCTCCCCCTAGTGGCGGCACTGTATAAATACATGTCAAGTGGTTGTCAGAGCCACTTCTGTGATTTCAGCAATAAAGAGCAGTTGTATTACAGCGGTCTGGTCAATGTCTATCTTTCTATCTGTCTGTCTGTCTGTCTATCTATCAATGTATTCAATGGTAACTCTCTGGACAAATTTATTTCAGATTTACCAAGCCACATGTTAAAACAGAATTTTGCATGTTCTAGATTTGCCTTGGTCTGTTAAAAGAAAACGTATCTTCAAAGCATCTATAAACTTTGGGAAGGAGCTCAGGTTTAGAAAGGTTTAGTATAGTCAGGTGACATGGCATGGTTGTGGCATCCATGAAAACTATTAAACCTAGAAGTTATTTTGACACAGGTATGCAAGTAGCTAAATGTTGAAACTAAGATTTACATTTATATTCTGTGTGTTTTAATTTTGAGGTAGGACTTTCTTTATTGCTTTACAAATTTATGATAGTATAAATGTATTTGTTAGATTTTTGTGTTTGTGTTTATTACTTTATAAATAACTCATGTAGTGAACATGCATACACTCCTCCTATTTTCCACACAACAACAACCTTTTGAGGTGAGTTGGGCTGAGAAAGAGTGATTGATCCAAAGTCACTCAGCTAGATTTCATGCCTAAAGTGGCACTAGAATTCATAGTCTCCTAGTTTCTAGCCTGGTGACTTAAACACTACACCAAAATCTCATTTGCATCTCTCTCTCTCTCTCTCTCCCTCTCCCTCTCTCTCCTAATACTTTGTAATACATCTAATACTTTGACAAAGAGTAGCTGAAGGATTAAATAAAATTATCTGTTTGGTCACTTTTTGTTCTATTAAGCAACTATCATCTAAACAACTACAGAAAGAGCAAAGTTTGAACTATTAGCTACAGTATAAAAATATAGAAAATCTAAAATAGTATACAGATTGACTTATTAAAATGTGGCATTTATTGAGATCTACTAGATCTTCTAGATTGGACCTATGAAGTGACCAATTTCAAATATTAGTGGTATCAACTCTTTTATCCTAGTCCTTCACCTTCTGCTGCTTAGGGATAATTATATCTATTAAACATCACTAGGAAACGCTGCTGCCCTTTTATTTTTAAAGAAAAAATGTTTTATGGATCCCACTTCTCTTGTAATTACAAAGACACAAATACAGTACATTATTAGGGAACATACTAAGAGACTGCAGAAAAGGTTAAGATATGTTAGACATTCTTCCATTGATCAGAATGCTATTGAGAGGGCGAAGAGCTAGATAAAAGCCAGGAAACCTGAAAATGAGACTGAAATTGCTTTTCTAAGGACAAAGGCCTATTGAAATAGGTACTATGTTTATATTCTCATGCTGAACTGTGCTAGCCCTCGAGGCATGATGATGCTTTTCTTTAAACCAGGCATATCGCAGAGTAAATGTCAGAGTGATTTGACTATTCTACCACCCCACCGTCTCTCGATACAAGCACAAATGTTGCCTTTAGGTAAATATGTATGTTCTGCTAATATTATGTTATATGAAATCCCTTCTATAAATCTTAGGAAAGTTTTATGGTAGACACTACTATCTTCTGTCCGTCTGTCTGTCTGTCTGTCTGTCTCTCATCTATCTATCTATCTATCTATCTATCTATCTATCTATCTATCTATCTATCTATCTATCTATCTATCATCTCTCTCTATCTATCTATCTATCTGCTATCTTTCTTTCTTTCTATCTATCATCTATCTATCTATATCTATCATCTATCTATCTATCACCATCAACAACATCTATCTATCTATCTATCTATCTATCTATCTATCCATCCATCCATCATCTATCTATCTATCTATCTATCTATCTATCTATCTATCTATCTATCTATCTATCTATCTATCTATCATCTACATCTGTCTATCTATTCTACTAAAATGGTAAGAAATTGCTGAAATTCCTCTTTTCTTCTCCCTCTCTCTCACAAGACCAGCAGAGTAGGCATATATTATAGTGACCTATACCTGGAGGGATAGAAAAAGCTAATTCTTTTGGGACAACTATGTTGAGTAGGGCAATAATAAGAGAAGGCAGGCTGATATCATAAAGCTGATAGAGCAGGGTATTCCTTTTCTTCTGATTTTGTGTGTGTGTGAGGGGAAGAGCTCTTCCTTCCTTCCTTCCTTCCTTCCTTCCTTCCTTCCTTCCTTCCTTCCTTCCTTCCTTCCCTCCCTCCCTCCCTCTTTCCCTCCCTCCCTTTTAAGAATTGTGCATTTTCCACCTCAAAAGGAAGCAAATCCTGGTATAATTTTGGTAGCCTTAGTCAGAGGGGGCTCTTTGATCATAGAATATGGATTTCAGTTCAGTATTGTGTATGGCTGTGAGCTCTTCCAATGCTGTTGCAAATAATTGCTACTGATCAGCTCTAATAATGATAAATCATGATGAAGACTGACAGGACATTTGTGGGGGAGAGGTCAAAAATATCAACATGGCATTGGCCTTCATAGATGCCATCTTTTTCATTCCCCTCAGTGGACACCCCAAGCACTCAATTGTTCATTTCTACATCATAAGAATTTATTATGTGGGATGTTTCATTATAAAGGAATACATGATTCCCCCATCTTAGTGCTAACACAATTCATGATACAAAATGCTTTAGTAAACATGTAGGTGAAGAAGTGGGATGGATAATTTTTGTTAATTTTTTGAGGAAGAGGAGAATTTCTTCTTGGAGAACAACAATTGTTCAAGGTCAAGACTCTATGTTAATGGTGATGATTGAACTCAAAGAAGTAGTGCAAGATCTGAAGACTCCTGGCCCATAGAATCTCCAAGAGTTGGATACCACTGAATGGATAATATCATCATCATTAAAATATTGCTAGAAAAGCTTAAAGGGACAAGTTCTCTCCTGTTATCATTCCTTTAGATATAATGGAAGCATGGAAAGCCTGAGCAGTTATAAATCTCTGGAGAGAATACTGTTTAGTCAATGATAGGGCACTCATACATATTCCTTGATCACCTTGTTATTCATTCAGGGCAAGAATGTCGACATTCTACACATAAACATTTTCTCCAAAACTTTGTTCTCCAACATAAATTTTAAATCTGAAAACAAATGAATGTGAATACGCGAATTTCTCTAAGTTGCTAGCTCCACAGTTCTGTTCCTTCCAGGTGAGAGGCTTCACATTTCTGAAACACTCTAAAACTAAGTGCTATTATTTCAATTATTCATTATGTGAGGCATGACAATAATAAAAATAATACTTATCTTTTGAAATGAATAGTTCAAGGTGATTGTTTTTAAAATATTTGAAAAGTAATACAAGTGAGTAATATTTTTTTTTACTTTTTTCCCTTTATGAAGTGTAGCTGGCACAGTTTCACAAAGCAAAGCTTTTCCAGCTACCAAGAGCAATAAAAGCAAAATGGCAACATTGCAACTAAAATTATAGTTAATTCACCATGGCAAGAAACATCTCATAATCATTTGTTTCATCTTTTTACAATAATAGCTCATAATTGTTAAAGACTTTGGTTTCATTGCAGAGGCTCTCCTTTACAGATAGGGCATTGAATAGTTAGAGATTGTGACTTGTATGGTCTGGCCATACATTTTTGTGCATTTAATCCTATGGATGTAGCCCAATTTTTTCGGTCTGAGTTTCACATCAAAATGTGAAGAGACTCAAGATTTTAGAAGGAGATGCGTTCTGGATTTGCAGGACTTAAACTGAACATATTCCACCTGTGAGCTCATCTGAATTTACACCTGAAATCAGAACCTCACGACAATGAGAAATACCTCTTGGACAATCTTTTTTTTTTGTTCCTAACTTCTAGATGTAACCTGATATTTGTAATAATTTAAGTTACAATTTAAGTTAACAGATGCATTTGGTACATTTGGAGAAAGGTTTTTGGAGAAGTTGGAGCAGTGTGCCGCCTTTTCCTTAAAGGGGCGAAAAGGAGCCAGGCCCCTTTAAGGAAAAGGTGGAAGAGACAGGATCAGAAAAAGGAGAAGAGGCGAGGTTGTCGTGCAGGAATACAAGCTAATATGAGTGCTAATCCACATGGAGCTCCCTTTCCATCTGTCCTGTTTGCCATCGTTCGCTCCCTAGAGACTAAAATGGATGCTCTGAAACTTGAGCTGGCCACAAACAAAGAGTGTATATCAGAGGTGTTGACCCTTTGAGAGCTGTATGCAAGAAAATTTCATTTTGATGTATGCCGATTGGTGTACATTCAAAGTGACAATAACGTTGTTGTTGTTGTTGTTATCTTGAAATTTACTTTGAATTAGACTTCTTCAAATTTCTGACCTAATTTTTGCACTTAGTACCTATTTAATCAACTAGATCAACTTTTCAAGGAACTGACAAAACTACAACATTAGTACACATAGATACGGACCAGGATAGAATTAAGAACAATTGACAATAAAATTTGTAGAGAAAATCCTGTTCTCATTCTAGTTAATTTATTTTCTAGTAGTTTCAGGAGCAAAGTGATCCCTTTTCTGCTTTTCCTCTCATCTTCAATTTCTACAGTTTATGTTTGCACTGTGCTAAAGTAGTACAGAAATAGAAAGTGCTGAATTTGCTACACCGTTGTCCTACTTCCATCACAAATATCAGACAGTGAAAGGAAAAGATACTTCCATACTTCCAAACCTGTCACAAAATGGCACTGAGGCTACTAGAAGTTTAACCTAGCAAATCATTCACTGACCACCAGCCTCCGTGGAAGTGATCTTTTTTTTTCTCAGCAGTAAAACAAGAAGCTGTATCTCCCTCCTGCCCATTACCTTTCCAGCCTCGCTTACCAAGACTAAAACACATCCCTATCACTGCAAAAATGCCTTATTATGACAATTAGGGTAGAAGTTCTTGGAAGCTACATTGGATTAGATAGAATTCCAAAATGATATATTGGATTGGAAATGAACAACATTTTAGAAGGAGGCAATGAGAAGAAAACTGCATAGCTGTTGCCCATTGGTCTCCAGAAGTTGAACTTGATGTGCTACTCTGGTTGAACAATACTATTTCCAGTTAAATTCATTCATTCATTCATTCATTCATTCATTCATTCATTCATTCATTCACTGAATTTTATGTAACCCCATCCCATTTTCTCTTTTAATAATGTACAGAAAATTGCATTTATTTTTGTGAGCAATTGTAGTAATTTCCATAAACATATTCACTTTGTATACAATTATTTCTATTTTAGGATCCCTCAACTTATTAGATGTGTGGCCACATTTATGCAACTATCAGTTGCTACAGAACTGGTGGGGAACAAGTAGAACTAAAGTTTGATGAAAAGTGAAATAATTAGTTGGATGCTGGAAACAGATTAGAGAGATCAAAACAAAAACAGACTACTTACTGCAAACTGTGTGATGACAAGTGTTAAGAATTTGGGAAATGAAAAGTTAATTATTGAAGAGGAGGAACAATACTTAGGGAACTAGAGACATAGAGAAAAGTCAAGGAGAATAAAAAAAGAATGTGAGAAAATTTAAAAATGGGATGAGCAATATGTGCATGTACAAAAAAGTAAAGGAGGAAAGAGAAATGAGGACCCAGATTGTTGGGGGCAATTAAGCTGACTTTGTAATAATGCCGCTTGGGGTGTGTGTGAAAGCCCTAATAAGCAGGCATATACATAGAATGAAGGCTATTGCTAAGCTTGTAAGCCGCCCTGAGTCTTCGGAGAAGGGCGGGATATAAATGGAATTAAAAATAAATAAATAAAGAAGAAGAGGTTAAAGAAGAAACTAAATCAAGTAGTTTAAAATGAAAAATGATAAGAAGTGAAAACCCTGGGGTGTCATTCTCTGTCTGCAACAGGGTGGGGGAAAGGCAATTACAATTAAGCCAGGAAAGATAAATTGGAGAGATTTCTCTTACCAACAAGATTCCATTGTCCACAATCAAGAGAACAGGAGCAAAAGGAAGGCAAAACTCCCCAAAGACTTTCACTTTGTTACTTACTTACTTACTTACTTACTTACTTACTTACTTACTTACTTACCCACCCATTTCACCAAAGGGAACCCTGAGCAATGATGGGAAAGAATGACTGGCCAATGAATGAAGCATACTATGGACTGGTCAGGGCCAAAGGCCATGTTCAAATAGATGAAGGAGCAGGTGGTGAGGATCAGAGAGAGAAGAGTTTGGGCTTAGCCATAGGAAGTGATCAGCCTCTTTTACATGTACTGTTTTTAATAACTATTGGGCCTTTAAGACTGCAGCAGTGGGATTGGCTTCAAAGGCATCTCCAGAAGCTGAATGCTGGTGCTACAACACAAACCGGAGCTTTAAAGATAAGCCATTGCATTGCTAATAGGTTTTTCCTCTCTTTTCCATGTCCATACTAAAAGGTGGTTTTTTGGTTAAGCAGTTGTTTTGCAAAGTGGTTTGAATAACATTAAAAAGAAAACTGTTTACTGTTCACAAGCAATTTCCCCGGGGCTGAGAAGGAATTGTTTTTCTGAAGTCCTCTGGGGACACAGAAATCATATTGGTGGCAGATTTTGTTTAGAGAGAGAATGGCATTATGTCTGGGGAGAAACATGTGAGAAAACCACAGTTTGAATTCAGGAAGAGACTCTGCTGTAAGAGTGGCCTCCTTTAAAATTTTAAACTGATCATAAGGATTATTTTATAAAATGAGTCTTAAGACGGGCACCAAAAAATATCTAATTATACTTTCACCAGAGTACTAATCTGCAGTGTCCTATATTTTATTTTCAAATATTTCCTATGGTTTATACGCAGGAGCCACAAAAATTATTGGAAGCAACATTTATGTTTGCGGTTGGAATTATTGAAAAGAAGATGCTACCAGAAATTCCTACTTAGTTCAATTTGGTTGAAGTTCATTAATGTCTCCACCTAATATTGGTTTCTTATTTGATTAACTGTGACCTCTTATCCTCAATTCAGTGACTGATTCATAGCCTAGTTGGTAGGGAAGGTGATCTATTGAGCAGACAATCCTTAAAACACTTAAGAAAGCAGACTGGGACTAAGTTACTGGAATATTATTGAAGTGAAATGAACTAAAAGATTAATGTGCACTTTCCCTGCCTCTAATAGTTTTCTAATTGCAGTCACACTGTGTGTGCCAGCTCCTCTCCTGAATCTCTGAGAACAAAACAGAAAATGCAAGAACATTTTTTTTAATCATTTAGCACAAAGACCAAAATTAAAAACAGCTAATATTAATGCCAAAGTACCAAAATTGATTTTCTTAAAGGGCAAAAAGTGTCATAGATTCAGCAAAGTTAATGTTGCAAGATTTGGTGATTAAAAGCAAGTATCACTAAGGAACTTTAAGGATAGAAGATTTAAAAAGCCAATCAGGGAATATCTCAAATAACCTCTGCAGAATAGAGAACTGATACTATAAAGCTGGACTTGTCTTGGAAAAGGGAAGTGGAAAGAAGATGTGGAAAGTTATTACATGGGATACAGAGAACTAAGTAATGTGATTTAGAGCTGTCTGACAGATCTTAGCCTCTTTTCCTACTATCCCCTTGTTTTAAAACAGGTCTTTGATATTTTCCCATGGTTTACTTTATATCAGATCTTCCACAGCTAGAACCAAACACAATACAAGATATATTATTATTATTATTATTATTATTATTATTATTATTATTATTATTATTATTATTATTATTATTATTTTACTTTGTGCTATCTTTAAGAAAAGATGCTGAATAAACTACAGGTAGTCCTTGACTTACAACAGTTCATTTAGCGGCCATCTGAAATTACAACATCACTGGGAAAAGTGACTTGAGACCATTTTTCATACTTACAATCATTGCAACATCCCCATGGTCATGTGATCAAAATTTGGACGCTTGGCAACTGGTTCATATTTATGATGTGCAGTCTCCCAGGGTCATGTGATCACCTTTTGCAAACTTCTGACAAGCAAAGTCAATGGGAAAGCCAGATTCACCTAACTCTGTTTAGTAAATTAACAGCTGCAGTGATTCACTTAACAACTGTGGGAAGAAAGGTCGTAAAATGGGGAAAATTCACTTAACAACTGTCTCACTTAGCAATATAAATTTTGGGCTCAGTTGTGGTCATAAGATGAGGACTACCTTATAGAATGCTTACATCTCTGATAGTCAACAGGTTGAACAATCCCATAATTGATGTTTACAAATGCTATCAAGATGGTTTCTGAATAGGCAAACTGAATCCACTGAGTTATGAGCTTCTAGTCAATTTTGGTTCAAAAAGAAAACAGTTTCAACACATCAAAGGAGGATTGATTTGCAGAAACAATGCTTGGAGCAGAGGAGATGAAAAGCAGTATATACCAAAATTGTATATGCATTGAACATACAGCTGCATTGAAACTGGATTGCTGAATTAGGATTGTACGGAACCGTCTCTATCACAATGCCATTTAAAAGAAGTCTGTCTACAGTCTGAATATGGTTTGAGGTTAGAGTTCTACTATCAGATCCCAACATATCCTCAGGTATCCTGAATTAACCCGTTTTTCTTTTTCACACTTTTTAATTTATTTTTTTGCAAAGAACGTAAAAACTAACACAAACTAATACAAAGTGGAGAGAAGAAACTAACAATGAAAAAAGCACAGATAAAAAGAATAAAAAGAAATGAAAAAAAAGCTTCCAATTTATCACTTACTCTATGATTAAAAATATTTATTTTTTCTATTATCAGGTTTTTTTAATTGTCAAAATCACAGGTCATATGTGCATTTTTTCCATTCCATGCAAAAAGTCTATAAGGGGCTTCTAGTCAGTCATAAATGTAGCTGATTTTTTTTTTCTGATCAAGGAAGTTAATTTAGCCATCTCTGAAAGTGCCATCAACTTCACAAACCAATGTCATTGTGTGACATTGTGAACCAGCATATAACACTCTTGCTGCAGTTATCATATACAAAAGCAAAGTTCTATGACTTTTCTCTAATTGCTTGTTCATTAGTCCCAAAAGATGACATGTTTTTTCCAATGCTAGCATCACTCAGACTGCCATACAATCTTCTTGTGTGAATCTTCTTGTGTAAACTGTAATAATTTCACATATGGATGTAATTGTCCACTGAGGCCATTGCTTTTCAGTAATGATTACCCTGTCCCAACAGGCTGGCTTGAGATTTTTCCCCTCATAAGACTTTCCTCATTGTAGATTTAACCAAACTATTGCTCAAAACATTTCATAGATTGATTTAATTTATATCCCTCCTATCCTCCATAATGGGTAGATATTGGAAGCAATGCTACAGCTATCAGAAACTAGAAGTTATTCTTTTTCAGAAAAAGTACCTGATTACAAAAAAAATAAAATAAAATAAGATAGTTCTGTGTCCTCAAAACTTCTCATCTTGCCAAGAATTAAAGTATAATATCACCATGGCCTGGTTCACTCTGATTGCATTCTGATTGCATTATTGAAGTGTTTTCTTTTGCTTTAATATGTATATTTGCATTGCTTTCAGGTTAAATACAGCTGTTTGGTCCCAAAGCAAATATTTCAGATGGGACTTACCAGTCCCAATCTCAAATGCAGTCTGTAGCATTTGAAGGTGGGAGATACAATGGAGGAGAACAGCACTTTCTTGCTTCCATTATGATGGGTGCCAGAAGGGACTTAGGACAGGGGTGTCAAACTGCCGGCCCATGGGCTGGATGTGTCATGTCAAAACTGCACCCACCCCATTGCCGGCAATGGAAAAAAGTCACAATACATCACGAAATGTCACGTGACATTGCGAGTTTGACACCCCTGGCTTAGGAGAAGAGCAAGTATGATCAGCAGAAAGTACCAGGAGAGCAGTTTCAGGACTTCTAAGAAAGTTTCATTTTCATTTGCTTCCAGGAGGAAGAGGAAGTTGCTAAGAGAGCAATACTTTTGGCTGAATTTATTTATTTATTTATTTATTTATTTATTTATTTATTTATTTATTTATTTATTTATTTATTTATTTATTTATTTGGATTTATATACTGCCCTTCTCCGAAGGGACTCGGGGCGGTGTACAGGGCAATTAAAATACTATAAACAACACATAATGTATAAAAATTAAAATGAAATTAAATCAAATAGCCCTAAACAATAAACACATTCTAAAATTTAATTTTTTAAAAAAATTAAGATCTAAAATCCCAGTCCCTCAGTCCAGGCCGGCAAGTTCAAATAGCCAAGTCTTCAGGTCACGGCGAAACGAGTGAAGGTCGGGAGCCATCCGGAGCTCAACCGGAAGCTGATTCCAGAGGGCAGGCACGCCCACAGAGAATGCTCTCCCCCTGGGGGCCGCCAGTCGACATTCCCTGACTGACGGCACCCTGAGGAGGCCCTCTTTGTGGGAGTGCACAGGGTGATGGGAAGTTAACGCCGGCAAAAGGTGCTCCCGTAAATAACCCGGACCCATGCCATTGTTATTATTTTGTTATTTATTACCTTTATTTGCCGTCCATCTTGTTTCAAATGACTTTGAGTGGCTTACATATAATAAACATTAAAAACATTAACATTATTGGATATAAAATGGCAAAGCAGACAAGATAAAAACATTAATGTAAGATGGAGAAAGAGGGAGTCAGATACACAGGAAGGGGACAAGGTGGGATTAGCCATTAGTTAATAAATCAGCTCCAGCCTGGAGCTCCCCATTGGGACTCCAGACCATCTGGTTTTAAGCTTCTTATGAAAATCCAGAAGGATGGGAGCCAATCATACCTCAGGAGATAAGGTATTCCAAGGAGAGGAGCTTTGGCAACAGAAGACAATGCAGAGGACTAACAGTGATGGTAGCTTCTCCCTCAGTCTCTCCTTCCTTTTATATGACTCCTTTTCTATGGCTGCCATTGGGCCCTATATAACTAAGTTCATTCAAGTTATGGGCCAAGGTTGAGAGTAGGGTTGTAGGTCACAAAACTACCATGCTTCCTGTATTCACAATTTCTCCCTCCCTCCTCATTACTTACCATGAACTACAAGTCCCCCTTGCAGATCATCTGACGAAAAAAAATAGAAGATAAATATTAAAAATGGTAGATGTAGATTGACATAAATCAACCAGTGTCTGTTGTGTCGTAAAGAAGTTTAACATTGTTTTCAGATGTTATCTACCAATATGCAATTGTGCTGCTAGTGATTTTCAGCTAACATCAGCATCCTAATAGCAATTATTAGCACAAAGTTCCAATTAAGGAAAATTTGTATTCTTGAAAAACATTATTTTTTTTCAAAATGCTGTTTTTTTTGTTTTTAACAAACAGGCTTATTCCTTACCAGACAACTCTTTGGAGGACTTTGCTTGGGAATTTTTCTGTAGGAAAATGGCTGGGGAATTGGCCTTTATCAAACAAACCACCACAGAGTCTTATTTTGCCAAATCGTTGCCTACTTACACTGAAAGTTTCCTCATTCAAATTAGCAGACATTTCTGAAGATGTTAGGTAACCTTACACATGCTATCTGAAAATAATGGGAGATAGGAAGGGGATGGGTGTGCTGGGGGGTAATGAAGCATAACTTCAGTATTGCATTTTCCTAACCTATTTAAGTAGATTGTCTTTCTCTAATTATATTTTGTCCCTGGAGATGGGGGAGGGGCTTGGAGAGAAAGATAAAATCCTCAGAAATTTTGATATTACAAAACCAGGGTTTCTTACTCTATTTTCAGTATTTTAAAAATAACTGTGCAATCTTAGAGTGACATCCAGCAGAGGTGCTAAATTTAAAGATGTGTCAGCATGTCTTTTACTTTGTTTAGCTTGGGTTAGTGTTAAAGTCTAAATGGGTAAGAATATATTTGGCAAACACAGACTTCATCTGCAAAAATCTCTTTACTTCATTTCTTGAAGTTTTAAGAGTGCTGCTTAAAAGGGATCAATAAAGTTCTTATCAAAACCCCAAATGCCATTTTTATTTCTTACTATTGGCACTAGCATTGTACTTTTGGTGTAATATTATGAGAGAAGAAGATGGTTTACAGTGTTAGAAATGATTCCTTAGAAGGAAGACAGCCTACTGGTGTGCTGGGAAGACCTTCTTTGGGGAATCTCCACCCACTGATATTTTTCTATTTAATTGCATTTTAGTCCTCTCTCAATCAAAACAGCATATTTCTCACATTCCAAAGTATGTATCTTTAAAACCTTAAATTCACTGTTTCCTTAAATAATAAAAGAATCATATTTAATTGCTATATCTTGAAATGCAAAATCAAGCATGTAGAAATCCAATGGATCACTTCCAACTATCTTCCTTGCACCTGAAAACTTCCTTTCAACTACCACTGCTATTTTTTCACTGTTTCTCAGCTCTCATTGTTAAAAAATTCCTCTATTTATACCAAACCTCTTTTTCCAAAGTAATAACAGTAACAATAACAAAACAACAACAACAAAATGCTATTTCACCCCACGGGTTTCAACAAGGAATATATCTGCCTTATCTTGCATGTGAAATCTTTCCAACTATTTGTATTAGGAACTCTTTTTTATTGAAAAGTTTTACAATACATTTTAAGATAGAAAAAAGGAACAAAAAAGAAAAAAACCCTCCTCTCCCTCCCCTCTCCCCACCCCACCCCTACCCAACCCTCCCCCCTCCCCGACTTCCCAGAGCTGAATACAGGGTATAGTATTACAAACATAAGCTAAAATATGCTAACAACCCATGTCTAAAACATCATATTTGCAGCTCCCCAGCTCATTTTATCCATTTAACACTGGGTATTCTGAGGATTGTAGTTCTAACACATCTGTTGTCCAAATGGTAAGGAAGGTTGTGCTAAGTCATCACTTCCTATATTACAGCTATAAATAAAAGGTCTCACAGTAAAGCCCATGAGTTTTGTTGTTGCTGCTGTAGTTAAGACCCTGTAAAAACCAGAATTTAAAACTCGAAAGCAGTCAGCTAACAGATTTGGCTAGCAGCCCCAATAGCTTGGTGGAAAAAATCAGAATAAGGCAATTTTATACCTTCAAATAATCCAATGGCCCTTAGCAAATAAGACTTCTATTCTGCATGTTAATTCCATCCAGCAATTATTTATGACGTGGAATAGTAAATTGAATTAACCATCCTTTATAAAATACCCTGGGAATGAATGGATTAAATTAATTAATAAATAGGAGGATTTTAATGGCTTACTTCACCAGGGAAGGAGTTTTAAATTCTGATCCAAGATGTTGTGGAGCTGTTCACATCTGGCAAATTTTGAGCACTGAGGGATTTGTGGTGGTGTATTGATGCACAGGTTCTATCCTTTCAACGGATGCATTCATCTTCATTATTTCAAAGAAAGCCAGAAAGACACTAGCGTCCTTTTTCCATCACCTAAGATGAACAATCAGTGTTACTATGTAGTTTCTCTGAAGCTATCAAGAACTAGCTTTTTGGCATAAAAAGAGGCCTTGTGACACATAATCAATGCAAAGTAACAGGAAACAGTGACCTTAGTAGCAAGTAGACAAGAACCTTTTGAGAAACTCCCTTATCTTTTTGAAATGGACTATAGGATATAGTTATGCTTGGAATGATCAGTGATAGAAGAAAATGAAGTCACCAAAAACATGATGGCTAGATATTATCAAAGCTAACACCAGAGCATACAACTGAAAGAAGCCATACAAAATCAGAAAATATGGAGAGAGCTGGTCTGTAAGTTCACTGAAAATCAGAGACAATTGAACAGATAACATCATTATCAACATAATCACATAAAATAGCGCCTATATAACTTTTTTTTGCAATTGGCTCATCTGCACCAGAAGGAGAAACTATGTATAGAAGATATTGACTACTTATTTCTATATGAGAACTCCACACACTGTGAAAGAATATTATATATTCATATATTTAATATATACATATATAATAAAGAGAAAAGAGGACACAGATTTGTCTACAGTTTGCCAATGCTGATTCATAAGGAAAGAAAAAACTTGAGAAATAATTGCCCTAATTTAAATGGAAATATTACATCTCGTATATTATAGTGAGAAGACTGTCACAATTGATCCATGATGCGTCTGCTCATTGTCCCAACCAGATGGTAACTATTCGAGCATAACATTAAGGCTCTCCCTTTTTTTATCAAATGTGTCTTATAATTAAGCACAGTGAGGGTAGCATAATCCCAGGGAGGGTGATGGAACTATGCTAAGCATTTCATTGCCCATCATAAAATATACCAGTGTTGTGGTTGCCATACATGGCAGTATCAGAATAAAGTGGTATTAGGCATTGCTGGTACTTACTATTAAATACGTGTATAGGTATTTTATGCTCGATGCAAGTTCTGATACAGAAATGGACCTCAGGTGGGAGAAAACCTTTGGGAGTTCTTCACTTTAAAGTTACTTGGGCCTGCTGAATATTTGATTAAGAAACAGAGGGTGAAACAGGATCTATCATTACTCTTTAAAACAGGATCTCTTCATATGATAGGAACCATCATCTATTTTCTCTTCCATTCAGTTAATTCATCTTTATGCACACCCTATGGATGTCTGGATGCCCATTTCCCCCTTAATCAGTGTAAGGGGAGCTTGCAATGGTGTACCAAGTATGATGGGGCAGTCTGTGCCATGCTCAGGCAATAAAGGCTAAAGTGGATGAGGAGGCTGCAATGGGTGTAGAGTTGGTTTGCTGCTAATGGTGGTACATCGATCAACTGTTTGGCACTCAGCAGTGCTGTTCGGCAGTGTAGGTAGAAAAAAAATGTGCCTTCAAGTTCTCAGGACTGAGTTTTGGGTTTCAACTTTCTAATGTGCTGCTGGGGAATTTTGGAAGCTGAAATTGTCAGTTTAGAAACAATGATGTAGAGAACCTCCAAAGATAAAGGAAGCTATAGACCTGAAGACTACATCTGATTTACTTTGGCCATGTCATGTGTAAAAATTCACTGGAGAAGTCAGTGATACGAGGAAAAGGTGAGTGGAAGAAGAAGGAGGGGCAAGCAAAGAACACACTGACTTGATAACATTGAAAATGATACAAAGATGAACATCCAACAACTGAAAGAAGCTGTGGTTCATGGGGTAGCATGGAGAGCACTTCCCTATAAAGTCATCAAGAGTCGGAGATGACTGAATGGTTGGTTAAAACAACAACAGACATGAAGAGGGAGAAATTCTTGAATCTGTCTCAGCTTTTGCTGGTTTTTATAAGGCTAAAAGCTGTTTCTTTATTCAGTGTATTCTAGGATTCCAGCTAGGCCCAAGGAATGACTCTATATTGCTATGTGACTATTTGATAATCAGGACCTTTCACATCTTGGTAAGCAAATGGTCTCCACTAATGAGAAGAATATTTCAACTAAGAGAAAAGACAGATTCTCCCCTCCCCATTCAGTCCACTTACTGCCTAATTAAGGCCAGTAATTAATGTGTGACCTTTGAGCCATTGTAAAATGGAAACTTCTCAGTTGTTAATCATGCTAAATAGTAAAATCAGCAAAATTTTCCTACTGGGAAAATCAAAGCCTCTGCTCGTTTTCTATGTGTAGGAGCAAAATGCCACCAGAAGGAATTTTCAAAAGGCACAGGAAAGATGAAGGTATAAGGGAGTAAAATAATCATGGTACCAGATACATAAAGATACTTCCTTAAATGCCTATTTGAATATTTATATAGGTGGATAACTTATTAACATAAACATAGTGGGAGTCAAAAGCTGAGACAAAAGTGATACAGAGATTTTCCCAAATAACGTTTAGATGTGAAGGGATCTAGCAGAATATGTATGGAAATGCACACTGTTGTCTTTTAAAAGTGCTATTAAACATAAACTGAAGAAGGGAAAACAGTATTTAAATGCATTGTCTGCTATGTAATCCCTAGCTTTTTGGGGACCCCAAATTACCTATACATTCAAATTCATATTTAGCAAGACCATGCACATTTCTTTCTGTCTTTCTCTTTTCTGTATTAGAAACCTGCATTCAACTTTTATCTTAGTCAAAAACTAAAATCCTGCTGCTATTACATTGCATCTAGAAAAACCTCATATTACAGTAAAGCAATTCTTGGGAGTGGAGATGGGAAGATTGCATATCAACATCAGAGTTATTGGAAGTTGCATAATTGTCCAGTTTAAAATAAAAGATGCCATTCTACACATCTCCCACACACTCCCATGACAATTATTTTATTATACTTTTTTTCTGGCTCCTCTCAGATTTTTGCACACATTTCTCTTGAACATAATGTGCTGGATGCATTTCCACAGAAAAGTAATGCTTTAACGAAATAGAATCTTTTATATTTAAATCTCACTTTAGAATCTGCCCTTAAGAATTGTTGCCAGTCTTACTAGGCCTTTTCCAGTTCCAATTTTGGACGTGGTGTGAGAAAGAAGTTATCGCTGCTTCCAAATGGTTCAGTATTTTCCCTTGGCAAGAATATGACAAGAGTTCTGTTTGATCCATCTGATATATGAAGTGATCCATCTAGTACAGTAGTACTCAATGAATCATCTAGATCAGGGTAGGCAGCCTTGGCTCTTTTATGACTCGTGGATTTCAACTCCCAGAGTCATAAAAGAGCCAAGGTTGCCTACCCCTGATCTAGATGCATGCAGGAAACTGAGAAATATGAACAGAAGAGTAAGAACCCTAAAGCCTTCTTATAATCCCATTCTCCCAAGAAAATGGTACTAAAAAATGCCTTCCTTTAACATGCTAGCACAATCTAACATCTTGACTAGTAGCCCCAGCTACATGTTGTGTGTGTGTGTGTGTGTGTGTGTGTGTGTGTGTGTGTGTGTATATATATATATATATATATATATATATATATATATATATATATATATATATATATATATATATATATATATATATATATATATATATATACACACACACATATATATATATATATATGTGGACCTTTGGTCATTCGGGTTTTTTCCCGTGTAGAAATGAATGTCTAGGCGCAACGTTTCGATGGAATCCCATCCGTCATCATCAGGCTGGTGGCTTCTGCTTCCTTCTTCTGGGAGAAGCATGTGGTAGTGGCTGTTTGTTCCTCTTTTTTATACTGCCAGAGGGGGGGTGTTCTGTGGGTGGAGGTGTGCTCTGATTGGGTGGGGGATTAAGTGTGTTCTGATTGGGTGGGAGTGTGTTTTGAATGGTGGGTGTGTTCTGATTGGGTGGGGGTGTGTTTTGAGTGGATGGGCTGGTCTCAGCTGCCAGCCTTAGACCTGAGCTGGTGAGTTGTGCTGCTTTTGTTCGGCTTTGTGTTTGTGGTGGTGCCACGTTTTTATAGTGGTTGTCAGTTTGCTTATTGTGTGGTTTGGAGGGGTTTAAAGTGGCTGATGTTGCAGCTGTAGTTAGGTTTCTGTTTTGTGGTTGTGCGTCATTATCATTGTGGGTTCGGATTTGCTTTTTGAATGGTTGTGTGGTGGTGATGTCATGTGATGTTATCATGAGTTTGGGTCTGGTATCATTCTTGGTGGTTGGGACTCGTCTGTCAATCAAGGCGTGTTTCCAAATGGATGGTAGGCGAGAGGTATCATCTCATTTGTTCATGCTGTGGGGGCGTTTTTCTATCTCAATGGCTTCTCTGCTTATTCTGTTGTTAAAATGTTCGATTTTTGCGATAGTTATATAGGTCTTGGCGTATTCGGGTCTTTTCCCGTGTAGGATTGAGGGTGTCTTGGCAACGTTTCGACAAGGTCCCACTTGTCATCTTCAGGCTGGTGTATTCGGTTTCGTGCTTGTGCGAGCGAAGCGTGATCAGAGCTGCCGTCTCTCTATAAATACTGGTGGGGATGTGTGGGGTGCTGGCTTTGTTGCTGTAAGTGGATTGGTTGGCTGTGATGTTACATCATGATTGGTTGACGGGGTTATTGTTAGGGGATTAGTTGGCTGATTTGTAACATCCTGTGTGGCTGAGGTGCTGGCTGTGTGCTCGTTAGTCCTTTGTGTTGTTGTTGTGATTCAGGGTCATCCTGTGGGTTCGGCAGTTGGGTCGGACGACTCAGAGGAGGAGGAGGGGGGTGTTGAAGAGCTTGCTGAAGGGATTGGACAGCTTGATGAGAGTCCCCAGCAAGGCCCCTCTCATCTGGTCACAATGCAGACCCAGCTGTGTGAGCCTGACAGCGTGGATGAAGATGACCCACAGCTGGCCCTGTTCAAGGACGCCCGACGCAGGAGGCAGTCAGTCAGGAGTAAACAGAGGAAGGCAATGGGGCACCTCGGAAGGAGGCACAGAGAGGCCACACCCTGAACTGTATTTAAGGGGAATGTGTGGGAGGGCTAGTTTGCTGAAGGCAACCGCTTGGATTGTTCCTGCTTCTTAGCTCGTGTTTTATGGTTGGTGTCTTGTCTTGCTCTGTTTTATGTGAATAAATTTGGCAGGCGTAATTCCAGTCTCTTGCCGTTTGTAAAGGGGTTGTCCCTGCCTTTTCTGCAGGGCTGGTAGCAGGCTGGTACAGAACAGTTGTAACGACCTGGGTAATGGGCTGTGTGATGACATCCTGAGCTCTATTGTAGTGATTTCCTGAGTTCTGTGTTGAAATATCCTGGGTGGTTTGCTGTGTTGTGTTATCCTGGGTTTTAGCATTGTAACCTCCTGAATTCTGTGACATAATGTCCCAAGCAGAAGGCTGTGGTGTAACATCCTGGGCTTTGGTTTGGCTTCGAGTTTGCGGTCTGGCCCTGTGTTCATGGCGTATGTCAGTTTGCTTTGTGTAGGGGCTGTGGGGGAGTGCAGCAGCTGGAGATGCCACTGAGGTTTGGCTTCTGGATGGTGGTTGCATTTTGTCTATGGGGTGGGTTTGGGTTTGAGTCTGGTGAGGATGATTGGTGGTGTCCTGTATTGTTGTGGGTCCGGTGTCAGTTTTCATGGCTGGGACTCATTTGTTGACTAGGGCTACTTTCCAGATGTCTGGTAGGTGGGAGGTATCGTCATGTTTATTCATGTTGTGGGGGTGTTTCTCTATTTCGATGGCTTCCATAATTATTCTCTTGTTGTAGTGTTCAGTTTTGGAGATTAATTTCGTTCCTTCAAAGTCAATTTCATGTCCTGTTGCTTTAAGGTGCTGGAAAAGGGAGGAAGTT
The DNA here is from genome assembly GCF_947247035.1 of Vipera ursinii. Lineage (NCBI taxonomy): Eukaryota > Metazoa > Chordata > Lepidosauria > Squamata > Viperidae > Vipera > Vipera ursinii. The sequence goes on from NC_139521.1 coordinate 60,599,678, forward strand.
TTTTCTTCTTTTTTGACTGCGTTCTTGTGTTCTGCAAGGCGTGCATTTATTCTCCTATTAGTTTGTCCAATGTATGTGGCTGGGCAGCTTTTGCATGGTATTTCATAGACTCCTTGGTTTTCTAGCTGGATCTTGTCTTTTCTTAAGATGTTAGCTATTTTTGGTCAGTGCCGAAGGCTGTCTTGATATTGTGTTTGTGGAGAATTTTGCTGATTTTATCTGTGGTGCCTTTGATGTAGGGGAGGAGGGCGATGCCGTTGTCCTGTTCTGTGTCTCGGTTCTTGGGGGGTGTCTCTCTTTGGATTAGTTTGGTAATTGTGTTTCTTTGGAATCTGTTGGAAATTAATACACTAGTGAGAGTGTGTAATTCGGTTTTCAGGTGGTCTTTGCCGGCTAGGCATATGGTTCTGGAGATGAGGGTCTTGGCTACAGAGTTGATCTGTGCCAGGTGGTGATGGGATTGTGCGTTTAAGTAGCGGTTGGTGTGTGTTTTTTTCCGGTAGATGGTGTGACCTAGGGAACCATTGGGGTTTTTGTAGATTAGGACGTCCAGAAAGGGGAGTTGGTTATTAGCTTCTATTTCCATAGTAAATTGTATTTTGGGGTGTAGGCTGTTGAGATGTGTGAGGAAGTTGTCCAGTTTTTCTTTCCCATGTGGCCATATTACAAAAGTGTTATCTACATATCTGAGCCAGAGTTTGGGTTTATGTTCAGATTTGTCTAAGGCGTTGGTTTCGAAGTGTTCCATGTGTAGGTTTGCAATGACAGGTGAGAGAGGTGATCCCATAGGTGCTCCTTCTATCCGTTTGTATCTTTGTCCATTTTGGCTGAAGTATGTGTTGGTTAGGCAATGGTTGGTCAGATGTAGGATGTACTTAGGGGGGTTGTATTTGTTTTGGATAACTGTCAAGGCTTCTTTAATAGGCACTTGGGTGAAGAGGGATATGACATCGAAGCTCACGAGTAGGTCACTGGGTTGCAGGTTTTGTTTCTTTATAGTTTCTATGAAGTGGAGTGAGTTTTGTACGTGTGAGGCAATGGATTTTGTGTAGGGCTGAAGTTGTTTGACAAGGAATTTGGCAAGTTTCTGTAGAGGTGAGCCTATGGTGAGCCTATGGAGCTGACTATGGGTTCCTTCTTTGTGTATCTTGGGGAGGCCATAGAGCTTGGGGCATCTGGATGATTTCTCTCTGGGGATGATTCTTTGCTGGATCTCTTCACTGATGGGAAAGACTTTTATTTTGGATTTGGTGGTTTTTTCCAGGTAGGTGGTGGGGTCTGTGTTTAGAGGTTTGTAAGCGGGGTCTTGGAGTAGGTTGGCTAGTTTGGCTTGGTAGTCAGATGTATTCATCACCACAGTGGCATTTCTTTTGTCTGCTAGGAGAATGATTATGTTGTTGTCTTTCTTCAGGTTGGTGAGTGCTTTTTATTCTTCTTTATGTAAGTTGCCTCTAGGTGGATTGCTGGAGAGGAGGACATTGGTAACTTCAAGTCTGATTTTATTGGCTTCATCTGGGTTGATTTTGGTTAGGGTGGCTTCAACTTCGTATGATGTTTTCAGTGGGGATGCGTTTGGGGGCGACTGCAAAGTTGAATCCTTTGGAAAGGAGATTGGTTTCTGCTATGGTGAGGGTCCTGTCTGATATGTTATGTACTGTTTGTTTTATGAGTTGCTGTGGAGGGGGGTTGGAGTTTTGGCGTTTTTCTAGTCTGTGGAGTTTCTTGTTGTGTGTGTCTCTCTTGAGGGAGGTTTCTGTTTCGGCTCTCCAGAGGGCTAGTTGTTTGGATTTGTCCCAGAGTGATGGGTGGATTTTGTTGCTGAGTTTGAGGTGAAGTGTGAGTAGGTCCCTGTTGGTTTGGTCTAGTAGGATCTTTTCCTGTGAAGTTCATTTCTGATTAGGGCTAATTCAGTCCTTTTCAGGATCCTTTCGGCGGCTGAGGTTTTAGAATGGAATTTTAGTTGGAAGAATGTGGGGATCACGTTTTTGTCTTG